>NW_025814055.1:0-1200000 GCF_018902025.1 Drosophila willistoni
GCGATATTAAATAAATCCCATCGTTATGATATATTTCATATGATATGAGAAATTTTGAATGTTGAGTAAATTTTTTTTTTTTCATTAAATGGGCGATATTAAATAAATCCCATACGTTATGATTATATTTCATATGATATGAGAAATTTTGAATGTTGAGTACATTTTTTTTTTTTCATATAAATGGGCGATATAAATAAATCCCATACGTTATGATATATATTTTCATATGATATGAGAAATTTTTAAATGTTGAGTAAATTTTTTTTTTTCATATAAATGGGCGATATTAAATAAATCCCATACGTTATGATGTATATGTTCATATGATATGAGAAATTTTGAATGTTGAGTAAATTTTTTTTTTCATATAAATGGGCGATATTAAATAAATCCCATACGTTATGATATATATTTTCATATGATATGGAAATTGTAATGTTGAGTACATTTTTTTTTTTCATATAAATGCGATATTAAATAAATCCATACGTTATGATATATATTTTCATATGATATGAGAAATTTTGAATGTTGAGTAATTTTTTTTTCATATAAATGGGCGATATTAAATAAATCCCATACGTTATGATATATATTTTCATATGATATGAGAAATTTTGAATGTTGAGTAAATTTTTTTTTTTTTCATATAAATGGGCGATATTAAATAAATCCCATACGTTATGATATATATTTTCATATGATATGAGAAATTTTGAATGTTGAGTAAATTTTTTTTTTTTTCATATAAATGGGCGATATTAAATAAATCCCATACGTTATGATATATATTTTCATTAATAAAGAAATTTTGAATGTTGAGTAATTTTTTTTTTTCATATAAATGGGGCGTATTAAATAAATCCCATACGTTATGATATATATTTTCATATGATATGAAAAATTTTAAATGTTGAGTAAATTTTTTTTTTTCATATAAATGGGCGAAATTAAATAAATCCCATACGTTATGATATATTTTCATATGATATGAAAAATTTTAAATGTTGAGTAATTTTTTTTTTCATATAAATGGGCGAAATTAAATAAATCCCATACGTTATGATATATTTTCATATGATATGAAAAATTTTAAATGTTGAGTAAATTTGTTTTTTTTTTTTCATATAAATGGGCGATATTAAATAAATCCCATACGTTATGATATATATTTTCATATGATATGAAAAATTTTAAATGTTGAGTAATTTTTTTTTTTTTCATATAAATGGGCGATATTAAATAAATCCCATACGTTATGATATATTTTCATATGATATAAGAAATTTTGAATGTTGAGTAAATTTTTTTTTTTCATATAAATGGGCGATATTAAATAAATCCCATACGTTATTATATATTTTCATATGATATAAGAAATTTTGAATGTTGAGTAAATTTTTTTTTTCATATAAATGGGCGATATTAAATAAATCCCATACGTTATGATATATTTTCATATGATATAAGAAATTTTGAATGTTGAGTAAATTTTTTTTTTTCATATAAATGGGCGATATTAAATAAATCCCATACGTTATTATATATTTTCATATGATATAAGAAATTTTGAATGTTGAGTAAATTTTTTTTTTTTCATATAAATGGGCGATATTAAATAAATCCCATACGTTATTATATATTTTCATATGATATAAGAAATTTTGAATGTTGAGTAAATTTTTTTTTTCATATAAATGGGCGATATTAAATAAATCCCATACGTTATGATATATATTTTCATATGATATGAGAAATTTTGAATGTTGAGTAAATTTTTTTTTTTCATATAAATGGGCGATATTAAATAAATCCCATACGTTATGATATATATTTTCATATGATATGAGAAATTTTGAATGTTGAGTAAATTTTTTTTTTTCATATAAATGGGCGATATTAAATAAATCCCATACGTTATGATATATATTTTCATATGATAAAGAAATTTTGAATGTTGAGTAAATTTTTTTTTTTTCATATAAATGGGCGTATTAATAAATCCCATACGTTATGATATATTTTCATATGATATGAGAAATTTTGAATGTTGAGTAAATTTTTTTTTTTCATATAAATGGGCGATATTAAATAAATCCCGATACGTTATGATATATATTTTCATATGATATGAGAAATTTTGAATGTTGAGTAAATTTTTTTTTCATATAAATGGCGAAAATAAATAAAATCCCATACGTTATGATGTATATTTTTCATATGATATGAGAAATTTTGAATGTTGAGTAAATTTTTTTTTTTCGTATAAATGGCGAATTAAATAAATCCCATACGTTATGATATATATTTTCATATGATATGAGAAATTTTGAATGTTGAGTAAATTTTTTTTTTTTCATATAAATGGGCGATATTAAAATAAATCCCATTCGTTATGATATATATTTTCATATAATAAAAGAAATTTTGAATGTTGAGTAAATTTTTTTTTTTTCATATAAATGGGCGGCGGTATTAAGTAAATCCCATACGTTATGATATATATTTTCATATGATATGAGAAATTTTGAATGTTGAGTAAATTTTTTTTTTTCATATAAATGGGCGATATTAAATAAATCCCATACGTTATGATATATATTTTCATATGATATGAGAAATTGTAAATGTTGAGTACATTTTTTTTTTTCATATAAATGGGCGAAATTAAATAATCCATACGTTATGATATATATTTCATATGATATGAGAAATTTTGAATGTTGAGTAATTTTTTTTTCGTATAAATGGGCGATATTAAATAAATCCCATACGTTATGATGTATATGTTCATATGATATAAGAAATTTTGAATGTTGAGTAATTTTTTTTTTTTTTCATATAAATGGGCGATTTTAAATAAATCCCATACGTTATTATATATTTTCATATGATATAAGAAATTTTGAATGTTGAGTAAAATTTTTTTTTTTTCATATAAATGGGCGATATTAAATAAATCCCATACGTTATTATATATTTTCATATGATATAAGAAATTTTGAATGTTGAGTAAATTTTTTTTTTCGTATAAATGGGCGATATTAAATAAATCCCATACGTTATGATGTATATGTTCATATGATATAAGAAATTTTGAATGTTGAGTAATTTTTTTTTTTTTTTCATATAAATGGGCGATTTTAAATAAATCCCATACGTTATTATATATTTTCATATGATATAAGAAATTTTGAATGTTGAGTAAATTTTTTTTTTTTCATATAAATGGGCGATATTAAATAAATCCCATACGTTATTATATATTTTCATATGATATAAGAAATTTTGAATGTTGAGTAAATTTTTTTTTTCCCATATAAATGGGCGATATTAAATAAATCCCATACGTTATGATATATATTTTCATATGATATGAGAAATTTTGAATGTTGAGTAAATTTTTTTTTTTTTTTCATATAAATGGGCGATATTAAATAAATCCCATGCGTTATGATATATATTTTCATATGATATGAGAAATTTTGAATGTTGAGTAAATTTTTTTTTTTTTCATATAAATGGGCGATATTAAATAAATCCCATACGTTATGATATATATTTTCATATGATATGAGAAATTTTGAATGTTGAGTAAATTTTTTTTTTTAAATAAATGGGCGATATTAAATAAATCCCATACGTTATTATATATTTTCATATGATATAAGAAATTTTGAATGTTGAGTAAATTTTTTTTTTTTTCATATAAATGGGCGATATTAAATAAATCCCATGCGTTATGATATATATTTTCATATGATATGAGAAATTTTGAATGTTGAGTAAATTTTTTTTTTTTCATATAAATGGGCGATATTAAATAAATCCCATACGTTATGATATATATTTTCATATGATATGAGAAATTGTAAATGTTGAGTACATTTTTTTTTTCATATAAATGGGCGAAATTAAATAAATCCCATACGTTATGATATATATTTTCATATGATATGAGAAATTTTGAATGTTGAGTAAATTTTTTTTTTCGTATAAATGGGCGATATTAAATAAATCCCATACGTTATGATGTATATGTTCATATGATATAAGAAATTTTGAATGTTGAGTAATTTTTTTTTTTTTCATATAAATGGGCGATTTTAAATAAATCCCATACGTTATTATATATTTTCATATGATATAAGAAATTTTGAATGTTGAGTAAATTTTTTTTTTTTCATATAAATGGGCGATATTAAATAAATCCCATACGTTATGATATATATTTTCATATGATATGAGAAATTTTGAATGTTGAGTAAATTTTTTTTTTTTCATATAAATGGGCGATATTAAATAAATCCCATACGTTATGATATATATTTTCATATGATATAAGAAATTTTGAATGTTGAGTAAATTTTTTTTTTCATATAAATGGGCGATATTAAATAAATCCCATACGTTATGATGTATATGTTCATATGATATAAGAAATTTTGAATGTTGAGTAAATTTTTTTTTTTTCATATAAATGGGCGATATTAAATAAATCCCATACGTTATGATATATATTTTCATATGATATGAGAAATTGTAAATGTGGAGTACATTTTTTTTTCATATAAATGGGCGATATTAAATAAATCCCATACGTTATGATATATATTTTCATATGATATGAGAAATTGTAAATGTTGAGTACATTTTTTTTTTTTCATATAAATGGGCAAAATTAAATAAATCCCATACGTTATGATATATATTTTCATATGATATGAGAAATTTTGAATGTTGAGTAAATTTTTTTTTTCGTATAAATGGGCGATATTAAATAAATCCCATACGTTATGATATATATTTTCATATGATATGAGAAATTTTGAATGTTGAGTAAATTTTTTTTTTTTTTTCATATAAATGGGCGATATTAAATAAATCCCATGCGTTATGATATATATTTTCATATGATATGAGAAATTTTGAATGTTGAGTAAATTTTTTTTTTTTCATATAAATGGGCGATATTAAATAAATCCCATGCGTTATGATATATATTTTCATATGATATGAGAAATTTTGAATGTTGAGTAAATTTTTTTTTTTTCATATAAATGGGCGATATTAAATAAATCCCATACGTTATGATATATATTTTCATATGATATGAGAAATTTTGAATGTTGAGTAAATTTTTTTTTTTCATATAAATGGGCGAAATTAAATAAATCCCATACGTTATGATATATATTTTCATATGATATGAGAAATTTTAAATGTTGAGTAAATTTTTTTTTTTTTTCATATAAATGGGCAT
This sequence comes from Drosophila willistoni, assembly GCF_018902025.1. Taxonomy (NCBI): domain Eukaryota; kingdom Metazoa; phylum Arthropoda; class Insecta; order Diptera; family Drosophilidae; genus Drosophila; species Drosophila willistoni. The sequence continues at coordinate 5,267 of NW_025814055.1, forward strand.
TGCATTGTGACCGTCGAAGTGTTCGGACATCTATCGCGGATGAATCTCGCAATTAGTGTTTCAAGTCGACTACAAACAACCGTAATTTGCCTCAAATTGTTAAAAGTTTTCTATCGTGAATTGGGTAGCAAAACAAAAAGACCAATAATAAACGGTACTTTCGTGCTCAAATTCGGTTCTTGCTCTGCAAGCCCCGTTAGTGTGCTGTGATTGGCCAGCCAATCGGAGAAGCTGCTAAAATCGTTGCATACTTTTAGGCATTGATAAAAAATTTTCCATTGCATAACCCAAAGAGCCCACTGGAACTTGTGGTGTTCTTTCAGGCTGAGGCAACTTATTTATTTTACTCCTCCGGGAGTTTAAAGTAATATCACCGGGTCCCACTTAGATCAAAATGGGATTAGATGATGTCCCCAGCGGCAGTGCCTCCAGCTCTGCTCAATGGTTCTATGTAACCATAAGGAAGGCCACGTCATCGCCAGAAGCAGATCGCAAGAAGGGTGCTAAGGTCCCAGCCAATGCGAGAACAAGACACCCATCAACTGACTCCACGTCCACGGACTCTGACTCCTTAGGCGAAATGGAGCCTGGTGAAATCAGACGATCGTCTGCTGCTGGTCCAGCATCTTCCACCGCTGCCAATAGCAACAGATTTTCCCTGCTTGCCCCAACCGACAACCCCGTAAGTGGCCTGAGTTTCGAGGCAGAGCCAGCCGTGGCTCCATCACCAGCTACACCAAAGCCGCCGAAAATACCCCCCATCTTTGTTTTTAACGTGAGCAATATCACTGGCATGCTTTCCTTCGTAAGGGAACATATTGGTGGAGATGATTTCACCTACAAGGCGGGCAGAGATGACCAGGTCCGGATCATGACAACCTGTGTTCAGGACTATAGGAGCCTGGTAGCAGCGCTTGAGGTTGAAAAGTCTCCTTTCCATACATACCAGCTCAAGCAGGAGAGGGCATACAGGGCTGTTATCCGTAGCCTACACCACAGCACTCCTACGAACTACATCCGGGAAGAACTGGCAAAGCTGGGACATAACGTGCGCCACCTCACAAACGCCAAGCACCGGCACTCCAAAAACCCGATGCCAATCTTCTTCATTGATCTTGAGCCTGCCTCGAACAATAAGGAAATCTTTTCAATCAAACGTCTCTGCAATGCTGTGGTAACCGTCGAACCGCCGAGAAAAATAACGACGTTCCTCAATGCCATAAATGCCAAGAGTTTAACCACACGCAAAACTTTTGTGGTAAGTTGCGTAGGTGCGTCAAATGTACCAAAGACCACGAACCAGGCAAGTGCTCCAAGGGCAACGAGCAGCCCCCGGAGTGCGTAAACTGCGGGGAAAGCCACGCCGCATCGTACAGAGGGTGTCGAGTGTACAAAGAAGCTAAAAAATTACGGGAGCAAGGTCAGGCACGCTCCGCACCACGCACTCAGAATCGAGCTGCACCGTCTCCTTTCATGCCTCATAGCTTCCCGTCTAGCTTCACCCAGCCCGGAATGTCATATGCCGGAGTGACCAAAAACTCGGCCTCAGCAAGTATCCCGCTGAAAACATTAATGCTCCTTCACCGTTGCAGCAGGGAGGTCCCACCGTTGCTCATATTGAGCAAATCATCAAACTTCTCCAGGCCCAAATGGAGCAGATGACCAAAATGATGGTAACGCTAATGACATCATTATGCAAATAGGTCTCAAAATCGTCCTATGGAACGCAAACGGCCTGTGTAAAAGTAGGCCAGAGGTCGACTTGTTTTTGAAAAGGAACAATGTCGACATTCTTTTAATCTCCGAAACACACCTCACAGACCAGTCATATTTCATAGTCAGCGGCTATGACCTACTGCACGCTAACCACCCAAGCGGCAATGCCAGAGGAGGCTCTGGCATCCTCATAAAGTCCAGACTGAAATACTCTGCAAACGCGCCTCTCTGTCATACGTGGCTTCAAGCGACTTCCCTCCACATTGCCACCTCCATAGGCAATATCAACATCGCCTCCTGCTATGTCCCTCCCAGACATGCAGTCGACACACAGATGTTCCATCAAGCACTCAGCAGTTTTGGCCCAAGGTTCCTGGCTGGAGGCGACTTTAACGCCAAGCACACCTGGTGGGGGTCCAGGCTCAATAATCCAAAGGGACTTGCACTCTTCCCATGCATACGTACCCTCAACCTGACCACCCATTCATCTGGCCAACCTACCTACTGGCCGACCGATCCGGCCAAGACACCTGATGTCTTGGACTTTGCTATTACCAGAGGCATCAACAGCAGCTCCATTTACACAAACGCAGACCACGAATTGCAGTCCGACCACAGCGCTGTTAAGTTCTGGATAGACATCCCAGTCGAGTTGACAATTCGCACCACCAGGCTACTCAGGAAAAACTCCAACATAGACCATTTTAAAACTATGCTTGACGAGATCACAGAGCCCAACGCCTCCCTCAACAGTGGAGAGGACATCGACGAGATTGTGGAAAAGCTTACCCGAGACATCTGTGAAGCGGCTTGCGCCTGTAGCCCCCCAACTAACAGCAGACACCAACCAACACCTCAGAGGGACATGTTCGCCTGGTCTGACGAGATCAACAACGCTTTGCGGGAGAAAAGACGTTTGAGACGTGTCTGGCAACTCAGCCGTAACCCTCTACACAAAAGGGCCCTCAACCGTGCCACGAAGGAGCTGAAAACACTCTATTTTCAAGCCCGCAATGAAGCCACTGCCGCATACCTCCAAGTACTCGAGCCCAACCATCCTGACCATAATCTTTGGAAAGCCACTAAATACCTTAAAAGGCCCACCATCAGGAAAGTCCCCATCAGAGGACAAAATGGTTTATGGTGCAGATCGAGCGAGGACAAAGCTGAGGAGTTTGCGACCCATTTAGCCAACTCGTTCAAACCCTTCAGCACCTGCAGCGCAGAAAATGTCAATGCTACCCTGTCCTTCCTTGAGGCCCCCCTTCAGATGGCTCTTCCCATCGATCGAGTTACTCCTGAGGAAATTAAACTGGAAATCAACTGTCTTAAGACAACCAAAAGCCCTGGCTACGATGGCATTGATGCAGTCACCATCAAATGTTTGCCGCCGAGAGTGATACAGCTACTAGCCAACGTTTTCAACAGGATCTTTGATCTCTGCCACTTCCCCACCAATGGAAGTGTGCAGAGATTATAATGATTCCTAAACCTGGGAAACCCGAGAACGAAGTAACCTCGTACCGTCCGATCAGTTTGCTGGCAATACTCTCCAAGATATTCGAAAGAATATTTTTGGCCAGAGTGTTGCCGCTACTGGACGAAGGAAACACGATCCCAGAACACCAGTTTGGATTCCGGCAACACCATGGCACTCCTGAGCAATGCCATCGCATCGTGCAGAAGGTTCTCTATGGTTTCGAAGACAAGTTGTATTCCTCCGCTGTCTTTCTGGACGTGAAGCAGGCCTTTGATCGAGTCTGGCATGATGGGCTTCTGCACAAAATAAAACTGCTCCTTCCCGCCCCGTACTACATGGTCCTAAAATCATACATCTCGGACAGACGGTTTTACGTTAGGTGTGAGAGTTCTCTATCAAGAATAGAGCACATCAAAGCGGGCGTCCCTCAGGGCAGTGTACTGGGCCCTATACTATACACCTTATATACTGCTGACCTACCAGTGCTGCAACACCCGCAACTCCTGATTGCCTCATATGCAGACGACACAGCATTCATTGCCAGTGCACCAAACCCTACGGAGGCGTCAGCGATCATCCAGGAACAACTGCTCACACTTGAGCCCTGGCTAAGCAGGTGGAACATCGCTGTTAACACAGACAAGTCGCTGCACATGACCTTCGCCACTCGCAGACTCGACTGCCCCCCAGTCAGTCTTCATGGAACCCTTCTCCCGAGCGTGGATTCGGTCAAATATCTGGGCCTTACTCTGGACAGGCGATTAAACTGGAAAGCGCACCTTAAAGCCAAACGTGTTCAACTCAACATGAAGCTGGCTAGGATGCAGTGGCTCATCGGCACCAAGTCACAGCTCAGCATTAGCAACAAGGTGCTGCTGTATAAGGCCATTATCAAACCAGTGTGGACTTATGGCATCCAGCTCTGGGGCACGGCCTCAGATTCGAATGTAAACATCTTACAGCGCTTCCAGAGCAAGCTGCTCCGCAAAATAGTTGGTGCGCCTCCATTCGTTCGCAACTCGGTCATCCACAGAGACCTGAACGTCCCATCAGTGAGCAGCGAAATTAAAAGATATGGCACTCGACACTGCTCCAGGTTGGAGACGCATGACAACATTCTTGCACTCGCCCTGCTAGATAACAGCACCCAAACAAGGCGGCTCAAAAGATGTCACCCCCTGGACCTACCCTTCAGGCAAGAAGAGGACTGGTGAACCCCATTTAGCTGGACATGAAATTTTTTAAATTTTGAACTTTTGTAACTTACCATAATTACCCAATATCTTTTTTTTTATTTTATCTATCCCTTTTCCTCCCATACATATACAACTACACCTCAAGTTATTGTTAACCCCCCTTACTTAATTTGCTTATTGTCCTCCTAGGATAGATTGCAAATAAATATAGAACAAAAAAAAAAAAAAAAAAAAAATATAAATGGGCGAAATTAAATAAATCCCATACGTTATGATATATATTTTCATATGATATGAGAAATTTTGAATGTTGAGTAAATTTTTTTTTTTTTCATTTAAATGGGCGATATTAAATAAATCCCATACGTTATGATATATATTTTCATATGATATGAGAAATTTTGAATGTTGAGTAAATTTTTTTTTTTTCATATAAATGGGCGATATTAAATAAATCCCATTCGTTATGATATATATTTTCATATAATAAAAGAAATTTTGAATGTTGAGTACATTTTTTTTTTTCATATAAATGGGCGGCGGTATTAAATAAATCCCATACGTTATGATATATATTTTCATATGATATGAGAAATTTTGAATGTTGAGTAAATTTTTTTTTTTAAATAAATGGGCGATATTAAATAAATCCCATACGTTATTATATATTTTCATATGATATAAGAAATTTTGAATGTTGAGTAATTTTTTTTTTTTTTCATATAAATGGGCGATATTAAATAAATCCCATGCGTTATGATATATATTTTCATATGATATGAGAAATTTTGAATGTTGAGTAAATTTTTTTTTTTTTCATATAAATGGGCGATATTAAATAAATCCCATACGTTATGATATATATTTTCATATGATATGAGAAATTTTGAATGTTGAGTAAATTTTTTTTTTCATATAAATGGGCGATATTAAATAAATCCCATACGTTATGATATATATTTTCATATGATATGAGAAATTTTGAATGTTGAGTAAATTTTTTTTTTTCCATATAAATGGGCGATATTAAATAAATCCCATACGTTATGATATATATTTTCATATGATATAAGAATTTTGAATGTTGAGTAAATTTTTTTTTTCATATAAATGGGCGATATTAAATAAATCCCATACGTTATGATGTATATGTTCATATGATATGAGAAATTTTGAATGTTGAGTAAATTTTTTTTTTTTCATATAAATGGGCGATATTAAATAAATCCCATACGTTATGATATATATTTTCATATGATATGAGAAATTGTAAATGTGGAGTACATTTTTTTTTCCATATAAATGGGCGATATTAAATAAATCCCATACGTTATGATATATATTTTCATATGATATGAGAAATTGTAAATGTTGAGTACATTTTTTTTTTCATATAAATGGGCAAAATTAAATAAATCCCATACGTTATGATATATATTTTCATATGATATGAGAAATTTTGAATGTTGAGTAAATTTTTTTTTTCGTATAAATGGGCGATATTAAATAAATCCCATACGTTATGATGTATATTTTCATATGATATGAGAAATTTTGAATGTTGAGTAAATTTTTTTTTTTTCATATAAATGGGCGATATTAAATAAATCCCATGCGTTATGATATATATTTTCATATGATATGAGAAATTTTGAATGTTGAGTAAATTTTTTTTTTTTTCATATAAATGGGCGATATTAAATAAATCCCATACGTTATGATATATATTTTCATATGATATGAGAAATTTTGAATGTTGAGTAAATTTTTTTTTTTCATATAAATGGGCGAAATTAAATAAATCCCATACGTTATGATATATATTTTCATATGATATGAGAAATTGTAAATGTTGAGTACATTTTTTTTTTCATATAAATGGGCGGTATTAAATAAATCCGATACGTTATGATATATATTTTCATATGATATGAGAAATTTTGAATGTTGAGTAAATTTTTTTTTCATATAAATGGGCGAAATTAAATAAATCCCATACGTTATGATATATATTTTCATATAATAAAAGAAATTTTGAATGTTGAGTAAATTTTTTTTTTTCATATAAATGGGCGGCGGTATTAAGTAAATCCCATACGTTATGATATATATTTTCATATGATATGAGAAATTGTAAATGTTGAGTACATTTTTTTTTTCATATAAATGGGCGGTATTAAATAAATCCGATACGTTATGATATATATTTTCATATGATATGAGAAATTTTGAATGTTGAGTAAATTTTTTTTTCATATAAATGGGCGAAATTAAATAAATCCCATACGTTATGATATATATTTTCATATAATAAAAGAAATTTTGAATGTTGAGTAAATTTTTTTTTTTTTTCATTTAAATGGGCGATATTAAATAAATCCCATACGTTATGATATATATTTTCATATGATATGAGAAATTTTGAATGTTGAGTAAATTTTTTTTTTTTCATATAAATGGGCGATATTAAATAAATCCCATTCGTTATGATATATATTTTCATATAATAAAAGAAATTTTGAATGTTGAGTAAATTTTTTTTTTTCATATAAATGGGCGGCGGTATTAAGTAAATCCCATACGTTATGATATATATTTTCATATGATATGAGAAATTTTGAATGTTGAGTAAATTTTTTTTTTTTCATATAAATGGGCGATATTAAATAAATCCGATACGTTATGATATATATTTTCATATGATATGAGAAATTTTGAATGTTGAGTAAATTTTTTTTTCATATAAATGGGCGAAATTAAATAAATCCCATACGTTATGATGTATATTTTCATATGATATGAGAAATTTTGAATGTTGAGTAAATTTTTTTTTTCGTATAAATGGGCGAAATTAAATAAATCCCATACGTTATGATATATATTTTCATATGATATGAGAAATTTTGAATGTTGAGTAAATTTTTTTTTTTTTCATATAAATGGGCGATATTAAATAAATCCCATACGTTATGATATATATTTTCATATGATATAAGAAATTTTTAATGTTGAGTAAATTTTTTTTTTCATATTAATGGGCGATATTAAATAAATCCCATACGTTATGATGTATATGTTCATATGATATGAGAAATTTTTAATGCTGAGTAAATTTTTTTTTTTCATATAAATGGGCGATATTAAATAAATCCCATACGTTATGATATATATTTTCATATGATATGAGAAATTGTAAATGTTGAGTACATTTTTTTTTTCATATAAATGGGCGGTATTAAATAAATCCCATACGTTATGATATATATTTTCATATGATATGAGAAATTGTAAATGTTGAGTACATATTTTTTTTTCATATAAATGGGCGATATTAAATAAATCCCATACGTTATGATATATATTTTCATATGATATGAGAAATTTTGAATGTTGAGTAAATTTTTTTTTTCAAATAAATAGGCGATATTAAATAAATCCCATACGTTATGATATATATTTTCATATAATATAAGAAATTTTGAATGTTGGGAAATTTTTTTTTTTTGTTCATATAAATGGGCGATATTAAATAAATCCCATACGTTAATATATATTTTCATATGATATAAGAAATTTTGAATGTTGAGTAAATTTTTTTTTTTTCATATAAATGGGCGATATTAAATAAATCCCATACGTTATTATATATTTTCATATGATATAAGAAATTTTGAATGTTGAGTAAATTTTTTTTTTGTGCGATATTAAATAAATCCCACACGTTATGATATATGTTAAAATAGTACTGTACAAGAACTTTCCAGAGCAATGCACACATGTATTCAATCTGTGTATATATTTGAACACATACATTTATATATCTCTTTTGTATTTGAATATTGCGCTTGTCCAACTGTATTAATGGCACGCGCATTATGTTAGTCTCTAATAAACTTTTGAGTTGTACGGACGTGTTACTATTCTTTCTATTCTGCCTGCGTTAATCGGGTTGTGCGTCCCCTTCCCTCTCAACAGGTTATGGGCCCAGGGCATGGTTTTTGAATAGTAAAGTAATGAAGTGATATATTTAACGATTTATATTAGTGAGCATTAAAGCTACGAATAAGTTACGAACTTTGTTCGGGAGAAGAGACTAAAAAGACAACATGAGTAATCTGTACCACATCGAGAAGTTGGACGAAAAGAATTTTGATTCTTGGAATATACAAATGCGCAGCGTATTGGTGCATGTAACGGCTGGAAATTTACCCACGGCGCAGGGTGTCCATCTTGGAGGATTGGATCGGAAGGCCCTGGCAAGTATTTCGTTGAGCGTAAAACCATCGCAATTGGCATACATCAAAAATTGTTTAACGGCATATGAGGCGTGGATAAGACTACGAGATGTCCATCAGCCAAGGGGACCGGTGCGGAAGGTATCGCTGTACAATAAGTTGCTAAGCTTACGCATGACAGACGGTCAAGAGATGCCTAGTTATCTAGCGGACGTTGACGATACTATGTAGTACGCAGTACGTTCAAGTGGCCCCTACGACACCAGGACAAAGACTGTGACGCGCGAGACCAAGCAGATAACTGCCCACCTCCCACCCGACCGACCGAGTGGTGCAGCCGTATAACGCACGGCACGAATCGCGTGGACAAAATACACAATAGAAAAGACAGACAAACACATAATACTATAGCTATCTATTAACTAAATGGGATAGGATAGATGTTTTAAGCATATTAATAGAAAACTCTGAGCCGATTACAGGGGATAGAAGATTGTAATCAGAGCAGAGGACCCTAAAAGGTTCATGCATAGCATAGTTAGAAGAACAACGACTAAGGGATAAAGGTATTATAGGATGTCTACTCCGTCTACATGGTACCGACAGATTCACCTGAGCTTATAACTCAGGCGAGTCGATATCACCAATTAGGAGCTTGTGCATAAAAATGGCACCAAGCATAATTCTACGGTTAGTTAGGGACGGAAGGTTAATCAAGAGAAGTCTACTAGAATACGAAGGCAAATTGATATTGCGATCCCAGCTTAAGCCACGAAGAGCAAATAGCAAGAACTGCTTTTGAACGGATTCTAGTCTAATCTGGTGCGACTCATATTGTGGTGACCAAATGCAAGATCCATACTCTAAAATAGGACGGACAAGCGAAGTAAAAAGAACTTTAGTTGTATAGGGGTCATCAAATTCTTTTGACCATCTTTTAATGAAACCCAGGACACTCATGGCCTTTGCGACCGTGGTGGAAATATGGGTGTTAAAATTTAACTTATGGTCCATAAGTACGCCCAAATCAATTATATTATTTAGACGTTCTAAAGGGCTATTGTTTAGAAAATAAGTGACCAGTTGAGGAGAGTTACGAAAAAAAGTCATTATCTTACATTTGGTAGTGTTAAGATTTAGTAGATTAAACTGGCACCAGGATTGAAAGTTTTTAAGATCAGCTTGTAGCCGACTAAATGAATCTGTATCTTTATAAGTAAGCCAAAGCTTGACATCGTCAGCATACATAAGCACACGCGAATGAACAATGACTGATGGAAGATCGTTAATAAATAGTGTGAAAAGCAGAGGGCCAAGATGACTACCTTGAGGTACACCAGAAGTCACAGAAATGGAAACGGAAAAAGAAGACTTAAAAAGTACCTTCTGTTTTCTATTTGTTAAATATTCTCGAACCCAAGAAAGGAAAAGGGGTGGAAACCCAATGTCGCTCAGCTTGGAAAGTAATAGGGTATGATTAACGGAATCAAAGGCTTTGCTGAAGTCAGTGTATATGACATCAGTTTGTTTACCATTTTTGAACCCCTTGATAATTATTGATGTAAATTCTAAAAGGTTAGTGGTTGTAGATCTACGTTTCACAAACCCATGTTGGGATGGCGAAATAATAAAGCTGCAAAAATGTTGCAATTGAGAAGTTATAATTTTCTCAAAAGCTTTCGGAATAGCGGACAATTTTGAGATACCCCTATAGTTAGAGGCTTCGGACTTTTTGCCATTTTTATGTAGAGGAATAATATACGACTCCTTCCAAATAGATGGAAAAGAGGAAGATTCTACAGACAATAGAAACAATTTTAAAATGGGTTTACATAATGCGTTTGCACAGAACCTGAGTACACATCCAGGAATACCGTCTGGCCCCGGAGAATAAACAGGCTTAACTAATTTAAGTTCGGTAAGAATAGAACTTTCATCAATCACTGGATTGAAAATGCAATTAGCCTTTTTTAAATGATAAGGATACGGACTTGCTCGATATTCCGTTGAGGAATAAGTTGTTTTGAAAAAACTCGCAAACATATCGGCAATTGCCTGATCAGTGCTCGCTTTTTTATTTTGAAAAGACAAAAAAGATGGGGATGGGATGGGGAGGCACAGAGGTCTTACGTTTAGAATTAACAAAATTATAAAATTGTTTAGGGTCAGAAGAAAACTGAAGCTTACACCGCTGAAGATAATTCTTATAGCATTGTGTATTAAGCATCATGAATTTTGAACGAGCGACTGTATACAGAGCATAATCTGATGAACGACGTGTTTTTTGAAACTTCTTATAATATCGTGACTTTACATTTTTCAAATTGGATAGCTCGCGAGAGAACCAGGGAGGTGTTAAGCCGCTCCAGCACACCAAGAGGCACACAAATATCAAAGAGTGAATTCAGAGTATCATAGAAGAAAACGAACAGCCGAGTTCATATCACTACAATTGTACAGATAAGACCAATCGGTAGTAGCAATGTTTTCATTAAGGCTGGCAAAGTCAGTCTTACGAAAGCACCTAGTTAGAGGTAACTCATTTGAACCAAGTAATGGTGAAAGCAAGGGCAAATCAATTTTTAAATTTAATGTAGGATGAAATTTGTCTTCTGAAAGAACAAATGGTTCGATCCTAGAAACCTCACAATAAGAAGAATCCAATACAAAAATAAGATCTAACAATTTTCCATTAGAATTTAAGACAGGATTGACTTGGGATAAAGATAAGCTTAGAAGGCCATCAATAAAGTCATGTGACAAAGAGGGCAGCAACGTGGTAGATTCATCTGTTAGTGACCATGCTAAAGCGGGTAAATTAAAATCACCTACAACTATGAGCATGTCTTGACTGGAAACTAAAGAGGAGACAAACTGAATTGCCTCTAAATGATTTAAATATACCACCATGTCTGACAATGGTGGAATATAGGAACAAGTAATGACAGCATTAAAAGATTTAAAATTTACTTTAACACCGACAAACTCAATCTCCTGGGTACTAGAAAATTGGATCATTTCAGATGATGAAGCAGCATCAACAGTTATCAGAACGCCACCACCTATGCGAGAAATCCGGTCACGTCTGAATATAGAAAAGTTTGTGGAAAAAACCGATGCATCAGCAATATCAGGTTTTAGCCACGTCTCTGTGAAAGCTAGAATGGTATGCTCAAAAGAAAGACTATCTACATAGAGATTAGGAAGTTTAGATTTCAGTCCTCTAACGTTCTGGTAACCCAGGTTAAGGGACGAAGATAGTTTTTTGTCACACCAGCAGATGCTGATGTGGCAGGAAAAGTATTAATTGTTGTTGTAGGCAAGCGAATCGGTTGCCGATTTTTCTTTTTTACAGTATACTCCTTAACTATTATATGTTTAGGCCAAAAATCTTCTCGACATATAGTGTCGAAGATATTGGCAGAAACACTAATTTTAAAGGACGAAATGTCCCGAGAATAAGAAAATTTAAGCTTCTCCACCGCAATATTCGAGACGTTAACTTTCTTCCGAATATAGGCTATTACATCATCAGATGTGACAACAGGGTCTAGCCTAGAAACAAATATATGTTTCTTTGGTGGTATGCCAACGAGAGGCCGCGGTCCCGAAGCGTCAGCCGCAGCAGTAACGTTGGACAAGTCACCCACTGTAGCAGTCAACTTGTTTACGGGGCCCTCGATACTTTTAGAACTATCGGCAATTTCCATGGGAATGGGTAATTGCCCGGACACATCGGACACTACAATAGGCATCGTTTTTAAGAGATCATTCCCAGGTGATACCGGTAATTCATTACTAATAGCATTCACAACCGGGCTCTTAAACGATATCAATTGCTGTACATTAGGAGTGGACGGTGCATGAGACCGGTCGGGGACAATAAGAGACACTGGCGGATCTACAGATACAGAAACACCCCAAGGACTGGTCCTTTTACGTTTCGGAGACTCATTCATAAGCGATAAACTTCTGAACTGAGTCTCCACCGCAGTAAACTCCGCTTGGAGTTTATTAAAACCTGCCCTTAAAGTGTCAAAACTATCTCTAGTCCGCCTCATGAAAGAGCGCATCTCATTCTCGACCTCCCGGCAAGCATCACATCCATATTTTAAGCCACCACCTTTAGCAATAGACTCCTTGATTCTGCCTGTGTAACCTGCACACTTAACGTGAACCGCATTGTCACACAACCAACAAAGAATATAATCATGGGAGTCAACCGCATTAGTGGCAACTATGCAATTATTTTTTGAGCAGACAACCATTTTATCAAAAGTTTAATTTAATTACAAAAGGAAATTTCAAAAAAAATAAAAAATAAAAATTCTAAAGGTAAAAAATCTGTGTATAAGAATATACTGACCAGTTCTGACACAAGGGTTAATGTGCAGAGTAAGCCTTCACAACTAAAGAATAAAAAGAAATGAAAACACAAAAACACGTATCACAGAGTCGCGGGTAGGCAAAAGACGAGAGCGCAAATCAATCAAGAATAGGAAAGAGCGGGAGAGCGCGTCAAATTGAACACATGCAACAACAATTTGTACGCAAGAGCGCGAGAGTTAGTTAAAACGGTAATGACACAAAAGCAAAAGAGATAAACAAAACAACAACACCGCTAATGCAAGTATTGTTGTAAGTTTTGATAAATAAAATTCGGATGTTGTAATTATTATTAATTAAACCGATAATTTAAGAGTTATGTAAAAGTATTTAATCGCGAGAAAAAATAAAAGTTGATAAGCGCAAAAAAAAACACGTCCGCCCTCTGCAACGAGTGAAAGTTCTTCCTATAAATGGTTTCTCTGATGTGTTAGATCAGGAATAGTATTAGTTGTTGTTGTTGTATTTTCAATTCAATTCATTATTTGCTTTATTGCTGTTTGTGATAGGAAGATTTTACAGAGTTATAGCGATTGCTTTTCAGCTGAGAAATTTTTATATACATAGTTATACAGTTTGATGGGTGATAATATAATATGGCAAGGAAAAATGAGCGAAAACCTTTAATATATGCCTTAAATACGAACTTAAGCTAGGTGACTGGGACTAAGGTGACTAAACTAAGATTTAGCGGCTTAGTGCCAGTGGCTACCCTTAGGAGATATGAGTATTGTGATCAAGAAGATATGCTCCTAAACTGTCTCATAGTAGTTTAAGAGTAGTGTTTTCACTAAGAGTCGTCAGATTGGTCAATAATCTGTTTAATGGTTTTGACGCCAGCCGTATGATATAAGGTGGATGTTTTGGTAAAACATGGGAGGTTGAGTTGAAGATTTAATATTTTGTTTTCGCATACTTGCAATTTCTTGATATGAGATGCAGCACAACTCTTCCAGGTACTTGAGCCGTAGGTTAGTATAGGGAGAAAAATGGTTTTGAATATGATCATTTTGTTAGCTGAGGAAAGTTTAGATTTTCGGTTAATAATTGGATAAAGGGTGCAGATAGTTTTGTTAATCTTATTGATTGTGGCACCAACATGAGTGCTAAACGTAAGCTTTTTATCGAAGTGGATACCTAAGTATCGCACTGTATCTACCCAGTTAACTGGAGAGTTGCAGATTTTCAGAGGCCCGTCAGGGAGAAAGCAAGCCTTTCTTTTCTTGGAAAAGAAGATGGCATTAGTTTTGGTGGCATTAACTTTTATTTTCCACTTATGGTAGTAAGCTTCGAGTTCGTTTAGCCCGCTTTGCAGGTCTTGTTTAATGTCAGCATAATACGTGCCTTTACAATAGATGGCTGTGTCATCTGCAAACATCGATAGCTTACATCGGGGATGTTGGTGAATATCGTATATGAAGACGTTAAAAAGCACTGGCGCTAGAACTGAACCCTGTGGGACACCAGCTAGTAGCTCTTTTGTTGTTGACCTATTTCCATCTAATTCAATATAAAAGGTGCGATCTAGCAAAAAACTTTTCAGAATGTTTACAAGATATGTGGGTGTTTTAATGTTTATTAGTTTGAAAATGAGTGCTTCGTGCCAGACTGTATCAAAAACAACTTCAATATCCCGAGTGACGAGTCCAACAGATTGTTTGTTGGAGAAAGTATTTTGAACGTAGCTTCTTAGTTTCTTGGTTGGGAGTGAGCAAGCCGTATTGGGCAGGTGGTAAAATATTATGTGTTTCTAGGTGGACTAGGAGTCTACTTTAAAATTTTTTTTCAAATATTTTGGAGAGACTGCTTAATAGACTAATAGGCCTATAGCTTTGTGGCTTGTCCGGAGGTTTTCGAGCTTTGACAATTGGGATAACTTTAGCTATTTTCCAAGGATTTGGGAAATATCCTATTTGTGGGCTGCTATTGTATAGAGTAGCGAGAAAACTAATGGCATTTGCTGGAAGGTTTTTTAAGCAAATATTCCTTATGTTATCTGGACCGCTGGACTTTTTAGTTTTCAGGGTTTTTAGGATGGAAACTATTTCGCTGGTCGTAATTTTATTGATCTGAATCTGATCTGGCATATTGTTTTGCACAGTATTGGCAACCAAGTCTATTGTAATCGGATTTGAGTACGAGGATGTCAAGCTGTGTTTAGATGCAAAGCAATTGCTTAATAGATTAGCTTTTCCAATTCCGGTTATATAAGCCACATCAGCCTCATATAAGGTGGGAATATACTGTTTCCTTCTTTGGATTGCTTTCGTGGTGTTCCAGAACGGCCTACTACATTTGTTCATTTTCCTTAGCTTTCTATTCCATTGTTGGTTGGTAAAAGTAAATATCTCTCTGCGGATTATATAGTTTAGATGATTACATCTTGCTTTGATTATAGGCTGTCGAGACCGTATCCATTGTCTATTAAGGGTATTCCTGGTTTTGAGTAGCTTAGAAATGTGCTCTGGAAGCTTGATGTTGGTATCTCGGATGTGTTGGTGAGGAGTCGATCTCGTGAAGGCACTATTAATTGTTTTAAAAAATGAATCGACTAGCGAATCTATATGAGAAGGAGCTATTGGAAGATTACCAAGGCTTACTTCATTTGGCATGAGCATATTGTCGACTACACGGTATTTTTTTGGAGTACTTTATGACTACTGGAAGGTGGTCCGAAGAAAGATCTTTAAAAACTATCGGGTTGCTAATACGGTTTGTTAAGTTTGTTAGACAGAGATCGATAGTGGAGGGCTTAGACGTTACACATGTTGGGATATAAGTAGTATCTTTTGGAAATAATATATTAAATTTGCCCAGTACGGCGAGGTCATGAAGAATATTTCCCCAACTATTTGCTCGAGTGCAGTTCCAGTTACGGTGCCTAGAGTTTAGGTCACCAAGAACGAGGAATTCCCCGCTTAATTGCAAAAATTTGATCAGGTCTGACTTGTAGATATTTTTCATATGAATCCTATCACCGACTAAGTTACACGCACTGGAAAGGCATTTTGCAGTGTTGCCCGCATAGTAAACGGCAAATATACTAAGGTAGCTATTCAAGTTAGTTTTAATTTGGATTCCTACGTTTTCTATGAGGTGCGTTTTGACACCGGATATTTGTTTGTGTTCGAGTTTATTGTTAATAGCTATAGCAACCCCACCACCACTGCTTGAGGTTCTGTCGCAACGATATAAGGTATAGTTGGGAACACTAATGCGATCATTAGGGGTAAGCCATGTTTCATTTATCAGGGCAATATGAATAAAATTATCATTTAGAAACTTGACTAATTCTATTCTTTTTGTTTTGAGGGCACGCGCATTCCATGCCATGATATTAATCGCGTCGATTGAGTTATTTATTTGCATAGACATGTTTAATAGCAAGTTCTGTAATAACTTTAATTTGTTCGCCTTTGTTAGAGCAGCAGCTTAATTTGGAGATCATCTCGTTTAGGATAGTGTTAATTTCTTCGAAAGAGAAAAGATCTGTAGCTTGCGTTTGGATGTTAGGCGAAGAGATGTTGCTTGTAAGAGCAGATTTGTAGCTTACGAACTTCGTTGGTTGGGCACTCGTGTGTGGAGAAGAAGCGAAGATAGGCATTCTGTCTGCGAATGCTCTATTTAAAGGTCTCTTGTTGTGTTGCGAAGAGCGATTCAAAAGTAAACTCTGATATGAGAGACGGTACGGGCAGGCGGGGTCCGTAGAGGGGTGATTGCCTCGACAGTTTGCACATTGGATTTTGGTTTTTGGGCAGTTTACCGTTTCATGGGGCTCGCCACAGTGGGCACAAGCAGTGTTGACTGAACAGTTTTTGGAGCCGTGCCCGAACAATTGGCATTTATAACATTGCGTTAGCTTACCGGGTACTTTTTCTTTGTATTCCCAACGAACCCTAGTATGATTGACATACATAAAGTCTTTGCGCAGTTGTTGCATTGTTATGATTTTGTTGGTAAAATATATGATGTATAGCAGCAGTGTATGATTCAATTTTGTTTTCTTTTCTGCAATCTTAACGTCAAGGCATTGTAGTCCAAGATTGACTAACATGGTTTTAACATCTTCACCGGTGTGTTTATCCAGTCCTGATAGTACTGCTTTGAATGGTTGAGTGGTCTTAGTCCATGTTTGGTAGGAAGATTTTAATGCCGATGGAAATGGACCTTATGAAGTACTCCTGGATATTAAGTTTTCCGATAAGTTTGTGGATGAATTCTGCACTTTGCTTAAGTACAGTTATTGGAGGTGGTTTGGGTTCAATCACTGTTTGGGCCTCCGCTTCACTTTCATTCGCCCTATCATTGTCCCCTTCGTCCCGCACTTGGAGTGGTAGGAAGTAGTTACAAAGTTAATGAGGAGTTACGAACTATCATTTTGTTATCATTTGCCCAGTTTTGAAATTCTCTGCATAAAATTAAAGGAGGAAGCAGAACGAAAACGTCTAACTGTAACGAAACAGAATGGGCAAGAGGCATTTGTCGCTATGCAGAAATCAAAACACACGCACACAGAGAAATCGTTCGCAAATTACTTGTTACAAATGCGGTCGGCAAGGGCATGTCAAAGCACAGTGCGGTAAAGAGAGAGCCGATAAAAAAGAGAAAGAGTACAAGTACACTGAGAGAATAGAGAACAAGCAATGTAGCTTGATAAATGCTTTGGAAGCAGAGAATATGAAAAGAGAGAAGTTGTGCTTGGATTCTGGTGCGACGAGTCATATGTGTTGCAATAAAAGTATGTTTTCAGATTTCTCTGTACGTGATGAGAAGATCAGTCTGGCAGATGCGGGGTATTTACGTGCAGAAGGCAAAGGAAAAGTCACCATTCGGACTGGAAGATGTAAATTAACAATGAACAATGTACTTTATGTACCAGGGCTGGCAGGAAACTTTATGTCAGTGGCGCGTGTTATTGAATATAACAGTGTTGTACATTTCGAAAAACATATGGCAAAGGTCATACAAAATGGTGAATGTATTTTAGAAACAAAAAAGATAGGCAACTTGTTTGTTTTTGAAGCTGAATCGGAAAATCTGTTTGCTGCTGTTGGAGAAGATGTGTCATTGTGGCACAAACGCTTTGGTCATCTTAATTATACAAGTCTGACGCAAATCGCAAGTAAGGGCTTGGTACGTGGGCTAAGTGTGACAAACTTCGTGCCCGATACTCCATGTAAGACGTGCATGGTGAGTAAAATACATGTTCAGCCATTTCCCAAGATGACAGAAAGTCGGTCCAGTGAACTTTTACAATTGGTTCATAGTGATGTCTGCGGACCTTTTGGAACAAAATCACTAGGTGGTTCACGTTATTTCCTAACATTTATTGATGACAAATCTAGGCGAATTTTTGTGTACTTTCTCAAGGGCAAAGATGAGGTTTTTAGCAAGTTTTTGGAGTTCAAGAGTCTAGTGGAGAGGCAGACAGGGAAGAAGCTAAAATGTATCCGCAGTGACAATGGACGAGAATATGTGAACAGAGCATTCGATGACTACCTCAAGAAAAACGGGATATTACTCCAGTTGACCATAGCGTACACTCCACAACAGAACGGCGTTGCGGAACGAGCTAACCGCACTCTGGTGGAAATGTCTAGGTGTTTGTTGGCACAGTCTGGATTATGTGAGGCATTGTGGGCAGAGGCTATATTCACAGCTGTATATCTGAGGAACCGTTCGCCTACAAGCGCGCTGACAAACCAAACGCCAATGGAAGCGTGGACTGGTAAAAAGCCATGTATCAATCATCTTAAAGTTTTTGGTTCTGTTGCAGTTGCGCTATCCAAGGGTCATCAGGAAAGTAAATTCCGACCAAAAGGAAAGGAATATCGCATGGTGGGATATTCAAGAGAAGCAAAAGGCTACCGATTATATGATGGAGAAACTCGCAAAGTGGTTGAACGAAGAGATGTTCTCTTTGATGAAAGAGATCCCTTAGAGCAAACTAATTGTACGACGGTTATGTTTGATTTGCCTGGACGCTATAGGCAAAATGAGATAGCAGATCCAGAAATAAATGAAAGCGAGAGCGAGGTATCAGAGGGACAGTCTGCTGAATCTGATGCTGACGAGGAATTGTTTCACAGTGCACCTGAAGAAAAGGTTGCACAAGATGAGAGCGAAATGCGGGTAGGACCTGGCAGACCACGAGTAATCAGAACGGGAAAACCTGGACGGCCGAGAAAACAGTACAATATACTTGGTTCGATTGTGGCTGGTGAGGTGCCAATACCATCGACCTACGAGGATGCCATAAGTGGACCATATGCATCGCAGTGGCAAGAGGCAATGGACAAAGAGTTTTGGAGCTCTGGTAAAAAATCAAACTTGGGAGCTGATGGACCTAACAAACAAACAACGAACAATAGGCTGCAAATGGGTTTATAGTCTGAAAAAGAATACGCAGGGAGACATAGAACGTTTTAAGGAGCGGTTGGTTGCGAAAGGATATTCGCAGCAGTTCGGTGTAAACTACACCGATACATATGCACCTGTACGTCGATTGGAAAGCGTAAGGTTTGTTTTGGCGGTGGCAGCAGAGTTGGATCTTTATTTACAACAAATGGACGTATGCACAGCATACCTCAATAGCGATCTGGAGGACACGGTGTATATGAGGCAACCCATGGGGTACACAGACAAAAATCGTCCAAAGGCCGTGTGACATTTGAAGAAGGCAATCTACGGTTTGAAACAATCAGGAAGGGCATGGAACTCTAAGCTGGACGCTGTATTACGAGATTTGGATTTTAAACCATGTAGTAGTTAGCCGTGTTTATACCAAAAACATGGTGAAGAAGACTTAACACTAATTCTTGTTTATGTTGATGATCTCCTTATAGCTTGTCGTTCGAAACAGAAGATGGATGCCATCAAAGCAGCGATATCAAACGCGTTCGATTGCACAGACAAGGGTGCAACTGAGCTATTCCTGGGTATGGAGATTCATCGAGACGGTGAGCTTGGGCCGATTACTCTAGGCCATTCTCATTATATCAACGATATGTTGGTTCGATACGGTATCGAAAACTGCAGACCGGCGGCTACTCCTCTTGACGCAGGGCATCAAGTGGCATGCGACAATGAGCAGTGCAAGAAGGTGGACATAGGGTCGAACCAGACTCAAATTGGCGAACTGATGTGGCGAACCACCAGACCGGATATATTGCATTTAGTTGCAAAGTTGGCTCAGCGAAGTCAAGATCCGCATTCAGAGCATGAAGCAGGTGTGAAGCACATCCTGCGGTATTTGGCCTCAACGATGAATAAAAAGCTACGCTATAAAAGGACCGGCCAAGCTTTTTCTGGATATGTAGATGCCGATTGGGGTGGTGACAAAACTGACCGGAAGTTCTATACCGGCTATGTTTTCTTTTTGGCCGGAGGTCCAATATCTTGGAAATCTGAGAAACGCGCAGTGTGGCGTAAGTAGTAAGTAGTACTGAAGCTGAGTATATAGCTTTGTCGACCGCATGCAAAGAAGCTATCGTTTTGCGACGCTTAATCATTGAACTTGGATGTGGAAATGCTGAGACCCCAACAGTTGTATATGGAGATAACTTGAGTGCGGATATATTAACTAAGAATTTGCCAAAGAAAAAGCATAATGACTTTGTGAATATGTTAAATTTGCATTTACTTTGTAAGACATGGTTGCATTGAGGAAGGGTGTTAAAATAGTACTGTACAAGAACTTTCCAGAGCAATGCACACATGTATTCTATCTGCGTATGTATTTGAACACATACATTTATATATCTCTTTTGTATTTGAATATTGCGCTTGTCCAACTGTATTAATGGCACGCGCATTATGTTAGTCTCTAAAAAACTTTTGAGTTGTACGGACGTGTTACTATTCTTTGGGTTGTGCGTCCCGACCCCTCTCAACAATATATATTTTCATATGATATAAGAAATTTTGAATGTTGAGTAAATTTTTTTTTTCATATAAATAGGCGATATTAAATAAATCCCATACGTTATGATATATATTTTCATATGATATGAGAAATTTTAAATGTTGAGTAAATTTTTTTTTTTTTCATATAAATGGGCGGTATTAAATAAATCCCATACGTTATAATATATATTTTCATATAATATAAGAAATTTTGAATGTTGAGTAAATTGTTTTTTTCATATAAATGGGCGATATTAAATAAATCCCATACGTTAGGATATATATTTTCATATGATATGAGAAATTTTGAATGTTGAGTAAATTTTTTTTTTTCATATAAATGGGCGATATTAAATAAATCCCACACGTTATGATATATACAGTGAGTCAAAAAAGTATTGGCACACTTGAAAAGTTCAACTTCTAAGAGCTGTAACTTTTTTGTTAAAACAGCTATATGTAAATGAAAAATTACATTTATTAAACTCATATATCATATTTAATCTTGAACAAAAAAAATTATATTTCAGCTTTTGTTCATTTGCAAAATACAAAAATGTAAATATAGGCACAAATTTTCATCAAAAAAGTTTTGGCACACGTAACGTAATCAGTTTTATCCAAGGCAACTGAAACACGCTAATATTTTGTTGGTCCTCCTTTCGACTGTATTACAGCCTGCAAACGTCTCTTCATGCTGTTTACCAGTTTGGACGTTCCCGAAGTGGTGATTTTGCTTCATTCAGGGCGTAGGGCCTCCTTGAGGGTATCCTTTGACGTTATGTGGTGATAACGGATCTTTTGTTCCAATAAGTGCCACACATGTTCGATGGGATTCAAATCCGGTGATTGGGGGGGTGTTTTAAGCTGCTTGCAATGATACATGAGCCACTCCTGCACAAGATAAGACGAATGTTTTGGGTCATTATCTTGCTAAAACTGCCAATTTGTGCCACTGAGACCCAGTTTTTCAGCACTTGGGCTTAAATTCTCTTTGAGAATGTCTTTATAAAGGTGCTTGTCCATTGTTTCATCAATAAACCCTAGGTTTCCAACTCTAGAACCAGCAAAACACCCCCAAACCATCACATTGCCTTCACCGTGTTTAACAGTTTTGAGCAAGTTATTTTCTTGAAGCTCTTTATTGGGCGTCCGCCAGATTTTTTGCGCTCCATCAGACCCAAATAAATTAAATTTAAACTCGTCACTAAATATGATTGTGTTCCAAAATGAGTCTGGCTTATTTACATGTTGTTTCGCAAATTCTAGCCTCTTTTGCTTGTTTACCTTAGAAATGAAAGGATTGCGCCGAGGAACACGGCCATGATACCCGGCCTTATGTAAGGAATAAAGCGTGTGCCAAAACTTTTTTGATGAAAATTTGTGGCTATATTTACATTTTTGTATTTTGCAAATGAACAAAAGCTGAAATATAATTTTTTTTTGTGCAAAAACATACCAACTTTAAACCAATTTGATGGAAACAAACGAAAGAATAAGCGTTTGAAGAATAAAGCATCCGCTTTATCATATTTTTAACTTACATAAAAAATACAGTACATAATGGCGTGCGTATAGCTGGTTTTACCTTAAGCGTACAAGTTAATAATAGTTAATAATAATAATTTGCATATATAATAATTTCAACATACATAAAAAATGTTTTCAATTACAAATCATCAAAAGACCTATTTCGCTAATAGACAAAAATAATTATTAAAAGAGCAAAAGAAAGTGAAAACCCAAAACTAACTAGTTTCGGGCGGGGGTTGAACCAGAGTTTCGTCGATTTTAGGCAGTACCTCTACGCCTTACACCGTCGAGCTGCTTGTAGTCCACTCGGCGTTTTACTTATAAGTCACCAAAGCTATAACTTTAAAGCCGATTTATTAGGAAAATATAGAATAGTGCGCCGAAATATTTCACACAGCTTCAAGTGACGAGGTATTCTACAACATATCCAAAATTCATCCAAATCGGTGATTCGCATACCCTTGTCAGCTATGCGTCGATCAATTTAGGTCATGCAGCGCTGCAAATATAAAGTTAAAACGTACAAAGTGCACTCAAATAATAAATAACATATTGGGTGTCCACAGATGGATATCGGAACATCAAAATTTAGTTTGCTTGTGGATGAGTCCACCGATATGTGTGTGACGAAGTTGCTGGGTAAATAAAAAACCAGAGGGCCGGGCTAACTTCGACCGCGTCAAAGTTTGTATACCCTTGCAACTTTTATGGTAACTCTTTCCTTACCTATAGCCATCAAAGTGAAAAAACATTCAAGCTAAAAAGGCTAGTGTTTGCAAAAGAACGGCCTACAATCTTAGCATAGATTTAGATAAAAACTAAGATATTGATCAAAGTCACTGTTTTCCACCGATCGTTCCTATGGGAGCTATATGATATAGTAACCCGATCCTTATCAAATTTGGCACAGTCATTAACAGATATATTAAACCAATAAATGTTGAATTTAAAAGCAATCGCGTCAAAAGTAACGAAGTTATTGACAAAAGTCACTGTTTTCGAAAGATCGTTCCTATGGGAGCTATATGATATAGTCACCCGATCTTGACCAAATTTGGCACAATCATTTATATGTATAATTAACTCACCAATATTAATGTATAATTAATATGTATAATTAACTCACCAAATTATTCATGACAATAGCTCAGAAAATAACGAAGTTATTAAGAAAAGTCACTGTTCGTGACTTTGCCATTTGTATGGGAGCTATATGATGTAGTGATCCGATCCGGCTGAATCCGAGATATACAACGCCTGCAGTATATACAAGCCTACATGCAAAATTTCAGCTCTGAAGCTCAAACGGTCTAGGAGGAGTTTGCGTTGATCCAGACGGACGGACAGACGGACGGACGGACGGACGGACGGACATGGCTATTTCAACTCGTCTCGTCGTACTGATCAAGAATATATATACTTTATATGGTCGGAAATGCTTCCTTCTATGCGTTGCACACTTCTGACCAAAATTAATATACCCTTTTTGCAAGGGTATAAAAAGTTATAAGCATTTGTATTAGTTTATATATGTCATGTTTACATGTAATGTTGGTGTATTTTTTAATGTTTAGGCGTAGTTATAAACTTCTTTAGTGTGAATAATAAGTGTTTGGTTACGACCTTGTTAAGTTTGATACCTATTGAGGCTGGTGACGCAGTTACTATTGCAGAGGCTGTTAAAATGTAGCTGCGTAATTTAAACCATGTTGTCAATTTAATTGGGATCGGGACATACAATGCTAATGTAATGACTGGCACTAGACACAGCGTTTACACAGAATTGAAGAAAAGCGTGGCCTTTTTTATATTAATAAAGTGTGTGTGTCACTTAATACAATTGGCTGTAGGCCATTCCATGAAAAAAAAATTTCCAAACCATTTGGAATTTGTCATTGCCGAAACGTACACCTGGTTTGCTCACTGTTCTCACCGGCAAACGACATACAACAAAGTATATGAGTGTATAAATAATGGGAAGGTATATATGGATCTGTGTTGGCGTGTAGTTTCATTGTCAATCGCGTTCGTCCAAACAAAAAGTTTATATGTAATAACGTTTTATTTTCATGCTTGTGCCAATGTTTTGTAAATAGACTAATCCGTTTGGTTTGTATAACATTGTGTTTCAGTATACTGATATGTTTTTGCATTTATTGAGGAACCCTTAAAAATTCCAAGAGTTTCTGATACAAGGTGGCTTTCCCTTGGAACTGCAGTTTCGAGGATCGAGGAACAGTGGGACGCACTCAAGTTGCACTTTGACTTAGCCGCGACAGACGAAAGCTGTCACAAAGCACATATTTTGCGTGCATTGTATGAGGAAGACAAAAATAAGGTCTACTTAATATTTTTATAGCCCATACTAAAAAATATGCAAAATTTAAATAAACTGTTTCAAGGCGAAAATGTGGACTCGACGAAGCTCCTTAATAATATCATAACTGTAATAAATTCGCTTAAGTCAATGATAATTCCACCAGACGTGGATATTGACATTATGGAGGACGATTTTGAGAAAGTCTCGAGACCAGATTTGTTTTTGGGATACGCTTTCGAAGCTGAAATAAAAAAAGCGGGCGTCTAACGGTTAGACACGATAGAAGTGAAACCTTCCGTAAAACAAACTGAGAGAGAATGAGACGAAAGCAGCATTAGGAGCGGGATAATTATAGGTTCATTATAATATTGCTATAAAGGTCAAGTTTTATTTTCTTCATTTTATTATTATTCATCCTCAATGTTTTCAATTTCAACAAATGATACGAGTGGCTTATGATAGCTAAAATATGATACAAATGCTTTGGTTTCGATGTTGTCAACATATCTTTGAAATACCGCGTCAATTGTTGTTTTTGATCGTGTTGTTGATTCAGTGCGATTGTTACACATTTTTAAACTGAATGTTGTATTGAGAAAGTCAATTAAAGGAACCGCTGTGTCCAATGCAAAATTTACGTTAAAATCGCCACTTAAAATTATTGGAACTTTATCGTAATCTTTTCTAAGTATCCGCGATACTTCTGGTGTATACTTTATTAAATTTTCATGAATGAATTCCGTGATGCTATTTATTGATTGATTGGGTGAAATATAAATTGCCACAATTAAAACTGTTTTTCCATTGCTCAATCTGGTTTCGCATGCACATATTTCTCCCACTTTAGAGAGCTGAACAGACAGTGATTCTAGTTGCTGTGCATTCATTCATTATATATTTTGTGATACATTTTTATTTACTTTTTATACCCTTGCAGAGGGTATTGTAAAATTGGTCAGAAGTTCCTAACGCACAGAAGGAGGCGCAAACCTTCTTTCACTCGTTGCAGAGGACGGACGTGTTTTTTTTGCGCTTATCAACTTTTATTTTTTCTCGCGATTAAATACTTTTATATAACTCTTAAATTATCGGTTTAATTAATAACAATTACAACATCCGAATTTTATTTTCATTTCGCGAATTCTTGCTGTCGTTTTTGTTTAAATTTAAATAAAATCAAAACTTACAACAATACTTGCATTAGCGGTGTTGTTGTTTTGTTTAACTCTTTTGCTTTTGTGTCTTTACCGTTTTAACTAACTCTCGCGCTCTTGCGTACAAATTGTTGTTGCATGTGTTCAATTTGACGCGCTCTCCCGCTCTTTCCTATTCTTGATTGATTTGCGCTCTCGTCTTTTGCCTACCCGCGACTCTGTGATACGTGTTTTTGTTTTTGTGTTTTTCATTTCTTTTTATTCTTTAGTTGTGAAGGCTTACTCTGCACATTAACCCTTGTGTCAGAACTGGTCAGTATATTCTTATACACAGATTTTTAACCTTTAGAATTTTTATTTTTTTTTGTATTTCCTTTTTCAATTAAATTAAACTTTTTGATAAAATGGTTGTCTGCTCAAAAAATAATTGCATAGTTGCCACTAATGCGGTTGACTCCCATGATTATATTCTTTGTTGGTTGTGTGACAATGCTGTTCACGTCAAGTGTGCAGGTTACACAGGCAGAATCAAGGAGTCTATTGCTAAAGGTGGTGGCTTAAAATATGGATGTGATGCTTGCCGGGAGGTCGAGAATGAGATGCGCTCTTTCATGAGGCGGACTAGAGATAGTTTTGACACTTTAAGGGCAGGTTTTAATAAACTCCAAGCGGAGTTTACTGCGGTGGAGACTCAGTTCAGAAGTTTATCGCTTATGAATGAGTCTCCGAAACGTAAAAGGACCAGTCCTTGGGGTGTTTCTGTATCTGTAGATCCGCCAGCGTCTCTTATCGTCCCCGACCGGTCTCATGCACCGTCCACTCCTAATGTACAGCAATTGATATCGTTTAAGAGCCCTGTTGTGAATGCTATTAGTAATGAATTACCGGTATCACCTGGGAATGATCTCTTAAAAACGATGCCTATTGTAGTGTCCGATGTGTCTGGGCAATTACCCATTCCAATGGAAATTGCCGATAGTTCTAAAAGTATCGAGGGCCCCGTGAACAAGTTGACTGCTGCAGTGGGTGACTTGTCCAACGTTACTGCTGCGGCTGACGCTTCGGGACCGCGGCCTCTTGTTGGCATACCACCAAAGAAACATATATTTGTTTCTAGGCTAGACCCTGTTGTCACATCTGATGATGTAATAGCCTATATTCGGAAGAAAGTTAACGTCTCGAATATTGCGGTGGAAAAGTTTAAATTTTCTTATTCTCGGGACATTTCGTCCTTTAAAATTAGTGTTTCTGCCAATATCTTCGACACTATATGTCGAGAAGATTTTTGGCCTAAACATATAATAGTTAAGGAATATACTGTAAAAAAGAAAAATCGGCAACCGATTCGCTTGCCTACAACAACAACTAATACTATTCCTGCCACATCAGCATCTGCTGGTGTGTCAAAAAACTAGCTTCGTCCCTTAACCTGGGTTACCAGAACGTTAGAGGACTGAAATCTAAACTTCCTAATCTCTATGTAGATAGTCTTTCTTTTGAGCATAACATTCTAGCTTTCACAGAGACGTGGCTAAAACCTGATATTGCTGATGCATCGGTTTTTTCCACAAACTTTTCTATTTTCAGACGTGACCGGATTTCTCGCATAGGTGGTGGCGTTCTGATAGCTGTGGATGCTGCTTTATCATCTGAAATGATTCAATTTTCTAGTACCCAGGAGATTGAGTTTGTCGGTGTTAAAGTAAATTTTAAATCTTTCAATGCTTTCATTACTTGTTCCTATATTCCACCATTGTCAGACATGGTGGTATATTTAAATCATTTAGAGGCAATTCAGTTTGTCTCCTCTTTAGTTTCGAGCCAAGACATGCTCATAGTTGTAGGTGATTTTAATTTACCCGCTTTAGCATGGTCACTAACAGATGAATCTACCACGTTGCTGCCCTCTTTGTCACATGACTTTATTGATGGCCTTCTAGGCTTATCTTTATCCCAAGTCAATCCTGTCTTAAATTCTAATGGAAAATCGTTAGATCTTATTTTTGTATTGGATTCTTCTTATTGTGAGGTTTCTAGGATCGAACCATTTGTTCTTCCAGAAGACAAATTTCATCCTACATTAAATTTAAAAATTGATTTGCCCTTGCTTTCACCATTACTTGGTTCAAATGAGTTACCACTAACTAGGTGCTTTCGTAAGACTGACTTTGCCAGCCTTAATGAAAACATTGCTACTACCGATTGGTCTTATCTGTACAATTGTAGTGATATGAACTCGGCTGTTCGTTTTTTCTATGATACTCTGAATTCACTCTTTAATATTTGTGTGCCTCTTGGTAGGCTGGAGCGGCTTAACAAACCTCCCTGGTTCTCTCGCGAGCTATCCAATTTGAAAAATGTGAAGACACGATATTATAAGAAGTTCCAAAAAACACGTCGTTCATCAGATTATGCTCTGTATACAGTCGCTCGTTCAAAATTCATGATGCTTAATACACAATGCTATAAGAATTATCTTCAGCGGTGTAAGCTTCAGTTTTCTTCTGACCCTAAACAATTTTATAATTTTGTTAATTCTAAACGTAAGACCTCTGTGCCTCCCCATCCCATCCCCATCTTTTTTGTCTTTTCAAAATAAAAAAGCGAGCACTGATCAGGCAATTGCCGATATGTTTGCGAGTTTTTTCAAAACAACTTATTCCTCAACGGAATATCGAGCAAGTCCGTATCCTTATCATTTAAAAAAGGCTAATTGCATTTTCAATCCAGTGATTGATGAAAGTTCTATTCTTACCGAACTTAAATTAGTTAAGCCTGTTTATTCTCCGGGGCCAGACGGTATTCCTGGATGTATACTCAGGTTCTGTGCAAACGCATTATGTAAACCCATTTTAAAATTGTTTCTATTGTCTGTAGAATCTTCCTCTTTTCCATCTATTTGGAAGGAGTCATATATTATTCCTCTGCATAAAAATGGCAAAAAGTCCGAAGCCTCTAACTATAGGGGTATCTCAAAATTGTCCGCTATTCCGAAAGCTTTTGAGAAAATTATAACTTCTCAATTGCAACATTTTTGCAGCTCTATTATTTCGCCATCCCAACATGGGTTTGTGAAACGTAGATCTACAACCACTAACCTTTTAGAATTTACATCAATAATTATCAAGGGGTTCAAAAATGGTAAACAAACTGATGTCATATACACTGACTTCAGCAAAGCCTTTGATTCCGTTAATCATACCCTATTACTTTCTAAGCTGAGCGACATTGGGTTTCCACCCCTTTTCCTTTCTTGGGTTCGAGAATATTTAACAAATAGAAAACAGAAGGTACTTTTTAAGTCTTCTTTTTCCGTTTCCATTTCTGTGACTTCTGGTGTACCTCAAGGTAGTCATCTTGGCCCTCTGCTCTTCACACTATTTATTAACGATCTTCCATCAGTCATTGTTCATTCGCGTGTGCTTATGTATGCTGACGATGTCAAGCTTTGCCTTACTTATAAAGATACAGATTCATTTAGTCGGCTACAAGCTGATCTTAAAAACTTTCAATCCTGGTGCCAGTTTAATCTACTTAATCTTAACACTACCAAATGTAAGGTAATGACTTTTTTTCGTAACTCTCCTCAACTGGTCACTTATATTCTAAACAACAGCCATTTAGAACGTCTAAATAATATGAATGATTTGGGCGTACTTATGGACCATAATTTAAATTTTAACACCCATATTTCCACCACGGTCGCAAAGGCCATGAGTGTCCTGGGTTTCATTAAAAGATGGTCAAAAGAATTTGATGACCCCTATACAACTAAAGTTCTTTTTACTTCGCTTGTCCGTCCTATTTTAGAGTATGGATCTTGCATTTGGTCACCTCAATATGAGTCGCACCAGATTAGACTAGAATCCGTTCAAAAGCAGTTCTTGCTATTTGCTCTTCGTGGCTTAAACTGGGATCGCAATGTCAATTTGCCTTCGTATTCTAGTAGACTTCTCTTGATTAACCTTCCGTCCCTAACTAACCGTAGAATTATGCTTGGTGTCATTTTTATGCACAAGCTCCTAATTGGTGATATCGACTCGCCTGAGTAATTAGCTCAGGTGAATCTGTCGGTACCATGTAGACGGAGTAGACATCCTTTAATACCTTTATCCCTTAGTCGTTGTTCTTCTAACTATGCTATGCATGAACCTTTTAGGGTCCTCTGCTCTGATTACAATCTTCTATCCCCTGTAATCGGCTCAGAGTTTTCTATTAATATGCTTAAAACATCTATCCTATCCCATTTAGTTAATAGATAGCTATAGTATTATGTGTTTGTCTGTCTTTTCTATTGTGTATTTTGTCCACGCGATTCGTGCCGTGCGTTATACGGCTGCACCCCTCGGTCGGTCGGGTGGGAGGTGGGCAGTTATCTGCTTGGGCTCGCGCGTAACAGGCTTTGTCCTGGTGTCGTAGGGGCCACTTGAACGTACTGCGCATAGTATCGTCAACGTCCGCTAATGAAAAAAATCCAAAATATTTTATGCGCATTAGTGACATAAAACAACATTGCAAAGATTTTATAATGACATTAATCATCCAACTGAGAGAAAGGTAAGCTTAAATTGATTTAATAAAAATGTAATAAATATATATTTTTAATCCCTAGTTTAAATTCAGATTTCCTAACAATTTTGATATTTTGAAGAAAATGGAGGTTCTTGCCGTATATCCTACGTGCGAATAAGACTCCGACTGAGATATTTCCTATGTTGAAATTTTTAAATTACTTACAATTAAATATTGAAGAAATTGTTGCTCAATTTGCAAAAATTCATTTCATAAATTGGGAGGAAAAGGAAAATACTTCCCAGTTTTGGGTCGAGGTTCTTAATTATAAGGATGCTGGCGGAAACAACACTTTTCGGCAGCTAGCATTATTTGCTATACACATTCTATCGCTTCCTTGGTCGAATGCTGCTGTTGAACGCGTATTTAGCCAAGTTAACATCGTTAAAAGTAAATTGCGAAATCAATTAAGTGTTTGAACGCAATTTTACGTATAAGGTTTGTTTTTGAAATGATTGGTTATTTAGTGTATACTTAATATTACTTAGCTTATTTTTAAGCTTTTTTTTTAAATATTTAGCTTATTCTAGCTTATTTTTTCCTTAAATCTAGCTTATGGTGACTCCGAATTTCTGGCAACACTGTTTTTTTTTTTTTTATAAATAGGGGGGAATGCATTGAAAGCCGAAGTGTGGGACTTGGTATCGACCTTGGTTAGTGGTCACCGCACCGCACTAAAACCTACCCTATCCTCCGTATCCCTCTCGCGGAACCAACGCTGAAGTACTACTTCACGAGGGGGAGATGGCACGTATGCCTCGTCTAGAGTTTACCTAGAACTGAAGTTTTGGTTATGCTAACGTTCAGCGCGACGCAAGAATTGCATGATGACTGCTGCCATGTGGCTAACAGCTAGCCAATTGTTTTGCGAGCTAAGTAGGATATCCATAAAGTCGTTGACTATAAATGGCCTCCCAATGCCTAGGCTTAGCTCTTCCCGTTCAGCAGAATATCTAGGACAGACAAACAGGACGTGTTCTGCGTCTTCTATATTCCCCGCACAGTGTGTGCAAAAGGGATCTGTCTCATGTTTAAACCTATGCAAGTAGGATTTAAAGCATCCATGTCCCGTAAGTAACATGGCCATGTCAGTCTGGCCATGTTTGCGATTAAGCCATGGCCGAATGTCGGGGAGAAGGCGCCTTGTCCAGCTCCCATGGTTTGAGTCACGCCATCTGCGTTGCCAGTTAGTCAGAGTCGTCTCTCTTCTAACTGACGGCGGAAATCTATTTCTAGCCTCGTTAGCCAAGAGGTCTAGTGGGGCCATATCAGACAGCACCAAGGCGGCATCTTCGGAGACTGTCCTAAACGCGCATATAGTCCTGAGTGCGCATGTTCGGTACGACGATCTGCAGTCCCGGCTGTAGGTGGGGGATGACATCGCTGGTGCCCATATGGCGGCGGCATATAGGATGATGGACCTTACCACCGTCGAGATGAGCCATCTGCTCCGTTGCTTGGGGCCGCCGACGTTAGCCATAAGCCGAGTTATAGCTGACGTGGTCTTCGCAGCTTTATCTGCGGTATACTGCAGATGGGCTTTGCTTGTTATCCTATGGTCCATCATGACTCCAAGGTATTTAATGACAGGCTTTGATGTTATAGAGCATTCGGCGACTTCGATCCTGGCTGTTTTCACTTTTTTCCTGCTGCTTATGAGCACGGCCTCGGTTTTGTGTGCGGCTATGGATAGTGAGTTTGCCTCCATCCATTCCAGAATCCTGAACACTGCTGCATTGGTGTTTTCTTCCGCTTGCTGTATATCCTTGGCCACAGTGACGATGGCGATGTCGTCCGCGAATCCCACTATGCGGGTGTCCGTTGGCATGTCCAATCGCAGAACAGTGTCATACATGACATTCCACAATGTTGGCCCGATCACTGATCCTTGGCGTACTCCGCCTGTGATGGTGTGTTTCCGTGGACCAGCGTAGAGTAGCACCCGATCCCGGAAATAGCTGCTTATCAGGTTAATAATGTACTCAGATATGTTTAATCGCTCTAGGGACTCGATAATGGAGTCCCAGCTGGCCGAATTAAAAGCATTCCGTACATCCAACGTTGATATAAGGCAGTATTTTTTGTTGCCGCCTTTCCGCGTTGCCCTTCGATGGCTTTAGCGGCTATCTCTACCACCGAACTGATGGCGTTGATAGTGCTGCGTTTCCTCCTGAATCCGAACTGCCAGTCCGACAGTCCATGACGTTGCTCCAGTTCCTTCTCCAGTCTGTTGCAAATGATGCGCTCAAAAAGTTTCCCAATCACATCAAACATACACTGGGGTCTATATGCTGATGGGTCATCTATTTTATCACCTTTGGGAAGCAGGACCAACCTTTGTAGCTTCCACCTCGTAGGGAACTCCCGTTGCAGCATGCATATGTTGAAAAGTTCCACCAACGTCGACGCGTGTTTGCAAACTAGCAGTTTTATTACAAGAGCCGGGACCCCGTCCGGGCCCGGCTTTATGTACGTTTATCCTCTTCCCTGCTTCCACGACTTCACTAACATCTGTGAATATCGGTACACATGGTGTTCCGCTCGCTGCTAAGTTCCTCGTCGGCCTTGAAGGGAATAGCGTTGCTACAATCTGACCCAACTTGGTTGGATCCGTTGGCATTATGCGCCTGGCGAGTTTGCCCATAACCAATTTATAGGCAGTCCCATGTGGCTGCGCATCTGCATCTGCGCACAGCTTTTTCCAGCAGTCCGCTTTACTTTTCTTGATCTCCATATTTAGGTTGGCTCTTTTCCGCTTGTAGTCTGCAAGCAGCTCCGGAAACGTGGGCATTCTGCGGGCACGTTGCTGTCGTCGTCTGGCCTGATGACATTGCCTCCTGGCATCCGCAATCCTGGCATCCGCAATCCTGGCATTCCACCCATGTACTGGCTTACATTTGTTGAGTCCATGCCGTTTGCGTATCATGGCTGCGTCACATGCTCTGCGAAGAATGTCGCCCATGTTGTTGGCCTCGGTGTCCGCATCCGTGCTGCTGCTCCTTGTCACTTGGGTCATCATGGTGAATAACGCTTCTTCGCTCAGCGTGCTTGGGGCCCAGCTGTAGAACGTCGTTGGTGTGTATGCAGGTGGACAACTCTTGATAGAGCACACAATGGCGAAGTGGTCGCTGTGCGTGTAGATATCTGAAACTGCCCACTGCGCGCTGCGGGCTAGGCAAGGGCTAGCAAACGTGAGGTCGATCACGGAGCCTCTGCCAGCCTTATTGTAGGTGTGGGTGTTGCCTACGTTGAGCAGACTGATGTTGAGTGTGGCAAAAGCGTACAGCAGGGCCCCTGCCCCTTCTAGTAGTCCTTTGGCTACCCCATTCCGTTGCCCATGTATTGAAGTCGCCGGCTATGATGGTTGGCGTGTGGGTTCTGGCGTCCTCCACTAATCCATCCAGTATGCTGCAGAATTCGTCGATGTGTTTGCTCGGTGCTATGTAGCAGCTGTAGACATATACTCCATTGTACCTCGCCCTTACATATCCGTCCGCGCTGTGCTGATTCTCCAGATGTGTCCTGCTGTTGCTCCAAATTGCCGCGCCATAACGATGGTTTTGCGTCCAGCTGTGGTCCTGTATATGGGAATATGGCTCGCACAAAATTGAGAAATCTACTTTCAGGTCCCGTACAGTTTGTTTTAAGAGGTCCTGTGCCGACCTGAAGTGGTTTAGATTAAGCTGTATAAACTTAATCCTTCCTGTTACTGCCAGCCTCTACAAATAACGGGCAAGCTCTGCTGAGCGTGTTGTGCGCCGTACTGCTCGGCTTATGTCGTGTGCAAAGTATGCACGCTGCATTCTGGTCACATTGCTTTGAAGCGTGATCCTTGATACCGCAGTTGAAGCATAGCTTGGATGCGTCGTGCTTGCTTCTGCACCGAGCTGCTGTGTGCCCTAAGTCCAGACACTTGTAGCACCGTCTCGGCTCAGTCTTCAGGCGTACTCAGCATATGCACAGCTTGTTCGCCAGGTTCGGGTTCAACATCATTGTTGCGGTCTGTGTACCACTGTACGCTTTCCGCATCTTTGGGTGACATTCTGCCGGCAAATCTCCGTCGATCAGTTCCAGGACGGCGAGCAGAAGATCGTCTGCAGTGTGGAATTCTGCGAGATCCTTTATTTCGACCATGGCCTTATCGCTGATCGCCTTGACATCAGCAGTGTCTCCAAGTGCCTGATTCACTGACTGCTGCAGTTTGGCAGTTGCTTCGTCCGCTGGCTTGGTCAACTGTAGAAGTAGTTCCCCGGCTGCTGTGCGTCGAACCGCCAGGTTACCATCGCGTAATTGGCTGGGTCTTTACACTTCACCATGATGACGTCCGGCCTCTTCTTTTTAATGGGTCTCGGCTTGCTTTTCACCTTGTGCCATTTCCCTCCAGCGATGTTCGTTGCGTGTGTTGGTTCAGCTACTACTGGTCCTGGTGATACTGCTGTTGCTGCGGGGCTTCCGGTTCTTGGAGTCCGCTCCTGGATTGGCGACTTCTTTTTCCTCCTCCTGTCATTCTTATTGGCTGTCGGTGGGTCTTCCGTCCTGGTATCCTTCCTTTTCGTATCCTCTTTGGTGGTTTTGGCGACAGAATTGCGCATTGCGCATGCAAGGCATGGTCCAGCCTTCACCGGATATTCCTGCATCTGCTCCATTACCTGTAGGTGAAAGGATTTCATCTTAAGATGTGCCTCCTTCATCCATTGGGTTGTGTTACGCGTCAGAGGAGCCTTTTTATTAACCGAGCCATCTATGATCTCGTCTAAGATCTTGCCCAGTTCGGCCATCAACATATTTAGTGCCTGCGGCGGTCCTTTAAATTTCTTCGGTGAGGTTCCACTTTCGGTGTTGCAAGGGCTTGCTTCCCTTGCCCGTTTGGGTGTCTCTTCTTCGCATCCAGCTGAGACGAGTATTCCTCGAATGGCTGGCGGGGCCGAGTGAAGAGCCTGCGGCGCTGTCCTGGCGATCTTGCTTCGTTTGGCAAAAGGGTTGGCTCCGTTTGTGCACAGTCCGTGCTTTTTGCTGCTGCTGCTGCTGCTGCTGCTGCTTGTAGCTATGTCCGCTGCATCGGCCAAGTTTGCCACCGGTGCAGTAGTGGTGGTGATGACGGTTGTTGGGGCCTCCAGAATCCCTGCCCCTGCCATGGCTTGTACCATGGGTGAATTTCCACAACTGTGGCTGCCACCTGGAGTAGTCGACGTTTTTCCAACCATTTTCCCCATGTATTTTTTGCATTTTATACCTGCTGCCAGGTTTTATACGCTGTGGCCGCGCAGGCACAAGCGCAAACCACAGTCCTCTTCGTGTCTCAGAGGCCCTGTGGGTTTGTTGGTCTCCTTCTTGTAACCTGAAAGATTGCTAGTCGGTAACTTAAGACTTACTCAGTCTATAGGGGATTTTTAAAAATCGCGCCTAAGCGAGCGCCCAAAAGCACGCAGCACTATGGAGGCTAATGTTGTGAGCTTATGTTAAGCCGTCAGCTGGTTTATCGGCTCTGTTATCGATCGACGGTTCACAACACTAGTTACCAGCTGATTAATTGCAATCGGCAAAGTAAAAAGCGCTAAGAAGTCAAACGATAAGGAAAATGCCAAAAATGCAAAAAATGCAATTTTCCCACCACAGGAGAAAGCGCGGGATATGGTTAACACCCCCGCCGCCCCTTCCAGCGTGGCCGCCAAGCTAAGACTGATGGGAAATAAATAATTTCTCCAACACAACAGATGCAGCCAGCTGGGCAGCCGATTGCAGTCCAGGTGAGTGGCCAGTCTCTTGGCGACCCTTCCTAATCCTTCCCCTCTATATTCCAGGTATTGTACGTCAATTGTGACCTTTTATTTTGCGGAGCGACTGATAAACGCGACCGCACTTGAAAATACACATATACTCTCTCTTAGTTGTATGTGTGCACTTGCTTGTGTGCGTATGTTGCTTTACACTGCGCAAAATGAAAATTCATCAAATTCTGCCTCAAGAAAAAGAGCGCAGCCGATAATCTGATGCAAGAAAAAGATAGAGAAAACAAAGCAGCCATCAATTTTTTCATGTGTGTTCTCTCAACAAAGCGACATAGATCTGCAGCGTCGAAATGCTGAGGGAAACTAAATCCACCCTCATGCTCCTGGTTTTTTTTGTGTGAGGACTTCGGCTGCCGTTCGGCTTACATGCATAAGAGGTGCCGAACGTGTTCGTCTCCCGGCGAATATGAGTGCCGGGCACTGCATTAAACTTATTTTTACATAAAGCTACAAAACCAACCACACACCCAACAGTATTCCAGAAAAAATTCATTGAACTAAAGGACGTAATGAAAGAATTCATATGTATATACTAACGGTTTGAAGTCAGTGTCTGGTACCTCCTACAGCATAACCACCAAAACGGAAATCATCATATATTCCCAATTAGGCTGCAAACACAGTGCACGCTGAGACGAAGACGAAGATGAAGACGAAGCTGAAGAGAAATTGCTTGCGTTGCGAGTAAGCGAGTAGGTTGCACAGTGCAAGACGAATTGGTTGCGCTTTTGTTATGTTAGTTGCAATGGATTCTGGATGAGATTATGACCCGCTGATTAAGCAAAGCTTAGATTTTAAATTAAAAAGTATAAAAGTAAATTAAAATATCAAAGAAGCTAACATCGGCTATGCCGAAGTTTATATACCCTCGCAGTCCTTGGTAATAATAATTTTACATGTTTGTTTTCTGCAACTCAATTCATCAATATACAAACAAAACAATTTTACTCTCTATTTTACAATTTGTTCTTCTTCTTCCCTCATTCCCAAAGAAAAGCAACGCACGCATACACATATAGTTTATGTAGCGTTGCGTCTGTGTGTGTATGCATGTACTCTGTTGATGACGAAAGACGTAGTAGACAGCAAGCAGCGTTGCCGGCAGAGCTGGGAGCAGAGCCAATTATTATATCGACTGTAACTTGTGTTATATTTATCCGATCACATTCAAATTTTGGGATCTGGGGTTTTATATCCAATATTATCCAATATATATATCCAATTTCATAGCATACTCCAATTTTTATGAAAATGTTTCTTCTAGTTCTTCTAGAGCTATATGATATAGTGGTCCGATCCTGATGGTTTTCATACTTTATTTTTCCCGGGTAATAAAAAACCCCGAAAAAAAAATTTGAGACCGATAGCTCTTAAGACGGCTGAACAAAACGCAAACGCACAGACGGACGGACTGACAGACGGACTTGGCTATATCAACTCAGCTCCTCATGCTGATCAAGAATATATATACTTTATGGGGTCGGAAACGTCTCCTTCTGTGCGTTACAAACATCTGACCAATTTTATAATACCCTCTGCAAGGGTATAAAAAGTACACCCTATAAATTTGGGAAAAGAAACATTTGGTATATTTCATCAATTTGTGGAATATACCATAAAGACAATTATAATCAAATATATTCTAATTAAAAAATTTGTTTGAGCGGGGCTTCAGGTCAATCTTACCGATTTATTTGTAAGATTTTAAATCATAGGCAGCACAAAAGGTGAGCAGGTTGTCTGTATAGCTATTTCAAGAACCACAAAGTTTTATCATCAGCAGACTTCGCTAAAGAATCCACAATTGTAATGCCCATACCATATCTTCAACGCTAAAGCTAGTTGGGAATTACATTGCCAACTAAATGAAGCGAAAAAAGAACGGCAAAGCTTGCAACTGCAGATTCCACCTTTTTTGTGTGCATACCCATGGGCGCCAGCTGAATTAGTGTAAAGGGCTTCGCCTTAACCAACATTGAAGTTAATCAAAAAATTTGTTTGACGGAAGGCCCGCCGTTTTACACTTGCTGTAAAAAACCCTCTTTTTTGCATATAGTACAATATACTATTACAAAATATTTGGGCGCGACGATTAGTTGGTTAAGGCGAAGCCCTTTGCACTAATTCAGCTGGCGCCCATGGGTATGCACACAAAAAAGGTGGAATCTGCAGTTGCAAGCTTTGCCGTTCTTTTTTCGCTTCATGTAGTTTGAATTCCCAACTACTTTTAGCGTTAAAGATATGGTATGGCCATTACAATTGTGGATTCTTTAGCGAAGTCTGCTGATGATAGAACTTGGTGGTTCTTGAAATAGCTATACAGACAACCTGCTCACCTTTTGTGCTGCCTATGATTTAAAATCTTACAAATAAATCAGTAAGATTGGCCTGAAGCCCCGCTCAAACAAATTTTTTGATTAACTTCAATAAGGTCGAAATCAAGACAAATACCAAAAACGGAAGGCCCGCCGTTTTACACTTGCTGTAAAAAAACCTCTTTTTTGCATATAGTACAATATACTATTACAAAATATTTGGACGCGACGATTAGTTGGTTAAGGCGAAGCCCTTTACACTAATTCAGCTGGCGCCCATGGGTATGCACACAAAAAAGGTGGAATCTGCAGTTGCAAGCTTTGCCGTTCTTTTTTCGCTTCATTTAGTTGGCAATGTAATTCCCAACTAGTTTTAGCGTTGAAGATATGGTATGGCCATTACAATTGTGGATTCTTTAGCGAAGTCTGCTGATGATAGAACTTGGTGGTTCTTGAAATAGCTATACAGACAACCTGCTCACCTTTTGTGCTGCCTATGATTTAAAATCTTACAAATAAATCAGTAAGATTGACCTGAAGCCCCGCTCAAACAAATTTTTTGATTAACTTCAATAAGGTCGAAATCTAGACAAATATTCTAATTAAAATTTAGCCACTACTTTTAATATAACGCCAATTATATGTGCTAGAAGGCTAATTGTGACGTAAAGAAAAAAAATTTTAAAAAACAAACAAAAACAAAAGTAACTAGCAAGCGATTCGTCTTCAAATTCAGTACAGCAGGGTTTGAAGCTGATTGCTTGCGTTTCGTCTTCATCTTCGTCTTCGTCACAGCGCGCACTATGCGTACGAGCGAGCGAACTAGTACGATTTGTTCTGCACTGTTTTTCATCTTTAGCTTCGTCTTCGTCTCAGCGTGCACTGTGTTTGTAGCCTTACCCAGCCACAACTCAATATTCACTGCTGAAATCTCTGCTATTTTAGACGCATGCTTACTGACAAAACAAACAAACCAACATCACGCAATTTGCACAGACTCCCTCTCAGCTCTAAAGTCTATCGCAAATATCAACAACCACAACTACCGACACACCAACATCAAATGACACAGCGGACAGAGCAGCACGTCAAGCTCTTTTGCCCTTGACATACATATAAGAACAACGGAACTCTTCTAACAGTACAGGGACGATCTAGGGCAACAGTCCTCCCCACACTACAGAAGAGCCAACTTCTCTGTAAGAGACTACTCCCAAGATAATTAAAATAGAGTAGACCTTATAAAATGTACCAGAATTCGCCTGGGACACTTGGTACTCACACAAAGTTACATACTAAACATACCAATGTGCCCTTCTTGTAACATCACCTTTACCATATAATCGTAGAATGCAGAGAACTAAATCGACCAAGAACACAACTCCTGCACCCAAACCCCTACTAAAACAAACTTAAGGTACAGTTTATACAGCGATCAGTTTATTTAGCGTGATTTTAATCGTTGTTTACAGGTTATATGTGGGAATCACTATTCCACATCCATCGTTAATCCCAACCGTTCCCCGCAGCCGATCCCGTTCCGTTCCGGGGCCTGATTCTTAAATCAGCAAGATTGATAACTGCTGCTAGTTAAAATCGTTGTTTCACCAATAATTCCACCCGAAATATATGAATACTGTTTATTTTTTTTATACAAAAATCGCAAACCATTACCACAAAAATGTGCTATGTGAGAACATATAATTATCCATGAAATATATATCGGAAAATCCACTCGAAGAACTAGTTGAACTGCTTTGGTACTTCGGCGATAACTATTTGTTATCGGCGTCGCAATTACTGTGGTAGTTGTGTTGCTACTTTTTGATATGTGGTTTATAAAAAAAGAAATATCTTGTGTTTGTTAAAAAAGTCCAACTATTTGTTTTTTTTTTTTTGTGTGAATATATATACATACTTCGAACCATGGCGTTATATTGCAAACGCTTTGCAGTACTAACAAACGTAGTTTTGAGCACTATATGCGTTCTTGGACATTCGGAACAAGGTATACTTCACATTTATAACAGTAATTATTAATCTGTGACTTCCTAATAGCGTATGTGAATTGTATTCAAATAATTGTATTCAAATTCACAAACATTTCTTTATTAGTATTGGTACGTAATGCCTTATTAATGTTACACCGCAAATTGTACATATGTATGTACATACATAACTACATATGTATATACATACAATGTACATTCTGCTTAAAATGGTAACGCCCAAGGGTGGAATATAAAAGAGGTCTGCTGCATATGTATACTACTGTTAAAGTTCATAGACGAAAAATATGCAAATGTATTCAACACTTCTTTCAATATGTATAGTTTTGTTTGGATATTACTTATCAATATGTTTAATGTCGGTATTTTAGTACAAACGTACATACAGTCTGTCAAGAAACACTTTACCCAGTGGAAAAAAACTCAATTTTTTTACTTTATGTAGAAAAAATAAAGGGTTTTGTTTAATTTAACTAATTTTGTTCAATGGTTAACTGTTTAATAGGTATTTTTAAATCAAATTATAAAAAACAGAAACAAAAAAAATAAGGCTGAAACTTAAAAAACAACAAAAACTTACATTACACATATTTGGCACTGTCAAGAAACTCTTTACACATTTTGTTCTCTTCGTCGGTTTTGCTCTCATTCTAAGAAATAACGGGGCTTTACCGTTAACTATGCTTTTAGAATCTCTATGAATCTCTATTTTTGTGTTTATTTTTCACTTTGTGCGAAATTTGGCTTAGAACACATGAAAAAAGGAATTAAAATTTTGATTAATAATGCCGGGAAAGAGATTAAGCTTCGATGTTGTCCAATTGATCTTGTACAATCGCCAGTTGGGCAAATCAGTTCAAAAATTAGTGGAAATGTTTTCAGTGTCGAGAAAAACAATATACAACGTTCTCAGCTGTATGTGTAATGTAAGTTTTTGTTGTTTTTTAAGTTTCACCCTTTTTTTTTTTGTTTCTGTTTTTTATAATTTGATTTAAAAATACCTATTAAACAGTTAACCATTGAAAAAAATTAGTTAAATTAAACAAAACCCTTTATTTTTTCTACATAAAGTCAAAAAATTGAGCTTTTTTCCACTGTGTAAAGTGTTTCTTGACAGACTGTACATACATACAGCTGCGAACTTAAAAATAGCACCACTTGCTGAGGTTATGTGTTCAAAGGATTCTTGGCTTCAATTTAAGGCTCAAGGAACATGTGAATACGTTTTTGAATGGTTCAATATTTACTACTAATGGAAGCAAAAAAAAAATTTAATAATATCCAACGTATACAAAGTTTTTCAGGCATTTTCTTCAAATACTCAAAAAAATACCCGAAACTAAAAATAGCACCACTTTTTAAATATTTAGTTAAAATGAGAAAAAAAAAAAATGCATTAATATGTTATGATTAGCTATTAAAAATATTAATAAATTAAAAACTCAATACTTTGTTCTGTTGCCCTAAGTGTCAAAATCCGCTACACAACGTCTTAGCATTGAGTTAACCAGGTCTTGACAGCGTTTGACCGGTATTTTCTTCCAGGACTCCTTCCAAAACGTCTTATCTTTGTTGGTTTTGCAACAGCAACTGCTTTTA
This sequence comes from Drosophila willistoni, assembly GCF_018902025.1. NCBI lineage: Eukaryota > Metazoa > Arthropoda > Insecta > Diptera > Drosophilidae > Drosophila > Drosophila willistoni. Next base: position 47,476 of record NW_025814055.1, read on the forward strand.
TAATATCAGACCACAGTTTTTCAATAGGGCTTAGGCCTGGTGACCGTGCCGAAGTCTATTACATTTAGAGAAATCTCTGAGAACCACTGCCTGGCTTTCTTACTGATGTGCTTTGGGTCGTTGTCCTGTTGAAAGACCCGTATAAGTGGCATATTATCCTCAGCCTATGGTAGCATCACCGTCTCCAACGTAATTACATAAACATGCTGATCCATAGACGACTTTACGCACTATATTAGACCGACACCTTAATAATAAAAACAGGCCCATATCATGACACTGGATTCGCCATGTTTAACAGTCTTCACGGTGCATTTGGAGTTATGTGGACGCCAGACGTATACTCTAGAGCCATTTCCATCATACATGACAACTTTACTTTCATCAGTCCATAGCACGTGTCTCTACTTTTGGACAGGCCAATTCTAATCATTTTTGGCAAACTTAAGGCGATTGGCAATATGTCCCGCATTCAAAAGTGGAAGCTTTCAGGGGGTTCAGGCTTATAAATTGCTCTTCCGAAAGTACTTGCAAACTATTTCGTCGCTAGTCGAGATGTTCAATTCCTTTTCCAGATCGCGTACAGCCTTAAAAGGATCCCTATTGTTCTCTCGGATTAAGCAACCGACTTCTTGCTCCTTCAGTTTTGGCTTTCGTATGCGAGTTTCAGACTTCTGTTTGAAATTGATCGCACTCCGAATCATTTTCTTGGAACTACCAACCAATTTTCAAACCTAGCGATACGATTATCTCTCAAAAACCTGGTTTTGGATGAGTTTTCGCTTTTCCACAGAGCAGTGTTTTCCCCGACCTATTATATTTAAAAGTTTTGGATTTTTTTTAGTGCTAGTGCTTTTAAAATTGACTTCGAAATTCTGCGAAATATGACGGTATTTTGGCAAATACTGCAATTGGTGCTATTTTTAGTTTCGAGTATTTTTTGAGTATTTGAGAAAAATCCTTGAAAAACTTTGAATACGTTGGATATTACTAAATTTTTTTTTTGCTTCAATTAGTAGTAACTATTTTACGTTGAAAAACGTATTCACATGTTCCTTGAGCCTTAAATTAAAGCCAAGAATCCTTTGAACAACCTCAGCAAGTGGTGCTATTTTTAAGTTCGCAACTGTATAAAACACGGTACAATTGGACAGAAACACAGAACAATGACACAAATATGGTTAAAATATAGTTTTAAATACCGGGTCAGTCCTTTTTCATAGTAATTGTTTAAATTTTTTGAAAACTTTCGCCAGAACAAACAATTCAAGCTGATCAATTATTCCGCCAATATCAGTCAAAACTTGTTCTAGATAATCAGTGCTCACACAGAAAAGTATTACTCCATATGTTAATGTTAAATTGTTTTACCTAACTACGGTGTTCCAAAATATAAAATCAACGAAATTTAAAATACTTAACTAAAAAAAATCGACCATATGCCGAAATAAACGTAAAAAAAAAACTACAGCGCAGTGCAATTCTCATTTCAATTTAAGTTTAGTTCTCTAGTTTCAGCACATCCCTCAAATCTTTTGGAAATGACAATTTTAATTTCTAATGAATTGGGCCCCGCCTTTATTTTATTATAATTAGTATTGAGAAAAAGTTAAATTAACGAAAAGCAATGCAACAAAAATAATATATTAATATGTTTTTGAGATACGTTTTAACAAATTTTGTACGACCCATCATTAGTTTTTATTTCCAAATGTTGCAAGCCATTCTGTGTGAATCGACGAATCTCGAATATTTAGTTTGTGTTGACGCAAGTAAAATTTTATATAATGTACTAAATTGGCCACATTAGCTTTAATTTCCTGTATGCTTAATATATTCAAACTGTTTTTATCAATTTCCTACATTGTGTACATAATGAAAGCTTTAGCATTGCGTTTGTTGTAGTTCCAAATATCAACAAGAGTGGTGTTGGTAAACCAAAGAAAACAACAAGAGTGTTTTTTGTTTTAAATTCTCCACGCAACACAATAAAAATTGTTTAATTGTGCTAAAAATACAAAAAACAATACGAACATTATCGCAAATAATGCGAAATACTGAACTATTTACTATTCATAAATAAACACATTTTATTAACATTTCACCATCAAATATTCAACTTTATGTCACCCATTCTGTGAAATTGCTATAAGTTTTAAAACAATTTTGGTTGCATAGGTGTGTTTTGTAGTGATCGGACGTACTATATTTAATTGTTAATATTTTATACTTAATTCCATCTAATTTTTAGTAGAGCACCGACTATAATGGTAGTCTGTTCAGGAGGTTGTATCAGTTTGGGGCAGATCAGCCTATCACACTTATTTGGTATTCCCGCACATAAAGTACAATCTTATAGTCATAGAAAATCCAAACTGAGCGGTGTATCCCCTTAAAATTAACTAGCCAGTGTCATCGATTTCAAAGACTATCACCTTAAAATATTTCATACATATGTATTGGTGTGCACTTGCTTGTGAAAATAAGCAACTTTGCACACGTTTTTGTGTGCGATCATTCCGATCATATTCTTGATCAGCATGAGAAGCTGAGTCGATATAGCCATGTCTGTCCGTCCGTCTGTGCAAATCAAGTTCACGTCGCCATCTTAAGAGCTATCGGGATGAAACTTGATATTTGAGCTAAGGTACGTTTCATAATTATAACGCCACCCATATATTTCAAATATTGGTCTAACGGTACAATTTTCGATGTTACAATGTTCTACCGAAATACTTGTTGGGGCACAACAACAACATACAACAACTTTGGGATCAATAGGAATAACGGTACTTTTCTATTTACGCAAATTTGGTTTTGAGCTTGTTTCATAATTATAACGCCACTTTCAATTAATGCGTTCTTTTACTACAAATGTCAACAGTTAACCATTTTTTTTTATGAACAATTAAAATTTGCTTTCCATTTTTAGAAATGACATTAAATATCCTTGTAGGCATCCTTAAAACTAAATTTTTAATTACATCTGGCTCAAACATCCATCCAAGCCCCGTCTATCGCATCTTTCAGTTCTTGTACTGTGTTAAACTGCCGATTTTCCCTGGAAACCTTACGTACTAAGATGCTCCAGAGATTCTCAATCGGATTGAGGTCTGGGGATCCTGCTGTCCAGTTCATAACTGGGATTTCCTTAGAACAAAACCATGACTTCGTCTCCGTGCTCCCTGGAAAGTCCAGTCTCTACCATCATTTTCATTGAAAAATGGGATGAGACAGTTTTCCAACACCTGGATGTAATCTGCACTCTTCATTCGGGAAGATTAGAACTGCAGTTTCTAACAACCAGCCTAGGAAAAAGCTCCTCAAACCATTTCAAAATTGTTGAACATATAAACAGACAATGGTCATCAGTAAGCATAAGCAGCAAATTCGTGTTTACAATAAAGATATAAATTAGAGGTAATTTTTTCGGATGAAAAACAAATGGAACTTGGATGGTTCTACTGGTTTTCAACGATATTGGCATGATCTGAGGAAAGAGCCATACATTTTTTCCAAGCATTTTTTTTGGTTTGAGGAGCTTTTTCCTAGGCTGGATGTTGGAAACTGCAGTTTTAATCTCCCCGAATGAAGAGTGCAGATTACATCCAGGTGTTGGAAAACTGTCTCATCCCATTTTTCAATGAAAATGATGGTAGAGACTGGACTTTCCAGGGAGCACGGAGACGAAGTCATGGTTTTGTTCCAAGGAAATCCCAGTTATGAACTGGACAGCAGGATCCCCAGACCTCAATCCGATTGAGAATCTCTGGAGCTTCTTAGTACGTAAGGTTTCCAGGGAAAATCGGCAGTTTAACACAGTACAAGAACTGAAAGATGCGATAGACGGGGCTTGGATGGATGTTTGAGCCAGATGTAATTAAAAATTTAGTTTTAAGGATGCCTACAAGGATATTTAATGTCATTTCTAAAAATGGAAAGCAAATTTTAATTGTTCATAAAAAAAAAATGGTTAACTGTTGACATTTGTAGTAAAAAAACGCATTAATTGAAAGTGGCGTTATAATTATGAAACAAGCTCAAAACCAAATTTGCGTAAATAGAAAAGTACCGTTATTCCTATTGATCCCAAAGTTGTTGTATGTTGTTGTTGTGCCCCAACAAGTATTTCGGTAGAACATTGTAACATCGAAAATTGTACCGTTAGACCAATATTTGAAATATATGGGTGGCGTTATAATTATGAAACGTACCTTACTTATAGCCCGGAGCAGATAAAGTATGAAAATTGTCAGGATAGGACCACTATATCATATAGCTCTAAAAGAAACATTTTCATAAAAATTGGAGTATCCCCATGAAATTTACTAATATGATAGTTTTAGATATAAAACATCAGATCCCGAAATTTCGATCAGATCGGATAAATATAACACAAGTTACAGTCAATATAAATTGGCTGTACTACGTCATTGCTTGAAATCCACAGAACAGCTAAGCACACGCATACACACACAGACGCAACGCTACGTAAACTGTGTGTGTATGCGTGTCAATCGCAGCATGGAGTATGAGGAAAAAGAAGAAAAAGAAATGGAAATAAGAAAAAGAATTTGGAACATGTACAAATATTATGGCCAAGGACTGCAAGGGTATATAAACTTCGGCACAGCCGATGTTAGCTTCTTTGATATTTTTTACTTTATTTTAGTCTACTACTATCCGAGAATACGTGACAGAAAGAGTATTGTGAAAATCGCTATCTTTCTCATGTTTTTGGTAACCGAAAAGTCCCCAACTCCGGCCGTTTCTGAGAACCCAAACGTGCTTTAAACGCGTTTTCTCGCAAATTGTGTTTTTCTACCGTTTTGGTAACGTTTCTTACACTAAATTTAGTCCGATTTTAATAATTTTGGTCTTAAAATGTTCGGAAAACATACTGCTATCAGCCATTCTAGCAGCTATCAGGATGAAACTTGGGATTTGAGCTACTTATAACCCAGGAAAAATAAAGTATGAAAAGAAGAAACATTTTCATAAAAATTGTTGGGGATACTCCCATGAAATTTACTACCATGATAAAATTTAATATAAATTCTCAAAATCGCTGACGGCAGCGCTGCTAGAACACAAGCTATAGTCAATATAAATCGGTTCAACCGCTGACGGCAGCGCTGCTTGCTGCCTACTACGTCATCATCAAATTAACAGAGCACATGCATACACACACATGCGCAACGCTACATAAGCTGTATGTGTATGCGTGCCGTGCTTTGCTTAGGGAATGATGGAAGAAGAGAAAATTGTAGTAAAAAGAGTGATAATGTTTTGTTTGTGTATTGATGAATTGAGTTGCAGGGAAATAAATTTCAAAAAGTAAAAATATTATTGCCCAGGACTGCAAGGGTATATAAAATTCGGCATAGCCGAAGTTAGCTTCTTTGATATTTTTACACCATACACCCATAGGGTGAAATGGTATATTAAAGTCGCCAAAATGTATGTAACAGGCAGAAGGAAGCATCTCCGACCCCACAAAGTATATATATTCTTGATCAGGATCAACAACCAAGTCGATCTAGCCATGTCCGTCTGTCCGTCCGTCCGTCTGTCCGTATGAACACCTAGATCTCGGAGACTGTAAGAGCTAGAGCCACCAAATTTGGTATGTAGACTCGTGTAGTATGTCGAGTGACCAAGTTTATTTCAAATTTTTGCCACGCCCTTTTCCGCCCCCGTAATTTGAAAAACTTGATTATCTCCCGTATTTTTTTACCATATGCAATCAAATTTGGCATGCTTAAATTAAAATAATAATACTAATATCTAGCAAAATACCAAATTTGATCAAAATCGGACAAAAAACAGTCGAGTTATGCATATAAACCTTTTTCCATAAGGCCGGAGTTGGCCGTTGGCTGGTGGGGGCGCTAGGGTGCTCGTATGATTGAGTGAGCGAGATACTAAGATATGCTTGTAAGAAGCATGTGAAAATGCATTTGTTTAATCAAGTTGAAATATTTGCTTTACTGGTGTATGGTATACCTAAGTCGGCGAGACGACTTACTTACTTCATTTTTATTGATTTCAAATAAAAGAAAAAATAGACAAATAAAAGAAAAATTTTAAGAATTCATAATTTTACATTCTGCGCAATTAATTTCCAAAAAAACACCTTTATTTTCGGCCGCAGATGGTGTCAGACCCCTTAAATATCGACCAACTTGAGAGTTCACTTATAGATATCCTCTACCTACATTCGTCGTTTAGATAAGTTATTTGATTCTCATCGATGTATTTGTATATTTTGCTTAAGGTGTGGGAATGGTTTTTTAGGGCAAAAAAAAAAAAACACCTCTTTTGTGATATATATATATATATTTTTTTTTTGGAAATTTGTGTTGAGCAACCTTTGTTATTGAAACCTTTTTTTACATTATTAAGTATAATCTTACCAATATTTAAAAAATTTTGAAAACGGAGCCGGCTACAGAGCTTTTCCCAGATCATGGCAGAAAAAAAGCAACTGGCGGTGTTGCTCTGTAGGAAATTATCTGAAGTCAAAAACCATTAAAATTTAGTTAAAGTATCATTAAATCCTCCCCCCCTATAGCCTGAAATTTTTTTTTCGCTTAAAATTTTTTTATTGAAGTCTAAAGTCAAAATTTCAATTTTTCGCGAAAAATTCCGCCATTTTGAGAGTAAAAAACACACTTTATGAAAAAATGTAAACTAAACGTTGGGGGGAGGTATTTTATATGTAGATTATGTCCACCAAGTTTGAAATGAATCGGTCAAGTAGTTTTTAAATGACAGTGAACACGGACTTTGAAAAAGTCGTTTTGAGAAAAACGCGTTTGAAAGTTTGCAAGCTAAGAAAGGGAAGAACATTTTTGTATTTGTTAACTTACATAGAATTATTGATTCCAGCTTCATACAGCAGACTTCCTGCAGCAGCTTCGTTGTCTTGAGCCTCTTTTTTCGCAAGTCGTCGGTGTATTCTAGTTTCTTTGGTCTGCTGTCAGCCTTGATCTCGGCCCTGTCAATGCGATTGCTCTCCTCCAATCTTGCATACTCATGCGCGCTTGGGCCGCACCTTTGTTAAAAGTGCATGCAGCTACATTGGCTGCATGACATCTTGTGAAAGTGGAGTGTAATTGTGTTTGAAACGTTTTACTCCTGTTGTGGCCAAAGATTTTTGATATAGGCACCACGAGTTCTCACCGCTTGGGCATTTATCTTGTTGAGGGTTGTAGTCTGTTGATTGCTGGTGGTACAAAGTTGCCCAGATTGCATTTTTCATTTCCTCTATCGAATTACAATTACATATAATTGCTGCTCCATAGTATCGACTCAAATTATCAATAACTTTTCCGGTGAGCTTTGTCGTAAAATTTTTACCGTAAGGCTTAGCTTTCACTAAATTGGCGTAAGTTGTACTGTCACCGTCTCCTATATAGTTGCTGTTCTTTGCTCTGTAATTTTGTTCTGAGCGGCAAATATTTCGATGACAGCGTTAACTTCCATGTTAGCTAATGGTCCGACGTGATTCGCTTGACATTCATTGTTTTCAACGTGTACTTTGTGCCACTCTTCAAATTCAGCAGTATTTAATTTTTTTCCCTATAATTTGCAAAACTGACAATGCGAATACCCAATCAAGGAAGTGACGCCATGTAAAGAGCTCAAGAAAAAATGCAAAACCATTCCCACCCCTTAAGTCCTAATGTAATTACTAAAATTGTGTATGTAACTGGACTGTAAAAAATATCATGTGAGTGATGTCGCGTAAGTGACTCAGAAGTATCCTTTTTATACCCTTGCAAAAAGGGTATATTAATTTTGGGCAGAAGTGTGCATCGCTTAGAAGGAAGCATTTCCGACCATATAAAGTATATATATTCTTGATCAGCATGACGAGATGAGTTCGAAAACAGTGACTTTTGTCAATAAATTCGTTACTTTTTACGCAAAATCTATATTTTTTAGTTAAACATACAGCTGCGAACTTAAAAATAGCACCACTTGCTGAGGTTATCTGTTCAAAGGATTCTTGGCTTCAATTTAAGGCTCACGGAACATGTGAATACGTTTTTAAATGTTTCAATATTTACTACTAATGAAAACAAAAAAAAATTTTAATAATATCCAACGTATTCAAAGTTTTTCAGGCATTTTCTTCAAATACTCAAAAAATACCCGGAACTAAAAATAGCACCACTTTTTAAATATTTAGTTAAAATTAAAAAAAAAAAAGAAAAAACTAAATTTATTAATATGTTATGATTAGCTATTAAACATATTATTATTAAATTAAAAACTCAACACTTCGTTCCGTTGCCCTTAGTGTCAAAATCTGCTGCACAACGTCTTAGCATTGAGTTAACCAGGTCTTGACAGCTTTTGACCGGTATTTTCTTCCAGGACTTCTCCCAAAACGTCTTTTTTTTTTGTTGGTTTTGCAACAGCAACTGCTTTTATAATGTCAGACCACAGATTTTTAATAGGGGTTAGGCCTGGTGACCGTGCCGAACACTCTATTACATTTAGAGAAATCTCTGAGAACCACTGCCTGGCTTTCTTACTGATGTGGTTTTGTTTCGTTGTCCTGTTGAAAGACCCGTATAAGTGGCATATTATCCTCAGCCTATGGTAGCATCACCGTCTCCAACGTAATTACATAAACATGCTGATCCATAGACGACTTTACGCACTATATTAGACCGACACCTTAATAATAAAAACAGGCCCATATCATGACACTGGATTCGCCATGTTTAACAGTCTTCACGGTGCATTTGGAGTTATGTGGACGCCAGACGTATACTCTAGAGCCATTTCCATCATACATGACAACTTTACTTTCATCAGTCCATAGCACGTGTCTCTACTTTTGGACAGGCCAATTCTAATCATTTTTGGCAAACTTAAGGCGATTGGCAATACGTCCCGCATTCAAAAGTGGAAGCTTTCAGGGGGTTCAAGCTTATAAATTGCTCTTCCGAAGGAAATTGCGAACTATGTCGTCGCTAGTCGAGATAGTCAACTCCTTTTCCAGATCGCATACAGACTTAAAAGGATCCCTATTGTTCTCTCGGATTAAGCAACCGACTTCTTGCTCCTTCAGTTTTGGCTTTCGTATGCGAGTTTCAGACTTCTGTTTGAAATTGATCGCACTCCGAATCATTTTCTTGGAACTACCAACCAATTTTCAAACCTAGCGATACGATTATCTCTCAAAAACCTGGTTTTGGATGAGTTTTCGCTTTTCCACAGAGCAGTGTTTTCCCCGACCTATTATATTTAAAAGTTTTGGATTTTTTTTAGTGCTAGTGCTTTTAAAATTGACTTCGACCCACGGACTGTTATTCATGTGTTTTTTACAATGTAATTCTGCGAAATATGACGGTATTTTGGCAAATACTGCAAGTAGTGCTATTTTTAGTTTCGGGTATTTTTTGAGTATTTGAAGAAAATGCCTGAAAAACTTTGAATACGTTGGATATTATTAAAATTTTTTTTTGTTTTCATTAGTAGTAAATATTGAAACATTCAAAAACGTATTCACATTTTCCTTGAGCCTTAAATTGAAGCCAAGAATCCTTTGAACACATAACCTCAGCAAGTGGTGCTATTTTTAAGTTCGCAACTGTAGCTATTAATGTCTGTGCTAAATTTGATCAATATCGGATGACTTTATCATATAGATAGGAAGAATCGGTGTTAAACAGTGACTTTGCTATGCTTCCTATGCTAATATTGTAGGCTGTTCTTTTGCAAACACTAGACTTTTTAAACTTTTTTTCCATTTTGACGGCTATAGGTAGGGAAAGAGTAACAAAAAACTTGCAAGGGTATACAAACATTGACGCTGTCGAAGTTAGCCTCGGCCCTCTGATTTTTATTATAAAGACTTCATCTAAGCAAAGTTAGTTGATATATATTTTACACATTTAAAAACAATAGCAATATTACCAATACATTATTATTTATGTTAAGTGTAAAATTTAAAAAAGTATGTCATTGTAAGAAAAACATATCATTTTTTTCAACCAAATGTCAATCAAGGTGTAGTATGAAAGCTACCAAATTTTACAAGTTTGTTTTATAAACGGCAAAAAATTACATTTTTTTCGACTTTGATCTCTTGTATCTCATATTCCTATGATTCAAACCAGGGACTGTAATCATTATAAGTTTTATTTTAAAACTTGAGAAATAAAAATTATTTCTAGTTTTTAATCAATTGATTAAATATTAATCACTGATTTTGGGCAAATAAATAAAACGCACAACATAAAAATTATATTTGAGCAAAAAAATAAAAATCAAAAAATAATGGATATTTCTTGAGTTTTTTTTTTTTGGCCAATCAAGTAACTGAAGAAGTTCCGGAAAAGAAAATTAAGTTTTCGGTGACGCTCCGCCCAAGTGAAGTGAAGGATGCATGCGTTGATCTCGAGACCACCGAAAAAATGCCGTTTTCTGTATTGAACTCCAACAGTTTCAAAACGCTAACTTCTCAAAGATTTTCTGGACCGGATATGTCGTCCGTGACTTCGAGAAACGTTATGAATTTAGTAGAAGAGAAGTACGATCTACTAAAAAACTAAAATCATAAGTTCCTTAAAAAATCGAATGCTATGAGTTAAGATGGATACAGCGACCACACTAAACCGTAGAATTGGGAGTAAACGCTCAATGTTATAATGGCAAGGAGATATGTGTGGTGACTCAAGGAATAATAAGCCTGCGAAATTCGCACACATCCCATTCACTCTTGGAGGAATTTAAAATTGAAAAAACTCAAGTATTCGCTCTTACTACTGATAATGGACGCAATATGATCAAATCAGTGCAACTTCTTAGTGATTGCTCGGTTGAAAATGCAGCTAATGTAGAGTAAAATAATTCGGCTAAGACTTTAGATGAGATGACACTATTGAAAGATTTTAAAATATATTCAATTATCTCCTTGAAATGCGCAGCACACACCCTTCAGCTTTTCGTAAAAGACTTTTATCAAAGTCTATTGTAAAAGTATTGTAAAAGTCTTAAGAACACTCATTCAAAACTCTAATTGCGTCCTAGTCACTGCCTAGCTTGATGTTGCAACGCGTTAGAACTCAACATTTACAATGCTAAACAGATTGTTAAAATTTTAGGAATTTTGTGCTGACCACAATAAGGCAATAAGTTGACAAACTGAATGGGTTGATATCAAACAGCTTGTGAACACGTTGGGACCAGCATACTCTGCCACCCAAAAACTACAGAGTACTCGACAGTGTATGGGTGATTTTTATAAGCTATGGTTGGAGCTCAAGCTTGCCGTCAGCGCAACTAAACCATACCATAGCAAAATATTTCACGAGAGTATTGCTAACAGAGAGAAGTCTTTAATGGAAAATCCGCTGATTGTTAGCACCATTTTTTTGAATCCTAGAATTAGAAGAGTATTGTTGCAGGCTTCTCTAACAATCATGCTTGCCAGGACACATCTCAAAAATCTAATTATGAGGATTTATTGTATGGACAAGAAAGTAAGAAAATATACTAACCCCTTGTTGCTCATATTCATAAGTAAATTTATTCTATATTTAGAATGACTGTGTACCAACACGATGCTCGCAACCAGAAGTTAACATCGAATGCATCGACATCTCACGCAAAGAGTTTGGAGGCTCTTCAGGAAACAAGTACCTGCTCTCTTGTAAATGAATTTCTTACTTTAATCGAGGTAGTCTCAGGCGATGAAGAGAAAGACGATGGTAGCAGTCGAAAAGGCAGCTTACTTAGAAATTTAAAGCTACAATCCGAAGCCTATTGTTAAAATTAAAATATACTGCATTACTGGGAGGAGAAAAAATTGCAATACCCGAATTTGTATTTAGTGGCGAAAGTTGTGCACTCAGTCCCTGCGACGCAAGTGAGTGTCGAGCGGTCATTTTCTGCGCTGAAATTGGTCTTATCAGATCTTAGGTACAATCTCTATAAAAACAAATTACTTTTTGTAAAGTTTAACAACATGAAATGAAAATGATTTAAATAAAACAACATTTTGCAAATCTTTAAAAAAATTTCCTAAAATATATATTTTTTTAAATTTCATTATGCTCAATCTTGTATAAAATATGTATATAGGTGAAAAGGTTATATATCGGGGGCTTGCCTTAACTCTCTATGGAAAAGCCAGAAAATCATGTTGTCATCATTTTTTTGCTCAAAAATAAAACTCAAGAAATAATCATTATTTTTTGATTTTGATTTTTTTGCTCAAATATAATTTTTATATTGTGAGTTTTATTTTTTGCTCAAAATCAATGATTAAAATTTTATCCATTGATTAAAAATGACAGATTTTTAAATCATAGCCAAAAATCAAAATTAGTGCATAAACGAGTACATTGGTATATTTTTGGCTCTCCTAACGTAATTAGAAGTGAATGAATTTTTTAATTAAAAAAAAAAACCAAAATCATTATTTACCGAACCTGACTCAAACATAATATGCATCATATCGAAGTTAGCATGACAGTTGACGATTTACTTAATTTTGGATCAAATGTATCCACTTGTTCTATTTTTCAGATTGGACAGAAATTGGAAATGATTTATCATTGAGGTGTACATCCGAAATGACAACTGCATTATGGAATTTTAATAATAGGAGTATAGAAACTAATACGAGGTAAACTATATTCATTAATTACGTAATATATTTTTACTTACAGTTGCGAGCAAAGAAATAGTAGCGCATAACAATTTCCGATATTTATTACTATAACTTGCAACATAATATTCTGATCTATTTAATTACTCTAATTAGGTTACATATAAAAAGAAAACAGGATAGGTTAAAATTAATATGAGTACAACTGATTACGAGCGAGGAAGGACAAGAGCGTAGTTTTTATACCCGAAAGCGATGTTTCGGAACCGATAACGTGCCAAAGTCTGTTGTAGTCACTACACAGTATACGAAAAGGTTTATGCAGAGAGGTTGTGCAAGTGGGAAGTATAAGCGGTGTGAAATTGCGGGTCCTTCTAGATGGAACAGAAAAGTTTATTTGGCTCAACAGCTCGGAAATGTCAATCTCACCATTCAAAAGTTTGTAATGAAAAGTTACACCAAGCATAGTTCTATGACTAGTTAAAGATGGAAGGTTAATTAACTGAAGTCTGAAACTGAAGTTTATGAATAAAGATACCACCAAGCATTACTCTACGATTAATTAAAGAAGGAAGATTGATTAAAAGAAGCCTACTGGAGTATGATGGCAATTTGACATTGCGATCCCAATTTAGACCGCGAAGAGCAAAAAGCAGAAATTGCTTTTGAACAGATTCAATTTTACTTTGGTGCGTCTCATATTGAGGTGACCACATGCAAGATCCGTACTCTAAGATAGGACGGATTAAAGAAGTATAATTCTGGTTGTGTACGGATCGTCAAACTCTTTTGACCATCGTTTCACAAACCCAAGAACATTCATAGCTTTACTAACTGTAGCAGAAATATGAGGATTAAAAGTTAATTTATGGTCCATAAGAACAGCTAAGTCATTGATAATATCTAACCGCTCTAAGGCAGTGTCGTTAAGATAATAAGTTGCTAAGTATGGAGTGCATCTATAAAAAGACATAACTTTACATTTAGAGCCGTTAAGGTTTAATAGGTTTGTTTCACACCAACTCTGAGGATCATTGAGATCCGATTGAAGTAGGCAAGAAGACGATGTGTCTTTAAAACTGAGGTAAAGCTTGACATCATCCGCGTACATAAGCACCCGAGAATGTGACACTACCAATGGAAGATCATTTATAAAAAGAGTGAATAGCAATGGACCCAAATGGCTACCCTGAGGTACTCCAGAGGTCACTTGGATGGTCTTAGAAAATGAAGACTAAAAGAGGACCTTTTGTGTACGCTTAGAAAGATATTGAAGAATTCAATCTAGCAAAACGCTGGGGATGCCAAATGCGTTTAATTTATATAAAATCAGAGTATGATTAACAGAGTTAAAGGCCTTGCTGAAGTCAGTATAAATGACGTCAGTTTGCACGGCAGTCTTGAACCCTTTGATTGAGTGAGATGTAAATTCTAATAGATTAGTAGTTGTCGATCTACGTTTTTATACCCTTGCAAAAAGGGTATATTAATTTTGGGCAGAAGTGTGCAACGCATAGAAGGAAGCATTTCCGACTATATAAAGTATATATATTCTTGATCAGCATGACGAGACGAGTTCATATAGCCATGTCCGTCCGTCCATCCGTCTGTCCGTCCGTCTGGATCAACGTAGAGTTGAAATTTTGCATGTAGGATTGTATATACTGCAGGGGTTGTATATCTCGGATTCAGTCGGATCGGACCACTATATCATATAGCTCCCATACAAATGCCAAAGTCACGAACAGTGACTTTTCTCAATAAGTTCGTTATTTTTTTTAGCTATTGTCGTGAATATTAGAGAGTTTATTACTCCTGTTAGCGACTGTGCAAAGTTTGATCAAGATCGGGTGACTATATCATATAGCTCCCATAGGAACGATCGGTCGAAAACAGTGACTTTTGTCAATAACTTCGTTACTTTTGAAGCAATTGTCATAAAAATATATTTCTCAGTTTAGCATAACTATTAATGACTGTGCCAAATTTGATTAAGATCGGTCGACTATATCATATAGCTTCCATAGGAACAATCGGTGGTGAACAGTGACTTTGATCAATATCTTTGTTATTTCTTAAGCCGTTCTTTCGCAAATATTAGACCTTTTACACAAAAAACTTGCAAGGGTATACATACTTTGACGCGGTCAAAGTTATTATTTTCTCAAATGCTTTGGGTATGGCAGACAATTTAGAAATACCCCTATAATTGGAGGCTTCGGACTTCTTCCCCTTTTTAAGAAGAGGAATAATATATGATTCCTTCCAGATAGGCGGGAAGGCGGAAGATGTGACGGGCAGTGTAAACAACTTAAGTATTGGCTTACATAGGGCCTCCGCGCAAATCCTTAATACGCAGCCTGGTATTCCGTCAGGGCCAGGTGCATATATTGGTTTGACGGAACTGAGCACGCTAAGAAGCGAACTTTCATCAAACACAGGGTCTAAAATGCAATAAGACGATTGCAAGTGATGAGGATAAGGAGGATTTGCTTGATAAATCGAAGAGGAATAAGTTGTTTTGAAAAAATCAGCAAACATGTCGGCAATTGCCTGATCATTGTCAGCTTTATTGTTTTCGAAAGACAAGTAAGACGGGTGCACCGATGTCTTACGTTCAACATTGACAAATTTATAAAATTGCTTAGGATCGCGAGAAAACCTAAGTTTACATCGCTGAAGATAA
The DNA here is from genome assembly GCF_018902025.1 of Drosophila willistoni. Classification (NCBI taxonomy): domain Eukaryota; kingdom Metazoa; phylum Arthropoda; class Insecta; order Diptera; family Drosophilidae; genus Drosophila; species Drosophila willistoni. Next base: position 62,796 of record NW_025814055.1, read on the forward strand.
TCCTTATAGCAATGTGAATTCAGCACCATAAAATTTGATCGAGCAACTACATATAGGGAAAAATCCGATGCTTTACCGGATTTTTCAAATCTTTTATAACATCTCGATTTTACGTTCTTCAAGTTACATAACTCACGTGAGAACCAAGGAGGTCTATCAGACCATCCTAGAGTTACACGCGGGACACAAACATCAACGAACGACTCAAGAGTTTTATAGAAGACAGAAATGGCATATGTCCATATCCGTGCAAGTATACATATATGTCCAATCATTAGATAACAAGAGTTTTTTAAGTTTAGTAAACTTTGTGTTGCAAAAACATCGCAGTTGAAAGAATCCAACACAAATACCAGATCTAGTGATCTGTTACAACTATTCCGGACAGGATTTATTTGAGTTAGGCACAACTCAAGCAGACCATCTATGAAACAATGTGACAAGGAGGGCAACAGTAATAAAGAATCAAATGAGAGGGTCCAGGCAATCTCAGGTAAATTAAAATCTCCCAGAACAACGAGCAAGTCTTTGTCAGAGAGATATGAGGAAATAAGTTGAATAGCTTCCAAATGGTGAGTGTATACTGCCAAGTCGGACTGTGGTGGAATATACGAACAAGTAATATAGACAGAAAAAGAATTAAACGAAATTTTAACACAAACAAATTCAATCTCCTGATTGGAGGACTGGACAATTTCAGACGAGAACGCCGAGTCAACAGCGATCAAAACGCCACCACCATTACGGATAGTCCGATCATGTCTATATATTAAATATTTTGGGGGGAAAATTGAAGCATCGGCAATATCAGGCTTCAGCCAAGTCTCAGTAAAGGCAAGAATATGAAAGTCAAAAGCTAGACTATCTACATAGAGTTTAGACAGTTTAGTCTTTAGTCCCCGTACGTTCTGATAGGCCAGAGTTAGGGACGAAATTAGTTTTTTGACTCGCCAACAGGTGCAGACGAGCCGGAAGGAACGTTATTTACAGAGGCAGGTAGCAAGCTAATCGGAGGCCGATTCTTCTTTTTTATTGTATACTCTTTTACAACAAGGTGTTCCGGCCAAAAATCTTTATGACATATTTGGCCAAAAAGATCTGGGGAGACACCCATTTTAAAGGACGAAATGTCCCGAGTGTATGAAAAGCGGAACTTTTCCAAAGCAATGTTTGGTGCTTGAACTTTGCCCTGGATGTAGGCTATGACTTCTTCAGAAGTAGTATTGGGATCCAGCCTCGAAATAAAAATTTGCTTTTTGGGTGGAACTACAACAAGGGAACTAGGAATACTAGGCACAGCAGTAGCGGCTACAGCAGACGTAGCAGCAGCTGAAGCAGCCAGCTTTCCACTAGCTCCTCTTGTAACTACTTTATTGGCAATATTCCTGGAAACGGATGTTTGCCCGGACGGTTCGGAAACTACAACCGATATCGTGTTAGTAGGTGGGATACTGTCTCCAGGCGAAATGGGAAGAGACTCCGCACCTGCCAAAGCTGGACTTCTAAACGATATCAGCTGCTTTGCATTTGGTGACATAGGGTCAATGTCGAAAGCCGGAACTGGTAGAGACGAATGTGCCGACGGACTGAGGGACGCGCCCTGAAACCTGGACCTCTTTCGCGTCGGAGATTCAATCAAAAGTTTAGAACTTCTGAATTGAACCTCCATCGCCAAAAGCTCTTTTTGGAGCTTATGAACGCCAGCTGACAGGGTTTTAAATGCATCCCCAGTCCGTTTCATAAAACTTCGCATCTCGAGCTCCAAGCCACGACACGAATCACAGCCCTATTTAAGGCCGCCACCCTGTGCAATACTATCCCGCACCTTGACTGTGTAACCAGCACATTTAAAGTGCATTACATTGTAACACAGCCAACAGTAAAGAAAGTCTTCACTGGTCTTGCTGGGATTATTGCAATTATATTTGCAACAGACAGACATTATTAAATAATTGATTTATACAAAAACAAATTATAAATCAATATGTAAATAAAAAGGGAAAAATGTATATATATGTTAAGAGAGACGTATACAAACCAAGGCAAAAGCTAACTGCAATATGCAAAAAGAAAGAGAAAGAGAAAACAAAAAGAGAGAATATTTGTATTTTTTCTGTATTAAAACACACAACAACAAAAACTTGTCACCAGCGCGAAGTTAACGGCCGCGAGCGCGATCAAAAGAGAAAACAAAAGAATAGAGAGCACCAACACCGCACAAACAAAAACAAACTATGAACTGTAAATTGAGAGCGCGGGTGGGAGCAAGAAATAGAACGAAATCAAAAACTAAGCAGCGCAGCAACAAAATTATATTTGCGTTTGTTAAAGTTTTGATAACAAATTTATATAAATGTTTGCAAATTTGACGCAAACTTCGCGATGAGTATAGCAATTTATTAAAAATTAGTGAGGCAATGAATTTAAATTGAAATATTATAAATTAGCTTCACGAAAGAATGAAAGACAAAAATTAAGCGAGAGCGCAAAAAAAAACACGACCGACTTCGATGAGTGACAATATGATATATGATATACATATATAACATCAGTTTGCTTTTGTTTCTTAAAACCTTGGATTACAAAAGATGTAAACTGTAAAAGATTAGTTGTAGACCGATTCTTGACAAACCCATGCTGGTATGGCGAAAAAATAGATTTACATAAATGCTGTATTTGAGACGTAATAATTTTCACAAACAGTTAAGTATCGCTGACAACTTATAAATGCCTCTGTAATTAGTGGCGTCGGATTTATTGCCACATTTGTGAAGAGGTAAAATGAACGAATCCTTCCATACTCGGACAGTATAACGGACAACTCAATGACTCAGCACAGAACCTCAGGACACAAGCGGGAACACCGTCAGGGCCCGGTGAGTATACCGGTTTAATCGTCATTAGTTCCTTAGCTACCGAACTGTGCGTTATAATAGGATTAAGAATGCAGTTGGATTTCGTTATCGGATATGGATATATCTGACTACAGCAAATAAATTACAAATAGATTGATCAGAAGAGGCCGAAACATTATTAAAAACTGCAAACGATGGAAGGGAGATAGAATTTCGCTTTGAGTTAACGAAACTATAGAACTCTTTAGGATTTTCGGAGAAGTGCAACTTGCAACGTTGTAAGTAATTATTATAGCATTTAGAATTAGAAACAATAAAATTCGATTTAGCAACCAAGTAACGAGAAAGATCCGATGATAGACCCGTAACTTTATACTTTTTGTAATACCTAGACTTAAGATTCTTCAGTTTTGACAGCCCCCGCGTAAGCCATGGTGATTTTTGCGTCACCACAGGAGACACTAGATGTACACAGTCATTAATTGAGATTGATTCAACAGTGGTATAAAATAAAGAAATGGCGGAATTCATATCCGTACAAGTGTATAAATTAGTCCAATCGGTATTAAAAAAGGCATTGTTTAGTGCGACAAAGTCAGTCTTCCGATAACATCGGGTGCGTACCGTAGTATCACACTCGGAGTTGGGCTCGCGGCTGGGAAACTCAATAGACAACTCTAAAGTTGGATGAAAACTATCCTCTGGTAACACCATTAGACTAATTCTAGATAATTCACAAAAACTAGGATCAGAAGTATAAATCAGATCCAGAAATCTGCCAGACGTATTAGAAATCGAATTCATCTGGGCCAACGAAAGCTCAAGCAGACCATCAATAAAATCGTGACACCCAGAGGGCAGCAACGTTTTGCTACCATTAAGTGTTGACTAAGTTATAGTGGGCAGGTTAAAGTCCCCAAGGACAATTAATGAGTCTCTGTCAGAAAGTAGTTCAAGTATAAATTTAATAGATTCTAAGTTTAGTAAGTAGGTTGGCCATTCCGATTGGGGCGGAATGTAAGAACAGGTAATAAAAATGGAAAAACGAGTAAAAGATACCTTAACGCATATGAATTCGATACTACTTGAGACAGGTATTGTTATCAGACCCGATGATAGGGCGGAATCTACAGCAATAAGAACTCCACCACCCCTACGATCAGTACGATCACGTCTAAAAATATTCAAATTAGAGGGTAAAACTGTGGCGTCAAAAACGTCAGGTTTTAACCAAGTCTCAGTAAAAACAATTAGGTCAAAGTCAAAAGACAGACTATCTACAAAGAGTTTAGTAAGTTTAGTATTAAGGCCTCTAACATTCTGATAGCCGACAGAGAAGGAAGTTGTTAGTTTTTTAGATAGGGAGCTTAAAAAAAAACACATCCGTTTTCCTCGAGAGCGTTGATGACCATTACATTGTAATGGTGACTTTACTTTTTTTCTGCTTCATAATTGCCAAATTTAGAGCGAGCAATATAATAGTAGTGAAGGATCTTTCTTTGCAGGAAACTTAAACTATTGCTAGAAGGTTTTAAGTGCTCTCCAACTGTAAGTCAAAATGCATTAAAAGAAGCAAAAATATCAGAAACACGTTGCCGAAAGCTTTAAATCTCGACAAAATTAGAAAAAAGAATAGTGCGAGTTTCAAGACTTCGTCCCTTTGCGTCTGCTGTGGTGATCCAGGAAGAGCTTGAAGTGCCGGCCATTGAGGCGAGAGTTAACACACTAAATCACTTGAACACTCGCCCTCGGAAAGTTCCGCTTCTTTCACAGAAGAACATAAAAACAAAAACAGATTAAATACTCAAAATGCCACTTAAATTGGCTTGTAGAATTGCAACATACTCTGGTCAGATAAGCCGAAAATTGTGGTTGAAAATTTGTGGTGCGACGTTAAGAATGGAGTAGCTGCTGCAAAATCAACCATTATAAGTCCTTGGCCTGCCATAAAAAGTACATGAAAAGCCATAACACCAGAAAGGTGCCAGAAATTGATAGATCCGTACTGGGGAACAATGGAGATGCCACTAATTATTAATGGGCTGACATGAAATTGGCCTTGATTTTAAAACTATTTCCCTGGAATAAAATTCTATACTTTAAAATTTTGTGCTCTTGAAAATATGTGCTACTATTTATGATTTTGCTCGTCTCAATTTAGCACCATTGACACCAAATCTTCATTATTTTCGAAAGATCATACTATTTTCTTTATTTTAGAACAATAAACGTTTGATGTACTTCAACATTACATACAACATATATACATTTCACTCGGTGCAAAGGACAGCTGTGTTTTTTTTTTGCACTTATCAAATTAAATTTTTTTCTCGCGATTAAAAACTTTTATATAACTTACAAACTCATTATCAGTTTTATTTTAGCATCCGAATCTTATTTTCATTTCGATATTTCTTTCATAATATGCATCATATCGAATCTTGAACAATTTCAATGTAAATAAATTAAAACTTACAACCAGGGTTTGATATTGCTACGAAATCGTACGTACGTAGTATTTTTTTTTGCTCTCGCTACCGCTCCCGTTTTTAACGAGAGCAGGAGCAGAGTCAAAGGCGAACTACGAAAAATAAATGCTATACTCTTCTATAGTTTTTGACGTTTAAAAAAGCTATAGCAATAGCAATAGCAATAGCAAAAAATAAAACGAATTTTCATACGTAGCCGTAGTTCAAAACCTAGAGCGAAATGAGAGCAAATGAAATATTTTATTTTTTTTTGGTACTGCTCTCATCATATTTATTTTTGTGTCAGAACTGGTCAGTATATTCTTATACACATATTTTGTTACCTTTAAAATTTTATTTATTCCTTTTTTACATTGAATTAAATTTTGTTATCAAAATGGTTGTCTGATTATATTCTTTGTTGGTTGTGTGACAATGCGGTTCACGTTAAGTGTGCAGGTTACACAGGCAGAATCGAGGAGTCTATTGCTAGCATCTGCTATGGATGTGATGCTTGCCGGGAGGTCGAGAATGAGATGCGCTCATTTATAAGATGGACTAGAAACAGTTTTGACACTTTGAGGGCAGATTTTACCAAACTCCAAGCTGAGTTTACTGCGGTAGAGACTCAGTTTAGATGCCAATCGCTTATGAATGAGTCTCCAAAACGTAAAAGCCCCAATCCTTGGTGCGTGTCGCTTTCTGTAGATCTCTCTTATCGTCCCCGACCGGTCTCTTGCACCATCTACTCCTAATTTGCAGCCATTGATATCGTTTAAAAGCCCGGTGGTGAATGCGGTTAATGAGGTATTACCGGTATCACCTAGGAATAATTTCTTAAAAACGGTGCCAATTGTAGTGTCCGATTCGTCCGAGCAATTATCCATTCCAATGGAAATTGCCGATAGTTCTAAAAGTATCGAGGTGACTTGTCCAACGTTGCTGCTGCGGCTGACGCTTCGGGACCGCGGCCTCTCGTTGGCATACCACCAAAGAAACATATATTTGTTTCTAGGCTAGACCCTGTTGTCACATCTGATGATGTAATAGCCTATATTCGGAAGAAAGTTAACGTCTCGAATATTGCGGAGGAAAAGTTTAAATTTTCTTACTCTCGGGACATTTTGTCCATTAAAATGAGTGTTTCTGGCAATATCTTTGACATTATATGTCGTGAAGATTTTTGGCCGAAGCATATACATAATAGTTAAGGAATATACTGTAAAGAAGAAAAATCGGCAACCGATTCGCTTGCCAACAATTAACACTATTCCTGCTACATCAGCATCTGCTGGTGTGTCAAAAAACTAGCTTCGTCCCTTATCCTGGGTTACCAGAACGTTAGAGGACTGAAAAATAAACTTCCTAATCTCTATGTAGATAGTCTTTTTTTTGAACATAACATTCTAACTTTTACGGAAACGTAGCTAAAACCTGATATTGCTGATGCATTGGTTTTTCCCACAAACTTTTCTATTTTCAGACGTGACCGGATTTCTCGCATAGGTGGTGGCGTTCTGATAGCTGTGGATGCTGCTTTATCATCTGAAATGATTCAATTTTCTAGTACCCAGGAGATTGAGTTTGTCGGTGTTAAAGTAAATTTTAAATCTTTCAATGCTTTCATTACTTGTTCCTATATTCCACCATTGTCAGACATGGTGGTATATTTAAATCATTTAGAGGCAATTCAGTTTGTCTCCTCTTTAGTTTCGAGCCAAGACATGCTCATAGTTGTAGGTGATTTTAATTTACCCGCTTTAGCATGGTCACTAACAGATGAATCTACCACGTTGCTGCCCTCTTTGTCACATGACTTTATTGATGGCCTTCTAGGCTTATCTTTATCCCAAGTCAATCCTGTCTTAAATTCTAATGGAAAATCGTTAGATCTTATTTTTGTATTGGATTCTTCTTATTGTGAGGTTTCTAGGATCGAACCATTTGTTCTTCCAGAAGACAAATTTCATCCTACATTAAATTTAAAAATTGATTTGCCCTTGCTTTCACCATTACTTCGTTCAAATGAGTTACCTCTAACTAGGTGCTTTCGTAAGACTGACTTTGCCAGCCTCAATGAAAATATTACTACTACCGATTGGTCTTATCTGTACAATTGTAGAGATATGAACTGTTCGTTTTTTTATGATACTCTGAATTCACTCTTTGATATTTGTGTGCCTCTTGGTAGGCTAGAGCGGGTTAACAAACCTCCCTAGTTCTCTCGTGGTTATCCAATTTGAAAAATGTGAAGACACGATATTATAAGAAGTTTAAAAACACGTCGTTCATCAGATTATGCTCTGTATACAGTCTCTCGTTCAAAATTCACGATGCTTAATACACAATGCTATAAGAATTATCTTCAGTGGTGTAAGCTTCAGTTTTCTTCTGACCCTAAACAATTTTATAATTTTGTTAATTCTAAACGTAAGACCTCTGTGCACCCATCCTTTTTGAGCATTTCAAAATAAAAAAGCGAGCACTGATCAGTCAATTGCCGATATGTTTGCGAGTTTTTTCAAAACAACTTATTCCTCAACGGAATATCAAGCAAGTCCGTATCCTTATCATTAAAAAAAAACTAATTGCATTTTCAATCCAGTGATTGATGAAAGTTCTCTTCTTAGCGAACTTAAACTAGTTAAACCTGTTTATTCTCCGGGGCCAGATGGTCTTCCTGGATGTGTACTCAGGTTCTGTGCAAACGCATTATGTAAACCCATTTTAAGATTGTTTCTATTGTCTGTCGAATCTTCCTCTTTTCCATCTATTTGGAAGGAGTCGTATATCATTCATCTGCATGAAAATGGCAAAAAGTCAGCCTTATACGCAACCAAACATTCCCGGTGGAGTTTTATATGCACAAGGTGACAGCTATACCCCGACTCAGCCAATGTGGTCAGGGAAGAGTTGCAAGCAATGCTACGTCCAAAATATATTCAGCGGTTTCGTTTTAGATTATTGAAAAGTATAGAGCGAAGTGAAGTGACAGAAAGATGAGGAGAGATAAGGTGAGACAGGTTGTTAAAAGATTGGCAAAGAACACGAAAAGAGAGTAGTTAGTGAGACATCTACTAAGGTGAATAAGAAAAAAAAAACTTCTTGTCCGAAGTGCGGAACACAAAAATATAGTAGTCAATTAGTAGATATGACTTAATCATTTATTAGTTTATGGAGAAAGAGAATGCCAAATACGAGCCTACGGTTGTAAAGTGAAGAAGATTAATAAGAAGTTTGTCAGAATAAAAAGGTAGGCGAAGACTCGGGTCTCAATTATGACCGCGTAACGCGATTCAATACTACGCTGGTGAACATTGAGGGTTCCACACTGGCGAGCAATATTCTAGAGTATGGCGAACTAACGAAGTGTATAAAACCTTTGCTACGTACGATTTATCAAATTCTTTGGCCCAACGTCTTATGAAGGCAAGAAGAATGCATGCTTTATTAACAATTAAAAATATATAAAAATTAAACGAAAGTTTTTGGACAAAAATTACGTCTAAGTTTTTAAATGATGTGATACACAATCTAACAGATCAGACTTAATAGAATAATGAGGTAGGAACGGAGACAAACGACTGAATGTCATAAAAGATCACTTTGAGGCATTAAGGTGTAGTGTATTAACGTGTCACCAATCAGAAAATGCATCGAGATCTGATTGCAAGTACTTCTGGAAACAAGGATCATTGTAGGATTAACAAATCTTGACGTGGTCCGCAAACATGAGCAGGCATGAATGAACCAAGGCTAAGGGCAAATCATTTATAAACAGGGTAAATAACAGTGGCCCCAGGATGTTAAGTTTCGTAAGAATCGAAAGCCTTACTAAAGTCGAAAAACTATAAGTGTCACTTGATATAAAGAATAACAAAGATATAGGGAAATCGGAAAAATTTCAAACATGCAGCTAGGAATTTTAGGCCGGGTACGAAGGAAGTTCTCATAAGATAGGCTGATAAACTGGAGATAATGCACTCTTCAGTTATACTAGAAAAAGCACAATTTAAATGTGGGATTGGGAAGGCATAGTATGTGGGAGGTGAAGCAGTAGTGGAATAAGTCGACTAAAAGAATTTAGCAAGCATTAAGTCATTAAGTCTGAAGGTGGAACGCAGTAGGGTAGAGCGTCGTTTAGAATTAACAAAGTTGTAAAATCGTTTGAGGTTTTGATAAAATTCACGCCTACGCGCACGATATACATAGGGGAGAGTGGGGCTAATCGGCGCATGGGGCAATCCGGCGCAGTCAAATTATCTTGAAATATAATAGCACGATCCAAAAAGTGATAAGTGTCCTAAGATCGCATTTTGGTAGGCTATATTTGGATCATAAACTTAGACGTATCCAATTCGTAGTATCCGAAATTTTTGGGATTATGTAATTTTTAACCTCAAAAATCAATTTTTTTTTCGTTTTTTTGGTTGTTTTTTTGGTTTTAAAAACATTGAATAAATTTTTAATTTTGATAGATGTTAACTAAAATAGGTTCCGACATGTATTAACTTATGCTGTGCACTTCGTTTTTTTTTTTAATTCACACGTTTTTAAAATATTTAGTTTAAAATGCTAAATCTAAGGGTGGGGCAAAGTGGCGCACTAGTTGAAATTTAAATATGGCGTTTTAAAATCATAACTATATTTGAATAAAAGTCCGATATATAAACTAATTATTGATAAAAACAGTACATTTGCCAGAATCAGCTGGATCAGAATACTATATCATATAGCTAATGGTAGCTAATGGACAAACGATGAAATGAACAATTATAATTAAAAGCCAATCAACATTTTTGGTGAAAAAAAAGTTATTTTATAAAACAAGTTTTTTAATATTAAGCTATATTTAGTTTTTTTTTTTTTAAATCGGTTTTTTTTTTATATAAAAAACTTGTAAAACAACGATGCGCCACATTGCCCCGCTATTTTTGACAACGCCAATTTGGGGTGTGTACGAAAAAACCGCTACAGCTTTGTAACGGTAAATTATATCGAATCGTATCTTTGAACAATAGTTCGGCAATGAATTAACCTTTCATTTAAGTGCTCATATGAGAGGATACGAGCATCCGATCAGGATATATGAAGGGTTAAAAAAAAATACGCCGATTAGCCCCACTCTCCCCTAATTATTGTATCATTGACTATTTAAAAAACAGAATTGAGATTTCGCTACACAATAAATTGCATAGTCAAGTCGCTACTTAATGTTGCGGGGATTAGATAGCCTACGGGTGAACCAGACCGGGGTACTGGAGAAACGGTAGAGACATTCTCATAAGAAACGCATTTATCAATTAGACAAATAAGAGCGAAGTAGAAAAAATTCGAGGCACAATCTATATTACAGCACTTAAATAGAAATGACCAATCAAAAAAGGAAATAAGGTTGTTAAGAAGATTGAAATTTGAAATTTTACGAAAACATCTACGACGAGAAACTGAGATGTTATTCAATGAATTAGTAACGGATTAGTAATTGGAAGAAATAATAACTTCAATTGTTAACACCCTGTTAATGATATATAATGATAACTTCAATTGTTAACACCCTGTTAAGGATCTTCAGGATTCACAAGGGGCTGTGTGTTAGATACCGAAAACTTTTCATGTCAAAAATCAGGCTATCAAAATGGGTCGTATGCACGCTCCTGGCAAGGATATTTCCCAATCCGCTCTACCTTATCGTCATCATGGCTGAAGCTGAACTCTGAAGATGTTAGGAGGCAGATTAAGAAGTTGGGCAAGAAGGTTTGACCCCTTTCAAAATTGGTATCATCCTGCGTGACTCCCATGGTATTGCACAGGTGCGTTTCGTGAATGGCAACAAATCCGATATCCCAGAAGATCTGTAACACATGATCAAGAAGGCTGTTGTCATCCTCAAGCAATTGGAACGCAAGGACAAGGACGGCAAGTTCCGTTTGATTTTGGTCGAATCCAGAATTCACCGTCTAGCCTGCTACTACAAGACAAGGAGCGTTCTGCCACCAAACTGGATATACGAATCGAGCACCGGCTCTGCTCTGGTTGCGTAAGGCACAGCTGCTATCGAGCCGAACATGGTATTTGATAGTTGTTAGTTTGTTTTAAAAATAAATTATCCTCTTTTACCATGTATAACAACAATAAGAAAAATATCAAATAAACACACCCAACCCGAAATAACAGTGGGATGCGAGACAAAAACAAGATCAAGGATTTTTTTTTAGAAGAGTTAATCCTCTAATGCTGTTTTCTAAACTATTTTTAAAGTAAATAAAGGCTTCTAAACTCAAAAATGAAATCAGAAAAAATCTAGAAGTTTTCGTTTAGCTGCCAGGTGCAAAAAAGGTAATAAGTGTCTCAAGGCACTCTTGGGCATCTGAGCGTAAAAAAAAGTATTGAATAGAAATTTTAAATTTATTTATTCGTATGGTATATTTTGAAACAATTTTTTGTTGAAGTGCAGCATAAATAGATTTTTTATTTAAATTTCTGCAAAACACTACATGCAGCAGATCATATTACACGCGCGAAAAAACACATGCTTTGTGTTTATTAAGAAAAAAAGTACCGTTAAAAGCTTTGGAGACCTTTTAAAGATTTTTTCTAAATATCTGGTTTTTTCTAAATATTGTGGTGTGATTTATTAACGATCAAAAAATATTTGAATGGCCAGAAAGCTCTAAGTTTTTTTCTAAATTAAATAATAAAATAAGTGTCTGAAGACACTTTTGAGCGTTAGAGGGTTAAGTAAACAATTCAATTGGTATAGCGGACATTCATGTAGGCTATCAAAAAAACATGTTAAGACGAAATAATTAAGTAAGAGAGATTATCATCAACCACCCAAGAAATATAAGGCAAGTTAAAATCACCTAAGACTATAAGGAAATCAAGACCTTCAAGACGATTGAAAATGGTTGTAATGGTAGTCGGAGTAATACAAGAACAAGGAAACAAGAATAAGCTAAAGATAGAACATGTAACATGGCGCAAATAAACTCAACAACTAAGGACAGAACAATCGGCTCAACATCAGAACACAGATTCGAGTTGACAGCAATGAATACTCGTGAGAGAAGCTAAACACAAGCACAAAGATGAGAGAACAAAACAGTAGCTCTGATAGCGTCAAGCAAAACACACCGGCAAAAGCGTAAACGAACTAAGCACAATTAATTGAGAAAACAGTAAAAATTGATAAACAATCAGGAGCAATCAAAAACACGACAGATCAGAACCTTTTTTATAAAAAAGACATACTTTAAAATTTAAAATATTTTCTCACCTGGTGCATGGCATACGAAAGTCAGCGAGACAACTTACTTACTTCATTTAAATTATCATCAGATTTGATGAACACACCTATTATTCTGGCCAACTGAAAAAGTGGGTATATTACGAATTATGGTCAAAATATTTGTTAAGGCTGGTAATTATTACTGGAAATGACGTATTTTATAATAATACTACACTTATCATTGGAAATCAGTTTTCTGATCGTAGAACTTGCCACATAGTTTTAAAATAGGCAGTTCTCGAGTTCTGAGGCCGACACTTATTAATTTGTCCATGAGTGTATATTTGCTTACCGTGGTGAGCAAATCAAATGCAAATTAATAAAATCAGTAATTTTATAATACAAACGGCAAAATCACGAACAGTGACTTTTCTCATTAGCTTCGATCGGTGGAAAATAGTGACTTTCATTAATATCGTTGTTATTTCCTATGCTAAGATTGTAGGCCGTTGTTTCGCAAACATTAGCATTTTTAGATAAAACGTTTTTCCACTTTGATGGCTATAGGTAAGAAAAGAATTACCAAAAAGGTGCGAGGGTATGCAAACTTTGACGCCTTCGATGTTAGCACCGGCCCTCTGGTTTTATTTTGATCTTTCACTACAATCAATCAAAAAAAAAAGTGACGCGATTATAATGCATTCGCATTATTGATAAATTATCGGTTTTTCTTTGCCCACTTTCCGTTCGACATGGAACAAGAGGATTTACATTGTACCCAAAAACAAGATACCAAGAGATCAAGAGAAGTTGAAAAGTTGAGAGCAAATGTAGTTTTCAACTGTAAATAGAAAAAAACAAAGAAAAAATTTGTTTATTTAATTTTCAAAAATTTTTAAAGTCTGTCCGTTCGACATGGTATGTGCGAAATATTACAAAAGTGTTGTGTATATAACTGAACTCTTTGAATCTAGGACGCGACAAATGTTTTTAAAATTACTTATTCTAATGACCCACGTTTTTGGGGGTTACAAATTATAAAAGGACGCGACAATTGTTTTTAAAATTACTTATTCTAATGACCCACGTTTTTGGGGGTTACAAATTATAAAAGGACGCGACAATTGTTTTTAAAATTACTTATTCTAATGACCCACGTTTTCGGGGGTAAAAAATTATTTATATTTCATGCTCAGCGTTTGTTACTTGATAACGCGCCGTTTTTATAATATTAAGTGTTTTTCACAGAGTGTGGATGGATGCATGTTTTGTTTGGTTTTAAACAATACTTGACATATGAAACTTTGTGACTTATTATACCCTTGCAGAGGTTATTATAAAATTGGTCAGATGTTTGTAACGCACAGAAGGAGACGTTTTCGACCCCATAAAGTATATATATTCTTGATCAGCATGAGAAGCTGAGTTGATATAGCCATGTCCGTCTGTCCGTCCGTCTGTGCGTATGCGTTTTACTCAGCCGTCTTAAGAGCTATCGGTCTGAAATTTTGTTTCGGGGTTTTTTATTACCCGGGAAAAATAAAGTATGAAATTCATAAGGATCGGACCACTATATCATATAGCTCTAGAAGAACTAGAAGAAACATTTTCATAAAAATCGGAGTATGCTATGAAATTTACATATGTGACTGTAAAATAATTGTAAAATAGAGAGTAAAATTGTTATACCCTTGCAAAAAGGGTATATTAATTTTGGTCAAAAGTGTGCAACGCATAGAAGGAAGCATTTCCGACCATATAAAGTATATATATTCTTGATCAGCACGACGAGACGAGTTCAAATCGCCATGTCCGTCCGTCCGTCCGTCCGTCCGTCCGTCCGTCCGTCTGGATCAACGCAAACTCCTCCTAGACCGTAAGAGCTACAGAGTTGAAATTTTGCATGTAGGCTTGTATATACTGCAGGCGTTGTATATCTCGGATTCAGCCGGATCGGATCACTATATCATATAGCTCCCATACAAATGGCAAAGTCACGAACAGTGACTTTTCTTAATAACTTCGTTATTTTCTGAGCTATGATCATGAAATTTAATATTGTTGAGTTAATTACACATATAAACGACTATGCCAAATTTGATCAAGATCGGGTGACTATATCATATAGCTCCCATAGGAACGATCTTTCGAAAACAGTGACTTTTGTCAATAACTTCGTTACTTTTGACGCGATTGCTTTCAAATTAAACATTTGTTAGTTTAATATATCTGTTAATGACTGTTTTGAATTTGATAAAGATCGGGTTACTATATCATATAGCTCCCATAGGAACGATCGGTTGAAAACAGTGACTTTTGTCAATAACTTCGTTACTTTTGAAGCAATTGTCATAAACATTTATATTTCTCAGTTTACCATAACTATTAATGACTGTGCCAAATTTGATTAAGATCGGGCGACTATATCATATAGCTTCCATAGAAACAATCGGTGGTGAACAGTGACTTTGATCAATATCCTCGTTATTTTCTAAGCCGTTTTTTCGCAAATATTAGACCTTTTACACAAAAAACTTGCAAGGGTATACAAACTTTGACGCGGTCAAAGTTAGCCCCGGCCCTCTGGTTTTTTTTTTTTTTTTTCTTTCTCGTTTTGTTTGTATATTGATGAATTGAGTCGCAGAAAACAAATTTTGAACATGTAAAATTATTATTACCAAAGACTGCAAGGGTATATAAACTTCGGCTTAGCCGATCTTACAAGGGGAACTTCAGGTATGCGAATCACCGATTTGTATGAATTTTGGATATGTTGTAGAATACCCCGTCATTTGAAGCTGTGTGAAATATTTCGGCGCACTATTCTATATTTTCCTAATAAATCGGCTTTAAAGTTATAGCTTTGGTGACTTATAAGTAAAACGCCGAGTGGTCTACAAGCAGCTCTACGGTGTAAGGGGTAGAGGTCCTGCCTAAAATCGACGGAACTCTGGTTCAACCCCCGCCCGAAACTAGTTAGATTTAGGTTTTCATTTTTTTTTTTTCTTTTTTAATAATTATTTTTTTTTAATAGCGAAATAGGTATTTTGATGATTTGTAATTGGAAACATTTTTTATGTATGTTGAAATTATTGTAGATTATTATTAACTATTATTAACTTGTACGCTTAAGGTAATACCAGCTATACGCACGCCAATATGTACTGTATTTTTTAGGCAAGTTTAAAATATGATAAAGCGGATGCAAAACTCCTTAACGCTTATAGAAGAAAATCGAGAAATTTCATCAAAAGAAGACTGCACTAAAGTAAAAACCCCGTCAAAGGCGGGGCAATTCCACTTGTCATCTCTGATATTGAAGGGAATGCTCAAGTATGCATGGTTCGCTTCAGATTAGAAAGTGGTTTTCCAAAATTTTTATTTCGTTTGTTTCCTTAATTAAAATTGGTTTAAAGTTGGTATGTTTTTGCACAAAAGCATTATTTAAACATGTTCATAGTCTTGAGCAAATATACATACGGGTATCATGTTTTTATGATTTATATCACAACAAAAAATGTGAAGGCAGAAGTTAATTAGTCTATTTTGCGTCTATATTTTATTTATGTTTTTGTAAAGGCATAAAAATGAATCCAATCAAAAATCATCAAAAGACCTATAACGTTATTAGACCAAAATAATTATTGAAAAAGCAAAAAAAAATGAAAACCCAAAACTAACTAGTTTCGGGCGGGGGTTGAACCAGAGTTTCGTCGATTTTAGGCAGTACCTCTACGCCTTACACCGTCGAGCTGCTTGTAGACCACTCGGCGTTTTACTTATAAGTCACCAAAGCTATAACTTTAAAGCCGATTTATTAGGAAAATATAGAATAGTGCGCCGAAATATTTCACACAGCTTCAAATGACGGGGTATTCTACAACATATCCAAAATTCATACAAATCGGTGATTCGCATACCTGAAGCGCCCCTTGTTAGCTTCTTTGATATTTTTTTTTTTTTGTTTTGTTCTTTGGTGCATCTGATTTGGTAAAGCCATTTCAGATGATCACGATGTTTAGTCTTAAACACTAGGTGCTAAGTTTAGTGCAGTTGGCAAGCTGATCACCACGACGAGACGAGTTCGAATAGCCATGTCCGTCCTTCAGAATCAGCGCAAACTCCTAAACCTTTAGAGGTTCTGACGGATATGCCCATTTGTTGATCTACGCTTCTTAAACCCATGTTGGGATGACGAAATAATAGAGCTGCAAAAATGTTCCAATTGCGAAGTTATAATTTTCTCAAAAGCTTTGGGTATGGCAGACAATTTAGAAATACCCCTATAATTGGAGGCTTCGGGCTTTTTCCCCTTCTTATGAAGAGGAACAATACATGATTCCTTCTAAATAGATGGGAAAGCAAAAGATGTGACGGGCGGTGTAAATAACTTAAGTTTTGGCTTAAATAAAGCCTTAGCACAAAACCTGAATACATAGTCGGGTATTCCATCAGAACCTGGCCCATACACCGGCTTAACGAAATTGAGCACACTCAAACGTTCATCAATCATAGGGCTTAGGATGCAATTAGACGATTTTAAATTATAAGGATACGGAAGATTTATTTACTAATCCGTAGAGTAATAAGTTATTTTGAAAAAATCAGAAAACATATCGGCCATGGTCTGATCAGTGTCAGCTTTGTTTTCAAAAGACAAGTAAGGTGAGTGCACTGTTGTCTTACGTTTTGCGTTGCCAAAAATATAAAATTGCTTAGGATCGCGGGAAGACAGGAGTTTACATCGCCGAAAATAATCCACAAAAAAATCCTATGATTTTGCCCGGTTTTTTCAATCCTTTATACAATCCTGGTTTATCGTTCTTCAAGTTACATAACTCAAGTGAGAACCAAGAGTGAGAACTATGAGACCATCCTTGGGTCACTCGCGGGACAAAAACATCGAAAAACGACTCAAGAGTTTTTTTAGAAGACAGAAATGGCAGAGTCCATGTTAGTGCAAGAATACAGACAAGATCAGATGTTAATATAAAAAAGTTTATAAAGTTTATTAAAGTTTGTCTTGCGAAAACATCGGGATCGAGGCGTCGAGATGGTACCGTTAAACATATCGAGCCCTATTTGCGACAATAAGGTATGCGCCAAAGCGCAATTTTACAGGAGACCGTTTTTATAAATTATTTTTGAATTTGTTAAGTAGATCGTGTGTCGCTTAGATTATTATTGACAGCCCAACATCTCCGTAAATATATAAAATAAAAATGTGACAAGGAGGGCAACATTAAGGAAGAATTATATGAAAGGGTCCAAGCAATCGCAGGTAAATTAAAATCTCCGAGAACAATGATCACGTCTTTCTCAGAGAGAAAGTCTAGCTCTTTAATAACGTCTCCTTGGCTGCGAGCCATTTATTCCTCAATTCCCTGATGTTTTTCTCCCACCACTATACAGACTTGTGGTGCCTTGTGTATGTACCACTTTGCTTCATGCTTGCGTTGCATGCTCCCTCAACCATGTTGTAGAGATGGTGTGCCATGACCTCTGCTTCATCGAGTTCTCAGTTGCAACTGTGGAGTGCCGCTGAAAATAAATGGGAGTTAGGCGTATTTACCTTTTACGTCCAAGGAATCTTAGGAGCATTTGGTGGACGACCTTCACTGCAAAAACGATGGCCTCGTGGTCAGTTGCAGTGTACGTAAAGGCCGCTCTTGGTAAAAGTAAGATATATAAATGACCACATGCCAGCACGCTTGAGGGTGAATCGAGAGCCGCTGTTGAAAAGAACGACGTCTACTGAAAGAACGGGGCTGCCCCACTCTACCGCCCACGCGTTGAATTCCCCTGTCCAATGACCTACTGTAGCTTTCCAGAGAGAGTCTGGTCGTTCTGCCCACATCTCAGGCACCACTAGCTCCTGTCGACTCGACTATTGCACTTGGCTGAATTATTCCGAATTTCCAGGGATTTACTAATTACTACGGTCTCATTAAGACGAATCCTGCATGCATTGAAATCGATTTTAACGCTGCCAGCTTTGAGCAAGATCTCCGCTATATATGTTGGGATGCATAAAATGGCATTCTGGGTCCACGAATACATCGGACGCAGACTCTTCACAGCTTCGTGGATCTCGTCCTCGTTAACTCTCACGTCGTTATGCGGGAGTCACCTTACCATTAAGTGAGGATTTGATCAAAGGAATTAGAGGAATTTACCTAATGAAGAATCCACTAGATTTCCCAATCATTACAAGTTCTTTTATTCAGAATGTACTCAGAAATTTTACAATTGTTACTCTTGCTTGTTCCCAATGGAATGCCCAGCGACCCTCCAGTTGTGAAGCGCCAAAGCTCCCTTGCTGGCCTTAAGTTGCTGACGCAACGCGAATGACCGTCTAACGATCGCACGCGCATCCGGTGTCACCGCCTTGGCTCTTGCGCAAGCGGTTAGTAGGTTTATTTCTCCTTCCTTTCTGCTGAGCCAGCAATCCAGGATTAGCCAGCAGTTTATGTGAGGGGAAGAGTGGCCTGATGTTTGTGGGCACTCGCAGAGTTCTTGGTGTTAACTCCTCCCCAAAGATCTGCGTCCCGCAGATTGTGGTGAAGATACCTTCCTGTGGTATCGCCAGTCCTCCCGTGGATGTTATCTTCCTCCAGCCTATATATAGCGAGATGATTACGAATACGCCTCCGATGGCCTCTGTTATCAGCGATGTTTGGAGCCCTCTCGAGACGCCGTATAATTTCTTCAAATTTTGACCGGAGAATACGTGGACATACTGTAACGTCGGGGTGTATCCTATGGCTGTTATGTTGGAGAGGACCGCCGGCATGGCAGTGAGGGTGGACAGTCGAGTATTTTTTTTTCCGATAGTTACCGTTTCATTTTCCAGCTTCACAATGAAGAAGCCCTGGAGTTTACGCTGCCCCATGGAGGTGGTCACTGTTCCGTTAAAACCAGTGAGGAACACCGTACTTTCGTCTATCAGTGTCACTGATTCCTGTGTGTCCCTCAGATAATGGCATTGCGCATTGCCACCTTTGATGAGTCGTGGGATGCAGCCATCTTCACTTATTTTGCGTAGATTCTTCTCCTGGCAAACGGTTGTGTTCCAAGGACTTCATACGTTTCGCTTGGGTCCACTGCTACTAAGTTGATATTCAGGATGAGTTTCTGACCCTCGCGGGTCGTCGGGAGTAAGTGAAGTAATTTGTACTTCTTGTCCATCACCTTAGGTATGGCTAGGACGTAGAGCAGGTAGGTCCCATTGGACACGACCGTCGGCCGGGAGAATTCGATGGCCTCGATCGCGTTCTGGTACGGGAGTCCTGATACTGCTGTCAAGATGTCATCTACCTTTCTACCTTTCTGTTTAGGAGGTCCGAGTTCACCGCTCCCGTCTTGGCTATTTGGCACGCTCTGGTCACCTCATGAACTTGGTTTGCCAGAATTATGATTTTATGTAGCGTCGCAGTGGCGGCATCTCCATCTATAGAGTTGACCTTGCCGAGGAGGCCATTTAATTCTTCCAGGGTGTGAAGCATTGAAAAGCTTCTCGTTGATGCGTATTTGTTGGTTATTACTAGAGAGCTGCATGAATGATAGAAAAATCAATTCGAGTTAACAACATTCAAAACCAAATAAATGAATTGAATGACTTTGAAAATCGACTTCAACTAAATGAGTGTGCGACGTAAAAATCAGTCGCACAACATTCAAACGAAACAAAACGAATTGAATGAGTTAGAAAGTGAGTCAATGAGTTGCTATGATTTGAATGCATTCGAATTCCAATTCTAATTTTAGTATTTAATATTTATTTGTATTGTATATTTTTTAACTATATGTGATTACTGTACTACAAAACTAGAGTGCTTAGTGGCTCAGTGGGGACCTACTCAGACTACAATACTGTTGTTATCGGGTTCAAACCCCCTACAGAGATAGAGAAGAATTTTTTTTCCAAATAGTGAAGTATATTAAAAAGTAGATCCATTGTGTACATACATATATGATGGATTAAAGAATATAATTTTTTTTTATAATATATTAGAAAGCCTTATTTATGTTTTCACGGTTCGTGGCAACTAGGAATCTAATTTAGAAAAAATAGATTTTATAAAATGTTTCCCAAATTGTCAAATCCAAAACTGTGTCGTTAAGTTTTTGGTGTATAGCATATTTTAATTTTAATAGCCCCCATTTCGCCATTATTTTCCATACATTTTTTATAAAATAATTAGTTTTTGTTGCTTTTAAACATCCCAATAAAAATGAGTCAATTCGAATAATTCTTATGATTCGAGTGCCTTAGTACAATTGGATGTTTTGACACTCAATTCATTGCCTTTCATTAAACAGAGTTATGTATTTTGGGAGATATGACAAGTACAAACTCACACTCATTCATTTCATTGTGTAGTTGTCACTCATTTATTTGAATTCAATTCGAATGGATTCATTTGACTTTGACTTTGCTTTCATTCATGCAGCTCTCTAGTTATTACCAACAGAAAGAAAGGGAACGACTTCTTGTCTATTTATTCTAAGCCTTAGATTTTAGGCGGCCCTTATGAAACACTTTTCCCGACTTTTCTTTTACTGGGACCCTATTTTTCCTATTTCCTCCTGTATTTTTTCAGCATTGAGCAAGTTTTTCTCTTTTCCCTGAAATTGTTTATTCCTGACAAAAAATTACTTCCCCTGGTTCAAACTTAACCACCTGCTTGTTTTTCCCAACGTTGCCTCTGCGGATAACTGCCTCCTGCTTAGATTGTATCAACCCGCTTATGTCTTCTAGAGTGTTGCGCCTAAAATCCGTCAGGCCTTGATAATTTATCCTGGAAATCTTGTCTAGGAAAATATCAACTGTCAATATCAACTTTCTTCCGATAACGGAGTGAATTGAGTTATTGTATCCATCAACGGCCATGGGTACGAGTTCGGATATCCTAAGGGTTGAGAACTCGCACTTAAGGGGTGGGAATGGTTTTTTGGCAAAAAAAAAACCACCGTTTTTGTGATTTTTTTTTATACCCTTGCAAAAAGGGTATATTAATTTTGGTCAAAAGTGTGCAACGCATCGAAGGATGCATCTCCGACCATATAAAGTATATATATTCTTGATCAGCATGACGAGACGAGTTCAAATAGCCATGTCCGTCCGTCCGTCCGTCCGTCCGTCTGGATCAACGCAAACTCCTCCTAGACCGTAAGAGCTACAGAGCTGAAATTTTGCATGTAAGCATGTATATATTGCAGTCGTTGTATATATATTCAGCCGGATCGGACCACTATATCATATAGCTCCCATACAAACAGCAAAGTCACGAACAGTGACTTTTCTTAATAACTTCGTTATTTTCTGAGCTATTGTCGTGAAATTTAATATTGGTGAGTTAATTACACATATAAACGACTATGCCAAATTTGATCAAGATCGGGTGACTGTATCATATAGCTCCCATAGGAACGATCTTTCGAAAACAGTGACTTTTGTCAATAACTTCGTTACTTTTGACGCGATTGCTTTCAAATTAAACATTTGTTAGTTTAATATATCTGTTAATGACTGTGCCAAATTTGATAAGGATCGGGTAACTATATCATATAGCTCCCATAGGAACGATCGGTGGAAAACAGTGACTTTGATCAATATCTTCGTTATTTCCTATGCTACGACTGTTGGCCGTTCTTTCGCAAACATTATCCTTTTTAGATAAAACGTTTTTCCACTTTGATAGCTATAGGTAAGGAAAGAGTTACCAAAAAAGTTGCAAGGGTATAGAAACTTTGACGCGGTCGAAGTTAGCCCCGGCCCTCTGGTTTTTTTTTTAAAGTGTGTTGAGCACATTTATTGAAACCTTTTATGCATTGTTAAGTATACTTTTCACAATATTTTTAAAAATTTTAATGAAAAAATTTGTTGAAAAACCTTTCCCAAAACATGGCAGAAAAAAATCCGTATCTCTTTCGGAAACTATCTGAAATCAAAAACCATTAAAATTTAGTTAAAGTATCATTAAATCCTCCCCCCTATAGCCTGCAATTTTTTTTTTCGCTTAAATATTTTGTATTGCCGTCTAAAGTAAAAACTTTAATTTTGAGAGTAATGAATATACTTAATGAAAAAAAAATGTAAACTATACGTTGGGGGGAGGTATTTTATATATAGAATATGTCCAACAAGTTTTAAATCGGTCAAGTAGTTTTTAAATGACAGTAAACATGGACTTTGAAAAATTCGTTTTGAGAAAAACGCGTTTGAAAGTTTATTATAGTCAAAGAGCTTCACTGAAGGCGAATCAATTGAAGCGCTATATCTTTGCCTGTTTTACTCCGATTTATTTTCACACAACATTCTTGAAACTCTAAAGATTAAAAAAAAAAATAAAAATGGTACACGACTATATCCAGCAATTTTTGGTAATTGAGAACTGTGGGGCATTGTCTGTTACCAAGATTTTGGCTGCCGTGAAACTAACTTTTTGGACAAGTGGACGGCTGATTTAAACGCTATATGGAATAGCTTGGCAAACTTTGAAAATTTGTCAATGCAGCTGAAAAATTTTTGTTTTTCCAACGCGAAGATGTGAAGGATTTCGCACGGGTATGTTGGAATTGGGGTAGGTTCTAGTAATGGTTGATTAAGGTGTCGATCGTATTTATGCATGTCTTGCAAGCTGCCACAATGTTTTTGATTGGAAAATAGACACTCTATAGTCGCTGAAGTCTTATCTCAATGGAATTTCTATGAGCCGTTTGGTGGTCCTCGGTGATGACCCCACAAATCACGTCGTGATGGGTCAAATCAGTCACCAATCTTCGCGTGACGCGAAGTTTGTAGCTTGTGAACGAGTGGATGTAACACGTTTGTAGAAGTTGCGAATGCATATGCGTGAGACGCATTCATAGTCTGACCGAGCGGGGTCAAAGACAATCTGATTCCTGAATACATTAATGGGGACCTCGAGGCGTCCTATCATTATCTGGGGTGCTGAGGATATTTAAATTTATCTGCTACCACATTCGCTTTCTCTGGTTTAACATTTCTCTTTCGATTGTAGCGTAGTTCTCCTCCGTCCGGCCCTCGAGAGGTAGGTAATAGGCCTCTCGTTGTTTGCGGTTACCTGCGATAGAACGGCCCCGAGGTCGACGTTTGACGCATCTGTGGTGAAGTGGAAAGGTTTCGAAAAGTCCGGGAAGGCTAGCACCTCTGATGAGGAGAGAAGCGTTGTCAGATAGCGGAAGGCCTGCATTGCCTCCTCGTCTAGTGCAATTAGTACTTTTGTTGATTGCGAGGATTTGACCTGTGCATCTCCCGCACGCGTCAGGTTTGTAAGTGGTTTTGCAATTCTAGCGTAATCTTTTATGAATTTTCTGTAGTAAGAGGAAAGACTTAAGCTCCTTTAGGTTTTTAAAGGTTGTATCTTTAGGATTGCGTTGACTTTTTTGTCGTCGACTTTAAGCCATCCCCCGAATTTCGATATGTTTTTGCAGAAAATGTGTTTTTTCGAGGTTCACCTGTAGGCCTACATCACGAAGTCTGGTAAACACAGTAGTTAGGTTTGACCATTGGTCCACATAGGATGAGCTGGAGACGATTATGTCGTCAATGTACACGTAGCAGATATATCCGATGTATTCCCTTGGTAAGACGTCTATCATTCTTTGGAAAATGGCAGCGGCATTTTTAAGCCCAAAAGGTAGTCTTAAGAATTCATATTTCCCATTTAGGGTTGAAAAAGCGAATTTGGGTATGTCCGCCGGGTTCATGTGAATCTGGTGAAAACCTGAAGTCAAATCGATAGTAGTGCAAAATTTTGCCTTGGTAAACTAGCTAAGGTGGAGGTAATGTCTGTGATCGTGTATTTGTCGGGAATGGTGACAGCATTTAGTCTTTTATAATCAATAACCATGCGGAATTGTTTCTCTCCGTTGGATTATGGTTTTTTTTTTTTTTTTTTTGCAACCACCCAGACTGAAGAGTTATAAGGACTTTCCTGAGTAAAAGAGTAAAATTTGGTGTAAATGGCTTCCTCCGTTCGGGTGCGGATTGATGCTTTATTTTGTGTTTCTACGGCCCCACCAGGGTCCATAGGGTCAAAGACGGATGAAAAGTTTTGGGCTTCATGGGAATTCTCCAGGTCTCCAGGAATTCTGCCTATATAATCATATAAAAATTAATGGACACATGGAATTGTTTTGGAGCGCGCAAATCGCGATTTTAATAGCGCTACCCATCGGGCTCACCTAAATGAAACATTTTTGGTTACTAAAAACAATATTTTTCGACTCAGTCCAAACTCAGAGTACAAACTTTGTATTTTTTGGCAAACTGTAAACGAATTTTTAATTAAGATCTCCTCATCACGCAGTGCCACGATTCTTCCACACTCTACACCGAATAAGAGTGCGAAACTTGTCATTTTTTAATAAAAAAAATTAATTAGGAATAGCAACAAATATGGATAATACCTGAAAATAACTTCTTTTTTTTAATATTAAAAGATTTAACAAAATTTGTTATTCAAAGTACAAATTTTATGTACCTGTCTAACCACAAATGAAACCAAAGCAATTTTTACTTATTTCGTTCGGAAAACTCAACGTTGGCTTCTAAAAATTAATGTAACTGGAAAACCCTGTGATATTTTTTCACAATTCTTTGATCATCGCTGAAGCACACTACAACCAAAATATAGAAGAAAAAGAAAAAACGAAAAACTGGATATTTTGGACAAAACAATGCGATAAATCTTTGTCCCATTTACTTATTGCGTGCACCTTAGATCCCCAGTTTACCCAGTTCGTCGAGCTCTGGGATATTCGACATTGGAGAAACTACTTCCACTGCCAGTTCCGGGCAATCGGCCAGTCGCGTTGACGCTGGTGCCTTATTGAGTTGCGGAAAGTTCGTGGAGCCGCCAAACGAGATGGAGTCCGGCCCAGACGTGAGCTCCTCCTTAAAGCAGCCTCTTCCGCAGCTTCTGCAGCATCCGCACCATCCATAATGGATTAGCACTGCTGGGTCGTAGTTTAGCGGTATGAATACTTTCCGTTACGATAAATATGAAATTTCAAACTGAATTTGGAAAGACTTGGAGAAATTTTCGGATAATTTTGACGTACTCACACAGTCGAATGGGGACACCAATTATAAATTTGAACAGCAACTGCGTCCAGGCTCAGACACCAACAGTGGTACGTAGCTAGAGTCTCTGTGGCAGGTCCTAGTTCTTGAGACAACAAAATTTGGAAAGACTTGGAGAAATTTTCGGATAATTTTGACGTACTCACACAGTCGAATGGGGACACCAATTATAAATTTGACCAGCAACTGCGTCCAGGCTCAGACACCAACAATGGTACGTAGCTAGAGTCTCTGTAACAGGTCCCAAACAGACTCCACGATTCACAGGTTCTTTGAAGGCCGATTGTTGCAAACAAAACTGGGAGAGCACACAAAGATGACCGCGAGCTTGTAAGAAAACGTTGAGATTCCGTATATGTATATGTATATTCTTGATCAGCACGACAGACGAGTTCATATAGTCAAGACCGTCCGACCGTCCGTCTTAATCAGTGCATAGTCCTCCTAGACCGTAAGAGCTACACAGCTAATAATTCCCGTGGGAACCCGGAACGTCACAAACAGTTACTTTGTTACTTTTGACGCGATTGCTTTAAAATCATAGCTCGCAAATAACTGATGACAGATTCGAACGGTCTCAAAATAAATAATGTTCAATCAGACTTTGAGAAAAAAGTCGGATAGCAACCGATTGCTTTGTTCATGTAATAATTTTGTTTGCGCTCATTTAATGAGTAGTTTTTTATACCCTTGTATATATAGGGTATTATAAAATTGGTCAGATGTTTGTAACGCACAAAAGGAGACGTTTCCGACCCCATAAAGTATATATATTCTTGATTAGCATGAGAAGCTGAGTGGATATAGCCATGTCAGTCTGTCCGTCCGTCTGTGCGTATGCGTTTTACTCAGCCATCTTAAGAGCTATTGGGATGAAATTTTTGTTGGTAGCTTTTAATTACCCGGGGAAAAAAAGTATGAAAATTGTTAGGATCAGACCACTATATCATATAGCTCTGGAAGAAACATTTTCATAAAAATTGGAGTATCCCCATGAAATTTACTAAGATGACAGGATTGGAAATAAAACCACAGATCCCAAAATTTGGATGCGATCGGATAAATAGAACACAAGTTACAGTCAATATAAATCGGTTCAAACGCTGCCGGTAGCGCTGCTTGCTGCCTACTACGTCATCATCAAATCAACAGAGTACATGCATACACACACAGACGCAACGCTACATAAGCTGTATGTGTATGCGTGCGTTGCTTTGCTTTGGGAATGAAGGAAGAAGAACAAATAGTAGTATAAAGAGTAAAATTGTTTTGTTTGTATATTGATGAATTGAGTTGCAGAAAACAAATTTTGAACATGTACAATTATTATTGCCCAGGACTGCAAGGTTATATAAACTTCGGCATAGCCGATGTTAGCTTCTTTGATATTTTTAGATTTAGTTTGCTCTGCTCAGTTCCTGACTTTTTTAACCTGAACAAAAATTCTAAAAGTCTTTTGAGCATGTATGTGAAGTTTCGTTAGTCCTAAGTGTCACTTGACTGTGTGAATTTGTGAAAAGAGCATGATTAATTAAATTCAAAGCAAAATAGGACGTCAACCTAATAAAAAAGTGCACCAATTTTTTAATGTTTGATTCTAAAGAAAAAAATCTACGTGTAAAATGTGCAAAGTAAAATTAGCAGGGATTCACTCTAATTTAAAACGCCATTTGTCTACCAAACATGAACAATTTAAGGAATGCGTGTTCGAAGAGCACTAATGGAAGATATAAGTATGATTTAAAATTTTTTTTTTTGACCGGTTTGAACGTTTTTTAGTCATTCCTTTGTTAACTGCAAGCTTCAAAGCGAAAAGGCGTTTTACCTAAAAAAAAAAAATTGCTTGCGAAAGAACGACCTACAATCTTAAGTTGAAGGAATGCGACGCATGTAAGAGTTTCAATGCCTTGCTAGATATTGGCAGCAAATATTAGTGTGTCCATTTTATTTATTAGATTTTATTGCATTAGATTGAAAAAGTATGGGAAACAATCGGTTTTTATCGAATTATGTGGCGAAATCGCGGCGAAAAAGGTCACCACAAACAACCAACGAATGTCACAAATACTTAAGAAATTTTGAACACACTATTTTAACAGTGCGATTTATTTTCAGCTAAAAAAATTGTCATTTTTATACCCTTGCAAAAAGGGTACTAGCTATTGTCGTGAAACTTAATATTGCTAAATATTGATCCAGATCGGGTGACTATATCATACATCGTTACTTTCTGAGAAATTTATCAATTCTGAAATTTAATATTGAGAGTTTATTATACATATAAACGACTATGCCAAATTTGATCAAGATCGTGTGACTATATCATATAGCTCCCATAGGAACGATCGGTAAAAAACAGTGACTTTTCTAAATAACCTCGTTACTTTTAACACGATTGCTTTCAAATTAAATATTTGTTAGCTTAATATATCAGTTAGTGAATGTGCCAAATTTGACACAGATCAAGTAACTATATCATATATCCCATAGGAACGATCGGTGGAAAACAGTGACTTTGATCAATATCTTCGTTATTTCCTATGGTAAGATTGTAGGCCGTTCTTTCGCAAACATTAGCCTTTTTAGATAAAACGTTTTTTTCACTTTAATGGCTATAGGTAAGGAAATAGTTATCAAAAAAGTTGCAAGGGTATACAAACTTTGACTCGGTCGAAGTTAGCTCCTGCCCTCTGGTTATGATTATTATTAAATTAAATTTCTTGAAGAAAATATAAAAATATTGAAATTTAATAAATATCATGTAATTTTTTGCAAAATAACTTAAATCAATGGTGGGCAAGAATCACTTGGAAGCCAATGAAACGTAGGCAAAGGATGAGCAGAGAAAAATGTAAATTGCGAGTCGACGCACACAAAAATTTGTAGGTCTCTCAATCGACCCAAAAAAGAGCGTTTTATGTGCCTCGCAAAACTGATCTTTTTCCCTGCACGAAAACCAAGGGAGCTAAAGAGCTAAATTCCTGGTATTTCTCCCGACACACTTCCCGAGGTCAAATACCTTAAGTATGCAAAATTGTTAGTGTATTGTATAAGACGATGAATGTCATAAAATTGTTTCTTATTCGCTCATGGTAAAATATTTTTTATAAGCCCATACTCTTTCCGTTTCTCATTTACAGGTACACAATAAGTGCGGATATGATTAAAACCGAAGCGGATTTCAACGAAACCAATAACAGTTTATATGATAACATACTAATAATACATAATATACATTTTGCAGACGCCGGTAACTATAAATGCAAAAATTCACAGCAAAGCATTTTGGTTGAGTTCAATGTACAGCCATTTCTTCGGCCTAAAATTATTCAAAGTACCTCTGATTATATCAAAAGGAAAATTGGACAAAATGTTATTTTGTTCTGCCTAATCGAAATTTATCCGCAAAATGTGTCGTTTCATAATCATCTAAAATGGCTAAAGGACGGTACTCCCCTGGAATTTCTTGATAATTTTTCTGGCATTTCAAAAATAAATGAAACCGTTTTAAACTTTACATTGGAATTTACTGAGGTGTATAAAAAAGAAAATGGTACATATAAATGTAATGTATATGGAGAGACCAAAACAGAGGTTCTTTCTAAAGAAATATCATTGTTTGTTATGGAAGTACCCCAAATACGTATTGATTTTGCAAAAGCGGTCGGCCGAAACAAAATTTTTCTTAATTGGACAGTAAATGATGGAAATGACCCTGTTCAAAAATATTTTATTCAATACTCCCAAGAAGGATCTCCAACTTTCAAATATTACAAAGACATAATAAACGGGAAAAATACATCATATATTTTAGATACGTTTCACCCAAACACTACATATTTCTTAAGAATAACTGGAAAAAATTCAATTGGTGACGGAGTCCCAAACCAGTATCCACTCGGAATTACTACTTTAAATTTTGACCCCATTTTTGTACCAAAAGTGGAAACTACTGGTAGTACAGCGTCTACAATAACTATAGGCTGGAGTCCTCCACCGCAGCGACTAATTGAATTCATACAATATTACGAATTAGTAGTGTCTGAGTCTGGTGATGTGCCAAAGTTAATTGAAGAAGCTATTTACCAACAAAACTCCAGAAACTTACCTTACATGTTTGATAACTTAAAAACGGCTACAGACTATGAGTTTAAGGTACGGGCTTGCAGTGATCTCACAAAAATGTGTGGGCCATGGTCAGAAGTAGTCAACGGAACTACAATGGATGGAGTTTCAACAAAACCAACGAACTTAACTGTTAACTGTAATTATCATAACAATTCACGGCTTAATTCTATTTCTATAAATTGGAATGTTCCCAAAACACCAAATGGAAAAATCATTTCTTATTTAATAACTTTAGAAGGAAAATATAAATATACACTTGAAAACACTGAACATAAAGAAAGATGGGGACCGAAAATTCGAAGAGTTGATGAACCGCATCACAAAACAGTTTATGACGGTTTAAGCCCAAACACAAATTATACAGTAGCAGTTTCCGCAATTACACGTCATAAGAAGAACGGGGAATCTGCAGAAAGTAGTTGTTTTATGCCCATATCTGTGCCAGAAAGTATAGGCAGAACAATGTGGACAAAAGTAAAAAACGGATCAAAGTATGTTTTAAAGTTGTATTTACCAAAAATAAGTGAGCGAAATGGACCTATATGCTGCTACCGATTATACATTATAAAAATTAAAAACGGGATCAAAGAACTACCACCGCCAGAAAAAATAAATGTGGATTTATATAATCAAAATGAGAATGAAAATTTTACACTATATATAGCAGAAATGATTAGTAAGAAATATTTTAAGCGAGAAATATTTTTGGGTGATAGTGCACGATTTATTGAGAGAAGTGATGTCATTTTGGAAAACGATGAAATATGCCGCAAATGTTTCGCTGCACCTGCATTTGTTGCAAAACCAGAGAACCCAGTAAAAACATCGATGGATGTGTTTTCAAGTAATGTATTTAACACAGCAATACCTTTTGTAATTAATTTTACCAAACGTTTTTAAGGGGTGGGGGTGGTAAGTTTTTGAAGCGCAAAAAAAAAAATATTTTCAACAAAAAATGTATACTTATTTAAAATTTTTACATATTGTACATATATGATAAACTTTATACCATTTGTTTTCACAAACGTAAGTAGGTATATAAAAAACAGTGTTAACCAATAAGAATTCAAGGAAATCGAGCCCCATGCTAATTTGATAGCTGTAATTAGCTTTGGAACGCTCGAATATTGCTGACCTGATCCCTGATCCATATATTTGACGTGTTAGCCATCCCTACAGATTCTCAATAATATTGCAGTTCGGTGAATAGGGTGGCCAGTTTAATAGCTCCACGTTTTCGATCACTATATACGATTTAACAATCCGGACCATATGTAAAGGGACTTTTCTATGTTGATAAAATCCATTTTAGATTGGCAAAAAGAGTTTTGGAAGTGTGGAAAGGCCTCTTTCAATATACCATTATAGCACAACGAATTCATGTGGTTAGAACAAAGTTAAGCTCACAGGCATAGGAGGTATATAGAACTCACAGTAGATAGGAAATGGCCGCCCACACCATAATACCTCCAGCGCGACTATTTATATATATATTTATAATTTATATTTGTCAGTTTAGCATAACTATTAATGACTCTGCCAAATTTGATAACGATCGGGCGACTATATCATATAGCTCCCATAGGAACAATCGGTGGTGATCAGTGACTTTGATTAAAATCTTCGTTATTTCCTACGCCGTTCTTTCGCAAACATTAGACCTTTTACACAAAAAAACTTGCAAGGATATACAAACTTTGACGCGGTCAAAGTTAGCCCCGGGACTCTGGTTTTAATTTGATATACAATTCAAATTAAGCAAAAAGTTTAACTGGACCAAAATTTGTGTGCCCGTGCCAACGGGCAGCGCTGCCAGCACCTTACTACGTCATTGCTTGATTCAGCCGAGTACACGCACACACACAGACGCAACGCTACATAAAATGTATGTGTATGCGTGCCAAACGCGGCATGCATGTAGAAGGGGATGGCGAAGAAAAAGGAATTTGAATAATATTTGGAAGGTTTTTGTCTGTGCATTGATGAATTGAGTTACAGAAAAAGAGTTTGGAAAACGTAAAAATATTATGGCCCAAGACTGTAAGGGTTTAGAAACTTCGGACAGAGCACAGTAGACAATTCGGACAACCTAGCGTAACGAACGAACTACAAATTTTCAACTTTTAAAATCCGCCAAAATTTGAATGCCCGTCGATTGCAAAATGTCTAACTAATAAGTCGGTAGCATTAAAACTTTTTTAGACCATTTGATTGATCAGCTGTGAGATGTCAATCATAACATATACAAGTGCATAACTGATTGAAGTTTTCGGAGCTTTTTTTTCACTTTTGTAAAATGTTGTTAAAAATCATAAAATATCTAATTTTTTGTCAGGTTTTTTTCTGTTGAAAAACTTAAGGTAACAAAATGAATAAAAATTAATGTTTTGTGGCCTGTGAATATATGTTGTATTGCAAACGTGCGATTTAAAGTACCAAGCTTTTGAATTTCCTATGAAATTTATGAGTAACTGTCAGTCTCTACAGGCTAGAACAAAATGAAGCCACTATTGGCCGTCATTAATGTTATACTTGTTTGAAAATATGATTGGTCCTCTGTGTAAAATGTCTCACTATGGAGCTTTTTTTTACATATGATGTCGACCTGCAAGCAAACGCTTTTTTAGTATGGCTTAAAAAAAAGCTTCATGCTAATTTTCAGCATTAGTTGAGTATATTTTTATTCTTAATAAGTCAGCTTGTACAAAGTGCTACAATCACGTGGTTGAAAAATTGAAAAGTTTCTGCAAACGACTGTCTGAGATGTGGAACGAAAAAAGGACATTAACGATATCCATAAAAATCGTCAATGCATACAAGTTTCAAATCTTTTGGAGGAAAACTCTTGCAATGAGCTTTTGAAAGTAACGCGTATAAGCCTATAAAAATGTGGCATAGTTTCAATGATAGACGCACGCCCAAACAAATTAGGATAAGCTTGGATATAGAGGGTAACAGTTTCCTATTCAATATTCTTCAGAAGAAGCTTTGCCACTTTATGTTGATGGCGATTACACCGAAAATTCATATAAACTTTTACAAGCTGGCACAAAATCTCGAAAAGCTAATATGTTCCTTTGCAGGAATTGCTAAATCATACAATTGCTAGAATTGTAGAAGCACATGCCGAGTCATTTAATTCAGTTTTAATTCTAAAAATGGCAGATGAGCATTTGTTTTTCATATATATCGTGCCGCTACAAGTACATATGGGAAACTGTGACAAATCCTCGACCGTCATTGACTAGGTATAGTAGACCTCTAAAAATAATTTTTGCTAAAGAGTCTACGGATTTAGTAAGAGCCGAAATAGAGAGTATCGAAACTCAAATACTACAAATTGAGCCCACAAGATTAAGCCAATTTTATGTTACACATAAATTGCAGCTCACGATGATAGCAAAAACATCATCGCAAAACATGCGGCACTTGAAAGGCCACACCATAGATGATGAATAATTTAGATGCCATACACAGCTTGCCCAAGAATCAATCACCTTAACAATTTTGAATTGTCGAGCTTGTATTGTTGGATTTGTTGTTTTGAGTGTATGTTGCACATAGAGGTTATCGGCTTCCGCTTAAAAAGTGGCAAATCCGTGATTTGGATAAGAGCACAGTCGACCAACGAAAGGCAGCCATCCAAGACAGGTTCAGGATAGAAATGGCATTGTTCATAGACATTCCAGTGCAAAGTTCTGGAAACACAAATAGTGGCAACACTGCTTGAAGATTTTTTAAAAAAATAACCTGAAATAACCGGTGTTGGCCATGAACTAATAAAAATACTAAGTATGTGTTGAAATAATTCTCTCTCAACTCAATGCATGCATGATATGAATATATATGTATATATGTAACTTTGTATACTCTCTCACGAGATGCGTTTAAGAGAACAATGACTCGATGAGAGACAAATAGAAGTTAGTAGCGAATAAACTGCACAACCAACCACACGCATTCTGTTTTATTATAACAATAGGTTATGGGCCCAGGCAACGTGCCTATGTGGTTGCTGTGGTAATTTCTAGAAGAAATTAGATTTCGCGCTGTGTTCTAGACGGTTTTTTCACAAAGTATATATAAACGAGTATAATGTCGGCGTTATATCAGATTGATAAACATGAGGACAGTAATTATGACTCGTGGTGCATCCAGATGAAAAGTGTGCTGGTGCATGCGGATTTGTGGAATGTGGCGTCAGGCGTATTGGCCAACTACGGGGGAGAACACCGCAGACGCCGCTGGATCAGAAGGCATTGGCGATGATCACCTTGAGCGTCAAGACTTCACAGTTGGGATATGTGAAGCACTGTGCAAGTGCTCATGAGGCTTGGAAGAAGCTTCAGGAAGCTCATCAACCCAGAGGACCCGTTAGAAAAGTAGCTCTTTTCAAGAAATTGCTAAGTAAACGCATACAGGAGGGTCAAAGCAAATCGAGTTATTTGTCGGATTTCAAGGAATCTTGGACAAACTTGCTGGCGTTGGAATTGAAGTATTGGACGAGCTTATAACAATTATTTTGCTATCCAGTCTTCCAGACGAATTCGACAATTTCGTTGTCGCCATAGACACGCGCGACAGATTGCCGAGTTTCGACATGTTATGCATAAAGCTGAGAGAAGAAGGAGAACGCAAAAGAGGGAGAGCGAAAAACCAATCAAGAGCGCAGAAGCGTTTACAGTGGTGGAAAAGCAATCGATGCAGAGAGACAATTGGAAGAAAAAGCAAAAAGTTTGGAACTGTTTTGCGTGTGGCGGCAAAGGCCATTTTAAAGCAAATTGTGCCAGTGTAAACGGTCGGAAGGTTGCATCGAACCCGAATAAGGCAGTACAGTCATCGTTAGGTTTGCTGAACGCGTTGGACGCGAAATGATTTGAACAATCGAACTGGTGTCTGGACAGTGGCGCCACCAGCCATATGTGTTGCAACAGAGATTTGTTTTCAAAATTTGAGAAACATTCGGAGAAAATAGTTTTGGGTGATAATAACTTTCTTCAGGCTGAAGGGCAAGGTAAAGCTGAATATGGTTTCACGTATACTTACATTTAAGAATGTATTGTATGTACCCAAAATGAAAGGTAATTTCGTGTCGGTGAGCAAAGCAGTTGAACATGGAAGCATCGTTGAATTTGGACAAAAGTATGCACGAGTGATCCAAAAGGGCGAATGCATTGTGAAAGCGGACAAAGTTGGCCGTTTGTATATTTTTGAAACAGCACCGAGCGAATGCTATGCCTTTGAACAGGCTTACGAAGATTTGTGGCATAAAAGGTACGGACATCTCAACTATGGCAGTTTAGCTGAAATTGCACGGAAGGATTTGGCCCTTGGCATGGGAACGTTTGACTCAACGTCGTTGGAACCCTGCAAGATCTGCGTGGTAAGCAAGATCACAGTACAGCCATTTCCAGATGCGACCAAGAACAGAGCTATGGAAATCTTGGAGCTGGTGCATTCAGATGTTTGCGGTCCGTTTGATACAAAAAGCCTTGGAGGCAGCAGATACTTTTTGACATTTATCGATGACAGGTCACGTCGCATATTTGTATATTTCCTGAAGGGAAAGGATGAAGTATTTGAAAAGTTTGTCGAGTTTAAAAACATGGCAGAGCGGCAAACTTGAAAGAAGCTAAAGTGCATTCGGAGCGACAATGGTCGAGAGTACGTCAATAAATCGTTTGAGGAGTACCATACACGCCGCAGCAGAACGGTGTAGCAGAGAGAGTTAACAGAACTCTTGTAGAGATGTCAAGATGCTTGCTCATCCAGTCTGGTCTACATCAATCTCTTTGGGCTGAGGCAGTTTATACAGCTGCTTATCTGCGGAATAGGTCACCAACTCGAGCACTGGTTAACATGATGCAGTGGCACTGGACAAAGGACATCATAAGGGCAAGTTTGATCCAAAGGGCAAAGAATACCGAATGGTTGGTTATTCTCGAAATGCGAAAGGGTATCGGTTGTACGACGCCGAAACCAGGCAAGTTGTTTAGAAGCGAGACGTTTTGTTCGACGAGCGTTTCGGCAATGGCGATTCGAATGCTGATATCGTCAAGTTTGATATTCCATACATGGATGATCAGGATTCAGGATCTGTTGATGCAGCAGATCACTTGAGCAGTACAGATGAGCCTGATGCAGAGGTCAGCGAGAAGGGCAGCAGTAGCGAAAATTTCGACATGGCAGTTGAACAAGAAGTGGCAGAACCTGTGGTTGAACAACGTGTTGGAAAAAAGCAGTTCAACATTTTAAGCGCATTGATTACAAGTGAGGTGATCATACCAGAGACCTATGATGAGGCGCTTAGTAGTCCGTTTGCTTCGCATTGGCGTGAGACTATGCAAAAGGACACTTGGCAGCTTAGTACGCTACGGGAAGGGTATAAACCTGTTGGCTGCAAGTGCGTCTACAGTGTAAAGCGTGATGCATAGGGAGAAGTCGATCGTTTTAAGGCGAGACTAGTAGCAAAAGGATGTTCACATGAGTTTGTCCCATCAATGTGTTCTATGGTTAGTGGTGTAAGTCTAATGAAATGATAGCCGATATCCTAACCAAGAATCTTGCGAAGAAGAAGCATGTAGAGGAAGGGTGTTGAAATAATTCTCTCTCAACTCAATGCATGCATGATCACACACATATGAATATATATATGTAACTTTGTATACTCTCTCACGAGATGCGTTAAAGCGAACAATGACTCGATGAGAGACAAATAGAAGTTAGTCGCGAATAAACTGCGCAACCAACCACACGCATTCTGTTCTATTATAACAATAGTATGATTTTACGATCTCTCGAGGATCTCATTAATTCCTTACTTGTTTGTTCAGAGAAACTTGATGAAAAGCTCTGTAAATCAAATCATGCATATACATATGTTCGACAAAGAAGCCCGAAGAATCATCGGATTCCAAATTAAACAATATTAATCTTAAAATATATTATTATCCTAAATGAATTAAAATTAATTTCACAATAATTAAAAATGCATTACAAAAAAAAAAAACACAAAAATCATTTAACTTTATTCCGTTATTTAGCGGACGTTGATGATACTATGCAGATAGCTGTCCACCCGACCGACCGAGGGATTCAGCCGTATAACGCACGGCACGAATCCCGTGGACAAAAACACAATAGAAAATACAGACAAACAAATAAAACTATAGCTGTCTATGGACTAAATAAAAAAGGATAGATGTTTTATATGCATATAGTAAAAATAGAAGACTGATTACAGAGAATAGAAGGTTGTAATCAGAGCAGAGGACCCTAAAAGGTTCATGCATGGTATAGTTAGAAGAACAACGACTAAGGGTTAAAGGTATAATAGAATGTCTACTCCGTCTACATGGTACCGACAGATTTACCTGAGCTAGTAACTCAGGCGAGTCGATATCACCAATTAGGAGCTTGTGCATAAAAATAACACCAAGCACAATTTTACGGTTAATTACGGAAGGAAGGTTAATCAAAAGAAGTCTACTAGAATTCAAAAGCAAATTGACATTGCGATCCCAGCTTAAGCCACGAAGTGCAAATAGCAAGAACTGCTTTTGAACGGATTCAAGTCTAGTCTGGTGTAACTCATATTGAGGTGACCAAATGCAAGATCCATACTCTAAAATAGGACGAACAAGCGAAGTAAAATGAACTTTAGTTGTATAGGGGTCCTCAAATTCTTTTGACCATCTTTTAATGAAACCTTTGCGATCATGGTGAAAATATGAATGGTTCTTAATATACAAAAGTTAATATCTTTATTACATATTTCCTATTTTTCAAATAATTAATTTTGGTGTTCGTCATTGAAAATATTTGTTCACCTGGTGGATGGTATACCGAAGTCGGAGAGACGACTTTCTTACTTCATTTAGAGTGAAGTACCTTGTACAATTCTGTCCCTCACGGAAGTTCTGATCAATTACTTGATTACAAATATTTATCTCTAGGCTCGCTGCAGATAATTCTGAGACGTCTGTTGCAGCCTACATTAAAAATATATGCCCTGCTAAAGTCTCAGTTTAAAAGTTTTAGTTTTCTAAACCTCGCGAAATATCCTCTTTCAAAATTACCGATCCATATGTGTATTTCTCAGCTGGAGTCGACCATCATTTCTGGCTCTCAACCAGTACCCGTACACCTTCCCAATTCATCTTCTCCTTTGTCTGATTCAAACTCATAATGTCTAGTCTGAACATTCACTATCAATATGTGACAGCTCTCGAAACTGTACTGTGACAGCCAAAATTTTACAAAACTTGAAACTTGGCTTAACACTTCTATGATGGTGAAATCCTTTCTGAAAACTTTATTTCTTATAGACTGAAGAGTGTTAGCCGTTGTAGCGGTGATGCATTTATTGTTGTTCCGATTGATTTGCCTTCAGATATTGAGATTATTTGCGTTAAAATTACTTACTTCAACTTTAACTTATATATTTCTTGTTCTTATATTTCTCTTGTTTCTGATATTTCAACCTACATGCACCATGTTGATGCCATGCAAACCATTTTTTGTCGTCTTAAGGATCGTGATTTCTTTATAGTCTTAGATGATTTTAGCTTTGCCTTATATTTCTTGGCTGGTTGATGTAACCTCTCTAATCTTTCTACCCTGTGTGATAAAAAAAAAATTTTTTTTTTGTGTTTTTGGATAGATATATGATTCAAGAATATTGAATAAACATTTCAAGTTGAAATCTATTAATTACAAAAGTTATCGGCCGTTAAGTGGAGCGCTGGTCAAGCGCGCTGGGCCGCAGCGCAAATTTTCAAACGTGCTTTTCTCAAAACGACGTTTTTGGAGCTCATGAAGGTCCTACAGGGCTCAAAAATTAAGCACTGAAACTTTTAC
This sequence comes from Drosophila willistoni, assembly GCF_018902025.1. Lineage (NCBI taxonomy): Eukaryota > Metazoa > Arthropoda > Insecta > Diptera > Drosophilidae > Drosophila > Drosophila willistoni. The sequence continues at coordinate 101,451 of NW_025814055.1, forward strand.
ACATGTTCTTTAGGATGTTGTGCATCGCTGGTAGCAGAATTGGCGAATGATATTAAAAATTGTTCATTTTAGAAAACAATTAGTAACGAAAAAAAGTCAAGAAACCAACGGTACTTTTCCAAAGTTGTTGCTTTGATCTTTCATTTGGTAAATTGTTTTTTGAAATTCTTAAAAATAATTGTTTGGCAAAAAAACAACAAAACAAATTTGTAATTTGCATTATTGTGTTAAGCATTGTATATACATATCTAGCAAAACTTGTAGTTTTCTGAGGTTTGCAGAGTTTCATATTATTCCGCTTCTTAAAAATGGCAATCAACCTCATTATTCTATTAAGTCTGATCTGTTAGGTTGTACGTAGTACGTAAAAAAGGTTTTATACACTTCGTTAGTTCGCCTAACCCCTCTCCCCTGTGTAGAACCCTCAATATGATGTTTATCAGCGTAGTACTTAATCGGTACAAAAGCAGTTCCTTCGCATTACGCGGTCTTACCTGGGACGTATTTTAAATATATTTGAATAAAAAAAAACAACAAATTTGTTTTTTGACAATGCAGTTCAGCTTGCCAACTAGAATGGTAGTATTTCGCACATACCAAGTGGAACGGACAGACTTTAAAAATTTTTGAAAATTAAATAAACAAATTTGTTCTTATGTATTTTTTTTTTTCTATTTATAGTTCAAAACTATATTTGCTCCTAACTTTTCAACTTCTCTGAATCTCTAGGTCTCTTGATTTTTGGCACAATGTAAGTATACTAATCTTTCTCCATGTCGAACAGAACACATAAAAGTGGGCAAGGAAAACCCGATAATTTACAAATATTACGGGTTGCATCATATTCCCGATATTTTTCCATTCATTGTAATGTGAGAAACATTTTTTGCTAAAAATATTACCTTGTAAAAGCTTACCCTTAAATGATAACTGACTGTGCCAAAATTAATAAAGTCTATATCATATAGTTCCAATAGAAACAATCGGTCGAAAACAGCGACTTTGATTAAAGAGTTTGTTATTTGCTATGCTAAGATTGTACGTCGTTCTTTCGCAGACATTAGACTTTTTAGATAAAACGTTTGTTCACTTTAATGGCTATTGGTAAAAAAAGTAACAAAAAACTAGCAAGGGTATACAAACTTTGACGCGATCGAAGTTAGCCCCGGCCCTCTGTTTTTTTTTTTTTTTGCTTCCCAAATAATGTTATTTTTATACCATACACCCATAGGGTGAAATGGTATATTAAAGTCGCCAAAATGTATGTAACAGGCAGAAGGAAGCATCTCCGACCCCACAAAGTATATATATTCTTGATCAGGATCAACAACCGAGTCGATCTAGCCATGTCCGTCTGTCCGTCCGTCCGTCCGTCTGTCCGTCTGTCCGTCTGTCCGTCCGTCCGTCTGTCCGTCTGTCCGTATGAACACCTAGATCTCGGAGACTGTAAGAGCTAGAGCCACCAAATTTGGTATGTAGACTCGTGTAGTATGTAGAGTGATGAAGTTTATTTCCCCACGCCCCTTTCCGCCCCCGCAATTCAAAAAAAGCGTTTATCTCAAAAACTATTCCAGCTAGAGACACCATATTTGGTATGTATATTCGCTTAGTAAATGCACACATTTTGCATGTATACAAATTTTGCCACGCCCTTTTCCGCCCCCGTGATTTGAAAAACTTGATTATCTCCCGTATTTTTTTACCTTATGCAATCAAATTTGGCACACTTAAATTTAATAGTAATATCTAGCAAAATACCGAATTTGATCAAAATCGGAGAAAAAACAGTCGAGTTATGCATATAAACGTTTTTCATTAGGCCGGAGTTGGCCGTTGGCTGGTGGGGGCGCTAGGGTGCTCGTATGATTGAGTGAGCGAGATACTAAGATATGCTTGTAAAAAGCATGTGAAAATGCATTTGTTTAATAAATTTGAAATATTTGCTTTACTGGTGTATGGTATACCCAAGTCGGCGAGACGACTTACTTACTTCATTTTTTTGTTATTTTATAAATAGTGAGCTATTGTGATTGAATTTGATGTTGTGATATAAACTTGTAATTATTTTTCCATATTTACACAGATCCTGATTTGCCTATATCGTCACAAAAGGAGCAGTTATTTAAGTCTGGAAATTTAACCGAACATGCATTTAAAATTTTAGAAAATAAAGGAAGAGTACTGCGAAGTCCCACAGCTGCGGTCATGAAATCCATTGCAAATTTAAGTACGCAGAATCAGTACTATAATCGAGATACACAAGTAAATGTTTGGGATGGTGAAATCGACATTACCGCTAACTACACTGGTTTTTTAGAGATAGTTGGTAAGTAAATTTACTGCTTTTTTGCAGTCATTCCTCAAACTAACAACAAAGACACATTTTTTTTACAGTTAGGGACAGAGACTCCGTTTTTATGGCTTATAGTGATTACTTTGACATAATAACGCCAGCTACCGAAGCAGAACAAATTCATGAATTGAGTATGGACTATTATTTTAATATTTGGATCAAAGTTGGTGGAATATTACTCGGAGGTGTTGTCGTTTTTTTAACGTTATGGATTTTTCATCACCATCAAGCAAAAAACACTGTGCCTGGTGAAGACACTGTAACACTACGAGATTCATTAAGGTAATTGTATATTAAGTAATCTTGTTCACGCCACCGCGTGATTAGCAGGAAGCCAAGGGATGGGTTTTTTCTCAAGAAAAAAATGTATATTTATACCTATACAACAAGCACTTTCTTATGACACCTCTAGAGCGTAAAATGTCATACATAAAGAGCTAAAATTATAATATTATGAAGCAAGTAATAGGCTCTAGATAACCTGTACCTATTTTGCAATAATATTTTCATTAGTAAGGCAAGGAGAAGCGAACAAATATTTAAAATTTCGAAAACTAAACGTTTGTCTATTAAATTATTTTATATATATCATAGCATATGCTATCTCGCTCACTCTACATACACACGAGCACTCTATCGCCGCCACTACTCTACTGCCAACTCCGTTCTTTTGGACCGCCTAGTAAAATACGGTTATACGTATATTTTGCATGCTTCTCCGATTTCCGTAAAATTTGGTAAGTTGGTATAGAATTAATAAGTGTGCCGAATTTAATTTCGATGGTCAAAAAATTGCGATAGCCAATCGTTTTTTTTTTTTCTAAATTTTGAAGGCGAAAGTGCAATCTACATACATACCCAATTTGTTGACTTTAACTTTTTTAGTTTTCAAGAAAATCAGTTTTATTTAATTTTTGCGGTTGGAAGTGGGTGTGGCAGGTATGTCCAGGCCGTCGGAGACACCCTTTTTTTTTGGTCTATGAGTGTATATCAAATTTGATTTGATGTGATAGCTATTAAAGTTTTTAAGAAAATCTGTTTCTGGGGGCGTAGGGGGCGTGGTCAAAAATGAAATTATATATTTATATACCACATACTAGGTTGACATACTGGGTGTTCATCTCGGCTCCTGATGCTGATCAAGAATTATATACTTGATGGGGTCGGAAAAGCTTCCTTTTGCCTGTTACATACATTTTGGCGACTTTAATATACCATTTCACCCTATGAATGCAGGGTATAACAAGTGGTGTGACCAGAGACAGATGTTTTTGGTTTTTATATTTCCTCGGTTTGTGCAGCAAAGTTCGTAACTTTAAATGGATGAGTTCGTTTCTTACGCGAAAGAGTTTACTCGTTTTTTTTTTACTTTCTGCTGTTGTTGTTTGACTTAAGCATGTCTCTACTAGAGGGGTAGGCACAAAAAGAGCCAGCGCAAATTGTATATGTATGTATGTGTGTAGAGATGCAAACAATTTCGAAATGGTCGACTTTTGGCATAGTCGAACCTTTCGCCAAATCTTTCGACTAGTCGACTCCAATTAGTCGTAGGAAAATGGTTTCGACTAAAATGCAATTTCACTCGTGTTTTTTTTGCGCTTATCAAATTTTATTTTTTTTCTCGCGATTAAATACTTTTATATAACTTTTAAATTCATTATCGGTTTAATAATAATTTCAGCATCCGTTCATTTATTTGCATTTCGCGAATTCTTGTAGTCGCTTTTGTGTTTTTGTTTAAATATAAATAAATCAAAACTTACAACAATATTTGCATTAGCGGTGTTGTTGTTTTGCTTATCTCTTTTGCTTTTTTCTTTACCGTTGTAACTAACTCTCGCGCTCTTGCGTACAAATTGTTGTTGCATTTGTTCAATTTGACGCGCTCTCCCGCTCTTGTTTGATTTACGCTCTCGTCTTTTGCCTACCCGCGACTCTGTGATACGTGTTTTTGTTTTTGTGTATTCTTACTTATTAATCTCTTTGTGAAGGCTTACTCTGCACATTAACCCTTGAACTGGTCAATAAATTCTTATACACAGATTTTTTACCTCTAAAATTTTTATTTTTAAATAAATAAATTTAACTTTTTGATAAAATGGTTGTCTGCTCAAAAAATAATTGCATAGTTGCCACTAATGCGGTTGACTCCCACGATTATATTCTTTGTTGGTTGTGTGACAATGCGGTTCACGTTAAGTGTGCAGGTTACACAGGCAGAATCAAGGAGTCTATTGCTAAAGGTGGAAAACGGAGTTTACTGCGGTGGAGACTCAGTTTCGAAGCTTGTCGCTTATGAATGAGTCTCCAAAACGTAAAAGAACCAGTCCTTGGGTTGTTTCTTTATTTGTAGATCCGCCTGCACCCCAATGTACAACAATTGATGTCGTAGAAGTATAGAGGGCCCCGTGAAGTTGACTGTTGCAGTGGGTGACTTGTCCAACGTTGCTGCTGCGGCTGACGCTTCGGGACCGCGGCCTCTTGTTGGCATACCACCAAAGAAACATATATTTGTTTCTAGGTTAGACCCTGTTGTCACATCTGATGATGTAATAGCCTATATTCGGAAGAAGTTAACGTCTTAGTGTGTTTCTGTCAATATCTTCGACAGTATATGTCGAGAAGATTTTTGGCCGAAACATATAATTATATGTTTCTTATATGTTTATATGTTATTATAACTATTATAATAGTTAAGAAATATACTGTAAAAAAGAAAAATCGGCAACCGATTCGCTTGCCAACAATTAACACTATTCCTGCCACATCAGCACCTGCTGGTGTGTCAAAAAACTAGCTTCGTCCCTTAACCTGAGTTACCAGAACGTTAGAGGACTGAAATCTAAACTTCCTAATCTCTATGTAGATAGTCTTTCTTTTGAGCATAACATCCTAGCTTTTACAGAGACGTGGCTAAAACCTGACATTGCTGATGCATCGGTTTTTTCCACAAACTTTTCTATATTTAGACGTGACCGGATTTCTCGCATAGGCGGTGGCGTTCTGATAGCTGTTGATGCTGCTTTATCATCTGAAATTATTCAATTTTCTAGTACCCAGGAGATTGAGTTTGCCAGTGATAAAGTAAATTTTGAATCTTTTAATGCTTTTATTACTTGTTCCTATATTCCACCATTGTCAGACATGGTGGTATATTTAAATCATTTAGAGTCACTTTGTCTCCTCTTTAGTTTCCAGTCAAGACATGCTCATAGTTGTAGGTGATTTTAATTTACCCGCTTTAGCATGGTCACCAACAGATGAATGTACCATGCTGCTGCCCTCTTTGTCACATGACTTTATTGATGGCCTTCTAGGCTTATCTTTATCCCAAGTCAATCCTGTCTTAAATTCTAATGAAAAATCGTTAGATCTTATTTTTGTATTGGCTTCTTCTTATTGTGAGGTTTCTAGGATCGAACCATTTGTTCTTCCCGAAGACAAATTTCATCCTACATCAAATTTGGAAATTGATCTGCCTTGCTTTCACCATTACTTCGTTCAAATGAGTTACCTCTAACTAGGTACTTTCGTAAGACTGACTTTGCCAGCCTCAATGAAAATATTACTACTACCGATTGGTCTTATCTGTACAATTGTAGAGATATGAACTGTTCGTTTTTTTTATGATACTCTGAATTCACTCTTTGATATTTGTGTGCCTCTTGGTAGGCTGGAGCGGCTTAACAAACCTCCCTGGTTCTCTCGTGAGTTATCCAATTTGAAAAATGTGAAGACACACTATTATAAGAAGTTTCAAAAAACACGTCGTTCATCAGATTATGCTCTGTACACAGTCGCTCGTTCAAAAGCTCGTGCTTAATACACAATGCTATAAGAATTATCTTCAGCGGTGTAAGCTTCAGTTTTCTTCTGACCCTAAACAATTTTATAATTTTGTTAATTCTAAACGTAAGACCTCTGTGCACCCATCTTTTTTGAGCATTTCAAAATAAAAAAGCGAGCACTGATCAGTCAATTGCCGATATGTTTGCGAGTTTTTGCAAAACAACTTATTCCTCAACGGAATATCGAGCAAGTCCGTATCCTTATCATTCAAAAAAAAAAACTAATTGCATTTTCAATCCAGTGATACTTACCAGAAGATACTTTTTAAGTCTTCCTTTTCCGTTTCCATTCCTGTGACTTCTGGTGTACCTCAAGGTAGTCATCTTGGCCCTCTGCTTTTCACATTATTCATTAACGATCTTCCATCAGTCATTGTTCATTCGCGTGTGCTTATGTATGCTGACCATGTCAAGCTTTGCCTTACTTATAAAGATACAGATTCATTTAGTCGGCTACAAGCTGATCTTAAAAACTTTCAATCCTGGTGCCAGTTTAATCTATTAAATCTTAACACTATCAAATGTAAGTTAATGGCTTTTCATCGTAACTCTCCTCAACTGGTCACTTATTTTCTAAAGAATAGTCATTTAGAACGTCTAAATAATATGAATGATTAGGGCATACTTATAGAACATAAGTTAAATTTTAACACCCATAGTCACTGTTTTCGAAAGATCTTGATCAAATTTGGCAGATTTGTTTATGGGTGTAATAAACTCACCAATATTAAGTTATGACAATAGCTCAGAAAATAATGAAGTTATTGAGAAAAGTCACTGTTCGTGACTTTGGCGACTTCGGCTGAATCCGAAATATACAATTCCTGCAGTATATACAAGCCTACATGCAACTCTGTAGCTCTAACAGTCTAAGAGGAGTTTGCGTTGATCCAGACGGACGGACGGACACGGCTTTATGATCGCGACTCGTCATGCTGATCAAGAATATATATACTTTATATGGTCGGAAATGCTTCCTTCTATGCGTTGTACACTTCTGACCAAAATAAATATACCATTTTTGCAAGGGTATAAAAATTCAATTTGATTAAATGGTTATATTATAAACCGTATATTAGATAGGTCTGGTGTTTCTTCTGCTACCATTGAGCATAGTAAATTCTCACATTAGGATCCAGATTCGAATGGAAAATTTTCAATATTAGAAAAATGCGAGAAAGAAAACATAACAAAAATTGGGTCAAGATTCGATTTTTTTTACATTTTGTCCCAAAGCTTGGGAACGGACGGACTTAGAGGCTAGATGTCTTCCCAACATTTGTAGCTCTTTTAATTCTAGAAACGTTACTGAAGAAAGTTTGTAAAAAAATTAATATTTTAGAAGTTATAGAAGCAAATGAAAAAAACACCCTTTTCGAAAAAACGGCAACTTTGATGAAAAACTTCCCGAAAAAATTTTGTATGAAACCATCGTGATAACTTAAAAAACTAATGATGCAGTTCGATTCGCAGGACCCGAAATAGGGTAAAACCATCGAATTTTGCCATGTCTTTTTTTTCGACTATCACAGTGTAATTATCAAGGGGTTCAAAAATGGTAATCAAACTGATGCCATATACACTGTGAATAGGGATTCCTGGAGAAAAGGAAAATAACCCAATCTTCATTCATTGAATTCAAATTATGAACTGATTTTATTTAAATAATTGTGTATATAAATTAATTCTTAGACTCTATGCTCGAGGCTCGAGGCGACAATTGTTCTTAAAAACTGCTTATTATTTAAAAATTGTTTATATTTCATGCTTAGCGTTGGCGACTTGATGTTGCGCCGTTTTGGTCTTAAGCTTCTCCACAGAGATGCTGCGGATGCATGTTTGTTTGGTTTTAAGCAATACTTGCCATATGAATTTTGATGACTTATTTTGTTTATATTTCGTTTTGTATATTTCTTTGGTCAATCTGATTTGGTGACCACGATGTTTAATCTTAAACACACTGACTTCAGCAAAGCCTTTGATTCTGTTAATCATACCCTATTACTTTCTAAACTGAACGACATTGGGTTTCCACCCCTTTTCCTTTCTAGAAAACAGAAGGTACTTTTTAAGTCTTCTTTTTCCAATTCCATTCCTGTGACATCTGGAGTACCTCAAGGTAGTCATCTTGGCCCTCTGCTTTTCACATTATTCATTAACGATCTTCCATCAGTCATTGTTCATTCGCGTGTGCTTATGTATGCTGACCATGTCAAGCTTTGCCTTACTTATACAGATACAGATTCATTTAGTCGGCTACAAGCTGATCTTAAAAACTTTCAATCCTGGTGCCAGTTTAATCTATTAAATCTTAACACTATCAAATGTAAGTTAATGGCTTTTCATCGTAACTCCTCAACTGGTCACTTATTTTCTAAAGAATAGTCATTTAGAACGTCTAAATAATATGAATGATTAGGGCATACTTATAGAACATAAGTTAAATTTTAACACCCATATTTCCACCACGGTCGCAAAGGCCATGAGTGTTCTGGGTTTCATTAAAAGATGGTCAAAAGAATTTGATGACCCCTATACAACTAATTTCTTTTTACTTCGCTTGTCCGTCCTATTTTAGAGTATGGATCTTGCATTTGGTCACCTCAGTATGAGTCGCACCAGACTAGACTTGAATCCGTTCAAAAGCAGTTCTTGCTATTTGCACTTCGTGGTTTAAGGTGGGATCGCAATGTCAATTTACCTTCGTATTCTAGTAGACTTCTCTTGATTAACCTTCCGTCCCTAACTAACCGTAGAATTATGCTTGGTGTTATTTTTATGCACAAGCTCCTAATTGGTGATATCGACTCGCCTGAGTTACTAGCTCAGGTAAATCTGTCGGTACCATGTAGACGGAGTAGCTATCCTAACTATGCCATGCATGAACCCCTGCTGCACCCCTCGTTCGGTCGGGTGGGAGGTGGGCAGCTATCTCCTTGGGCTAGCGCGTAACAGGCTTTGTCCTGGTGTCGTAGGGGCCACTTGAACGTACTGCGCATAGTATCGTCAACGTCCGCTAAATAAAAGTCGAATGCAATAAGTAAAATATAAGTTCTACAAATTTATTTTTTACTTTTTATTCTATTATTTTATTTCATTGGAATTTTAATCAACAAAGACAATTTTATTTTAATTTGCAAAATACAATGATTATTGTGAGAACTATTCTTTGTTATTAAAACTTTAACTTACCAGTTACTTTTGCAAAACGGAATTTAGAAATAAATGCTTCGACAGGTTTTTTGTCGTTAACCTGATCGGAGCTAGAGTAGCAGTAAATCCTGCTTTGAAAACAATCGTTCGGCAGAAACTAACGTCCCGATCAGGTGTCAGTATTTCAAAGATAACGAATACAGTTTCAGATAAACTGTCTTGATATCCTCCCAAGATATTAAAATATTTTTTTTTAATTCAACTTGTTGCTTCTCTTATTACACCCTTGCAAAAAGGGTATATTAATTTTGGTCAGAAGTAATGCGGTGCATTAAGTAAGGAAGCATCTCCGACTATATAAAGTATATATATTCTTGATCAGCGCGAGACGATCAAAGTATATATATTCTTGATCAGCGCGAGACGAGTTCAAAAAGCCATGTCCGTCTGTCAGTCTGGATCGACGCGAACTTCTCCTAGAACGTAGGTCCTACAGACATTAGACTTTTTGGATAAAACGTTTTTCCTTTTCGACGGCTATAGGAAAGGAAAGAGAAACCAAAAACTTGCAAGTGTATACAAACTTTGACGCGGTCGAAGTTAACCCTGGCCCTCTGGTTCTTCTATTAATTGATCAATTTCACACAAAATTTTAAAAGTTTAATTTCTATATTTCTAATGTCTCTAATTAAAAAGAAAAACATTTTTTCCCCAAACGACCCAAGTTAACAGACTTTTCAGTTAATTCGCCAAAACCAACAATATTTATAATGCTTAAACTCTAAAGTTAATTATAATTCCGCCAAAATAAATTCAATTTGAATTTATAGATTAATTTAAAAATTTAATAATATTTGGTAGCACCTCCTTTGGCCTTGATAACACATTTGACCCAACTAGGCATGAAAAGACTTATTCTTATTTTGGCACTCAAAATGGCCTCGACATTTTCGATAGGGTTTTGGCCAGGACTGTTTCCTGGCCAATCGAAGGACTCGATACCTAATTCTGACATCAATATTTATATCTGTCGTTTATAAATCGTTTAAACTTTTTTAAAAACTTATTGAAATGACTAAGTCAATTTATCGCTGGGTGTATATATATACATATGCGCAAATGCTGCTGACAGCGCTGCCAGCAGCCTAATGCTTCAGTGTAAGGTATGTAAACTTCGGCATAGTCGAAGTTAGCTTCTTTTGATACTTATAAAATATTTTTTTTAAAGTTTTTTTTCTTTTATTATCAGGGTTCTTTTTGGACGACGAAGTAATAATCACAGTCACTTTATTAGCTCTGGAAATCACAAAGGATTTGATGTCGGCCCAATTCATAAATTTGACCTAATAAGTGCTTATAAAAACCGTCACAAGGATACAGACTACGGTTTTTTACGGGAGTACGAAATGCTTCCTAATAGGTTCAGTGATCGAACTACTAAAAATAGTGATATTAAAGAAAACTCATCTAAGAACAGATATCCTGATATAAAAGCTTATGACCAAACTCGAGTAAGGTTGTCTCCTATTAACGGAGTTCAATCTTCTGATTATATAAATGCAAATTTTGTAATTGGCTACAAGGAGAGAAAAAAATTTATTTGTGCACAGGGGCCAATGGAAAGTACAATCGATGATTTTTGGCGAATGATTTGGGAGCAACATTTAGAAATCATTGTTATGCTAACCAACCTAGAAGAATATAATAAGGCAAAATGTGCGAAATATTGGCCGGAAAAAGTTTTTGATAGCAAGCAATTCGGAGATATTATAATTAAATTTACCCAAGAGCGAAAGACTGGTGATTATGTTGTGCGGTCATTAAATGTATCAAAAGCAAATCTTATTGGGGAGGAGGAGGACCGTAGACAAATAACTCAGTATCACTATCTAACCTGGAAAGACTTTATGGCACCTGAGTATCCACACGGCATTATAAAATTTATTCGCCAAATAAACTCTGTCTACTCGCTTCAAAGAGGACCTATTTTGGTACATTGCAGTGCTGGTGTGGGCAGAACTGGCACACTCGTTGCGCTAGATTCACTCATTCAACAACTGGAAGAGGAAGATGCTGTTTCAATTTATAATACCGTTTGTGATCTGCGACACCAGCGTAATTTTTTGGTCCAATCATTGGTAAGTATTCATTTTTAATGTAGTTCGTGTACATGTACCCATTTAGTTAAGTTGTTAAGTAAGATGAATGGAGAATGTTCGTCGAAAAGATATTTGCATTGAACATTAAATCCGACGCAATCTGTTAGTATAAAAGACGTCGCATAGTTTCTGTCAAGTTACTAGCAATGTTTCTCAATACTTCAAAAAGTTTTGGCATTAACAAACACTGGTCCTAGTGCAAAAAGCTGCTTAAATTAACGATCAAATACAGAATGATGAGTTTAATGTTAACTATTTCATTAAAGTTTTTAATAAAAAAAAAAACACATGTTGCATATGGGCTCAAAAAAGCGCTCAATAAGACCAGTTGATCCAGCAAAAAAAAGTTCCCTAAATCTTGATGTTTTTCATTTTATATTAACGCTCCGTTGCCCACCTTGATCTGGCCATACCTTTTTCGACTTTGGACTAGATTTTAACATTTAGATAAAACTTACAACTAGAACTATATATTATGCTAGGATATTTATGTAAGAATTATTGCGTGTATACAATAATTGTTGTTTATTAATAGTTAAATATATAGCAAAATAGTCAGTTAAAGTTAGGATAACAAGAACTTTAACTTAACAACTTTACGTGACAACTTTTAGCAACTTTACGACTTTAACAACTTGAAATACAACTTAAGCAACTTTTGTGTACCTTCGGCCTATACGTCTGGTCTCTATCGTTCCTTCTCTCGTTCTCGTCTTCTTACTACTGATGATGCCACATTGTCGCACCGCATCCAGGGCTGCCATCTCCTAGCACATATGTATGTACCCATATGACACTACTTTTATATGAGGATATTTTAAATACAAACATCTATTATCAAAATTATTGTGGAGACGTTCAAGTCTCACCGCCACTTGTTTAACATTTGCTCTGTGGTGTAGTTCGCTTGTGGAAAAGTGCCAGGGCAGATTAGGAATCATTTTGAGCAATTCGTTTTGAGTTATTTGTAGTTTTTTAATATGATAGTAAGCTATATCAGCCCAAACCGGTGCGTAAAATAGTACAGTTTGAAATATTGATCTGAATAGATACATTTTGTTCACTAATCTCAGTTTAGAGTTTCCGTTTATTAAAGGGTAAAAAGAGTGAGTTAGGAGATTTATTTTGTGCCTGACTTGACGGGTGTGTTCATTAAAGGTTAATTTCTTGTCTAACATAACTCCAAGGTACCTAACATTTTTCTCTATTAACTTGTATTTTCCATTTATGAAAAAAGGAGACAAGTGTAGCAAATGCTTGGCTAAGGTTGTTTGTAATTTCGGAACCCAGGCTACTAGAAGATAATATAGCAGTGTCATCCGCAAAGATTGAAGCAGTGCAGCCGGTTGGAATCGGAATGTCTGAAGTGAATATGAATAAGATCGGTGAAAGGCAAGAGCCTTGTGGACATCCAGCACCTACATATATCATTTTTCTGAGACATAGCCTTGTCTATATGCACTTTAAAAGAACGATCTTTTAAAAAACTTTGAAATAGCTTTATTAACTCTGGAGGAGTTGACAACGTATTTAACTTGAACAACCTTATGGGTGTATGGTATAAAAAGTCCAGTCATACCAAAAATTTTTGCGATTCAAAATGGAACATGGTGACAGCGCTGCTTAGTACGCTAATTCATTCGTAAATATTACTGACAAATTAGCTGAGATCGAAAACGGCGAGTTAAAAGTATTTATGTTTCGCGATGGAGACACGCCCCGAATTGACGTCATTTGAAACGGTTAAAATTAAATTTCTAAAAGAAGATAAGTTTATTGAACCATCTGGTATTGGAACAGTAATCCTGACTTATCGAAACAGGAAAATAAAAATGAACTTTATTTCAATAAGAAAAATGGCAAAATATGACCACAAAACCAAATTTGATAACAATAATGACGTTGTTAAAACAGTAACAGAGACTACAAGCCGTATAAGGGAGTAATAAAAATAAAGCCACACCGGATCATAATGAGGTGTATCTCTCTGAAGATTTATCGTTGGCAGGAAAATGGCGCAATAAACTTGTACATGGAATTAATATTCAAAATATAAACATCAAAACAAATTGTGAACCATGCATAAAGCGGAAAGAATAACAAGAAACCTTTTGGAACTGGTGCTCACTGTTGTGTGGACCAATGAATATCAGTTGGAATACAGGAAATTAATATATTGTCACTTTTATCGATGACTATTCAGAGAAAAACTTTGTTTACGTTATGCGCACAAAATCTGAATTGTTTGATCAGAGGCCGGGGCTAACATCGACCACGTCAGAGTTTGTATACCCTTGCAAGTTTTTTGTTACTCTTTCCTCACCCGTAGCCGTCGAAATGGAAAAACGTTTTAACGCAAGAACGGCCTACCTACCATCTTAGCTTAGCAAATAAGGAAGTTAATGATCAAAGTCACTGTTTACCACAGATCATTCCTATGGGAGCTATATGATATAGACCCGATCTTGATCAAATTTGGCACAGTCATTAACAGTCATCATTAACATTAACAATATATAAAACTGACAAATGTTTAATTTGAAAGCGATCGCGTCAAAAGTAACGAAGTTATTGACAAAAGTCACTGTTTTCAACCGATCGTTCCAATGGGAGCTTTATGATATAGTCACGCGATCTTGATCAAATTCGGCATAGTCGTTAATATTGTGTAATAAACTCACTAATATTAAATTTCACGAAAATAGCTCAGAAAATAACGAAGTTATTGAGTCACTGTTCTTGATTTTGCCGTTTGTATGGGAGCATGCTGATCAAGAATATATAATGGTATAAAAAGCTGCCCAATTCACTCATTGTCAATATAATGAGGTGATGGAAAATAGGAAGAGGATGGATCAAGAAGGGGAAGATCCTCCTCGTCGCGGACCTAGACTCAGATCATGCGCACAGGGCAACCAGGCAGGCCCAAGAAACAGTACAACTTACTCAGTTATCTGTGAAATCACCCATCTAAAGTTTTGAAGTTAAACAAAATGCTTTATGGTCTAAAACAGTCAGAAAGGTGCAACAGCGAAACCACAAAATTAAAAAGAATATTGCAAACAATTTTGAAATACACGGTGGAATAGAAATTAAAAGAGTTGGTGAACGAGGTCTTGTAACAATGTTTCTACCGAAGTATATTGAAAACATTTTGCTTAAATACGGTATGCAAAATTGTCGACCTGTCGCAACCCCACTAGACTACGGAATTCAAGTGTCTTGCAAAGACACTTCGCACGTCACTTGCAAATTATTATCAAATTATTATCAGCGAAACGAATACATATTGCGCTATTTTTCTGGAGCAGAAGCATTAAGTTTCACGTATCGCAAGTGTGGAGAGTGAGTAAAAGGATTGACCGATGCCGACTGTGCAAATGATAACACAGATCGCAAATCGTATTCAGGATACGCATTCTTTTTGGCCTTTTCTTGGCCATCTTAGAAGGAAAGCGTATTCGCTCGCTCACAGCAGTGCAGACGCAGAGCATATTCTAATATTGGCTGCAACCAAATAATAACCTTCGCGGACTAATCATCGAAATCGGTTGGATCAATCAATATATAATATCTCTTAGAAATCAATTCATCGCAAGTGCACCAAGCAGATAAACGTAAAATAAAACTTCATACGAGAGTAAATTGAAAGTAAAAAAATAAGTTTAAAGTATATTTCTACTCATAATAATATTGCGCAGATGTGTTTTTTTTTTTTATGTATTTATTTATTTGTTTATTTATTTACGTCAACTAACCAGCAGTCGACGAAAAAGATTAAGCTAAAATACAGATAACATTAATTGAAACATCGACCCGTTGGAGTTTTATTTACACAAGGTGTCAGCTATGCCCCGACTCACAGCCAATGTGGAAGAGATGCAAGCAAAGCGATGTCCAAAATATTTTCAGCGGTTTCGTTGTAGATTATTAAAAATTATAGAGCGAAGTAAAGTGACTGAAGGATAAGGAGAGATAAGGTGACACAGGTTGTTAAAAGATTGGCAAAGAACACGAAAAGGTTCGTGTAGAGAGTAGTTAGTGAGACATCTACTAAGGTAAATAGGAAAAAAACTTCTGGTCCGACGTAAGGAACACAAACACAGCCATCTTCTAACCGCCATTTTGAGTCTTCCAACCGCCACCTTTAGTATAGAAGCCATACCAGCTGCTGGAACTAAGCTACAGCCGCCATTTTGAGTCTTTAAGCCGCTATCTTTGATGTAGCAGCTAGAATAGTTCTACAGCCGACATTTTGAATCTTCCAGCCGCCATTTTGGGTCTTCCACCCGCCATTTTGAGTCTTTAAGCCGCTATATTTAATGTTGCAGCTAGAACAATTCTACAGCCGCCATTTTAAATCTTCTAGCAGCCATTTTGAGTCTTCCAACCGCCATTTTAAGGCTTTTAGCCGCAATCTTTAATATAAAAGCCATACAAGCTGCTGTAACCATTCTACAGCCGCTATTTTGAGTCGTTAAGCCTCCATTTAGAGCCTTTAAGCCGCTATCTTTGATGTAGCAGCTAGAACAATTCTACAGCTGCCATTTTCAATCTTCTAACCGCCATTTTTTAGCCGACATCTTTAATATAGAAGCCATGCGAGAAGCTGAAACCATTCTACAGCCGCCGTTTTGAGTCTTTAAGCCTCCATTTTTAGTCTTTAAGCCGCTATCTTTGATGTAGCAGCTAGAACAATTCTACAGTCGCCATTTTGAATCTTCTAACCGCCATTTTGAGTCTTCCACCCGCCATTTTGAGTTTTTAGCCGACATCTTTAATATAGAAGCCATTCGAGAAGTTGAAACCATTCTACAGCCGCCGTTTTCAGTTTTTAAGCCTCCATTTTGAGTCTTTAGGCCGCTATCTTTGTTGTAGCAGCTAGAACAATTCTACAGCCGCCATTTTGAATCTTCTAACCGCCATTTTGAGTCTTCCACCCGCCATTTTGAGTCTTTAGCCGACATCTTTAATATAGAAGCCATACAAGAAGCTGAAACTATTTTACAGCCGCCGTTTTGAGTCTTTAAGCCTCCATTTTGAGTCTTTAAGCCGCTATCTTTCATGTAGCAGCTAGAACAATTCTACAGCCGCCATTTTGAATCTTCTAACCGCCATTTTGAGTCTTTTAGCCGACATCTTTAATATAGAAGCCATACGAGAAGCTATAGAGTATCTAGTCAATTAGTAGATATTACTGAATCATTGATTAGTTTATGAAAGAGAGAAAAAGAATGCCAAATACGAGTCTACGTTTGTAAAGTGAAGAAGATTAATAAGAAGTTGGTCAGAATAAAAATGTAGGCGAAAACTCGGGTCTCAATTAAGACCTCGACTCCAATTCAACTGCCGCCGTTGCAACAACTGCAACGTCTGCCGAAGTATTGACCTGCCTCAAGCCGTCAACGACAAGTCGCCCAGAGACAGCCACAATAGTAAACCCAACGACTTCTGTCCAAACTGGAATGGACAGATATATTAAAATAACTAAGCGGAAGCTAAGCCCGCAAAAGAAAAAAAGTGGCAATACGCCGAAAATAACCAAACCAAATGAACGAGTAGCACCCCTTAGCGGGAATCGTTTTAAAATTCTTGCCGATCAGCAAGACGATCAAGCCGGCGCTGTAGATAAAGTTAAGTCGGCTAGACCACCCCCTTTATACATCCGTGGAGCCAACTGCAGCGCCCTGATTTCGAAGCTAGTAGAAACAGTAGGGGCAAATAACTTTGTTGTAACCCCTCTCAATAGGGGTAACATTAAAGAAATTAAATGTCTGAGGACAATTTCCGCATCATCGAAAAGTACCTCCGTAATGCTAACATCAACTTCTATACCTACCAACTAAAAAGCAGTAAAGGGCTCCAGGTTGTGTTAAAGGGGATTAAGCCATCGGTCCCTACTCAAGAAATAGCAGACGCGTTGGACGAAAAAGGGTTTGCGGTCAAGTCCGTTGTCAACATCATCAACAGGAACAAAGTCGCACAGCCGCTCTTTAAAATCGAGCTCCAACCAGATGCAAAGCGGTCGAAGCCAAATGAAGTGCACCCGATCTACAACCTACAGCTTCTATTGCACAGAAGAATCACCGTAGAGGAGCCCCATAAGAGACGCCAACCACCGCAGTGTAAAAACTGCCAGGAATACAACCACACCTCTAACAATTGCAATCTTAGGTCAGTGTGTGTTGGCTGCGGCGAACATCATGAAGATGGAATTTGCACCAAGGACAGAAACAACGTCGCACTAAGACTATGCAGCAACTGTGGAGGGAACCACACGGCCAACTACAGAGGATGTCCTGTCTTCAAGGATCTTAAATCACACCTAAACGGGCGCAAACCCCCAGCTGGACCAACAATCATCTTCAACGCCTACAAAACTACACCGGAGGTTTTCTTCGCCAAGGCTGTTAGATCATCCAACATGACTGCTACAACCAGTTCTAGTGTATCCTTCGCTAGTGTGCTCCGAACTGGACAGACGGAGATCGCGAAAGAGACCCCGTCACTCCGCCATCTACAGAATCCGCAACCTAGCGCACCAGAGCTTGGCCAGCAAACTCCAAGTGGTCTAGAGGCCCTATTGATCTCACTCAATCAAAACATCACCACTTTTATGACGTTCATGCAAAACTGTATGCACGAACTGATGCGGAATCAAAACCTGCTTATCCAGAAGCTTATCGAGAATAAATAATGGCTTCCCTACGTCTATGTCTTTGGAATGCTAACGGCATCTCCAAGCACAAAAATGAAATGCAACTATTCCTAGACTCAAGTGAAATCGACGTTTTGCTGATTTCGGAAACACATTTAACATCAAAAAATAATTTTCAAATACCAAAATATACCTTCTACGCAACAAACCATCCAGACGGAAAACCTCATGGCGGGACCGGTATCCTAATCAAAAACCGTATAAAACACTCGTTCCTCAACAGATTTGAAACACAGCACCTACAAGCAACTGCTATAACCGTCCAAACCAGCTGCGGCAACACTACATTGGTTGCCCTGTACTGCCCACCACGCTTCTCAATCTATGAAAAGGAATTTACCGATTTCTTTAACACACTCGGAGATCGCTTCATTGCAGCAGGGGACTATAACGCCACACATACGCACTGGGGATCTCGCCGTTGTACAACACAATAGTCAACCCTCTCAATAAGATGGATTGGCCCACAGATCCACAGAAAGTGCCTGACTTGATTGATTTCGCAGTAACCAAGAGGATTCCACGTAATCGGATCACTGCGGAAACACTGCTAGATTTAACTTCCGATCACTCTCCAGTGCTATTCACATTATTAACAAGACCTCAAGTACTTGATCGCCCATATAGGCTTACAAACAACAAAACAAATTGGCTTAAATTTAAAATGTACATGAGTGCCCACATTGACTGTTCGCCGAAACTGGATGCTGCAGAGGACATTGATATGTGCGTCTCTGCACTTGAGTCGATGATGGGAGCTGCAGCAAGAGTATATACTCCACATGCCTCTTCTTACACCAAACCTGTTGACAGGCCTACGAACCGGCGGATAGAACAATTAGTAACGGAAAAACGACGTCTAAGAAGAGAATGGCAGATTACTCGATCAGCAGCAGCAAAACTTCGCCTAAGGCAAGCTAATCGCAACCCCTCCAAGGCGTTAAGAGAGGAACGAGGAAAGCTGGGCTCAAAGGAAATACATAGAAAAGCTCAGTCCAACCAGCACAAAACATCCTCTGTGGAAAACCCACCCAACTTTAAGCGCTCCTACAGAGACAATTTCACCGATAAGGAGTCCAACCGGTGGATGGGCCCGCAGTGACGAAGAGAGGGCATCCGTATTTCCCACACATCTTAAAATGGTTTTCCAGCCAAATCCAACATCAAACTCATATGTACTTCCCCCTTCGAACACATTAACGGATAGTGAGTACTCGGAACTCCAATCGGAAGAGATCACTGCAGTTATTAAAAACCACATAAAGCCGAAAAAAGCCCCTGGACATGACCTAATCACACCGAAAATGATCCTAGAACTCCCTATCTGCAAATCTGTTCAACGCTATAATAAAAATTGGCTACTTCCCAAGAACATGGAAAAAGTCCACTATCATCATGATTCCTAAAGTGGGAAAGGACAAAACCCAGCCATCATCCTATAGGCCAATTAGTTTGCTGCCATGTCTTTCGAAGCTTTTTGAAAAGGTCCTGCAGATCCGCCTAAACTCATTTCTGGCATCGGAGAACACAATCCCTTCACACCAGTTTGGCTTCCGCGAAAAACATGGTACAATTGAACAAGTCAATCGCATAACATCCGAAATACGAACAGCATTCGAACTAAAAGAATACTGTGCGGCTGTCTTCCTCGACGTTGCCCAGGCTTTTGATAGAGTTTGGCTGGAGGGTCTGATGTTCATCGAACCAAAAAAGTCACAGCTTAAACTGAAAGCGAGTAGCCTACATTGGATCATCAATGCTAGGTCCCCTCTACGTCTGGAGTATAAAGTCCTCCTATACAACTCCGTACTGAAACCCATCTGGACTTACGGAGCCGTACTATGGGGAAATGCAAGTACCAGCAATGTCGATATTATACAAACGAGCGCAGTCGAAGATTTTAAGATCAATCACGGGGGCCCCGTGGTATATACGAAACGACAATAACAAGTGATTAGGGCCGCCTGCAATATCCCCAGGATTTATCTTAAGTACTAGTCTAAGAAAAATATCTCAAACTTGTTGTTAGGCTCTAATTTAAGAGTAGATTTAACAAATATATATTAAACGTTAAAAAAAAAAAAAAAAAAATTAAGACCTCGTAACCCGAATTTATGGAATTGCTTTTGAACCGATACTACGCTACGCTGGTGAACGTCATATTAAGGGTTCCACACTGGCGAGTATATTCTAGAGTATGGCGAACTAACGAAGAGTATAAAACCTTTGTTACCTAGGGATGATTAAATTCTTTGGCCCAACGTTTAATGAAGCCAAGAAGACTGCATGCTTTATTGACAATTGAAGAAATGTGAAAATTAAATGAAAGTTTTGGGTCAAACATAACGCTTAAGTCTTTGAATGATGGTACACAATCTAATAGAACAGACTTGATAGAGTAATGTGCTAGAAACGGAGACAAACGACTGAATGTCATAAAAGAGCACTTTGAGGCATTAAGATGTAATTTATTAATCACAGAATGTATCGAGATCTGCTTGCCAGTACTGTTGGAATCATTATAGGAATAACAAATCTTGACGTCGTCTGCAAACATGAGCACGCGTGAATGAGCCTAGGTCAAGCGCAAACCATTAATAACAGTGGGCCCAGATGACTGGATTAGGGGACACCTGAGGTAACTTGAACGGTTTTAGATAATGAGGAACAACAAGAAACCTTTTGGGTTTTGCCAATAATATACGATATTACCCAAGGCAATAGTATCGGGGAAAAGCCCATATTGAAAAGTTTCGTAAAAAGCATAGAATCGAAATATTTTAAGGATGCAGCTAGGAATTTTATCAGGCTCGGGTACGAAGGAAGACCTCACAAATGATAAGCTAGAGATAATAGAGTCTTCAGTTATACTAGAAAAAACACACAATTTAAATGTGGGATTGCGGAGGCATAGGATGTGGGAGGTGAAGCAGTAGTAGAAAAGGTCGACTAAAAGAATTTAGCAAGCATTGAGTCATTAAGTCTGAAGGTGGAACGCAGTAGGATAGAGCGTCGTTTAGAATTAACAAAGTTGTAAAATCGTTTGAGGTTTTGATAGAATTCAACCCTACGCGCACGATATAATTATTGTAGCATTGAGTATTTAAAAGAATTGAGATTTCGCTATACAATAAATTGCATAGTCAAATTTCTACTTAATGTTGCGGGGATTAGATACCCTACGGGTGACCCTCATAAGAAACGCATTTATCAATTAGACAATTAAAAGCGAAGTAGAAAAAATTCAAGGCACAATCTATATGATTGCTACTTCGCTTTTAATTGTCTAATTGATAAATTAGATTTAGGGGACTAGATAGCCTACGGGTGAGCCAGACCGGCGTACTGGAGAGACGGTAGAGACATTCTCATAAGAAACGCATTTATCAATTAGACAATTAAAAGCGAAGTAGAAAAAATTCAAGTCACAATCTATATGATTGCTACTTCGCTTTTAATTGTCTAATTGATAAATGCGTTTCTTATGAGAATGTCTCTACAGCACTAAAATAGAAATGACCAATCAAAAAAGGAAATTAGGTTGTTAAGAAGATTGAAATTTGAAATTTTACGAAAACATCTACGACGAGAAACTGATGTCGTTATTTAATGAATTAGTGTTATTCTCAATTAATGTTATTCAATAAATTAGTAACGGAATTGGAAGAAATAATAACTTCAATTGTAGGGTGTTAAGGATATTCAGGATTCACAAGGGGCTGTGTGTTAGATACCGAAAACTTTTCATGTCAAAAATCAGGCTATTAAGATGGGTCGTAAGCACGCTCCTGGCAAGGGTATTTCGCAATCCGCTCTACCTTATCGTCGCACAGTGCCATCATGGCTGAAGCTGAACTCTGAAGATGTTAAGAGGCAGATTAAGAAGTTGGGCAAGAAAGGTTTGACCCCTTTCAAAATTGGTATCATCCTGCGTGACTCCCATGGTATTGCACAGGTGCGTTTCGTGAATGGCAACAAATCCGATATCCCAGAAGATCT
Source organism: Drosophila willistoni (assembly GCF_018902025.1). Lineage (NCBI taxonomy): Eukaryota > Metazoa > Arthropoda > Insecta > Diptera > Drosophilidae > Drosophila > Drosophila willistoni. The sequence goes on from NW_025814055.1 coordinate 123,681, forward strand.
GTAACACATGATCAAGAAGGCTGTTGTCATCCTCAACCAATTGGAACACAAGGACAAGGACGGCAAGTTTCGTTTGATTTGGGTCGAATCCAGAATTCACCGTCTAGCCTGCTACTACAAGACAAGGAGCGTTCTGCCACCAAACTGGATATACGAATCGAGCACCGCCTCTGCTCTGGTTGCGTAAGGCACAGCTGCTAGTTTGTTTTGAAAACAAATTATCCTCTTTTACCATATAACAACAATAAGAAGAATATCAAATAAACACACCCAACCGGAAATAACAGTGGGATCCGAGACAAAAATAAGATCAAGGGTTTTTTTTTAAAAGAGTTAAGTAAAGAATTGTTATAGCGGACATTCAAGTAGGCTATCAAGAAAAACATGTTGACATGAAGGAATTAAGAAAGATAGATTATCATCAACAAGCCAAGAAATATTAGGCAAGTTGAAATCACCTAAAACTATAAGGTAATTAAGACCTTTAAGACGACTAAAAATGGTTTGCAGAGCATCAGCATGGCGCATGCAGGTCATTACTTGGGAAGTCGGAGGAATATAAGAAGGAAACAAGAATAAGCTAAAAATAGAACATGTAACATTGGCGCAAAAAAACTCAACACCTAAGGGCAGATCAATCGACACAACACTTGCACACAGATTCGAGTTGACAGCGATGAGTACTCCACCGCCACGACGACCAACACGATCAAGCCTATAAGAAATAAAGTTATTAGAAAGAATTTAATTATCCAAAACAGAGGAGTTAAGCCAAGTTTCAGACAAAGCTAATATGTCAGCCGAAAAGGTTTGGCTATCACATAACAAGAGCTTGGTAAGAAGTCCTCTTACATTTTGATAATGAATGCAAAGACTAGACGTTATTAGTTATTTGAAGCAGAAGATAAATTAGGAAGATGGAAGATGGAGATAAATAATTGTTTACGATGAGGCACTACAGTTAGTGGAGGCGGAGGAGCATTGGGATCCGCAAGTGATTGAGAGCCAGCATGATCCTGTGATTGATCAGAGTTCCTGTGAGGGATAGATTGAGGTACACCAGGGCTTGTAATGGGTACTTCAATCTGAAAAGAAGAGCATAAAGAGGGACAAGAAGATGGTGTAGGCGAAATTAAAATGGGAGACGATGTGCTGGCGACTGCTTACGAGGCAGCTCAAGGGTACATTTCTTGGGCAACTTCTCAGAAGGTGGAACAAACTTGAATTGCGACAATAAATGTACGCTAGAGTCACACTCGTTAGACAGCTGTTTGGCCAGTTTGTTTAAAGAAAGAAACTTTAAACGAAGATCCCTATACATACGGCTAAAATCAAGCTGCTGGCTGGCACAAGATGGGCAAGTCCAGCGCATTAAGCCAAGTTCAGGCTTAGACATATACAAAGCAGAAAATTTGTCGTAGTCGCGGCCATTGAGGCCAGCACATTTTAAGTGCTGCGATAATTAGATTATCGGAGAGCCAAAAAGATATTGCTCTATACTGATCATCAAAACGATCAGAATGCTTGCAAGTAGGTAGAAAACAAGCCATTGAAAAACCAAAAGAAACAAAAGGCAAAAATATATAAAAATATATAGAAAATTTAAAAACACAGGCCGACATGATTTTTGGTGACGTTAACCTGAGAGGTGTTTTTAACTAATTCGGGTACGCTGATTCTGACTGCTTACTCAGTTTTTGTTCATCACGTCCAGATTTTGTGAAATTAGGGGATCTAGGGTTGAAAAATAGGCACCCAAAAGTATACTATATAAAGTTAAAAATTGTTTTTCGACATTTTTAACGAATTGTAGAATTTCTTGTTTAAGAAAAATAGCTGTTGGTTGCCAACATTACTTATAAACAATTTGTTAGATGCATAAAATTACAATAATGCTTTAAAATTAACAAGTTGCAAATTCTTCGAATCCCTATAGCATACTTTTTGGTTCGAATTTTACTTATTTTGGAACCATATCCACAGTGCATGATAATATGCATGATAACAAAGAAACGCCTCTTTGAATTTGTGTAAATTGCGTTTAAATCATACCTAATATATTAATAGCTTTTTTACTTTAAATATTGTAACAAATTAAATTTTTTATTGATGCCAAAAAGAAAAAAAAAACAAAAAGGTTCTGGAAGAGGACGTAAGTCGCAAATAGAAAATTTCCTTTACACACCTGGGTGTGGCCAGACCCAAACATTTTCCATACATTTGTAGGGCATATTTTGCAAGTTCAATGAGTTCCATGACTGCCGCATTGGTTTTGGCTAATACTTACAGGAGCAAAAAAAAAATTTTGTTACGCGGAAAATTTTTAAAATACAAATTTAAGAAACTTTAAAAACTTAACTCTACTTAAACCACACTTTATAGCTTTACTAACTATTAACTCTCTTTTTCGTGTAGCAATAAAAAAAGGAAATTTAAATTTCGCGGTAAAAATTGGTTAAATGCACTGTGATAGTCGAAAAAAAGACATAACAAAATTCGATGTTTTCACCCTATTTCGGGACCTGCGAATCGAACTGCATCATTAGTTATCACGATGGTTTCATGCAAAATGCAAATGTGCAATAAATCAAAGAAAATCCTTTTTTTTTTGCAATTAATCAGCAAGAGTTTTTGAAAGTATTTTTAGAGTACTATCGACCGTAAAAAAATGTAGTGCCTCCTGTTTTTATATGTTGAGAAAAATGCTCCAAAAGAGCGGTCACACGACATCAAATATACAGCTGCGAACTGAATTTTTAAAAAATACGTAAATTAGTTATTATAAATTTTAAATATTTTTTTTTACTGGTGTATGGTATAACTATGTCGAGACGACTTACTTACTTCATTGTAAAGTAAATAAATTTCGATCGCTATGTCCTGTTGATGATAGTGTTAAAGAACGAAAGTTATGTAAAGATATAGTTATAAATCAATCGTTAAGTACTGGTGAAAAGATAAAATTACATTGAAAAATAATTACCTGTTGCCCTTAATCGATGACTTGCTAGATAAGTTCGGTAATAAAACAGTTTTTACGAAGTTAGGTTTGAAAAATGGGTACTTTCATGTCTTTATGAACAAGGATTCAGTGAAATATATGTAATTTGTTACGCCTTTAGGTCAGTTCGAATTTTTACGAATGCCATTAGGGCTGGAAACTGCACCAGCTGTTTTCCAACGTTTTGTAAATAACATTTTTGCCGATTTGATGAGAAAATAAAAATTAAATATGGACAAGTCCTAGATATGGAGAAGCATCTAAAAGTTTTGAAAGAAGTTTTTGCAAGATTGGTACAAAATAAGTTGCAGTTACGGTTAGACAAGTGTGAATTTTTACAATCGAAAGTCAAAGATTTCGAATTCAATGTCTCGAGTGACGGTATGAAAGCTGCTGATAGTGGAATAGAAGCAGTCAAGAAGAATTTCCCAAGGCAAGAAAAGGTACAAAAAGGGCAAAGTTTTCTAGGGTTATGTTCATACTTCCGAAGATTTATTAAGGATTTTTCGACAATAGCTAAGCCCTTCTTAGGAAGGATACTCCTTTTTAGTTTGGAAAGGCAGAGCAAGATTGTTTTTTAACTCTTAAAGAAAAGCTAGTGCAAGCAATTTCGATTACTAGCAATTTTTGATTATACGCATGAGACATAGTTGCATTGTGATGCAAGTAAACTTGATTTCGGGGCTGCTCTAATGCAAAAGAAAGTTGCCGGTAAGTTGCATCCAGTATTTTATTTTTCTAAGCGATCAACGAATTAGAAGCTTTAGCAATTATTTATGAAAAATATGAGCACTATGCAGCATACCAAAAGGAGATGAGCCATTTGAACTAATACATATAGATCATTACAGACCGGATTTACTAAGTTTGTTAGATTGTTGGATTATTTTACATCTAGTGGGCTTGAACTATTTATGACTGAATGTAATAAAAAACATTTTAAGATAGGAATAGGCTCTCCTCAAGCAAATGAGCAAGTTGAACGATTGAATAGAAGCATAGGCCCAATGATAATGAATAGAGAGAGGTCTGTATTGGGACTCTGTAATTGAAACAGTGGAATTTTCTTTTAATAAGACATTGCAGCAGCAAAAGCAACAGCCAAGTAAGATGCTGTTTGGAATTGAGCAAAAAGGTGAGGTTTTTGATCAGTTAAGAAAGAAATTAGAAGAAATCGAATGTCCTGAGAAGCCGGAAAGTTTAAAAACGATTCGTTAAGAAGCAATACAAACCAGAAGAAAGTGCAGCCGTACAATGAAGCATACTACAACAATCTATGATAATGCCAATACAATATAGGAAAGAAATAAGGATCTTACGTAGTCGAAAAAGTATTAAGAAATTATAGATTTTTTTCACGCAATCGCTATCAAGGTATTTGGAGTGCGTAGAACATGACACACAAAAAAGTGGCCAAAATGTAGAAAATAAAAACTATTGTATTGCACAAAATTTTCATTATTGTATAAGATTAAACTATATCATGTCAATTGTATATATATAAGGTGCACGCAATAAGTAAGTGGGACAAAGACTTATCACATTATTTTGTCCAAAATATGCAGTTTTTCGTTTTCTCTTTTCCTTCTATATTTTAGTTGCATTGTTCTTCAGCGATGACCAAAAATTTGTGAAAAAGTTTTACAGGATTATCCAAATACATTAATTTTTAGAAGCCAATGTTGAGTTTTGCGAACGAAATAAGTAAATGGGACAGATTGCTTTGCTGTCATTTGTGGTTAGATAAACACATGAAATCGGTACTTTGAATAACAAATTTTTTTTTTAATCTTTTAAATTAACGAAAAAAAAAAGTTATTTTCAGGTTTTATTATATAAGTATGTTGCCATTCGTAACTGTTTTTTTAATGAAAAAAAGAGGGCGTCTAACGGCTAGACACGGTAGAAGTGAAACCTTCCGTAAAACAAACTGAGAGAGAATGAGACGAAAGCAGCATTAGGAGCGGGATAATTATAGGTTCATTATAATATTGCTATAAAGGTCATATTTTTTATTTTCTTCATTTTATTATTTTCTTCATTTTTATTATTATTATTCATCCTCAATGTTTTCAATTTCAACAAATGATACGAGTGGCTTATGATAGCTAAAATATGATACAAATGCTTTGGTTTCGATGTTGTCAACATATCTTTGAAATACCGCGTCAATTGTTGTTTTTGATCGTGTTGTTGATTCAGTGCGATTGTTACACATTTTTAAACTGAATGTTGTATTGAGAAAGTCAATTAAAGGAACCGCTGTGTCCAATGCAAAATTTACGTTAAAATCGCCACTTAAAATCATTGGAACTTTATCGTAATCTTTTCTAAGTATCCGCGATACTTCTGGTGTATACTTTATTAAATTTTCATGAATGAATTCCGTGATGCTATTTATTGATTGATTCGGTGAAATATAAATTGCCACAATTAAAACTGTTTTTCCATTGCTCAATCTGGTTTCGCATGCACATATTTTTCCCACTTTAGAGAGCTGAACAGACAGTGATTCTAGTTGCTGTGCATTCATTCATTATATATTTTGTGATACATTTTTATTTACTTTTTACTTTTTATACCCTTGCAGAGGGTATTGTAAAATTGGTCAGAAGTTCGTAACGCACAGAAGGAGGCGTTTACGACCTGAGAAGCTGAGTTGATATAGCCATGTCCATCTGTCCGTCCGTCTGTGCGTATGCGTTTTACTCAGCCGTCTTAAGAGCTATCGGGATGAAATCTTTTTTTGGGTTTTTTATTACCCGGGTAAGATAAAGTATGAAAATCCTTAGGATCGGACCACTATATCATATAGGTCTAGAAGAAAACATTTTGCGGACATGGCTATATCAACTCAGCTTCTCATGCTGATCAAGAATTTATATACTTTATGGGGTCGTCAACGCCTCCTTCTGTGCGTTACGAACATCTGACCAATTTTACAATACCCTCTGCAAGGGTATAAAAAGTAAATAAAAAGTAAATAAAAATGTATCACAAAAAAATATATAAATATATAAAAAGCATTATGAATAAAAAGCATTATAAAAAAAACTTCGACCAAGCTGGGAGTCGAACCCCGGCCGCCCGATCGCCAAGCGAGCACACTAATAACAGAGCCACGTCGACACTTTCTAAATTGCCGTCGAGTTCTGTAGTTAAGCACGCATCTCATTTTCGCATTGTCGTTATGTCTCTTTTTAGAGACACGCGAGCACACTAACTACACAACTCGACGACAATTTACAAAGTGTCGACGTGGCTCTGTTGTTAGTGTGCTCGCTTGGCGATCGGGCGGCCGGGGTTCGACTCCCAGCTTGGTCGAAGTTTTTCATAATGCTTTTTATTTATAATGCTTTTTATATATTTGCATCTCATTCTCTCGCAGCGAGCACACTAAGTACAGAACTCGACGGCAATTTACAAAGTGTCGACGTGGCTCTGTTGTTAGTGTGCTCGCTTGGCGATCGGGCGGCCGGGGTTCGACTCCCAGCTTGGTCGAAGTTTTTCATAATGCTTTTTATATATTTGCATCTCATTCTCTCGCAGGCTAAATACTATAAGATCTATATGTGTCTCTGTTTAGTGGTCGGTTTTTCGTTTCATCGAGTCTGAAATCACTCCCAACGATTCTAAAGAAGTTTTCACTTCAAAAACGCGAAGTTTCGCACTCTTATCCGATGGAGAGCGTGGAAGATTTGTGGCACTGTGTGATGTGGAGATCTCAATTAGCAAAATTGCAGAACATGTTGGCGAAAATAAAAACACAGTCAAAAATGACTTAAAGACCGGGAAAATTATGAAAGATATTCCCGTTCTGATAGCCTAATATTGAGTGACAACTGAATATGAAATCTAGCGATCAAATAAAATATCAGCGCATCCCAAATAGGAAGTAATTTTTCTCTATCGACATTCACGAGATGCGTGCATAAATCCTGCAGTGATCATATAATGCTTTATATAGAAAAAAACTCATGCAACCGGAGCTATTGCTTAGGCATAAAGCCACTCGTTTACATGTTGCCAACAAATACAATGTTTGTACTCTCAGTTTGAACTGTGTAGAAAAATATTGTTTTTAGTAACCAAAAATGTTGAATTTAAATAAACCCGAGGGGTATCGCTATTAAATTCACGATTTGCGCGCCCTAAAACAAGTCCATGTGTCCAGAAATTTGTATATGATTATATGGACGGAATTCCCGCTTATTGAGAGGACTCTAAAGTGTTTTATAACGCATAAAATAAATGCATAAAACTATGTTGAGTTGTCCGAGATCGTTTTTGTGCAATTTGGAGAGGATACATACATTTTCTAGCGTGATAATGAACCCAATCATAAAACAAAACTCACAAAAGCTTATTTAAAAGTCTCTCAAATTCTTATTTTAGACTGGTCAACAAGCAGACTAGACTTATATACCCACAGAAAGCAATTTCCAAATATAAAGGGCTTATAAGAAGCCATTTTTCAAGAATCGGACAAATTGAACAACCAAATGCTCCAAAACACGCTTAATTAAATGGCAGCTCGTATACTGCGATTGGTAAGAAACAGAGGAGAGGGCTATTCAATCGTTTAAAGTTGTTTCAGTTGGTTTTTTATTTTTCATTTTAAAATTAGGACACAAATTACAATTTGTCCCAGTTACTTATTTCGGCTGAAATAAATTCATAAATTTAAGAAGTTTAAAAATAAATGTATTTTATTTTAATATCTTTATCGGTTCAGTTGGTATTAGTAGTGTCCCACTTACTTATTTCGCGCACATTACTTTTTTCTTTTCTTTATTAACGTATGAAAGTAAAATGAATTTCCCGTCAAGTGACCATCATGTTATGGTCTGAGATGACACATTCCAGCCATAGTCATCCACCATTTGACCTCTGATTTGCGTCGAAATCAAAAAAGTATCGGCTTAACTGATTTTGGCAATCCGTCTATCGTTGTTTAAAGTGGTTTTTCTGGGCTTTTCACGTGGAATATTTTCCCAGGTTGCATGTTTCTTATAAAATGCAATGCCATTTGGCCTTTTGCACTCGAAAAATGTAAAGTCTTACAAATTTGTAGAATAATTGTGTTTTTTTTTCATAATATTCCCATATTAGCTTGCTTTCGGCCGGATTTCTATTTTTATTTTTTTGTCATAGCGGTAAAATTGTTTTGGGAAACTTATTTAGTATTCAATGTTTTAGTGTAGAAAACAAATAACACAACTTTCCCCGAAAACAAAAAACAGGTTTGACGGTTTTAGCTTAAGGTGGCTTAAGTATGTGAGCTGGGGCGGAAAACTTCTTTTTGACATTTCGTCATTTTTTGCAAACTCTCGAATTCCTACTGATAATTTTTTTCTGTGATCCGCTGCTTAAAAAATATTGCTACAAAATGTAAAAGCGCGAAAAAATTATGTTTAACAAAGTTATGATGAAAACAGTTTATGGTAGTGGCAGTGGCTTAAGTCTATGGGCACCACTGTACGTATACGAGAATTTTAGTAGGCGGTCCAAAAGGACGGAGTTGGTCGTAGGCTAGTGGCGCCGCTAGAGTGCAGTGCTCGTATGTTTGTGTGAGGGTGAGCGAGATAGCATTTGCAATGAGGCGAATTTAATAGACATACACTCATGGACTCAATAGGTGTGAGCCTTAGAATTTGACAAATGTCCATAGAAAAAATATATGGCAAGTTCTACGATCGTCAAATTGATTCTCAAAGATTCTTAATACTTTCATGAAGTAAAATAATTAAGTCCCAAGTGTAATTAAGGCGCTTAAAAAAACGTCGGCTATTTTAGTCGATTCACCCAAAAAAATTTATAAAAAATGTAATTTTGCCAACTGCTATTTTTTTTAAAGGGGATAATATTGGAATATAAAAGGTTTAGTTAGAACTTTTTGCTGCTCCCTGGAGGGAAACAGGACGGAAATTTCTTAGTCAGATTTGAAACTAAATTAACATCTTTAAATTGGTACAATAACAGAACTTTCAGAATATTAAATTACAAATGTAGTTTAGCTTTCATAAAGAATTAAAATGTGTCGATCGACGAAACTATGAACCCAATTTCCTAATCTGTACCTTTATTGCCTGCATTCCTTTCAAGACGTTTGACACGATCGACAGCAAAATGTACAACAAAGAATTATAAGAACTTTTATTGACAACAAGTTTTAGAGATTCTTTTTACCACGAAATGCATTTTTGCGGATGTGCAAACATTTCGGTTGTATTTACATGAACAGGTGAGAATCACCGAGAGTAAATTTGTCTACAAACGATTGCTTGTAGTACTGAAATTTGGGTAAAATGATTTCGTACTGATTCCAGCATTGATGTTCAAGCATCAGAAGCGCAAGAAATCGATTATGTGCCAAAACTTTTTTGATGAAAATTTGTGCCTATATTTACATTTTTGTATTTCGCAAATGAACCAAAGCTGAAATATTTTTTTTGTTCAAGATTAAATATGATATATAAGTTTAATAAATGTAATTTTTCATTTACATATAGCTGTGTTAACAAAAAAGTTACAGCTCTTAGAAGTTGGATTTTTCAAGTGTGCCAATACTTTTTTGACTCACTGTATATGTAAATGAAACGAGTTCTCAAAAGCAAAGAACCTGATATATGTTAGTCAAACAAAATCGAATAGAATATAGTTCAACTCATACTCGTATATGTTAAACTTCATAACTGAAATTTCTGTGCTCTTTTGAATCGGTCCCAATGTTAAATCGGTTTTAAATGTTAACAAAATATTTGTATTATTTACACTAAAATGTTTCCGCCCCTCTCCGATTTGCATAGGCAAAATAGTACAGACTAGGAGCAAAATCGATTCAGTGTATATCGTATACAGATGTTTTTAAGAACGCATCTCTTGGAACGTCGATGAAATATAAGCAAATGATCTCCCTTTTCGATTATAGGTGTGTGAGGACGAATTCTAAAACAATATCGCCTTGTGAAATTGATGATAAAACGTGATCATAAGAATGTTAAAGAACCGATTGTGGTTTCGTTTATATTACTATAAATCAAATTTCTTTTGTTTTGTTTGTAAAGAGTTTTTCAAAAGGGGTGCTACAAAAGTAGAACGATAGGAACTGCGAACGAAGCTAACTTTAAGAGCGCTGTGCACAGTGGTCAGTTTTATAGGCCAAAAATAAAAACCAGAGGGCCGTGGCTAACTTCGACCGCGTCAAAGTTTGTATACCCTTGCTACTTTTTTGGTAACTCTTTCCTTTTCAAGGTGGAAAAACGTTTTATCTAAAAAGGCTAATGTTTCCGAAAGAACGGCCTACAATCTTAGCATAGGAAAAAACTAAGATATTGATCAAAGTCACTGTTTTCCACCGATCGTTCCTATAGGAGCTATATGATATAGTTACCCGATCTTTATCAAATTCGGCACAGTCATTTACAGATATATTAAACTAACAAATGTTTAATTTGAAAGCAATCGCGTCAAAAGTAACGAAGTTATTGACAAAAGTCACTGTTTTCGAAAGATCGTTCCTATGGGAGCTATATGATATAGTAACCCGATCTTGATCAAATTTGGCATAGTCGTTTATACGTGTAATAAACTCGCCAATATTAAATATCAGAACAATAGCTCAGAAAATAACGAAGTTATTGAGAAAAGTCACTGTCGTAACTTTGGCGTTTGTATGGGAGCTTTATGATATAGTTATCCGATCCGGCTGAATCCGAGATATACAAACTGTGCAGTATATACAAGCCTACATGCAAAATTTCAGCTCTATAGCTCTTACGGTCTAGGAGAAGTTTGATCCAGACGGACGGACAGACGGACGGACGGGTTTTTGGTGGCGCTATTAAAAATGAAGTAAGTAAGTCGTCTCGCCGACTTGGGTATACCATACACCAGGTGAAACAAATATTTAAAATTTCGAAAACCAAATGGATCTCTATTAAATTGTTTTAACATGCCCTCATACCATATGCTATCTCGCTCACTCTACAAACACACGAGCACTCTAGCGCCGCCGCTAGCCAACGGCCAATTCTGCCCTTATGGATCGCGTAGCTAAATACGTTCATACGTATATTTTACATGTTTCTAGTCCGATTTCAATCAAATTTGGTAGTTTGATAGAAATAGATAAGATTTACTAGTCTGCCAAATTTGATCGCGATGGTTAAAAAATTGCCAATCGGTTTTTTTTCTAAATTATGGAGGCGGAAGTGGGCGTGGCAACATATTAAAATATATATATTCTGCGCGCATACTAAGCCAGTATACATACTAAATTTGGTGACTTTAGTTTTGTTAGTTTTCGAGAAAATCAGTTTTGTTTAATTTTCGGGGGCGGAAATGGGCGTGGCAAAATTTTTAAATAGTCAATATCTGCGCGTCTATTAAGCTAGCTTACATACCTAATTTAATGTCGGTAGCTTTCATAGTTTTTAAGAAAATCAGTTTTTTGTGAATTGCGGGGGCGGAAGGGGGCGTGGCAAAAATTTGAAACAAACTCGATAACTGTACACACCACACGAGTCTGCATACCAAATTTGGCTCTAGCTCTTATAGTCTCCGAGATCTAGGTGTTCATACAGACGGACGATCGGACGGACAGACTGACATGGCTAGATCGACTCGGTTGTTGATCCTGATCAAGAATATATATACTTTGTGGGGTCGGAGATGCTTTCTTCTGCCTGTTACATACATTTTGGCGACTTTAATATACCATATCACCCTATGGGTGTATGGTATAAAAAGCTCAAGGTCAATTCGCCGTAGAAATAGTGCATGTCAACTATATTCGTCTAGCTAGCCGATTTATAAAATTTAATGTTTGAAACAGCGCACCCTTACAGATTAGAGATCGAGAAGTAGTAGTATATATGTATGTACGATATTATTCCTGCCACCCACACCGTGGATCAGTATCATAAGATGTTAGCAAAACTGTTCGATCGTTTTATTAAGTACAATTTAGAGGTCAATTTGAAGAAAAGCATTAGAACCCGGTTATAACGACTCCGCTTATAACGTACGTCTGGTTATAGCGACTAAAGTTTGATGAGTGATTGGTTGGTCCCAATACAAACTTATATGAAAGGGCCTCCAGTTAGTACATACGTGTTCCGGATGTAACTTGAGCGTCGTTATAACCGGATTCTACTGTAATACAAAATCAATAAACCCCCGCATTTTTTGTATCCAGTCGAATAAATGGTCAAGTCCTTTTGCAAAAGAGCTTAATCGTGAAGATTGAACTTTTCAACAGGACAATGCGCCAATACATGTTGCACGGGCTACGATGTAGTACTTTGAGGCACACAATATAGAATGAGGAAACATTGAGCTCTCCAAAACATGATAACTTCGATGCGACACAGGCTACATGAGCTTCATTAAAATAAAGGACACTATTAAATATTAGAAGTAATATTTTCTTGCTGAAGTAAAAATAATCATAAACCAGAGGGCCGAGTTCATATAGCCATATCCGTCCGTCCGTTCGTCCGTCCGTCCGTCCGTCCGTCCGTCCGTCCGTCCGTCCGTCCGTCTGTCCGTCCGTCCGTCTGTCTGTCCGTCCGTCTGGATCCACTATATCATATAGTTTTAGAAGAAAAATTGTTGCAGAGTGGAAGAAACATTTTCATAAAAAATGGAGCATCCCCATGAAATTTACCAATATGATAGTATTGGATATAGAACCTCAGATCCCAATTTGAATCTGATCGGATAAATAGAACACAAGTTACAGTCAATATAAATCGACTCAAGCGCTGCCTAATACGTCATCTTCAAATCATCAGAGCACACGCATACACACACAGACGCAACGCTACATGAACTGTCGCCGTGCTTTGTTCAGGGCATGATGGAAGAAGAAGAAAAAATTTTAGTAAAAAGAGTAATAATCTTTTGTTTGTGTATTGACGAATTGAGTTGCAGGGAAAGAAATTTCAAAAAGTAAAAATATTATTTCCAAGGATGGTATATAAAATTCGGCATAGCCGAAGTTAGCTTCTTTGATATTTATACCCTTGCAAAAAGAGTATATTCATTTTGGTCAGAAGTGTGCAACGCATAGAAGGAAGCATCCCCGACCATATAAAGTATATATATTCTTGATCAGCATGACGAAACGAGTTCATATAGCCATGTCCGTCCGTCTGTCCGTCCGTCTGGATCAACGCAAACTCCTCCTAGACCGTAAGAGCTACAGAGTTGAAATGCATGTGGGCTTGTATATACTGCAGGGGTTGTATATCTCGGATTCAGCCGGATCGGACCACTATATCATATAGCTCCCATACAAACCGCAAAGTCACGAACAGTGACTTTTCTCAATAACATCGTTATTTTCTGAGCTATTGTCGTGAAATTTAATATTGGTAAGTTAATTACGCATATAAACTAGTTTACTAGTTTAATATGTTAGTTTCGGCTTAACTGATTTTGATCAAATTTGGCATAGTCGTTTATACGTGTAATAAACTCACCAATATTAAATATCAGAACAATAGCTCAGAAAATAACGAAGTTATTGAGAAAAGTCACTGTCGTAACTTTGGCGTTTGTATGGGAGCTTTATGATATAGTTATCCGATCCGGCTGAATCCGAGATATACAAACTGTGCAGTATATACAAGCCTACATGCAAAATTTCAGCTCTATAGCTCTTACGGTCTAGGAGAAGTTTGATCCAGACGGACGGACAGACGGACGGACAGACGGACGGACGGGTTTTTGGTGGCGCTATTAAAAATGAAGTAAGTAAGTCGTCTCGCCGACTTGGGTATACCATACACCAGGTGAAACAAATATTTAAAATTTCGAAAACCAAATGGATCTCTATTAAATTGTTTTAACATGCCCTCATACCATATGCTATCTCGCTCACTCTACAAACACACGAGCACTCTAGCGCCGCCGCTAGCCAACGGCCAATTCTGCCCTTATGGATCGCGTAGCTAAATACGTTCATACGTATATTTTACATGTTTCTAGTCCGATTTCAATCAAATTTGGTAGTTTGATAGAAATAGATAAGATTTACTAGTCTGCCAAATTTGATCGCGATGGTTAAAAAATTGCCAATCGGTTTTTTTTCTAAATTATGGAGGCGGAAGTGGGCGTGGCAACATATTAAAATATATATATTCTGCGCGCATACTAAGCCAGTATACATACTAAATTTGGTGACTTTAGTTTTGTTAGTTTTCGAGAAAATCAGTTTTGTTTAATTTTCGGGGGCGGAAATGGGCGTGGCAAAATTTTTAAATAGTCAATATCTGCGCGTCTATTAAGCTAGCTTACATACCTAATTTAATGTCGGTAGCTTTCATAGTTTTTAAGAAAATCAGTTTTTTGTGAATTGCGGGGGCGGAAGGGGGCGTGGCAAAAATTTGAAACAAACTCGATAACTGTACACACCACACGAGTCTGCATACCAAATTTGGCTCTAGCTCTTATAGTCTCCGAGATCTAGGTGTTCATACAGACGGACGATCGGACGGACAGACTGACATGGCTAGATCGACTCGGTTGTTGATCCTGATCAAGAATATATATACTTTGTGGGGTCGGAGATGCTTTCTTCTGCCTGTTACATACATTTTGGCGACTTTAATATACCATTTCACCCTATGGGTGTATGGTATAAAAAGCTCAAGGTCAATTCGCCGTAGAAATAGTGCATGTCAACTATATTCGTCTAGCTAGCCGATTTATAAAATTTAATGTTTGAAACAGCGCACCCTTACAGATTAGAGATCGAGAAGTAGTAGTATATATGTATGTACGATATTATTCCTGCCACCCACACCGTGGATCAGTATCATAAGATGTTAGCAAAACTGTTCGATCGCTTTATTAAGTACAATTTAGAGGTCAATTTGAAGAAAAGCATTAGAACCCGGTTATAACGACTCCGCTTATAACGTACGTCTGGATATAGCGACTAAAGTTTGATGAGTGATTGGTTGGTCCCAATACAAACTTATATGAAAGGGCCTCCAGTTAGTACATACGTGTTCCGGATGTAACTTGAGCGTCGTTATAACCGGATTCTACTGTAATACAAAATCAATAAACCCCCGCATTTTTTTGTATCCAGTCGAATAAATGGTCAAGTCCTTTTGCAAAAGAGCTTAATCGTGAAGATTGAACTTTTCAACAGGACAATGCGCCAATACATGTTGCACGGGCTACGATGTAGTACTTTGAGGCACACAATATAGAATGAGGAAACATTGAGCTCTCCAAAACATGATAACTTCGATGCGACACAGGCTACATGAGCTTCATTAAAATAAAGGACACTATTAAATATTAGAAGTAATATTTTCTTGCTGAAGTAAAAATAATCATAAACCAGAGGGCCGAGTTCATATAGCCATATCCGTCCGTCCGTCCGTTCGTCCGTCCGTCCGTCCGTCCGTCCGTCCGTCCGTCCGTCCGTCCGTCTGTCCGTCCGTCTGGATCCACTATATCATATAGTTTTAGAAGAAAAATTGTTGCAGAGTGGAAGAAACATTTTCATAAAAAATGGAGCATCCCCATGAAATTTACCAATATGATAGTATTAGATATAGAACCTCAGATCCCAATTTGAATCTGATCGGATAAATAGAACACAAGTTACAGTCAATATAAATCGACTCAAGCGCTGCCTAATACGTCATCTTCAAATCATCAGAGCACACGCATACACACACAGACGCAACGCTACATGAACTGTCGCCGTGCTTTGTTCAGGGCATGATGGAAGAAGAAGAAAAAATTTTAGTAAAAAGAGTAATAATCTTTTGTTTGTGTATTGACGAATTGAGTTGCAGGGAAAGAAATTTCAAAAAGTAAAAATATTATTTCCAAGGATGGTATATAAAATTCGGCATAGCCGAAGTTAGCTTCTTTGATATTTATACCCTTGCAAAAAGAGTATATTCATTTTGGTCAGAAGTGTGCAACGCATAGAAGGAAGCATCTCCGACCATATAAAGTATATATATTCTTGATCAGCATGACGAAACGAGTTCATATAGCCATGTCCGTCCGTCCGTCCGTCTGTCCGTCTGTCCGTCCGTCTGGATCAACGCAAACTCCTCCTAGACCGTAAGAGCTACAGAGTTGAAATGCATGTGGGCTTGTATATACTGCAGGGGTTGTATATCTCGGATTCAGCCGGATCGGACCACTATATCATATAGCTCCCATACAAACCGCAAAGTCACGAACAGTGACTTTTCTCAATAACATCGTTATTTTCTGAGCTATTGTCGTGAAATTTAATATTGGTAAGTTAATTACGCATATAAACTAGTTTACTAGTTTAATATGTTAGTTTCGGCTTAACTGATTTTGATCAAATTTGGCATAGTCGTTTATACGTGTAATAAACTCACCAATATTAAATATCAGAACAATAGCTCAGAAAATAACGAAGTTATTGAGAAAAGTCACTGTCGTAACTTTGGCGTTTGTATGGGAGCTTTATGATATAGTTATCCGATCCGGCTGAATCCGAGATATACAAACTGTGCAGTATATACAAGCCTACATGCAAAATTTCAGCTCTATAGCTCTTACGGTCTAGGAGAAGTTTGATCCAGACGGACGGACAGACGGACGGACAGACGGACGGACGGGTTTTTGGTGGCGCTATTAAAAATGAAGTAAGTAAGTCGTCTCGCCGACTTGGGTATACCATACACCAGGTGAAACAAATATTTAAAATTTCGAAAACCAAATGGATCTCTATTAAATTGTTTTAACATGCCCTCATACCATATGCTATCTCGCTCACTCTACAAACACACGAGCACTCTAGCGCCGCCGCTAGCCAACGGCCAATTCTGCCCTTATGGATCGCGTAGCTAAATACGTTCATACGTATATTTTACATGTTTCTAGTCCGATTTCAATCAAATTTGGTAGTTTGATAGAAATAGATAAGATTTACTAGTCTGCCAAATTTGATCGCGATGGTTAAAAAATTGCCAATCGGTTTTTTTTCTAAATTATGGAGGCGGAAGTGGGCGTGGCAACATATTAAAATATATATATTCTGCGCGCATACTAAGCCAGTATACATACTAAATTTGGTGACTTTAGTTTTGTTAGTTTTCGAGAAAATCAGTTTTGTTTAATTTTCGGGGGCGGAAATGGGCGTGGCAAAATGTTTAAATAGTCAATATCTGCGCGTCTATTAAGCTAGCTTACATACCTAATTTAATGTCGGTAGCTTTCATAGTTTTTAAGAAAATCAGTTTTTTGTGAATTGCGGGGGCGGAAGGGGGCGTGGCAAAAATTTGAAACAAACTCGATAACTGTACACACCACACGAGTCTGCATACCAAATTTGGCTCTAGCTCTTATAGTCTCCGAGATCTAGGTGTTCATACAGACGGACGATCGGACGGACAGACTGACATGGCTAGATCGACTCGGTTGTTGATCCTGATCAAGAATATATATACTTTGTGGGGTCGGAGATGCTTTCTTCTGCCTGTTACATACATTTTGGCGACTTTAATATACCATTTCACCCTATGGGTGTATGGTATAAAAAGCTCAAGGTCAATTCGCCGTAGAAATAGTGCATGTCAACTATATTCGTCTAGCTAGCCGATTTATAAAATTTAATGTTTGAAACAGCGCACCCTTACAGATTAGAGATCGAGAAGTAGTAGTATATATGTATGTACGATATTATTCCTGCCACCCACACCGTGGATCAGTATCATAAGATGTTAGCAAAACTGTTCGATCGTTTTATTAAGTACAATTTAGAGGTCAATTTGAAGAAAAGCATTAGAACCCGGTTATAACGACTCCGCTTATAACGTACGTCTGGATATAGCGACTAAAGTTTGATGAGTGATTGGTTGGTCCCAATAGAAACTTATATGAAAGGGCCTCCAGTTAGTACATACGTGTTCCGGATGTAACTTGAGCGTCGTTATAACCGGATTCTACTGTAATACAAAATCAATAAACCCCCGCATTTTTTTGTATCCAGTCGAATAAATGGTCAAGTCCTTTTGCAAAAGAGCTTAATCGTGAAGATTGAACTTTTCAACAGGACAATGCGCCAATACATGTTGCACGGGCTACGATGTAGTACTTTGAGGCACACAATATAGAATGAGGAAACATTGAGCTCTCCAAAACATGATAACTTCGATGCGACACAGGCTACATGAGCTTCATTAAAATAAAGGACACTATTAAATATTAGAAGTAATATTTTCTTGCTGAAGTAAAAATAATCATAAACCAGAGGGCCGAGTTCATATAGCCATATCCGTCCGTCCGTCCGTTCGTCCGTCCGTCCGTCCGTTCGTCCGTCCGTCCGTCCGTCCGTTCGTCCGTCCGTCCGTCCGTCCGTTCGTCCGTCCGTCCGTCCGTCCGTCTGTCCGTCCGTCCGTCTGTCTGTCCGTCCGTCTGGATCCACTATATCATATAGTTTTAGAAGAAAAATTGTTGCAGAGTGGAAGAAACATTTTCATAAAAAATGGAGCATCCCCATGAAATTTACCAATATGATAGTATTGGATATAGAACCTCAGATCCCAATTTGAATCTGATCGGATAAATAGAACACAAGTTACAGTCAATATAAATCGACTCAAGCGCTGCCTAATACGTCATCTTCAAATCATCAGAGCACACGCATACACACACAGACGCAACGCTACATGAACTGTCGCCGTGCTTTGTTCAGGGCATGATGGAAGAAGAAGAAAAAATTTTAGTAAAAAGAGTAATAATCTTTTGTTTGTGTATTGACGAATTGAGTTGCAGGGAAAGAAATTTCAAAAAGTAAAAATATTATTTCCAAGGATGGTATATAAAATTCGGCATAGCCGAAGTTAGCTTCTTTGATATTTATACCCTTGCAAAAAGAGTATATTCATTTTGGTCAGAAGTGTGCAACGCATAGAAGGAAGCATCTCCGACCATATAAAGTATATATATTCTTGATCAGCATGACGAAACGAGTTCATATAGCCATGTCCGTCCGTCCGTCCGTCTGTCCGTCCGTCTGGATCAACGCAAACTCCTCCTAGACCGTAAGAGCTACAGAGTTGAAATGCATGTGGGCTTGTATATACTGCAGGGGTTGTATATCTCGGATTCAGCCGGATCGGACCACTATATCATATAGCTCCCATACAAACCGCAAAGTCACGAACAGTGACTTTTCTTAATAACATCGTTATTTTCTGAGCTATTGTCGTGAAATTTAATATTGGTAAGTTAATTACGCATATAAACTAGTTTACTAGTTTAATATGTTAGTTTCGGCTTAACTGATTTTGATCAAATTTGGCATAGTCGTTTATACGTGTAATAAACTCACCAATATTAAATATCAGAACAATAGCTCAGAAAATAACGAAGTTATTGAGAAAAGTCACTGTCGTAACTTTGGCGTTTGTATGGGAGCTTTATGATATAGTTATCCGATCCGGCTGAATCCGAGATATACAAACTGTGCAGTATATACAAGCCTACATGCAAAATTTCAGCTCTATAGCTCTTACGGTCTAGGAGAAGTTTGATCCAGACGGACGGACAGACGGACGGACAGACGGACGGACGGGTTTTTGGTGGCGCTATTAAAAATGAAGTAAGTAAGTCGTCTCGCCGACTTGGGTATACCATACACCAGGTGAAACAAATATTTAAAATTTCGAAAACCAAATGGATCTCTATTAAATTGTTTTAACATGCCCTCATACCATATGCTATCTCGGAGACTACAAACACACGAGCACTCTAGCGCCGCCGCTAGCCAACGGCCAATTCTGCCCTTATGGATCGCGTAGCTAAATACGTTCATACGTATATTTTACATGTTTCTAGTCCGATTTCAATCAAATTTGGTAGTTTGATAGAAATAGATAAGATTTACTAGTCTGCCAAATTTGATCGCGATGGTTAAAAAATTGCCAATCGGTTTTTTTTCTAAATTATGGAGGCGGAAGTGGGCGTGGCAACATATTAAAATATATTCTGCGCGCATACTAAGCCAGTATACATACTAAATTTGGTGACTTTAGTTTTGTTAGTTTTCGAGAAAATCAGTTTTGTTTAATTTTCGGGGGCGGAAATGGGCATGGCAAAATTTTTAAATAGTCAATATCTGCGCGTCTATTAAGCTAGCTTACATACCTAATTTAATGTCGGTAGCTTTCATAGTTTTTAAGAAAATCTGTTTTTTGTGAATTGCGGGGGCGGAAGGGGGCGTGGCAAAAATTTGAAACAAACTCGATAACTGTACACACCACACGAGTCTGCATACCAAATTTGGCTCTAGCTCTTATAGTCTCCGAGATCTAGGTGTTCATACAGACGGACGATCGGACGGACAGACTGACATGGCTAGACAGGTTGTTGATCCTGATCAAGAATATATATACTTTGTGGGGTCGGAGATGCTTTCTTCTGCCTGTTACATACATTTTGGCGACTTTAATATACCATTTCACCCTATGGGTGTATGGTATAAAAAGCTCAAGGTCAATTCGCCGTAGAAATAGTGCATGTCAACTATATTCGTCTAGCTAGCCGATTTATAAAATTTAATGTTTGAAACAGCGCACCCTTACAGATTAGAGATCGAGAAGTAGTAGTATATATGTATGTACGATATTATTCCTGCCACCCACACCGTGGATCAGTATCATAAGATGTTAGCAAAACTGTTCGATCGTTTTATTAAGTACAATTTAGAGGTCAATTTGAAGAAAAGCATTAGAACCCGGTTATAACGACTCCGCTTATAACGTACGTCTGGTTATAGCGACTAAAGTTTGATGAGTGATTGGTTGGTCCCAATACAAACTTATATGAAAGGGCCTCCAGTTAGTACATACGTGTTCCGGATGTAACTTGAGCGTCGTTATAACCGGATTCTACTGTAATACAAAATCAATAAACCCCCGCATTTTTTTGTATCCAGTCGAATAAATGGTCAAGTCCTTTTGCAAAAGAGCTTAATCGTGAAGATTGAACTTTTCAACAGGACAATGCGCCAATACATGTTGCACGGGCTACGATGTAGTACTTTGAGGCACACAATATAGAATGAGGAAACATTGAGCTCTCCAAAACATGATAACTTCGATGCGACACAGGCTACATGAGCTTCATTAAAATAAAGGACACTATTAAATATTAGAAGTAATATTTTATATATATAAATAGTTTTAGAAGAAAAATTGTTGCAGAGTGGAAGAAACATTTTCATAAAAAATGGAGCATCCCCATGAAATTTACCAATATGATAGTATTGGATATAGAACCTCAGATCCCAATTTGAATCTGATCGGATAAATAGAACACAAGTTACAGTCAATATAAATCGACTCAAGCGCTGCCTAATACGTCATCTTCAAATCATCAGAGCACACGCATACACACACAGACGCAACGCTACATGAACTGTCGCCGTGCTTTGTTCAGGGCATGATGGAAGAAGAAGAAAAAATTTTAGTAAAAAGAGTAATAATCTTTTGTTTGTGTATTGACGAATTGAGTTGCAGGGAAAGAAATTTCAAAAAGTAAAAATATTATTTCCAAGGATGGTATATAAAATTCGGCATAGCCGAAGTTAGCTTCTTTGATATTTATACCCTTGCAAAAAGAGTATATTCATTTTGGTCAGAAGTGTGCAACGCATAGAAGGAAGCATCTCCGACCATATAAAGTATATATATTCTTGATCAGCATGACGAAACGAGTTCATATAGCCATGTCCGTCCGTCCGTCCGTCTGTCCGTCCGTCTGGATCAACGCAAACTCCTCCTAGACCGTAAGAGCTACAGAGTTGAAATGCATGTGGGCTTGTATATACTGCAGGGGTTGTATATCTCGGATTCAGCCGGATCGGACCACTATATCATATAGCTCCCATACAAACCGCAAAGTCACGAACAGTGACTTTTCTCAATAACATCGTTATTTTCTGAGCCATTGTCGTGAAATTTAATATTGGTAAGTTAATTACACATATAAACTAGTTTACTAGTTTAATATGTTAGTTTAATATATCTGTTAATGACTGTGCCGAATTTGATAAATATCGGGTAACTGTATCATATAGCTCCCATAGGAACGATCGGTGGAAAACAGTGACTTTGATCAATATCTTCGTTATTTCCGTTTTTATGGCTAGAGGTAGGGAAAAAGTTACCAAAAAAGTTGCAAGGGTATACAAACTTTGACGCGGTCGAAGTTAGCCCCGGCCCTCTGGTTTAAAAATTGAAAATAACAAATGCATTTACGTCTTTATACAAAATTCTGCTAACATGCTGTTTACAAGCATATCTTGCTCACTCTTACAACTATATGAGATGTCAGCACCCTAGCGCAGCCACCAGCCAATGTCAATCCGATTTTGATCAAATTTGGTACGTTGCTGGATATTATTGCCAAATTTATGTACGTAAAATTTATTTGTATAAGGTAGAAAATTACGGAAGATAATCCGGTTTTATCAAGTTAGGCGGATGTGGGCGTGCCAAATTAAATGAAGTAAGTAAGTCGTCTCGCTGACTTCGGTATACACCATGCACCAGATGAAAAAGTATTTTAAATTTCGCACAACACACATACATCTGTGTGCACGAAAATAGCAGTGCAGTAGATGCTAACAAAGATTCAAACATTTCTCACATTTTTTTTTTTATACATTCAGTTTTTTGACTTTGGTTTTGTAAATGGTATATAGGCATAGGAAACCCGAAAAAATTTCGTTAATCTTACTAATTTTTTGGTTGTTATTCAAATTTTTGTGCTTAACCCCACAAATTTAACTGTTCATAAAAATAGCAGTGTCTATTTTAGTTGCGCAAAAAACAAATTAAAAGTTTACAAATCTGTAAGTGTAATTAATTAGATAATTATGGTGTACTATTATTTGCGTCAACTAACGCTAAAAATTTCACGGTGGTCGGAAAAGGAACGCATTGCTATGCTGAAAAGACGCAGTGGCTCCAAAACTTTAAAAAACCAAGCAAAATTTTTTAAAAAATCCAAATTTTAGTTGGATGTTCTGCAAAGATGGTCTCTGCTGCCCTAGACTACCAAAAATAACCAAAAAACGTGGCGTAAAACGTGCAAAAACGTCTTTAGATGACTGGCACTTTGTTATATACAGCAGTTTCAATCAGTTTGCATCGTCTAATTTCGTCAAACATGATCTAAACATGTCGGTAAGGAGTGTCACTTGTCGGTGTAGACTCCTAGTACAAGAGCTAATATCGCGAAGTCGAAGGAATAACCCACTCTTGACTTTGAAGCCTGTAAATCACGTTTGTATTTTGACAAAACTTCATATGAATCTTCATATTGCAAAGTAGCGCAATATTTTCGGGCCAGGCGTCCTTAAAGTAGTCCTGTTTGGTGGTGCAGGGTCTAAACAGTATGTACGTCGCCCAGAATATACGGAATACCACCCAAACGACACGCTAAAACGGTTAAGCAATGCGGCATGATTTGGACTTGTGTCTCATATAAAGGACTTGGTCCTTGGACTTGGAGACGACTTACTTACTTCATTAATTATCAAAACCAAATATGGCACACTAATGCTATTAATATCATTATGGCTGAGATAACCGTAGGCTGGTGGCTGCGCTAGTGCTCGTGTGTTTTTGTGAGGGTGAGCGACATAGCATATGGTATGAGGCGAATTTAATGGACATACATACAGCTGTGTTCACGAAAATAGCAGTGCCCCTAAGCTTTGACTTAAAAGTTGATAAACCATATTAAAAAGACCAAAAATGCACCAATCTTTTATAAATTCATAATCTATATTTATGTATAATAATATAAGTACTATTTTGGACTGAACAAAAAGTCCCCATTTTCAGAAACGAGCAAGATACTGAAGAAAGGGCATTTTGAGCTGTTCATTAAAATAGCAGCGACAACTAAGAATTACAATCTGTCGATTCTAAATTATTTGAAACTTTAAATTCATGTCACCTTTGGTTCTTAGGACTTAATACTTAGTCCTGAACCAATTATTGGCAATAGCCGGTTGGCACCTGCGCCGCACCGACTCCAGCAATGCTGAATTGGGATCTGTAGCCATTTTTAATGGATAACTTCCCAATGCTAAGCTTTATTGGGCGGTTTTTTCTTTGTGACGCTTCTCTGAATGTGTTCCCATACATATTTAATGGGTTACCAATCCGACGACTGAGCTGGCCCTGGCATAACATCGATTCCTTCGAATTGAAAACAAATTTTTTGAGTTTGATCCTAGGTTTTGGGTCGTTAGACCGGTGATATGTCCATTTTATGGGCAGATTCCATATGATATAGGAAAACTTAACCTTCCTTATGATGTCCACGTAGATATTTCGATTCATATTTTCATGAATCTATTGTATTGGACCAAGTCCTTTATATGAGAAACAAGTCCAAATCATGCCGGATTGCTTAACTGTTTTAGCGTGTCGTTTGGGTGGTATTTCGTATATTCTGGGCGACGTACATACTGTTTAGACCCTACACCACCAAACAGGACTATCTTAAGGACGCGTGGCCCGAGAATATTACTCTACTTTGCAATATGAAGATTCATATGTAGTTTTGTCAAAGTACAAACGTGATTTACAGGCTTCAAAGTCAAAAGTGGGACTTTCCTTCGACTTCGCGATATTAGCTCTTGTTCTAGGATTCTACACCGACAAGTGACACTCCTTACGGACACGTTTAGATCATGTTTGACGAAATTGGAAGACGCAAACTGATTGAATCTGCTGTACATAACAATGTGACAGTCGTCTGAAGCCGTTTTTACGCGTTTTATGCCACGTTTTTCGGTTTTTTTTGGTAGTCTAGGGCAGCAGAGACCATCTTTGCAGAAGATCCAACTAAAATTTAGATTTTTTTTTTAAAGATTTACCTTGGTTTTTAAGGTTTTCGAGCCACTCCGTCTTCTCAGCATAGCAATGCGTTACTCTTCCGACAACCATTCAAATTTTAGCGTTTCTTGTCTCAAATAATAGTAGAACATAATTATCTAATTAATTACACTTACTACTGACAAATTTGTTAACTTTTTATTTGCTTTTTTCGCAATTAAACGAAACACTGCTATTTTTGTGAACAGCGAAATTTGTGGGGTTAAGCACAAAAATGTGAAAAACAACTTAAAAATTAGTAAAATTAACGGAATTTTTTCAGTTTTCCTATGCCTACATACCATTTTACAAAACGAAAGTAAAAAAAACTGAATGTATAAAAAGGAATATGTGAAAAATGTTTGAATCTTTGTTAGCATCTACTGCACTGCTATTTTCGTGAACACAGCTGTAGGTATACCATACAGCAGTAAAGCAAATATTTCAAATTCATTAAACAAATACATTTCCACATGCTTTTTACGTGGCAAAATCCTTATACATACAAAATGTGCTATGGTGGTGTCTCTAGCTAGAATAGTTTTGGAGATAAACGTATTTATTAAATTGCGGAGGCGGAAAGGGTCGTGGCAAAAATTGGAAATAAACTTGATCACTTTACATACTACACGAGTCTAAATAGCAAATTTGGTGGCTCTAGCTTTTACAGTCTCCGAAATCTATGTGCTTATACGGTCAGACGGACGGACATGGCTAGATCGACTCGGCTGTAGATGCTGATCAAGAATATATATACTTTATGGGGTCGGAGAAGCTTCCTTCTGCCTACTACATATATTTTAGCGACTTTAATATACCATTTCACCCTATGGGTATAAAAAGTACATTAAAAGTAATGTTCAATCCCAAGAAATTCATTGAAAAATAAGTAAGTCGTGTCGCCGACTTCGGTATACAATGCACCAAATGAAAAAATTAAAAAAAAAATTTTTATTTTAAATTTTCAACAATCGTGTTCTATAACGGCGGAGTTGGACGTAGGCTAGTGGCATCGCTGGAGTGCTAGTGTGTTTATAAGCCTGAGCGAGGTAGCATATGGCATGGTGAGGCATGTAGAAACAATTTAATAAACATACATTTGGTTTTCCAAATTTTAAATATTTGGTATACCCAAGTCGGCGAGTCGACTTACTTCATTTTTAATAGCGCCACCAAAAACTCAATATACCCAAAAAATTTGTATATTAGGCAAGTCCTTTCGGTTTGGTTTTGTGTATGCGATTGTTAAATAGCTAATATTCGTGAACTTATGTACATACATACATACATACTAATAACCGTGCCATGTTTAATAAAGATAGCTTGTCTATATCGAAATATACATATAGCTCACATAGAATAATTTATATTTCTGACAAATTGGGTTTTATCAGGCTTCAGGTCAATTGAATTTAATAAACAGAGGACCGGGGCCAACTTCGACCGCGTCAAAGTTTGAATATTGCACGTTGTTTGTTACTATTTCCGTCAAAGTGTAAAAACGTTTTTTATAAAAAGTCTAATGTTTACAAAAAAACGGCCTGCATCTTATTGTTAGCGAAGTTATTAATCAAAGTCACTGATTACCACCTATTGTTCCTATGTGAGCTATATGATATAGTCGCCCGATCTTGATCAAATTCGGCACAGATATATAAAACTGAAAATGTTTAATTTGAAAGCAATCGCGTCAAAAGTAACGAACTTATTCGTTAAAGTCAATATATGATATATTCACCCAAACTGGGTCGAATTTGGCAGTCGCTTATAGGTAAAATACCAGGGTACATGTCTTAACGCCCAGTGTCATAAGGCCCATGGGCGCTAAGACACACATTTTTGCGACATAAAGCCCACGGGCGCAATGACACTTTTAAATGTGACATAAAGCACGCCGGACTTTTTTTCACTTTTTTATGGGCGTTATGACACGATTAAAGGGCTTTAAAAAATAAGAAAACAAAAAAGCTTACTACCACCGGGCCCTGATATCTTCTCGACGGCCCTGAACATTGGCTATTTCATGCAGAGAAGTCGTTCTGTGATGACGTGGTAAATTTAGGATCATTTTTAAAATTTTATTTTGTGCGATTTGGAGCTTTTTTAAATGCATTTTGGCTGAAATATTCCATATTTCTGCCCCATACATAACCATTGGTAATATTTTTGATTTGTATATTGTTAGTTTGTTTTTAACCGATAAATGAGACTTTCGATTTATAAAAGGATATAGTATACGAACAGTCTTGTTGATTTTATCAATTGTGTTACTTATACATATGTATGTTCATTAAATAATAGTTTATTGTCTAAATTTAATCCTAGATATTTAACAGATTTTTCCCAAGGGATTTCGATGCCGTTAAGTTCGAGATCTGCGTTTGGTAGGAAACATGGCTTTCGCTTTTTAGTAAAAATTTATTTTTTACAAATCTTTATGATTTAGTTTTATTAGCTTATTTTTCATCTATGAAAATAATCGAAGGTGGTGTTTAGAGAGCGTTGCAAATCATTGTGAATATCCGAATATTAAGCTCCAGAAGAATAGAGGATCGTATCATCGGCAAAAATTAACGAATTACATCTATCGGTCATGGGAAAATCAGAGGTGTAGATGTTGTATAAGATGGGCCCGAGGACCGAGCCTTAAGGGACACCAGCGCTAATGGATTTTTTGGTAGATTTGGTTTCATTTAGGTATACGTAAAAATGTCTGTTAGTCAGAAAACTTCTTATTATGTGGATTAGGTAAGTAGGAGTGTTAAAAGTGCTTAGTTTGTGGATCAGACAACTTTGCTTTGACGAAGTTAGTCAACTTATCTAATGGAAAAATGCAGCTATAAAATTCTCTGAGTCCATATTGTATTGTTGGTAGGATATTTTGTTCATCGAGGTGAGCGTTAAGTCTGATTTTGATCAGACGTTCAAAAATTTTAGAAAGGCCACACAGGAGGCTAATCGGGCGATAGCTCATGGGAGAATTTGGTGGTTTACCTGGCTTTGGAATTGGAATGATCTTGGCAGTTTTCCAAGCAAGAGGAAAGTAACCTATTTTTAAGCAATTATTAAAAAGCAATGTAACGTATTCCATTGCACTTGGTGGTAAATTTTTTAGACAAATGTTGGGTAAACAGTCTAACCCTGGAGATTTTTTATTTTTAAGTGACTTAATAACAGAGAGTACATCGCTAGTTGTAAAAGAGGAGTCAAATGTAAAGTCCTGGGTTGTAAGTTCAAAGAGTGAATTATGAACTAACTCTGTGGTAGCGTCATTAGAGTAAGCTTCCGTTAAGCGATGTTTAGATTCAAATATCTCAGAGAGAAGGCAAACGCCTTTTCAGAATTGGTTGTGTAAGTTTTACCTTGGTGGCTGCAACAGGGAATATACGGCTTCTTGTTTTTAATTACTCTAGTGAGATTCCAAAGCGGCTTTAAGTTATAGCTCATCTTTGACAATTTGTTACTCCAAACTAAATTATTGTGATTAAAGAGCTCCTGCTTAATTATTCTGTTTAAATAATTTTTTTCTAGCTTTATAGATTGGCTGCCTAGTTCTAATCCATTGCCTTTGAGCGGTATTTCTGGAAGCAATGATTTCCTTTATTCTGGCTGGGAGTTTTCGGTTATGGAGTTTGACTTGTTTTCTTGGGGTGCTGTTTTCGATTGCTTGGACAATCATCTGTGTAATGTTATTGCTCATAGTTTCAATCATTTCACAATTTTGGTTTAAGGTTTTACAAAGATCCAATTCGGGTGTGATTGTTTCAGTGAGAGTACGTTTGAACTTTTTCCAGTTTGACCTAGAATATTGTAGATATGTTTCGACAAACTCAGCGTTTGTGGCTGTAGCTAATGTGCAGATAATCGGCATATGATCTGAAGAGAGGTCATTATATACTATTAGATGAGAGAGTTTCCTGGGTTGGTTCGTCAGAACAAGATCAAGAGTGGATGGTTTTCCTTTATAGCTTGATGGTATAAGTATAAGTAGGATCATTTGGCTAGAGTATAGTAAATTTTCCTAATGTTGAGAGGTCATAAAGGGTATTGCCGAAAGAGTTTGCTCTAGAGCAATTCCAAATTTTATTTCTGCAATTAAGGTCACCACCTACAATGTAATGTTCACTTATACGAGAAATTTTAAGTGGATCAGCTTTAAACATATCTTTAGTGTGGTGAGGCACATTCTGTGTATTACATTGAGTTTTAAGGCATTTAGCCGAAGGGCCAGGAAAATAGACTGCATATATTTTGAAGGATGTTCGGGCGTCTATATTAACTTTGATTCCAATATTTTTAACTAGGTGTGTATCGATGTTTTCGATCTGTAAGTGCTTGATGGATTTTTTAACTATTATTGCAACACCTCCCCCTCTACCTTCGGGTCGATCATTTCTATACACTACGTAATTTGGAATATAGAATCTTCTATTTTGCGTCAGCCATGTTTCACTGACAAGGCATATATGGATATGATTTTGGTTTAAGAAATCGATTAATTCTAAACGTTTAATGTTAACGGCACGCGCATTCCATGCCATAATATTAAGGAAGTTTAGCAAACTATTTGTACACATATCTTAATGCTGGCTGAGTGATAATATTAAATTGGTCCATTTTGGTTTTGCAACCTTCAAGTTTGCAGATGAGCTCTCTAGTAAGAGCAGTAATTTCTTCAAGAGTGAAAAGGTCAGCATTTGCAGGTTGATTAAGTCCGTTAGTAATAACCTGGCTGTAGCTGGGATATGTGGTTTGCGGTACACTAAAATTCGTTATTGGTAAGGCATTTGCTCTTGCCATAGAGTGGGGGGCATTATTATATGACTTATTAACATTACTTGGATTGTTTTTACCTTGCCTTGATCTCTTAAGCAAAAGTGACTGGTAAGAGAGACGGCAAGGGCAGCTGATATCAGTGGAGAGGTGATTTCCATTGCAATTTGCGCACTTCACTGCCTCCTTGTCTGGGCATTTGGAGTTATCGTGTGAGCCAGCGCAGTGTGCACAAGATGTGTCAATTCCGCATTGCTTGGCGCCATGTCCATAGAGTTGGCAATTGTAACATTGCGTTAATTTATTTGACTTTTTTTTGAATTCCCAACGAACTTTGGTGTGGCTTATGTAACAGTAATCTTCACGTAGCTGTTTCAAGGTTATGCTTCTAGGAGAGAAATAAACTATGTACAGGATCAGTTTATATTAGTTTCTAGTAGTTTTTTCGATAAGCTTTACGTCAGTACAAGCGAGGCCAAGATTTACAAGCATGGATTTAACTTCTTCGCAGGGTAGTTTGTCCAGTCCAGAGAGCACTGCCTTATAGGGCTTGTTATGTTTTGTCTCATAGGAGAAGAATTCACATTTTTGTTCCTTAAGTTTCTTGCATGTAAGATTAAAGCCAGTTTCCGACTTAAGGTACATTTTATGTCCAATTGAGATCGTTTTTATGAAATAATCAGTGATTAAATTATTGGCAAGAAGATCGTGAACAAACTAAGATGTTTGTTTGATGACAGTTATTGGTGGTAATTTTACTGTAGCCACGGGCTGAGTAACATTTTCAAGAGGGCTGGTAATAATTTCGTCTTCTATAGTCTGTAGTGGACGAAAGTAATTTGTGTGATTGTTTGTTGAACAATTTTTCGAAAAACTGCTTCTAGTGCGAGGCATTTTACAGTTGGCTGGTGCATTAGCACCGCCAGACGAGAATCTACGACGTTTTATTGTTGTTTTTTTTTTTTGTCTATTATAAGTAAGAACACTGATCGGGCGTGCGTTCATAGCGATCTGTTTTGAACTTGTTTTGTCGATAACATTCATCTCTGTGGGCTTAGCTTGCCATATGTAGCATTTTGCAGATGAGGTTTCAGTAAGGGCATTTGCCATCTTCCATAGTTAGCATAAGAATGTGATCGACAATAAATTTGCGGTTGGTAACTGTTTGGAATTCAGTGGGAGCCAGTTCGTGAATTTTGTTTTTAATGTAAAGTTCTTCATTATACCCTTGCAAAAAGGGTATATTAATTTTGGTCAGAAGTGTGCAACGCATAGTAGGAAGCATTTCCGACCATATAAAGTATATATATTCTTGATCAGCACGACGAGACGAGTTCAAATAGCCATGTCCGTCCGTCCGTCTGTCCGTCCGTCTGGATCAACGCAAACTCCTCCTAGACCGTTGGAGCTACAGAGCTGAAATTTTGCACGTAGGCTTGTATATACTGCAGGCGTTGTATATCTCGGATTCAGCCGGATCGGATCACTATATCATATAGCTCCCATACAAATGGCAAAGTCACGAACAGTGACTTTTCTCAATAACTTCGTTATTTTCTGAGCTATTATCATGAAATTGAAATTAAAATTGTTAAGTTAATTACACATATAAACGACTATGCCAAATTTGATCAAGGTCGGGTGACTATATCATATAGCTCCCATAGGAACGATCGGTGGAAAACAGTGACTTTGATCAATGTCTTTGTTATTTCCAATGCAAAGATTGTAATCCGTTCTTTCGCAAACATTACCGTTTTTAGATAAAACGTTTTTCCACTTTGATGGCTATAGGTAAGGAAAGAGTTACCAAAAAAGTTGCAAGGGTATACAAACTTTGACGCGGTCGAAGTTAGCCCCTCTGGTGGTGTCATAGTACAAGACATTGACTTGATCTTCTATATTTTATTTAACTAGCCTGTCTCAGCAATATTTTTGCCAGTCAAAGATTCCACTTTAAGTTAAACCAATTAATTAAGAAACATTTGATTTTATTTTATTAAGAAAAAAAAAGTGCCCGGCATTTAAAAAAATATTAATATATATGTATATCCCCCATACAAATAAGAACACCACCCCTAGTGTACATACTACACGAGTCTACATACCAAATTTGGTGGCTCTAGGTGTTTAACGGACGGGCGGATGGACATGGCTTGATCGACTTATGAGGTCGGAATAGCTTCCTTCTGCCTGTTACATACATTTTGGCGACTTTAATATACTATTTCCTCTATAGGTGCAGTATAGAATACAGACCTGTGTGATATATAGAGTTTATTTTAAAATTTTTGTCACGCCACCTTCCATCCCCCTAGTTTTGAACTATTGCAACTAATCTATGGACCACTAATATTTGTTGCCAATATCCGGCAATGTGTCATAAATAAGTTATGCAACGGATATGACTTAGGGGTTTGCTTTAACATAGCTACGACCGGTAAAGTTTATTATAAATAACACTGTGTAACAAAAATAAAAAATTTCTTAGTCCTTGGGATCAATTTGTTATTTCTTAGTCTGTTATGTCTTATCGAAACCACCTAATATTGCTCGGAAACTTTGCTTTTGTCACCAGCACAATCTCATTATTCTTGGTGCATGGTATACCAAAATCGGAGCGATAACATGCTTAGTTCATTGCAGTTACGGTAGTCATTTTATATAAAATATTATTATATATTAAGCAATACTGTTTTTATAAATGTAAATTCAAACGAAACATACGCTTTATTTGCAGAAGCAATATATTTTCCTTTATCGTGCTCTATTGGATACTGCAACGTTTGGAAATACAGATATATCAATTAATGCCATGCAGTCAACAATTGAATCCCTTAAAAGAAAGGCCAATGATGGCAAATGCAAATTGGAAATCGAATTTGAGGTTTGTACCCGAATATAGTTTTTTGCAAGCTTAAATTATTTAAACATTACTTGTATTTATATTTATTTTTATTTTACGTAACAAAAACACCAGTTCCGCACACACAATTATTATTTTTATACCCTTGCAAAAAGGGTATATTAATTTTGGTCAGAAGTGTGCAACGCATAGAAGGAAGCATCTCCGACCATATAAAGTATATATATTCTTGATCAGCAAGACGAGACGAGTTCATATAGCCATGTCCGCCCGTCCGTCCGTCCGTCTGTCCGTCCGTCTGGATCAACGCAAACTCCTAAACCGTAAGAGCTACAGAGTTGAAATTTTGCATGCAGGCTTGTATACACTGCAGTGGTTGTATATCTCGGATTCAGCCGGATCGGACCACTATATCATATAGCTCCCATACAAATGGCAAAGTCACGAACAGTGACTTTTCTCAATAACTTCGTTATTTTCTGAGCTATTGTCGTGAAATTTAATATTGACTATGCCAAATTTGATCGAGATCGGGTGACTATATAATATAGCTCCCATAGGAACAATCGGTGGAAAACAGTGACTTTGTTCAAAAACTTCGTTATTTCATATGCTAAGAATGTGGGCCATTCTTTCGCAAACTTTAGACTTTTTAGATAAAACGTTTTTCTACTTTGATGGCTATAGGTAAGGATAGAGTTACCAAAAAAGTTGTAAGGGTATACAAACTTTGACGCGGTCAAAGTTAACCCCGGCCCTCTGGTTTTTTTTGTACTTTTGCCACATGAAATCAAAAATTAAATGCATTCTCTAGCACTATCGTCGACTTTAACCATAAATATTCCAATGCAGAAAATTATATTTCTCACATATTTGTAAAATAAAGTATATAAGTTATAATAAGACTTGGTTGGCGTCGGATTGAGTGCCAAATTACAACTAACTACAACTATTCTTATTCTAATGATCATCCCGAACTTCGATGCATTGCCGAACGATGGAGAAAAATGCTCTCTTGCATTCAGCGCAAGTGTCGCTATTCACGAACGCCGGCTTAGAAGTCCGTCATCTAAGAGCATTGTCAGCATTATCGCTACATAAATAATGCTGAATGCTAGACTTGACCGACTGCAGATTCTAAGAGTTGTTAACTTATATAGTAGTGCTAGTATAAAAGTGTTCAAAGGAAGTGCTATAAAAGTTTGATTATTGATTTGACTGATTTGATTATTGATTGAGGCGACCATAAATTGAACCATACTCGGTACTGTATAAAATTAGCAATAAAAAATGTTTTATTTAATTAATTAATTAAATTATGAAATTACAAAAGTAGTAAATAAAATAATATTGAATTAAGCCAAGAAAAAATAATTTCGGACTATTCGAGCAAATCAAACACTGATTTTATAGTATAGTACCAGGAATACTTAGTTGTTAGTTCTCGAGCAGTAGCTAGAGCCAATTCTAGAAATTTTTTTACATTAATTAATCTGATGATAAGGTTTGTAGTAAAATTGCACAATTTTTAATAAGGTATTTCTCTATGACAGTTATTTCAGCATACACTTGGGCTTCATTGAAAAATCTTCTTGCAGTGTTCCCATCATTTGAGGATCCACTTCCATCTGTTCTTGATTTGTCGACAATTAAACCCACTTTGTTACGGAATTCGCACTGAATAGTTTGTTTCCTTCGTAGAAATTGTTGTTTATTTTCTGTGTCTACTTGCCACTGTTTTATTTAGAATCGTGAAGCATATTTTCAACAAAAAAACAAATGTTTTTAATGTAAAGTTCTTCATTTTTTTTTAAAAGAACTGATTCCTTTTGAAATTTTGTGCTCTTCATCATCTTTGATTTGGTAATTAATTGAAGAGGGACATATGATGTAATCAACAAATTGCTGTCTTTTGGATTATTATTTTTGAATGTTTGTTTATATTCGCGCTGCCCAAAGCCGCCATCAAAACCCCATTTTCCTATTAGTTTAAGGTTATTTGAGCAATCACTGAGTTCATTAATAATCTCACTCTGCAATTCTAAAATCTGAGACGCAGTGTGGTCCAAAAATTTTTACAGTTCAACTTCAGCAAGATTCTGAAACTGTTATTTCCTCAAGAAAGCTTTTCTGTTTTTCCTTCAAAATACTATCATAACAGGAAAAAAATTTAATATCCAGTTTATTATTAACAAAGCTTCTAATAAGCACAGATACTGATGTTTTGTTGAATTTGCATCAGTTATAAGTTATATTACTTCACACGTCTTTGCAGGAAAGATCGATGAATTCGGTTGTTTACAAGCATTTCACAAATTTCGTAAATTTTTGCTATATCTGCTATCCGTCCCTGCTTAGTTCTTTCTGAGCACTCAAGAAGAATCAAGGAGCCTATTGCTAAAGGTGGTAGCTTAAAATATGGATGTGATGCTTGCCGGGAGGTCGAGAATGAGTACGCTCTTTCATGAGGCGGACTAGAGATAGTTTTGATACTTTAAGGGCAGGTTTTAACGACCTCCAAGCGGAGTTTACTGCGTTGGAGACTCAGTTTAGAACCTTATCGCTTATGAATGAGTCTCCGAAACGTAAAAGGACCAGTCCTTGGGGTGTTTCTGTATCTGTAGATCCGCCAGCGTCTCTTATCGTCCCTGACCGGTCTCATGCACCGTCCACTCCTAATGTACAGCAATTGATATCGTTTAAGAGCCCGGTTGTGAATGCGATTAGTAGGAAATTACCCGTATCACCTGGGAATGATCTCTTAAAAACGATGCCTATTGTAGTGTCCGATGTGTCTGGGCAATTACCCATTCCAATGGAAATTGCCGATAGTTCTAAAAGTATCGAGGGCCCCGTAAACAAGTTGACTGCTACAGTGGGTGACTTGTCCAACGTTGCTGCTGCGGCTGACGCTTCAGGACCTCGGCCTCTCGTTGGCATAGAAAAGTTTAAATTTTCTTATTCTCGGGACAATTTGTCCTTTAAAATTAGCATTTCTGGCAATATCTTTGACATCATATGTCATGAAGATTTTTGGCCGTAGCATATAATAGTTAAGGAATATACTGTAAAGAAGAACAATCGCCAATAAAAACAACTAATAATATTCCTGCCACATCAGCATCTGTTGGTGTGTCAAAAAACTAGTTTTTATAATAGTTAAGGAATATACTGTAAAGAAGAACAATCGCCAATAAAAACAACTAATAATATTCCTGCCACATCAGCATCTGTTGGTGTGTCAAAAAACTAGTTTCGTCCCTTAGCCTGGGTTACCAGAACGTTAGAGGACTGAAATCTAAACTTCCTAATCTCTATGTAGATAGTCTTTCATAGAACATAACATTCTAGCTTTTACGGATTTTCTATATTCAGACGTGACCGGATTTCTCACGTAGGCGGTAGCGTTCTGATAGCTGTTGATGTTGCTTTGTCATCTGAAATAATTCAATTTTCTAATACCCAGGAGATTGAGTTTGTCGGTGTTAAAGTAAATTTTAATTTTTTTAATGCTTGTTCCTATATTCCACCATCGTCTGACATTGTGGTATATTTAAATCATTTAGAGCCAATTCCTCTTTATTTTCTAGTCAAGACATGCTAATAGTTTTAGGTGATTTCAATTTACCTGCTTTAGCATGGTCACTAACAGATGAATCTACCATATTGCTGCCTTCTATGTCACATGACTTTCTTGATGGCCTTCTAGGCTTATCCTTATCCCAAGTCAATTCTGTCTTAAATTCTAATGGAAAATCGTTAGATCTTATTTTTGTATTGGATTCTTCTTATTGTGAGGTTTCTAGGATCGAACCATTTGTTCTTCCAGAAGACAAATTTCATCCTACATTAAATTTAAAAATTGATTTGCCCTTGCTTTCACCATTACTTGGTTCAAATGAGTCACCACTAACTAGGTGCTTTCGTAAGACTGACTTTGCCAGCCTTAATGAAAACATTGCTACTACCGATTGGTCTTATCTGTACAATTGTAGTGATATGAACTCGGCTGTTCGTTTTTACTATGATACTCTGAATTCACTCTGTGATATTTGTGTGCCTCTTGGTAGGCTGGAGCGGCTTAACAAACCTCCCTGGTTCTCTCGCGAGCTATCCAATTTGAAAAATGTGAAGACACGATATTATAAGAAGTTCCAAAAAACACGTCGTTCATCAGATTATGCTCTGTATACAGTCGCTCGTTCAAAATTAATGATGCTTAATACACAATGCTATAAGAATTATCTTCAGCGGTGTAAGCTTCAGTTTTCTTCTGACCCTAAACAATTTTATAATTTTGTTAATTCTAAACGTAAGACCTCTGTGCACCCATCTTTTTTGTCTTTTCAAAATAAAAAAGCGAGCACTGATCAGGCAATTGCCGATATGTTTGCGAGTTTTTTCAAAACAACTTATTCCTCAACGGAATATTGAGCAAGTCCGTATCCTTATCATTCAAAAAAAAACTAATTTCATTTTCAATCCAGTGATTGATGAAAGTTCTCTTCTTAGCGAACTTAAACTAGTTAAACCTGTTTATTCTCCGGGGCCAGATGGTCTTCCTGGATGTGTACTCAGGTTCTGTGCAAACGCATTATGTAAACCCATTTTAAAATTGTTTCTATTGTCTGTCGAATCTTCCTCTTTTCCATCTATTTGGAAGGAGTCGTATATTATTCCTCTGCATAAAAATGGCAAAAAGTCCGAAGCTTCTAACTATAGGGGTATCTCAAAATTGTCCGCTATTCCGAAAGCTTTTGAGAAAATTATAATTTCTCAATTGCAACATTTTTGCAGCTCTATTATTTCGCCATCCCAACATGGGTTTGTGAAACGTAGATCTACAACCACTAACCTTTTAGAATTTACATCAATAATTATCAAGGGGTTCAAAAATGGTAAACAAACTGATGTCATATACACTGACTTCAGCAAAGCCTTTGATTCCGTTAATCATACCCTATTACTTTCTAAGCTGAGCGACATTGGGTTTCCACCCCTTTTCCTTTCTTGGGTTCGAGAATATTTAACAAATACAAAACAGAAGGTACTTTTTAAGTCTTTTTTTCCAATTCCATTCCTGTGACATGTGGTGTACTTCAAGGTAGTCATATTTTCTCTCTGATTTTCACATTATTCATTAACGATCTTCGATCAGTCATTATTCATTCGCGTGTGTTTATGGAGAAACAGATTCATTTAGTCGGCTACAAGCTGACCTTAACTTTCAATCCTGCTGTCAGTTTAATCTATTAAATCTCAACAGTACCAAATATATGGTAATGACTTTTTATCGTTACTCTCCTCAACTAGTCACTTATTTTCTAAACAATAGTCCGTTAGAACCTCTAAATAATATGAATGATTTGGGCGTACTTATGGACCATAAGTTGAATTTTAACACCCATATTTTCACCACGGTCGCAAAGGCCATGAGTGTTCTGGGTTTCATTAAAAATGGTTAAAAGAATTTGAGGACCCCTATACAACTAAAGTTCTTTTTACTTTGCTTGTCCGTCCTATCTTAGAGTATGGATCTTGCATTTGGTCACCGCAATATGAGTCGCACCAGACTAGACTGGTGTCGTAGGGGCCACTTGAACATACTGCGCATAGTATCGTCAACGTCCGCTAATAAAGACTTAATCTTGGACGACCTCGATTTTGGTGTAACAGTGATGATTGCAGATTTAATAATATTAATTCATTTTGGGCAAACCAATCCGCATTTTTTTCGACAACTTTTGATTTCATTCTGTGGCTTTTAATCCATATTTCTCCAAACTATTTAAAGATATAATCCTTTCTTGACTCCACACTATTGCCACTGAATTCACCATCAGATTTAAGTGTATGTTCCAGGTTTCCAAATACTTGTTTAACTTTATCAGCAAAGTAACCTTTTTCCAAACACTACATATTAAAATGAAGTAAGTAAGTCGTCTCGCCGACTTGGTGAAACAAATATTTAAAATTTCGAAAACCATATGTATGTCTATTAAATTGTTTTAACATGCCTCATACCATATGCTATCTTTTACTCTACAGACACACGAGCACTCTAGCGCCGCCACTAGCCAACGGCCAATTCTGCCCTTATGGATCGCGTAGCAAAATACGCTCATACGTATATTTTACATGTTTCTAGTCCGATTTCAATCAAATTTGGTAGTTTGATAGAAATAGATAAGATTTACTAGTCTGCCAAATTTGATCGCGATGGTTAAAAAATTGCCAATCGGTTTTTTTTCTAAATTATGGAGGCGGAAGTGGGCGTGGCAACATATTAAAATATATTCTGCGCGCATACTAAGCCAGTATACATACTAAATTTGGTGACTTTAGTTTTGTTAGTTTTCGAGAAAATCAGTTTTGTTTAATTTTCGGGGGCGGAAATGGGCGTGGCAAAATTTTTAAATAGTCAATATCTGCGCGTCTATTAAGCTAGCTTACATACCAAATTTAATGTCGGTAGCTTACATAGTTTTTAAGAAATCTGTTTTTTGTAAATTCCGGGGGCGGAAGGGGGCGTGGCTAAATTTGAAACAAACTCGATAACTGTACATACTACACGAGACTGCATATCAAATTTGGTGGCTCTAGCTCTTATAGTCTCCGAGATCTAGGTGTTCATACGGACGGACGGACGGACGGACGGACAGACGGACATGGCTAAATCGACTCGGTTGTTGATCCTGATCAAGAATATATATACTTTGTGGGGTCGGAGATGCTTCCTTCTGCCTGTTACATACATTTTGGCGACTTTGATATACCATATACATGTATATGTATGTATAAATTTAACGAATGCTTGATAAAAATTAATGACGATCAACAAAAACTAAATACACACTTAAGAAAGTGCAGTGTGTGAGATAAAAGCAACACAGTACTTTACGCCTACATAGACAAAACAATAGAATAACCCGAATAACACATAAAGTTGGAAAAAGTAGGAGCTGAAAAAAAGAACATAAATTAAGAAAATAATCAATAAAAAAGCAAACAAGATTTATTTGAGGGCAAGACGGGGATCACAACTTTTTCTATAATTAAAGTCACAATATATAGTAAAATACATCTTTCACACAGGTCACTTATAAAACGTAAATTTGGCGACTTAGCGCAATTATATATTAAATATTAATTTTTTCTTCCAGATCTAACTTTTGTGAACGGGGCACAGCTTTCGTGTTTTTTTCCTCTCTTTTCAAGCTGTTCTTAGCGCGTACCAACGAAATAACGGGAAAAATAATTCTCCAATTGTTTTGTTGTTCTATTTTGAACTAGTTTTCATACACAGAGTTGCAAATTTTAGTTTTTCTTTTTTTTATTGTTGGCCTATAAAACTGACCACTGTGCACAGCGCTCTTAAAGTTAGCTTCGTTCGCAGTTCCTATCGTTCTACTTTTGTAGCACCCCTTTTGAAAAACTCTTTACAAACAAAACAAAAGAAATTTGATTTATAGTAATATAAACGAAACCACAATCGGTTCTTTAACATTCTTATGATCACGTTTTATCATCAATTTCACAAGGCGATATTGTTTTAGAATTCGTCCTCACACACCTATAATCGAAAAGGGAGATCATTTGCTTATATTTCATCGACGTTCCAAGAGATGCGTTCTTAAAAACATCTGTATACGATATACACTGAATCGATTTTGCTCCTAGTCTGTACTATTTTGCCTATGCAAATCGGAGAGTGGCGGAAACATTTTAGTGTAAATAATACAAATATTTTGTTCTCATTTAAAACCGATTTAACATTGGGACCGATTCAAAAGAGCACAGAAATTTCAGTTATCAAGTTTAACATATACGAGTATGAGTTGAACTATATTCTATTCGATTTTGTTTGACTAACATATATCAGGTTCTTTGGTTTTGAAACCTCGTTTCATTTACATATAAATGCTTTTCCAGCATCAAGTAAATTCAACTTCAGATTTCATAGAGTTAAATCAGTAAATGCTTCATTAATGCCATACTCTAATGCATAGATAAATTGACAACAGTAGGCGGCTATTAAGAAATCATACTTTTCATTCTCGATCTGGAACCGCTATATTTATACCCTTGCAGAGGGTATATCATTGGTCAGATGTTTGAAACGTTTCCGACCCCATAAAGTATATATATTCTTGATCAGCATAAGAAGCTGAGTTGATATAGCTATGTCCGTATGTGTGTATGCGTTTTACTCAGCCATCTAAAGAGCTATTGGGATGAAACTTGGCGTAAGCTGTTTTCTTTATTGAATAGCGTCATTCTTGAAAATAGTCAGCGCTTTCAACAGAAATGCTCGAACGTAGCTAATCAAAATTAAATTTTAATTTAAATTTAATTTTAATTATAAAGTGAATTTCAATAAAAAAAACATAAAAAAACATTAAGTTACGTACATGTTGATTATCTTTTTCTTTTGAATTTATTTTCAAATAGCCATGTCCCTCTGGATCAACGTACACTCCTTCTAGACCGTAAGAGCTACAGAGTTGAATATACACTCATGGACTAAGATATAGGTGTGAGCATCAGGATTCGACAACTGCTTTTTTTTTTTTAAATTATGTGGCAAATTCTATGATCAGAAAACTGATTCTTTATGATTAGTGGTAGTACATGAAGTAAAATAAGTCATTGCCAGTAAAAGTTACCAGCCTTAAAAAATTTGTTGACCATAATTCGTAATATACCCACTTTTTCAGTTGGCCAGAATAAAAAATGTGTTCAACAAATCTAGTGATAATTTGAAAAATATGTAGCAATGGTCCAATATTTAATTGAATTTTACTGAATACATTTAGCATTGTAAATATTGACAATTATTCTCGATAACAATTAGTCCTTAAAATTGTTCTTAAAAGTTCTTTCTAAAGTTAAGGTCTAAATATTTACTTTTTCACAGCTTTTTAAATAATGTTACCCAGTTAAAATCATCATCAAAAAGCGACTACCTCCTTGTCAAATAGTTGAATTACGATTTTCAATAAAATCTTCCACAGGAATTTGGCCAATTTTGAAAATACGAATGAGTCAAACGAATAAATTGGTATGAAAAATATTCCCAAACCACTAGACTGCCGATTTGCATACCCGAAGTCGATTTCTTGGGCTTCTGATCCTTGAACATCAATGCTGGCATCAGTACGAAACCATTTTACCCAAATTTGGGTACTACAAGCAATCGTTTGTAGACAAATTTACTCTCGGTGATTCTCACCTGTTCATGTAAATACAACCGAAATGTTTGCACATCCGCAATTTCGTGGTAAAAAGAATCCTTAAAACTTGTTGTCAATAAAAGTTCTTATAATTCTTTGTTGTACATTTTGCTGTCGATCGTGTCAAACGTCTTGAAAAGAATGCAGGCAATAAGGTACAGATTAGGAAATTGGGTTCATGGTATCTTTATTTCGTCGATCGACACATTTTAATTCTTTATGAAAGCTAAACTACATTTGTAATTTAATATTCTGAAAGTTCTGTTATTGTACCAATTTAAAGATGTTATTTTAGTTTCAAATCTGACTAAGAAATTTCCGTCCTGTTTCCCTCCAGGGAGCAGCAAAAAGTTCTAACTAAACCTTTTTATACCCTTGCAGAGGGTATTATAAAATTGGTCAGATGTTTGTAACGCACAGAAGGAGACTTTTCGACCCCATAAAGTATATATATATTCTTGATTAGCATGAGAAGCTGAGTCGATATAGCCATGTCCGTCTGTCCGTCGGTGCGGATGCGTTTTACTCAGCCATTCTAAGAATTATCGGGGTGAAATTTTATTCTGCGCTTTTTATTATCTGGGGCAGATCAAGTATTAAAATCTTTAGGATCGGACTCCTATATTATATAGTTGTATACGAAAAGTAGGTGAAGCAGTTGGATTATCGCTATGTGATAGTATTGGATATAAAACATCAGATCCCAAAATTTTAATCTGATCGCATAAATAGAACACAAGTTACAGACAATTAAAATCGGTGCCGGCAGCGCTGCTTGCTGCCTATAACGTAATTGGTCGAAATAAACAAACAGCAGACCACACACACACACACACACACACACACACACAGACGCAACGCTACGAAAACTCTATGCGTCCTGTGGTTTGCTTAGGCAATGAAGGAAGAAGTAAAAATTTTAGTAAAAAGAGTAATAATTTGAAGGTTTTGTTTGTAAATTGATGAATTGAGTTTTGGGTTTTTTTTTTAGTTTTTTTGTCCATGTAAAAATATTATTGCCAAGGACTGCAAGGGTATATAAAATTCGGCGTTTCCGAAGTTAGCTTCTTTAATATTTTAAAACATTTTTGCATATAATCGTCTTGAATTGTATTGAAAAATACTATTCAGTCCGGATTTAAGGTGTTTCAAATTATGTTAAAAATAAACTGTGGCAAACAAGCGGAATGCAACTAGGCCCAATTCTCATTAACTTTAGGAGGCTGAAAAAATCGAATTTTTTTTATTGCTTAAATCTGTTCCTAATATATCTAAGAATATGTCTGTCAATTTTGGAAACACAATTCGAATTATTTTTGAAGATACAGCACTAAAAGCAGTCGGGCGCTGAGCAGGTATACGAGCGTTCGGTTAACTTTAAAGCGCGTTCTCTCGAGTTTTCATTTTTGGGATTGGCGGGCAAAATTACAAAAAAAGTATTCAACCAATCGTAAAAAACCAAAGCTTATTAGATTCAGTATCTTATTACCTCCTCTGTGAACCTTAAAAAAAAATTCTAAACTATTTTTTTTGTAAATTGATGTTAGGTTTTTTGGTGAAAAATTCAACTTTTTTTTCAAATCTAAAAGAAACTTTGATTTTCGCGTTTTTTTTTCGGGTTTTGTTAGGTTCACATAGAAGAAGGACTAATGAAAATTA
The DNA here is from genome assembly GCF_018902025.1 of Drosophila willistoni. Classification (NCBI taxonomy): domain Eukaryota; kingdom Metazoa; phylum Arthropoda; class Insecta; order Diptera; family Drosophilidae; genus Drosophila; species Drosophila willistoni. The sequence continues at coordinate 167,127 of NW_025814055.1, forward strand.
ATTATCCATTTGATTTTTTTGTCTCAGACAAAAATTGCGACCTACATTTTGCCCGCAAATTGGACACTTCAATTGGGCGGTGGTGCACAAAAGTAGATGAAAGTGGGCTGTATTTCGATACTTTAAATTTTAAAAAATGTTTTTTGTAAGTTTAAATATGTAATAAAATGATGTACAAATTTCATTACATTTGCTTGTTTTTTTTTCTATCCTAAAAAAAACACGAAAAACTGCCTTTTTTAGGCCTCCTAAAGCAGGCTCCCCCCTTAAATATCATTTACCTGTCTTGTCAGTTTTTCCTAAGAAGGTAATTAGCAATCTAAGATTTTGGAAAGGCATTTACAGTTGCGAGCAAAAAAATAGTAGCGCAAAACACATGCAGATATTTATTGCTATAAGTTGCAATATAATATTCCGATCTGTTGAACACCTTTAAATACCGTTATCAGCAATGTTTAACACTTGTCCATTACATTGTAATGGTGACTTAACTTTTTTGATACTTTATTTTTAAGTTTAATTGCCAAATTTAGAGCGAGCAAAATAATAGTAGTGAAGGATCTTTCTTTGCAGGAAACTTAAACTATTGATAGAAGATTGTTTTTTTTCACTCTATTTTATGTGTTAAATGTTCGCGATAGAAGATTCATTAAAGTATTCCAATTCGTAGACTTAAATGGGCCGGAGTACGTATATGTCTTTTAAGAAGATTATTCAGATCAGAAACCTTATGGATGAGGGCAAAACTTACATAAAAGTCTGTGAAATTTGTAAGTGCTCCCCAACTGCAGTTCAAAATGCATTAAAATTTAAAAAAATATCAGAAAGACGTGGCCGAAAGCTTAAAATCTCGCCCGAATTAGAAAAAAGAATAGTACGAGACTCAAGGCTTCGCTCGTTTTCATCTGCTGTGGAGATCCAGGAAGAGCCTAAAGTGCCAGCCAGTGTTTGGACAGCGCGGTGAGAGTTACCTCAAAATAACTTGAACGCTCGCAGCCCTCGGAAAAATCCGCTTCTCCCACAGAAGACCATAAACGAATGGATTGAATGCTTAAAATTTCACATAAATGGCCTGTGGAGAAATGGTGCAACATACTGTGGTCAGATGAGTCCAAAATTGTGATGTTTGGACAGAGGGGATCTAGGCTGTATATTCGTCGACAGAAAAACACGGAGTACAGTCCACAGTACACCACAAAGACTATTAAACATGGCAGATGAAGTGTGTTGGTGTCAGGCTGTTTTTACTAATACGGTATTGGTCCTATATCCTGCATAGAAGGCATAATGTGTACGTTAAAATTATTGAGGAAGTAAAGGTACCACATGACGAAGAGAAAATATCACTTTTGTTGGGTCTTTCAACAAGACAATAACCAGAAACACACAAGGAACGTGGCAAAAGCTCGTATCGATAATGCTAGAGTAGATTTAATGAAGTGGCCCGCACAGTCGCCCGATCTGAGCCCGATTGAAAATTTGTAGTGCGACGTTAAGAAGGGAGTAGTTGCTGCAAAGCCAACCACTAAAAGAGGTCCTTAGACTGCTATAGAGCGTACATAAAAGGCCATAACACCAGAAAAGTGTCAGAAAATTATAGATTCAATGCCGCGTCGCTGGGCAGCCGTACTGGGGAACAATGGACATGCCACTAATTATTAATAAGTAGGTTGATATTAACTTGGTCTTTATTTTTAAACTATTTCCGTGGAATAAAACCCTATACTATGATATTTTGTGCTCTTTAAAATATGTGCTATTATTATTTTTTTCGCCTTAATTTGGAACTATTGACACCAAATCTTTATTATTTTCGAAATATAAAAATGGAGTGGTTTTTTTTGTTTATAATATAATTAATAACAGACCGAATAATAAATTTGCATACCAAGAAGTCTCAGTCTTGCCCCGATAACATAACTTTCTATGATATTTATAAAATGGGTGAAGCCACTACTATTTTTTTGCTCGCAGCTGTATGTTCTGTGATACCCGAGTAATTCGAATGTTTTTAGCATGTCCCATTCTCACTCATTTGCTTTGCATGAGTGCCAAAATATACCACTTCTCTATACACATTCATTCATTGTGTGCTTGTCACTCACTCAATTCCATTCCATTCGAATCTTTTCAATTTTGCGTATTGAGTGAATGGAGCCATGCAGATGTCTAGTACTAAGCTAGTATACATTCCAAGCGTAGTGTCTACAGTAGTCTTTGAGAAAATCGGTTTTATCTAATTTGAACACCGTAGGTATAACAGGAGTCTAAGTTCCAAATTTGGTGACTCTAGCTCTTATAGAGATCTAGGTGTTCATATTCACAGACGGACAGACGGACGAACATGGCTAGATCGACTCGGCTGTTGATCCTGATCAAGAATATATACTTTATGGGGTCGGAAATGCTTCCTTCTGCCTGTTAAATACATTTTGGCGACTTTAATATATCATTTCACCCTATGGACGCATGGTATAAAAAGGTGTATTATATTAGCGTGCTAAATTTAAATTAACATTTTCCAACTATGTGGCTGGCGCAGTGAGGCCGCTGATTTTTTACATTCCAAAAATCATAGCTTCTACACCGATAAACAATAACTTAATCTTTAAAATGAGTGTTTGCCAAGGGTAACCTTGTTTTTAATTTAATGACTTAATGACTTTTAAGTTTGAACTCATTTTTCTAACACAATTTTTTGTTCGCTGAATTTTGAGTATTTGCTTCTTATTCGTAGCAGTTTACGTTCGGTTGAGGACTCCTTCGCGCACACGTTTGAAGAAAATAGGCCGACAATATGCAAAAAACACAAACAAACTGCAAGAAAGCCCAATTTGCAATCCATTTAAATTATATTAACCTGCCTTCTCAAAATTTGTATTTTGATATTTCCAAACAGATAAATAGAAATTTAACATACCGTTATACATATATGATACTAGAACTGACCCGGCGAACTTTGTTCCGCGTTAATAATGACAATAAATAAGCAGATTGTGTTTTTTTTTTGGAAAAAATACAAAAAAAAATTAATAACTACATTAATCATTCATTTTTATTTCTGTATTTAGTACATAGGTTGCTCTTCACTTAAGTACCTTGTGATACACGACATTTTTTGTTTTATTATCAGGCGCAAAAACAAACAACGCAGATGGTCTTCCGACCCGTGAACATGCCACGTACAATTGACCATGGGAAAAACATGAATGTTCTAGATTTAAACCACAAGCTTTTAAGGATTGGCCTTGTGATTTGTTGATGGTCATGGCAAATGCAAGACGTATCGGAAATTGAAGTCTTTTAAATTCAAACGGCATATCGGTTGGGATCATCGGGATGAGAACTTCCTCACCTTTGTATTTTCCTATCATTATCGTAGCGTAAATTACATTGTTCATCAATTTACTAACCTTGGTTGGTTTATGTTTCGAATGATTACTACGGAGCCAACCTTTAGGCGCAAATTGTGCGGTGGAAAGCCAGGCACGTCCAAAGAGTTTAAAAATTCAATTGGATAGTTGGTGGCTTCATCTTCATTTGTGACGCACTCAATAGATTTGAATGAATGCATTGTTCCAATCATCTTATTTTGAATTATGTAGTTCAGGTCATCTACATCTTTATTCTTAGCTTCTACTCAACCATTCATTATTTTTGTAGGTAGAAATAATATTTGGAAATACATTGTTGATAAGTTCGTCTTTTGATGAGACAAAATTACAAAAATTATTTGGAAATGATATTAATCCGCTCGATTCATCGACAGGTACTTGAGATGTATCATTAAGCAATGTAACTCTCATGTTTGTTGTCAGCTGCAGTTTCTTCACATAGCGCCATAGATTTGACGATTTGAGGCAAGCGTTTATTTCATCGGCAGCCGTAGATCTTGGAATTACTGGCAGTATTTGGCGAAAATCGCCAGACAGTAAAATCATTGCTCCTCCAAAACATCTCGAGTCATTGCGTAAATCTTTTAATGTTCGGTTAAGTGCTTCTAATGCACGTTTATGCGCCATTGTGCATTCGTCCCAGATGATGATTTTCGATGACGCTAAAACTTTGGCCATTGCTGAGTGTTTTGCAATATTACACGTTGGTACTTCAATAGTTTGAAGATTTAACGGTAATTTGAATGCTGAATGAGCCGTACGGCATCCTTCTAACAATGTGGCTGCTATTCCAGAAGAAGCAACTGCAACCGCTATGTTGGATGTTGCCTTCTGTTATTCGCTCGACGATTCTGCATTGCCAACCGAGCTGTTTCACGGGCTGCTTCACTTTGCTCGCGTGATTGAGAAGCACGAAGTCGAGCCATACTATCGCGGCGCTGTTCACGTGCAATTTCTTGTTTTTCTCCAGTCCATTCATTTGCAGTATTTTGTATTCTTCTTGCATTACGGCCTTGTCGGGAAAGATTCGATGGTCTTGGTCGCGGCATTATTAATTAAACTTCACTTCACTTCAATCCACTTGTTAATTATTTATTTAATAGACATAGTTTTAATATTGATTTCTTACAAATATCAAATTGTCATCCATACGTCATTACATAGCTGGCATTTTACGTCAATTACATAGCTGTCATTTGCGTTTTGTTATTCCAAGTCTGATTCTTTTTTGTTATACCACGTTTTATAGTGACTGATGTTTCATGTCAAGTCACACGGGAACGCTGTCGAACGGGATAAAAAATATCCTATCTCCTGGCTCTAAGCTACCTCCCTACCAATTTTCAGCCAAATCTGTTCTGCGGTTCTTGAGTTATAAGTGGTGTAACTAACACGAATTTCTTTTATATATATAAGATTATATATATTATATATATATATTTCTAACTAAAAATTACTTAATGTTATTATGGGCAAAATTACATTCGCTCTTTTGTCTTCCCTATACCCGGGTCGTGTTGTTAAGGCGAGGTTTCCCTGGTTTTATGGCTTACGATGTTACATCGCAAACTTAGACTACACTATATTTAAGCACTACTGTATATGGGCATTTCCGTGGCATGACTGCGAACAGTTCTAGAGGATCAAAGATTTGACCGACTTCAGATAGCACCACTCGTCTGGTTATTCCTTTTGTATGTCTTTGAACCTTTCCACATAATTGGTCTTCTTTGGGTGCCCATATGATTCCCAATGTTTTGACACTTGTTTGTTCCAGTGTGTCACCGAGATTGGTGTCAGAAATTGTATCTTCCTTTGGAATTTTCTTTAGAAGTTGACTGCTATTTGAACACCATTTTCGTAAGTTGAAACCCTTAGGTCTCAAGATTTCTAGAAGCTCTTGTCTTATTTGCCAGGCTTCTGGTAAACTGTCTGCTCCTGTGAGACAATCATCAACATAAAATTCATTTTTTAATGCTGATGCTCCAGACGACAATTTTTCCATGTTTTTCAGTGCCAAATATTCCAGACACTTCGTCGCTAAATATGGGGCTGACGTGGTTCCATAAGTTACCGTTTTAAAACGATAAAAAAGAATTGAGAAGAGTTGACTCTGTACAACTGGTCCAGGATATAAAATGTCGTTCAGTGATTTTCCTGATGACGTTTTGCATGATGCATCAAATACCACTCTTAGCTTGGTGGTGGTGGTACACTCTGGTTTTAGTACACAATGATGCGGTATAAAGTAATGGTTCTTGGGAATTTGTTCTACCATTACCTGCTTCATATGTCCAAGCTGTTCATATTCTGACATAAATTTTACATACTCCTTTTTTATGTCAGGGTTCATTCGCCTCTCTAACGACATGAATCTTCTTATGGCTACTTCCCGAGATTCTCCAAGAGATGAAGCCTCTTCAATTACAATTAGTCGATTGTCCGCCGCCGTGTGTAGGTTATCGAGGAAGAATTTTTCACAATACTCTTCCTCCGGACTCCTGTACCTTTTTATTGGCTCTAGTGTGTCTAGCTGCCAGAATCTTTCTAGTGATTCCTCTGGATTCGTCATGCCTACCATACATGTGATTGAAGCTGACGTTGACATATTAATTCTGCCAACAATAATCCATCCAAACTCTGAGTTTTGTAATGTTGGACGGTTTCGATTGCCCCGTCTCCTTTCTGGTACCAGTATAGCATAGTGATCATCAGCTCCCAACAGCATATCAATTTTTCCTGGTTTATCAAATGTTGGGTCCGCTAATTGAATGTTGTCTGGTAATGTGACTTTCTGCGTTTTGTTCTGTGGGTTGGTCACCTATTATGTGTGGCAATACAAATGCCTCAACTAGCATTGCGAACTTGTTGTATCTTGACCTTACAACCAAGCTTACTCGCGCCTTGCTTATCTGTGGTTGATCACCCACTCCATTTATGTGCACATGAGTCTCGCTAATTTTTAACGATAATTTCGTTACCAGTCTCTCTGAGACGAGATTTACTTGTGAGCCGCTATCCAGGAGTGCTCCAAATTCTCCTTTCCTTTCATTGATCCCTTTTACCACTACCTTGGCCGTTGCCAACAGGGTGTATTTTCTGCCAATTCCATATGCAGAAGCTGCAGAAGCAGATGTAGCAATTTGGTTGCCTGTTTCAAAATGCAACATTGTGTTATGTTTTTTATCGCACTTAAAGCATCCCCTCCAAGAGCAATTTTTTGCCATATGGTCCGGCTTGAAGCAATTGACGCACAATTTGTGTTTGTGCACCCAATTAAGCCGCTCTGCTGTGGATTTGACTTTGAACTTTTCACATTGAAAGAGTTTGTGCTTTGCTCTTTCGCAGAAAGCACACAAGGTACTGTTTGTCCCAGATGCTGTTGCGCATGTTTTCCTTGGATTTGGTTTGTCAATGCTGTGATTTTCGTTTCTTGGTTTCCCAATCGCCTCTAATGTTAGGAAGCGCTGTTCCAAGATAGGAAATCCTTTACTTCCTGCAGATCCCTTGTGATGGAAAGAGATTGCTCATATAGTGCGTGGTTGAATCTATCCAATTTTCGTGTCATATGAAACATTATGACAGCATCTGACGATTCCATATTGACGCCTACATTTTTTAAGGCTTGCAATGATTCAAAAATGTTATCATGCAAATTCTTTATAGAAGCTACGTCATTTCCCACATTTGGGTGATCAAACAGCTTTGCCAGTATGGCTGTTACTAGAACTCGTTTGTTATTAAAACGTTCCTGCAACACTGACCAAGCAGTGTTGTAATTGGCTTCTGTTAATTCCAGGTGCCGTATCAATCTCTCTGCTTCTCCAGACAGGTTTGATTTTAAGTACCACATTTTCTCTATCGTGGATACATTTGACTCATGAACTACCTTTTTATAGATGTCATGAAATTGTTGTCATTTCAGATAATCCCCATCAAATTTTGGAATGGGAATTTTGGGTAGTTGCAATGATTGTATCGATTGCAATACAGGTGGTGATTGTATCACTACATTTTCTGCTGGTGCCACACAGAATTTTAGCATTGTATTTTCTGCGGCCACAAACGTAGCTATATTATATCCGGCTTCGGCTGGATTTTCAGCTAGCCGATGAATCTCATAATGGATTTCTTCAATTTGCATCCATCATTTGTCGACTACCGGTAAGTCATTTTTTCTTCAGGCACTATTTGTCTTAATCTCCTGGACAATGAATCGAACTGCTTGCGAACCAGTGGTTTGATCACGACTCGCTCTTCCTCTCGTTGGCGAGCTTGTCTCTCTAGTTTTATTTCTGCCAAATGGTCCTTCCAATCTTCCACTATATTAGATACAACCGTCTTCATTTTGCTGAACTAGTCCGTTACGAAGTAGTCATCTTCAGTTCGCACGTTATTTAATTTGTCCATCAACTCCTGATGACTTTTCTCGAAGTTCTCCCACATGTATTCCAGGAGCTCAAGTTTCTCCTCGAAATAAGCTGGCTTCGTTTTCCTGGCGAAAGAATCTTTTTTGGTATTCCGAATGAAGGCCTGGATTGCCTCTCCTCGTTCTGTCTGCTGTTTATAAAACTCCTCCATGTTCTTTTATATTCTTATGTAATTGCTTATCTGTACTAGTACTTAACCCGATGGGAGTTTATTTATTTTGTCAAAGACAGGGAACGCTCCGACTCGTTCCTAAAATTGGTCAAGTGTAGCACAAATAAGAATAAGAAATAAATCGAAGTCGCCTTTTGATTAGTGTTTTAACAATAGTTTATTTTTATTTCCAATATACCTATTCTTTTACACTGATAAATGCCACGACAGTGAAACCAATTTTTTGAGTTTCTTTCCTTTGTTTCAAAAATTGCTGATCAATGCCAAAATCTATACTGGGTTACTGACTGAGTTAACTAGGTCAGATATTGCTGACGCCAGGGAATGCAACAGAGTTTATGAGTTGATCAAACTTTATTTTGTATAAAAATAACTTTTTATGATTTGGTCGCCTCGTTGACACAAATCGTTGTTCAATGTTTTTTATAAAGTGATCGACTAGTTGATCAACTTTTATTCAATGGGTATGCACTGCTACCCCGTTGCAGAAAAACCAACTCCTAGTTTTCCAATAAATTGTTTTTATTCGCCAAGGTGGCTACGCAATTATTGCCAAGTTAATCAATTGAGATGTTTTTAGTCGGGACCCCAGATTGATGTGAGATGTTCATCAATTTGTGCCCTCGCTTAGGATTGTTGTGTCCAAAGCGTGCAAAGAAAGTAGTCGCCTAGTTGACCAGTTTCCTTTTTGTTGAGAGATTGGTCGCCTGAGTTGACCAAATATTCTCGCTTGATGACGGTTTCACCAAGTCTGTTACTCTTTTAACTTGGAGCCGCCAATGTCGGGGTCACCAAAATCTTCAATGAAAGACGTTAGTGTTTCTTGAAGTTATTAAATGTTTATTTATTTATATATATACACTGACGAGCAAAACTGTAACACCAGCTTGCAATCTTCAGTTGCGTAGCTCATAACTCTTTTCGGAGTTAACCTACAATGATGATCCTTCTACCATTTGATTTTGTAACTATTTAGATCTCTTGTCCAAAAGTTGGAAGTGATTTGGTCACCCAGACTAGAAATGGTAAGCAAAATTGAAGAAAAAGCCAAATGTTACAGTTTTGCACTCTCTTAGTTTTTAAATAATTTTTTTTTTTTTTTAATTTTTAAAGGGTATTAAGTGTTTTTAAAATTTTTGTTGTATAAAATATTCAACTCCACATATGTTAAGAGCATCATCGAATAAAATTTCAGTAGATTAGCCCTTATATATCCTTTGGTATTGCCTTAACTTTATCAAGCCAAAAGATGGAAATTCTTATTTAATTACTCGAATTTTTTTTTTTAATTTCATTTGGATTTATTTATGCCAACATAAAATCCATTTTCTGATTTTATAATATTGGGTTCTAATTAAATATTGGTCGAAATAGTGTTAAAAAATTGATTTATAAACGCCAGGACCTATGTTTTACCCCATTTGAAGGCGTGTTTTTCCTGCAGTTTGTTAAAATATTATTTTTTTATACTAAAATATTATTACTTGAACAGTTTTTTTTCTGAGAGAAACAAAAATTCCACACACAATTCAATAATACGGCCGTAACTAATGCCTAAATTTGGTCCACTTTTAAGTATTGTGACGAGAGTCAATGATAGAAGCGTGTCTGCACTGATACTATGTTAAACAATATATAAATTGGCACCACACAGATCCTTACTGGCGTTCTAAGTTAGTTCACGTTAAGAAAAACGATTAATTTAGGTAGTTTGAGGGCATATTACCTTAATTCAATATGTTTGATGCCTTTTTTGTATCAGAATATCGTTACGCTATACAAATGCTTTGAGCGATAAATAAAAACATAGATTTAGGCATTAGTTACGGCCGTATTATTGAATTGTGTGTGGAATTTTTGTTTCTCTCAGAAAAAAAACTGTTCGAGTAATAATATTTTAGTATAAAAAAATAATATTTTAACAAACTGCAGGAAAAACACGCCTTCAAATGGGGTAAAACATAGGTCCTGGCGTTTATAAATCAATTTTTTAACTCTATTTCGACCAATATTTAATTAGAACCCAATATTATAAAATCAGAAAATGGATTTTATGTTGGCATAAATAAATCCAAATGATATTTAAAAAAAAAATTCGAGTAATTAAATAAGAATTTCCATCTTTTGGCTTGATAAAGTTAAGGCAATACCAAAGGATATATAAGGGCTAATCTACTGAAATTTTATTCGATGATGCTCTTAACATATGTGGGGTTGAATATTTTATACAACAAAAATTTTAAAAACACTTAATACCCTTTAAAAATTAAAAAAAAAAAAACCAGAGGGCCGGGGCTAACTTCGACCGCGTCAAAGTTTGTATACCCTTGCAACTTTTTTGGTAACTCTTTCCTTACCTATAGCTATCAAAGTGGAAAAACGTTTTATCTAAAAAGGATAATGTTTGCGAAAGAACGGCCAACAGTCGTGGCATAGGAAATAACGAAGTTATTGGACTAAGTCACAGTTTTCCACCGATCGTTCCTATGGGAGCTATATGATATAGTTACCCTATCCTTATCAAATTTGGCACAGCCATTAACAGATATATTAAACTAACAAATGTTTAATTTGAAAGCAATCGCGTCAAAAGTAACGAAGTTATTGACAAAAGTCACTGTTTTCGAAAGATCGTTCCTATGGGAGCTATATGATATAGTCACCCGATCTTGATCAAATTTGGCATAGTCGTTTATATGTATAATAAACTCACCAATATAAAATTTCACGACAGAAAATAACGAATAACGGCTCAGAAAATAACGAAGTTATTAAGAAAAGTCACTGTTCGTGACTTTGCTGTTTGTATGGGAGCTATATGATATAGTGGTCCGATCCGGCTGAATCCGAGATTTACAACGCCTGCAGTATATACAAGCCTACATGCAAAATTTCAGCTCTGTAGCTCTTACGGTCTAGGAGGAGTTTGCGTTGATCCAGACGGACGGACGGACGGACGGACGGACGGACGGACGGACGGACGGACGGACGGACATGGCTATTTGAACTCGTCTCGTCGTGCTGATCAAGAATATATATACTTTATATGGTCGGAGATGCATCCTTCGATGCGTTGCACACTTTTGACCAAAATTAATATACCCTTTTTGCAAGGGTATAAAAATTTATTTAAAAACTAAGAGAGTGCAAAACTGTAACATTTGGCTTTTTCTTCAATTTTGCTTACCATTTCTAGTCTGGGTGACCAAATCACTTCCAACTTTTGGACAAGAGATCTAAATAGTTACAAAATCAAATGGTAGAAGGATCATCATTGTAGGTTAACTCCGAAAAGAGTTATGAGCTACGCAACTGAAGATTGCAAGCTGGTGTTACAGTTTTGCTCGTCAGTGTATATAGGCACTAGCACATAAACCAGTCACTAAAGTTTGTCGCAACCAACACATAAATTGGGTGGACCTCGGAGTGAGATTACAAAGGTAGAGATGGGGGCCAAAGACACAGCGATGCACACCCGATGTAGCTACAATTGGTGTCTGATCTTACTAAGAATAATGCATTTCTTTTATAGTACAAAATAGAGAGCTCACCAGTGCATAGTTCGACATAGTGTTAGGTCAGCAAAGTACGTCTTTATTGATAATAGCTAACCATAGCAGCTTAATTAACTAGGTCTTTATTGTTTACTGCTGACCATATCAGATCTACTTATGACTGATGAGCCATCGATATCTATAATCGGGTTACATACTTAACATTGACATACATTTCCATTTGTTCTATAGTATAATTGGCTTAATGTTATCTTATTTTATATAATCTAAACACCAACAAGCATAGCGCAATATACATCAAAGGACCTATTACGGATTGATACTCAGTTACATCGATGCGTTTGCACCTCTTGTTGTCGCACTTAACCTGGAAATTAGCTTCTAACGGGGTAGATACCGTGCGGCAACTTTTTCAGAACAGCATCCAACGTTGTGTTCCAAACTCGGCCAGCTTGTTTTAGACCGTACAACGACTTTTTCAGCTTTAACACACCGCCAGATTTGTCATCGTAAAACTCCGGTTGCTGCATATAGACCTCTTTTCCAAAATCTCGTTTCAAGTATGCCGTCGATACATCAATTTGATGAACGTATAGTTCATATTCCGCTGCCATTGCAAGGATCATCCGTGTCATGTTCATGAAGGCCATGGCCTTCCACGACATTGTTGGGTTCATCTATTACTTCATCCAGTACCATTATAACTTAAGAGTTTTCTCTAATCCTTGGCTGACAGTTCTCAATGAAATATACATCTCTGCTTATTTTGACATCGCCAGTTTTCTTATCGTATAAACGATACGCTTTTGAAGATTGCCAATATCCGACCATAATATAATCTCTTCCCTAATCTTGGAATTTTTTCCTTGGTCCTTTTTCTAGTGCAACTGCGACGCATCCACAGGCTTGTGTCCAGTACACACTTCAAACGGCGTTTTGCCTTCAAATGATTTTGTTGGCGATCTATTTCTTAGATATGCAGCACAAACTATTGCCTCTGCCCAAAAGCTTTCTTTTAAACCTTCACTATTCAGCATTACTCTTGCCATTTCCACGAGTGTTCGCTTGCAGCGAGTGTGGAGTGTATGGGACTGTGAGCTGTCTCTTTATGCCATTGGAGTTCAGATAATCATCCAACTCTTTATTGACATACTCCGTCCCATTATCACTCTTTATGGATTTCACTTTCCGGCCTGTCTGACGCTCCACCATGGTAACGTGTTCTTTAATTATTTTGGCCACCTTAGACTTATACTTCGTGGGATAGACATGAATATATTGACTCAAATCATCGATCATTGTCATAAAATATTTGGCTCCACCATTTGATTCCTTGTTCATAGGCCCACATATATCACTATGAATTAATTCCAGCAACTTCGTAGCTCTAGTTTGCGATTGTTCAAACGGCTTTACATAACGCTTGTTTTTCATGCAATCTATGCAGTCTAGATTTTCTCCAGCAATGCTTGATGTCAAACATCGAACCATTTCTTTGTTCTGCAGCTCACGCAATTTTTGCACATTTAAATGACCATATCGCATATGTCATTTTTTGAGCTCATCGGAGGCTTAAGAAACACACAGTCTCTCTTGATTTTTAGTTTCACACAGAAACAATCCACAGACCTTTTTGGCCATTAATATATTGATGCCCTTATCATCATTAACTTAGGCAGTTCCCGAATTAAAAAGTATGGTGCATCCATTTGAAACCTCTTTTCCCACCGATATGAAATTGCATTGCTGCAAGCCTGGTACAAATCAAACGTCTCTGAGCGTTATTGTGTACCCAAGTTTGCTGTGCACAATCACTGTTCCTCTGCCTTGTGACGTCATAGAATAATTTCCTGCCAACTCAATAATTTCATTTTAATCATCAAGTTGATTAAATAACTCACGGTGCGCACACATGTGTGATGTGGCGCCACTATCGATAACCCAATCATCGATATCCATCCTATTGTTAATGGCAACGCCAACAAAAGATCGTTGCCCCTTTATTCTTCCAATATTCGCATCTTCCGCTGTTTTTTCCGCGTCTCACATTGGTGTTGTTTTCATTCTCTTCTTTCATCGCGCATTTTGCCGCGAAACGCCCTGGTTGGCCACATTTAAAGCATCGGCGCCTGTCTGCCTCTGACTTGTTGTCTCGTCGCTTACCGTTCTCACCGCCGATAGAGCATGCTGCGAATGCCTGTACAACATCATTTTGATTGTTCGTCTTTCGTCGTTAATTTTCTTCGGCTAGCTTGCATTTTATGGTACTGAAACTCGGCAACTCATCACGAGCTTCCAAGGCCACAACAAAGTTCTCATAAGACATGCAAACTCGCAAGCAACAAAATTACGGTAAACTCTTCTGGCAAACTTACATCGATGACCGACAAATTTTCAACAATGTTTGAAAATTCCAATATGTGTTTTTACACGCTGTCACCTTTAGCAATTCTTTTGTTTAATAACTGCATAAACAGGGTCACTTTTCCCACTGGACCTGTTGGTCGATGGAACTTTTCTAGTTCTTTCCATATCTCGCTAGCTCTTTCGCACTTTTTTATGGAGTTCAATAGCGGCGCACTTATCGACATAAACAGCACCGCCATGGCTTTGTCCTTTTGACGTTTCCATGTTTCAAACGCTTCATCAGTTTTGGGTTCCACAAGTTCACCTGAAACCACTGACCACAAATCTTGATGTACCAACACGCTTCGCACAAGTACCCACCACGTGTCATAGTTGGCGTCGTCCAACTTTTCAATATTGTACATTGAACTCATTTAACATTTAACATTTAGTAGTAACTTAAACTACTGCTAGAAGGATGGTTTTTTTTTACTCTATTTTATGTGTTAAATGTTCGCGATAGAAGGTTCATTAAAGTATTCCAATTTGAAGACTTAAATGGGCCGCGGTACGCATATGTCTTTTAAGAAGAGGATTCAGATCAGAAACCTTATGAATGAAGGCACAACTTACATAGAAGTCAGTGAAATTTTTAAGTGCTCCCCAACTGTTTTTTCCTAAGTATTACGATGTTGCTGAGGAAGTGATGCTACCATATGCCGAAAAGAAGATTTCACTTTGTTGGGTCTTTCAAAAAGGCGCTCGGATCGATAATGCAGGAGTAGATATAATGATGTGGCACGCACAGTCGCCTGATCTGAGCCCGATCGAAAATTTATGGTGCGACGTTAAGAAGGGAGTAGCTTCTGCAAAGCCAACCACTAAATAAGATCCTTGGACTAATATAGAGAGTATATGAAAGGCCACAACACAAGAAAGGTGCCAGAAACTGATAGATTCCATACCGCGTCGCTGCACAGCCGTACTGGGGAACAATGGAGATGCCACTAATTTATAATATGCTGATAATAACTTGGTCTTTATTTTAAAACTATTTCCCTAGAATAAAATTCAAAAAATTGCTCGCAGCTTTACATAATCAGGTAGTATTTACAAAACAGCATTACTCACGTTTTATATAGTGCACAGGTTGTATATCTCGGATTCAGCCGGATCGGACAACTATATCATATAGCTTCCATACAACCGGCAAAGTCACGAACAGTGACTTTTCTCAATAACTTAGTTATTTTTGGAGCTATTGTCGTGTAATTAAATATTGGTGAGTTTATTACACATATAACGACTATGCCAAATTCAAGATCGGGTGACTATATCATATAGCTCCCATAGAAACGATCGGTTGAAAATAGTGACTTTTGTCAATAATTTAGTTATTTTTGACGCGATTGCTTTCAAATTAAACATTTGTTAGTTAAATATAAATATATCTGTTAATGACTGTGACAAATTTGATAAAAATCGGGTGACTATATCATATAGCTCCCATGGAAACGATTTGTCGAAAACGGTGACTTTTGACAATAATTTCGTTACTTTTGACGCGATTGCTTTCAAAAAAAACATTTGTTAGTTTTATATATCTGTTAATGACTGTGACAAATTTGATCAAGATCGGGTGTCTATATCATATTACATCCCTGTTTAAGATTAAACATAGTGTTCATATGAAATGACTTCACCAAATCAGATGCACCAAAGAAACATACAAAACGAAACAAAAACAAAAATAAGTCATAAAGATTCATATGACAATTATTGCTTTATACACATATGCGTGGAAAACACTTAAGATTATAACAACGGCGCGGTATCAAGTAACCAACGCGGAGCATGAAATATAAATAATTTTCAACCCCTGAAAAACGTGGGTCATTAGAATAAGTTTTTAAGCACAATTGTCGCCTCATAGAGCTTAAGACTTTATTTATATACACAACACTTTGTTAAATAAAATCGTTTCATATATTGAATTCAACAAATGAAGATTGGGTTATTTTCCTTCTTCCTGGAATCCCTATTCACTCCCATAGGAATGATCGGTGGTAAACAGTGACTTTGATCAATAGTTAGTTGCTAAACTAAGATGGTACGTAGGCCGTTCTTTCGCAAACATTAGTCTTTTTAGATATAACGTTTTTTCACTTCGACGGCTACAGATGGGGAAAGAGTAATAAAAAAAGGGTATACAAACTTTAACGCGGTCGAAGTTAGCCCCGGCCCTGTGGTTTTATCGATATTTGCGTAAAAAGTAACGAAGTTATTTATACAAGTGTCTGTTTTTGACGGAAAGTTCCTAGGGGAGCTGTACGATAAAGTCACCCGATTATCAATTAAATTTGGCACAGTCGTTTATAGGTGTAATAAGCTCATTAATAAAAAAATTCACGACAATACATGAGTACTTTTGGTTTTTAAAAGTATTTCTTAACTGTTTTTTGAGCTGCCTCGATATCATAAAACAATGCATAGCTTAGTAGATGCCAGAGCAGCTGAATAGTCCTTGATTTCAAAAACCAAACTAGTGCCTAGAAAATGACAAGTAAAATACAAGATACAAATCCAATTTTAACATATTTAACCAATACTGAACACACATCAAGCCAATTTTTTTTCGCAGTTTTTTCTTTTTTTTTATCCCAGTGGTTTTTAATGGAAGAATATACAATTACTAAGTTAAAAATTTGTGTTATTACAGAAACTGATTGACACTACGGATGAAATTAATAAATCCTGTTCGGTGGGTGAACATGAAGATAATATTCCAAAAAATCGAAACCCAGATGTTTTACCATACGACCGCAACAGAGTGAGTATTAAGTTTAGTGCTCAACAAATAATATATAATATTTTCTTTTTATGACATTTATTTTAGCGACCTATTTTAATCGTTCGAATGAGCAGGCTTGAGGTTATTTTCAGAAAAACAAAAAATTAGCAGGTTGTCTGTATAGCGCTATTTCATAAACTACCAAGTTCTCTCATCATTAGAAGTTGCTAACCACTCTAAATTTTTTATTTCCCCGAAAATGGCACGGCGTTTACAAATAAATTGTAAAAAAAGGTTTGGAACTTTGTTTCCAAAAAGCAAATATTGTTTTATATGCAGTAAAATATACTGCATACAAGTAATATTACAGCGAGATTTTTAGTTGGAAATTAAATTGCTTAATTAGTCTAACTGATTTCTATCAACCTAACAAATATTATTGAAATTGGGCTAGAAACATGCAAAATATACGTATACACGTGTTTTAATAGGCGGTTCGTAAGAAAGCAAGTCGCCGTAGTCTAGTGGCGGCGCTGTAGTGCTCGTATGTTTGTAAGAGCGAGCGAGACATGGATATGCTATGAGGCATGTAAAACGAATTTAATGGAATTATATTTGGTCTTCGCAATAAAAAATACGTGAAACAAATATTGGAGCATGGTATATGGAAGTCGGCGCGACGACTTACCTGCTTTATTATACCTTTGCAGAGGGTGTTATAAAATTGTTCAGGTGTTTGTAATGCACAGAAGGAGAAGTTTCCGACTTCATATATTCTTGATCAGCATGAGAAGCTGATTCGATATAGCAATCTCCGTCGGTCCAAACGCACTTTACTCAGCCAATTCAAAAGCTATAAAAATATGAACTATGTATTTAAGTATCTTATTATTGCATGAGATTAAATCATTCGGATCGGTCCAAGGAGTTCAAGTATTACTATGATTTACTAATGTGATAGTAATCGATCGGATATATAGAACACAAATTGAAGCCCAAACATGGTGAGCTGTTATGCCGGAAATTAGTCTTAGTTATATTTAGACCATATGACAGAAAAATGACAGCATCTTTTATTGTAGCAAGCGACAGTAAAAAATTAAATTTTTTATTTTTTAACCAAACAGAATTGGTTAGGTTAGAAAGACCTATTTAATCGAAGTCCCACATAGACCTAATGTGGTTCGTAGTGTTGCCGGATTTGTAAAATTACCTAGCGGGGGCTCTGTCAGGATATGCGTGTGTCTGGCGAAGGCCAAGAGTTGGTAGATTATTCGTTTAGCCGCATCCTGAAGCGAGTTCAGTAGATGGGCTCCTAGGTACATATGTATGCCTCATCGCTGCCAAGGCTGGACATTCGCAAATCAACATTCACATTTCTTGCAGTTGGTGCGGTCTGTTAGTTTTAGACTCTTCCCATAAGTTGCTGTAAGGCAGTATGCGGTCAGTATGCCTTTAAGGATTTTAAAATCCGTGCGGTTCAGACCTAGCACATGCGCCGCGAGTCTGTCGTCTCGCGTGATGCACATAGTTTTGTCTTTTCGGCAGATGGTAAGGCTTTTTCACCGCTCGTTGGCGGTGTTGCTAGCTGCGGTATCCAGTAGATGCACACATTTTCAATGGCGTTTAAAGCTGTGCTGCAGTAGTTAGGTAGCTTGTATGAGAGTTAATTAGGCGGGTCTGGGCAGTACACCGCTGCCCCCACTCCTGTATTAATTTTCGATCCGTCGGTGTATATGTTGACTGCATTGTAGGGTTTTTGACGCGTCTCCCAAGCTTTGTGACCCAGAAAAATTGCTTTGTCGTTATCGGGTCTTCTTCGTTCCGCTACACCTAGAAGTAAGGTCCTAGCTAGTGACGTATGCTCGGATGGATATGTACTTTAATCGAGTTTCTGGCAGCAAGACACTACTGTGCTGCCCTGTTATCCAAAGGTGTGCCCTTCTTTGCACTTTCTGCACAAGCTTTTGATATGTAGACTTCTCCACGGCCGACCACCAGACAAACACATCATAGAGTATAGGCCGCAGTGACAGATTTTACATAAAGTAAACTATGGTTCACATCGACTTGAAATTTGGTACTCCTGATTATAGCCATTTTTGGAAATTTCGAAAAAAAAACAGAAATTACTACGCCCACCCATGCCGCCTACATAAGTCATGTACAAAAATTAAAGCTTTTCATAATGAAAATTTAATTATTTATTTTTTACGCTAAAACAACTGCTTCAAGTTCTAAACAATACATGTTAAAGTTTTCCTCATCCGAATCAGAATCTGCTCCATGTTTAGTATTTTCCAATTGTTGGTTTTCTTTGAGAAAAAGTTTAGGTTCAGCAAGAAGTGCTTATATACTTGGCGGGAATTCTTTGTTTTTTATAAACTATATTAAAAGAATATTGTGTTACAACTTCTTTTTGAAACCTAATAATCCTTTTTGTGGTATGGTCTAGCATATTTTGCAATGGAACTTGCTCTGAAGTCTCTGTAACTTAAATTTCGATGGGTCTACATTCAAAATTAGCTTTGTAAACTTTATCATAGCATGGAAATCGCACCCATTCGAATGGCGTTATACTGCTTTTTGATTAGGGAATTCTCGAGAAGAAATGATAAAGCATCATCTGCAGAAATTGAAACAGATTTTAGCATGGAGTCGCCTTTTCGCTTGTTGTCCAATATATTTTCTTTTAAAGTATTGTCGTTGTTCCATCTTTTTTAAATACTTCTTTCTTTATGTAAGATACAAATTTAGATAATTTTGTTCCTAATTTCCACCATTTCATAAGCCTCAATATTTGTGGGAAGTTTTTTGATGACCCAATTCGAAATTGCTTCATTTTTGCGCCCGCTGTCAATTCAAAATTGCAACAATTCCGAATGGCTAAATTCTACGTTGTCTGCAACATAGATAAATATTTCAAAAGGCGCAAAAAAGCGCCAAAATGATAAATTACATTATGTTAAGAACATTCAAATGAACATAATTGCATTGTTACTTGCGAGTAGCAACGATAAGCTCACAACTTTTACTCCACGAAACACATATTTTTTGGTTACAATTTTCTACGAAACATCACCAGCAATAACACATAAAACGAAAAACCAAACACAAATAGAAACAAATGGCTATTAATTTTCAAAACTATTTTATAGTTGTTTTTGCTTTTTTTATTTGAGAAACTTAGCTCAACAAAAGTTAATAAGGCTTTCAATCAAAATATAATCAAAAACCACGTGGCAGCAACAGCTAACTTTGAAGGGTTGTAGAAAATCTAGGGTTGTATAAAAAAATATAAGAAAATCGTTTCTAATAAGGTAAAACATTTATTTATTGGAAAAAATATTATGGGCCATTTTTATCCCCTTGCAGAGGGTATTATAAAATTGGTCAGTTGTTTGTAACGCACAGAAGGAGACGTTTCCGACCCCATAAAGTATATACATATATTCTTGATCAGCATGAGAAGCTGAGTCGATATAGCCATGTCTGTCCGTCGGTGCGTATGCGTTTTACTCAGCCATTCTAAGAGCTATCGGGATGAAATTTTTTTGGCGCTTTTTATTACCAGGGTAAGATAAAGTTTGAAAATCATCAGGATCGGACCACTATATCATATAGTTTTAGAAAAAAAATTGTTGCAGAGTGGAAGAAACATTTTCATAAAAATTGGAGCATCCCCATGAAATTTACCAATATGATAGTATTGGATATAGAACCTCAGATCTCAATTTGAATCTGATCGGATAAATAGAACACAAGTTACAGTCAATATAAATCGACTCAAGCGCTGCCTAATACGTCATCATCAAATCATCAGAGCACACGCATACACACACAGACGCAACGCTACATGAACTGTCGCCGTGCTTTGTTTAGGGCATGATGGAAGAAGGAGAAAAAATTTTAGTAAAAAGAGTAATAATCTTTTGTTTGTGTATTGACGAATTGAGTTGCAGGGAAAGAAATTTCAAAAAGTAAAAATATTATTTCCAAGGATGGTATATAAAATTCGGCATAGCCGAAGTTAGCTTCTTTGATATTTATACCCTTGCAAAAAGAGTATATTCATTTTGGTCAGAAGTGTGCAACGCATAGAAGGAAGCATCTCCGACCATATAAAGTATATATATTCTTGATCAGCATGACGAAACGAGTTCATATAGCCATGTCCGTCCGTCCGTCCGTCTGTCCGTCCGTCTGGATCAACGCAAACTCCTCCTAGACCGTAAGAGCTACAGAGTTGAAATGCATGTGGGCTTGTATATACTGCAGGGGTTGTATATCTCGGACTCAGCCGGATCGGACCACTATATCATATAGCTCCCATACAAACAGCAAAGTCACGAACAGTGACTTTTCTTAATAACTTCGTTATTTTCTGAGCTACTGTCGTGAAATTTTATATTGGTGAGTTAATTACACATATAAACGACTGTGCCAAATTTGATCAAGATCGGGCGTCTATATCATATAGCTCCCATAGGAACGATCTTTCGAAAACAGTGACTTTTGTCAATAACTTCGTCACTTTTGACGTGATTGCTTTTAAATTAAACATTTGTTAGTTTAATATATCTGTTAATGACTGTGCCGAATTTGATAAAGATCGGGTTACTATATCATATAGCTCCCATAGGAACGATCGGTGGAAAACAGTGACTTTGATCAATATCTTACTTTTTTCCTATGCTAAGATTGTTGGCCGTTCTTTCGCAAACATTAGCCTTTTTAGCTTAAACATTTTTCCACTTTGATGGCTATAGGTAAGGAAAGAGTTACCATAAAAGTTGCAACGGTATACAAACTTTGACGCGGTCGAAGTTAGCCCCGGCCCTCTGGTTTTTACTTTCTGCCGCTGTTTTTGTAAAATCTGCCACAGTGCACTGAAATGAACAATTCAATGCTTAAGTTGGGGTGAAAGGCTCCAAGTGCTACCCTGGGCCGTATAGAGTGCATTGGTTGCCTTCTTAGCCTCTTCCTCCACATTGGCCTTCCAGGACAGTTTGCTGTTTATAATCAAATCAAGGAATTTTATCTGGTTTATTGGTGTGTCTCTTACTCACTATCTATTTGGAACTTGATCCAGTGCGGGACCTTGTATCTCTTGGTGAAGATATTTATGAACGTCTTGTTCGCATAGGTAGTAGTCCTGGAGGAAATCCTTTTGTATTTGCTGAGCAGGTCATTTACTACGATGTTCCATGCCACCATGCGCCTCTTTTAGAATGAACGTTGGTCAAGGATGATCAAGAGTTCCGCCGATGCAACCCTGTTCTTATGGGCGTTCTGCTAGAGGATACCTAAGCCACAAGCCAAATCGAGGATGCAGTTTGTCCACGTCATCCTAGTTGATCTGAAAGATGCACAGAAGTTCCCTGACTGCTCTCAGATATAAGGCATATATGTGCACATATGATTATCCCTCCATGTACCCAGCTGTTTCCACATCTGCAAGTGTAGTTCTTTATTTTTGGTTAAGTTTTGAATCGCATTCCACGATTTGAGCGCCGCACAGCGGGGCCCTTGGTCATTTTACATTGCAAAAATTATAGCTTCTAAACCGAAAGAGCTATTTAAAATTTAAATATCAAAGAAGCTAACTTCTAACTTTTTATACCCTTACAATCCTTGGCCATAATATTTATACCATACACCCATAGGGTGAAATGGTATATTAAAGTCGCCAAAATGTATGTAACATGCAGAAGGAAGAGCATCTCCGACCCCACAAAGTATATATATTCTTGATCAGGATCAACAACCGAGTCGATCTAGCCATGTCCGTCTGTCCGTCCGTCTGTCCGTATGAACACCTAGATCTCGGAGACTGTAAGAGCTAGAGCCACCAAATTTGGTATGTAGACTCGTGTAGTATGTAGAGTGATCAAGTTTATTTCAAATTTTTTCCACGCCCCTTTCCGCCCCCGCAATTTAAAAAAAGCGTTTATCTCAAAAACTATTCTAGCTAGAGACACAATATTTGGTATGTATATTCGCTTAGTAAATGCACACATGTTGTATGTATACAAAATTTGCCACGCCCTTCTCCGCCCCCGTAATTTGAAAAACTTGATTATCTCCCGTATTTTTTTACATAATGCAATCTAGCAAAATACCAAATTTTATCAAAATCGGAAAAAAAAAAACAGTCGAGTTATGCATATAAACGGTTTTCCATAAGGCCGGAGTTGGCCGTTGGCTGGTGGGGTCGATAGGGTGCTCGTATGATTGAGTGAGCGAGATACTAAGATATGCTTGTAAGAAGCATGTGAAAATGCATTTGTTTAATAAAGTTGACATATTTGCTTTACTGGTGTATGGTATACCTAAGTCGGCGAGACGACTTACTTACTTCATTTTACATGTTCTTAACTCTTTTCTGTAACTTAATTCATCAATGCACAGACAGAACCTTTCAAATATGATTTCCATTTCTTGTCAGTTAAAAGTTGAGCGGTTTTTAAAGTATAATCGTCAAATTTTTTACCATTACTATCTCCTTGCAATTTATAACATTCAAGATAACAGCCAACCTTTAATTGATCTCATGACTAACACATGTCATTAAAGATGTCATTTTATAATTTTCAAACAACAACAGAACTGACTGGGTTTGTAAATGAGACAGAGGTAGAGTTCCCGCCGGATATAAAATCATTACTAACAAAGGGTCCAAAGTTTGCTCTTTCCCTCTCATCATATACATTGCCGATGGGAGACAAAATAGTTCAGACGATTAGGGAAAAAGAAAAACAAGAAGCAGCGCGTACTACGTTCTCTTTAATGGTTAAAGAGCATAGAGCGACGAAATACATAACTGCAACAGATCGTGCAATATTAGATATAGCTCAACGGACATACAAATTTCTTAAACAACATGACGATATATTGATATTGACATCTGACAAAGGAAATAAGACGGTAGCAATGAAAAATACTGATTATGACCATAGAATGATGAACATTCTATCAGATCTAAACACCTATGGAATCCTCAGGAAAGACCCAACAACACAATTACAGACAAAGAACTATAATCTGGTGGACAAACTACATAAGATAGGTTTTATTTTAAATTGAAAAGAACAGAATGATGACAACTACTGCGATCTCCCCAAGAATATATGAACTACCAAAAATACACAAAGAAGGGACACCATTAAGACCAATTTGTTCGTCAATTGGCTCACCATCTTCTGAACTTTGAAAATACATTATACAAATTTTAAAGAATATAACATTGGACTCGAACTATAACATAAAAAATTCAATTGAATTAAAACAGCGCATTAACAACACATACATTTATGACGATGAACAATTAATTTCGTTTGACGTGGTATCATTATTTCCAAGCATACCAACGGATTTAGCATTGGACACAATCGGGAATAAATAAACTAAAATACAGGAACCCACATGGATACCAAAAGCCTTATTTATGGAAATAGTAAAATTCTGCATTCAAGAGAACAGATATTTTACATATAAGAACCAAACTTTCATACAATTAAAAGGAATGCCGATGCCCCGGCCTCACTTATCATTGCGGATATCGTTATGGAAATTCTTCTGGACACCGCCATGAACAAACTAACCAGACCACCAAGATTATTGACGAAATATGTGGATGACATTTTTTTCAATAATACACCAAGATGACATCGATAACACACTGGACACCCTAAATTCTTTTGACAGTAATATTAAATTCACTATGGAGCTGGAAGACAATGGAAAACTGGCGTATTCGGACTCTATGATCATCAGACGAGGAAACGAATTAAAACTAAAATGGTATATGAAGCCAACAGCATCAGGACGAATCATCAATTTTAACTTACAACACCCCAAGACGATGATAATAAATACAGCAAGGAGTTGTATTCAACGGATGCTAAACGTTTCAGATAAAATATACCATGAAGAAACGAAGGAGGAATTAATAAATATTTTAAAGGAAAACGATTTTCCGGATAATGTCCGGATAATCAAGACATTATTCAAAAAACATAAATCCCCTATTGACAAAACCAAAAATGAAACGACCTACTTATCACTTATGTACCTAAATTATCAGAAAGACTATCACATTCGGATTGTTATGACAAAGATGGAATAAAAATAGCACAGAAACCTGACAATCCCTTCAAACATATATTTAATAAAACAAAATCCAAATCGAAAATAAAAACTAGGATCTCACAACACAAGATCGGGTGACTATAACGAATTTTCGAAACGATTGGTCGAAAACGGTGACTTTTGACAATAATTTCGTTACTTTTAACGCGATTGCTTCAAATTAAACATTTGTTAGTTTAATATATCTGTTAATCACTGTGCCAAATTTGATAAAGATCGGGTAAATATATCATATGGCTCCCATAGGAACGATCGGTGGAAAACACAAAAGACATTAAAAAATTATAAAAATCAATGTAAAACAGATGGAATCTAATCACTATTTTCATCCTTATATCCTATTCTTTGAAAAATATGAAACTGAAATTTAATTTATAATGTTTAACATGTCGAAAAATTAATATAAATGTTGAAAGGTGAACACAGCTGTATGTTCACATCGAGAGTGATCCGTAATTTTAATTTTGTAAAAACAAGAGTTAGACTCTTGTGGCCACAATACTCGCATTACATTCACTCCCTATCGTCAGCGTTTGGTCAGCAGCATTGCCACCAGTGTAAAGGTTTTGGACATTTTTGTATTCAAATTTGAGATTTCTTAATCGTCGGGTAAATGAGCAAAATTACGAGAATGAGACGATAGGCGCCCGCGTGTGCAAGTTGGAAACTTTTATTTTGCCATATTCGTGCGTATTCGTTCAAAATCTGTACATAAAAATATTAATATTAATATTTTATTTACAACATATCTGCCAAATAATTCAAAGCTATTCAAAAGCTTGTTTATTCACTGTATTGAATCTGTTACCAAGTCTAGAAGATCGCCCGTACATCACCTACTAATAAATTTTTCAAAATTTTTAGATAGCCAACAAGTTTGAATATCCCTAGCTACGAGTTAATGGGTTGTTATGTTAATGTAACACAAATTTGTGTAAATATTTATTTATTTACGTCAACAACAGTCGACGAAGAAAGCTTAAGCCAAAGGGATAAGAATTAATTGAAAGAAACTAAGCTATGCCTTATACGCAACCAAACATCAACGACCCGTTGGAGTTTTATTTACACAAGGTGTCAGCTATGCCCCGACTCACAGCCAATGTGAAAGAGTTGCATGCAAAGCGATGTCCAAAATATTTTCAGCGGTTTCGTTGTAGATTATTAAAAATTATAGAGCGAAGTGAAGTGACGTTTAGAGAGTAGTTAGTGAGACATCTACTAAGGTAAATAGGAAAAAAAATTCTGGTCAAGTATCTAGTCAATTACTAGATATGACTTAATCATTGATTAGTTTATGAAATGCGAGTCTACGGTTGTAAAGTGAAGAAGATTAATAAGAAGTTTGTCAGAATAAAAAGGGAGGCGAAAACTCGGGTCTCAGTTAAGACCTCGTAACCCGAACTTATGGAATTGCTTTTGAACCGATACTACGCTGAAGAAATGTGAAAATTAAATGAAAGTTTTGGGTCAAGCATAACGCTTAAGTCTTTGAATGATGGTAAACAATCTAATAGAACAGACTTGATAGAGTAATGTGCTAGAAACGGAGACAAACGACTGAATGTCATAAAAGAGCACTTTGAGGCATTAAGATGTAATTTATTAATCACAGAATGTATCGAGATCTGCTTGCCAGTACTGTTGGAATCATTATAGGAATAACAAATCTTGACGTCGTCTGCAAACATGAGCACGCGTGAATGAGCCTAGGTCAAGCGCAAACCATTAATAACAGTGGGCCCAGATGACTGGATTGGGGGACACCTGAGGTAACTTGAACGGTTTTAGATAATGAGGAACAACAAGAAACCTTTTGGGTTTTGCCAATAATATACGATATTACCCAAGGCAATAGTATCGGGGAAAAGCCCATATTGAAAAGTTTCGTAAAAAGCATAGAATCGAAATATTTTAAGGATGCAGCTAGGAATTTTATCAGGCTCGGGTACGAAGGAAGACCTCACAAATGATAAGCTAGAGATAATGGAGTCTTCAGTTATACTAGAAAAAGCACACAATTTAAATGTGGGATTGTGGAGGCATAGGATGTGGGAGGTGAAGCAGTAGTGGAATAAGTCGACTAAAAGAATTTAGCAAGCATTGAGTCATTAAGTCTGAAGGTGGAATGCAGTAGGATAGATCGTCGTTTAGAATTAACAAAGTTGTAAAATCGTTTGAGGTTTTGATAGAATTCAACCCTACGCGCACGATATACATAATTATTGTAGCATTGAGTATTTAAAAGACAGAATTGAGATTTCGCCTCACAATAAATTGCATAGTCAAGTCTCTACTTAATGTTGCGGGGATTAGATAGCCTACGGGTGAACCAGACCGGGGTACTGGAGAGACGGTAGAGACATTCTCATAAGAAACGCATTTATCAATTAGACAATTAAGAGCGAAGTGGAAAAAATTCAAGGCACAATCTATAATACAGCACTCAAATAGAAATGACCAATCAAAAAAGGAAATTAGGTTGTTAAGAAGATTGAAATTTGAAATTTTACGAAAACATCTACGACGAGAATTTGAGATGTTATTCAATGAAATAGTAACGGAATTGGAAGAAATAATAACTTCAATTGTAGTGTGTTAAGGATCTTCAGGATTCACAAGGGGCTGTGTGTTAGATACCGAAAACTTTTCATGTCAAAAATCAGGCTATCAAGATGGGTCGTATGCACGCTCCTGGCAAGGGTATTTCGCAAACCGCTCTACCTTATCCAAGCTGAATTCTGAAGATGTTAAGAGGCAGATTAAGAAGTTGGGCAAGAAAGGTTTGACCCCTTTCAAAATTGGTATCATCCTGCGTGACTCCCATGGTATTGCACAGGTGCGTTTCGTGAATGGCAACAAATCCGATATCCCAGAAGATCTGTACCACATGATCAAGAAGGCTGTTGTCATCCTCAACCAATTGGAACACAAGGACAAGGACGGCAAGTTTCGTTTGATTTGGGTCGAATCCAGAATTCACCGTCTAGCCTGCTACTACAAGACAAGGAGCGTTCTGCCACCAAACTGGATATACGAATCGAGCACCGCCTCTGCTCTGGTTGCGTAAGGCACAGCTGCTAGTTTGTTTTGAAAACAAATTATCCTCTTTTACCATATAACAACAATAAGAGGAATATCAAATAAACACACCCAACCGGAAATAACAGTGGGATCCGAGACAAAAACAAGATCAAGGATTTTTTTTTTAAAGAGTTAAGTAAAGAATTGTTATAGCGGACATTCAAGTAGGCTATCAAGAAAAACATGTTGACATGAAGGAATTAAGAAAGATAGATTATCATCAACAAGCCAAGAAATTTTAGGCAAGTTGAAATCACCTAAAACTATAAGGTAATTAAGACCTTTAAGACGACTAAAAATGGTTTGCAGAGCATCAGCATGGCGCATGCAGGTCATTACTTGGGAAGTCGGAGGAATATAAGAAGAAGGAAACAAGGATAAGCTAAAGATAGAACATGTAACATTGGCGCAAAAAAACTCAACACCTAAGGGCAGATTAATTGGCACAACATCTGAACGCAGATTCGAGTTACTCTTTCCTTATCTATAGACGTCAAAGTGGATAAAGTTTTATCTAAAAAGCCTAATGTTTGCGAAAGAACGGCCTGCAATCTATTCATAGCAAAAAACGAAGTTATTAATCAAAGTCACTGTTTACCACCGATTGTTCCTATGGGAGCTATATGATATAGTCACCTGATCTTGATCAAATTTGGCACAGTCATTAACAGATATATTAAACTAACAATTGTTTAATTTGAAAGCAATCGCGTCAAAAGTAACGAAGTTATTAAGAAAAGTCACTGTTTGTGACTTTGCCATTTGTATGGGAGCTATTTGATATACTGGTCCGATCCGTCTGAATCCGAGATATACAATCTGTGCAGTATATATTTACAAGCATGTAGGCAAAATTTCAAGTCTGTAGCTCTCACGGTCTAGGAGGAGTTCGCATCGATCCAGACGGACGGCGAAGGACGGACGGACATGGCTATATGAATTCGTCTCGTCGTGCTGATTAAGAATATTCATATACACTTTATATAATCAAAGATGCTTCCTCCTATGCTTTGCACACTTCTGATCAAAATTAATATACCCTTTTTGCAACGGTATAAAAATAAAGTAAAAATTAAGTAAGTCGTCTCGCCGACTTCGGTATACCATGCGCCAAGTGAAAAATTATACTACATAAATTCTTGTTACATGCCTCATTATATATGGTGTCTCGCTCAGTCTTAAAAACACACAAGCGCTGTAGCACTCTTTTGGACAGCCTAGTAAAACACTTTTCTACGTGTGTATATTTTGCGTGTTTTAATCAAATGTGGTAGGTTGGTAGGATTTAATAAGTCTAACTATTGTGCCTAATTTGATATCATTTAAAATAAACTTTGATCACTGTATGTTTGAATACCAAACTTGGTGCCTACTAAGCGCACCTTATATGCTGACATGCTAAGGATGGTCACCAGCGTATTGAACACTGGTTCTAAAATGCGCGCAGTTTCGGATCTAAATTAGATAACTTTGCTGCAATAACAAAGGCAACTGGCTCCTCCTTAACCATATAAGTTAGAAACCGGTAAAGGCGATGAGACTAGCTTTTTCAGATGCCAAATTAACTTTTTGAAAGGCATATAAGTTATCTTTGAAGAAATTAACGGCTGTAAATCCAGCAGAAACATGTAGAGAATTGACTGGAATAATAGTGAACGCAAGAAGCCCAAGGCAAACACAAACACGTTTGCTTCTCATGAACGTTATGAAGAGCACCATACTTTGTGCTGCAACGGCATGGGTCGAACCGATGAAGCTGAAAACATATAGACAAGAACCTCATCCACTAGGAACGTCCGCAGTGGTCAGCGCTGTTTCAGGACATATCTGCGAACTAAAAACTAGAGGACTGGGGCTAACGTCGTACCGAAGTTTTTATAGCCTTGCAAGTTTTTTCTTCCGTTACCAACAGGTGTCAAAGGGAAAACCGGTTTATCTAAAAAGTAAAATTTCCGTGAAAGAACTGCCGATATATATAATATAGTTATCCGATTTTGATCAAAATTGCCGGAATAATACAATATTACATGCGTAAGCTAATGACCAGTATGCTGATAATCGCATAACTCACCAAAAAGTCTTTCTACCACCATTTTTTGAAGTGAAAACTTCTTTAGAATCGTTGGGAGTGATTTCAGACTCGATGAAACGAAAAAGCGACCACTAAACAGAGACACATATAGATCTTATAGTATTTAGCCTGCGAGAGAATGAGATGCAAATATATAAAAAGCATTATAAATAAAAAGCATTATGAAAAACTTCGACCAAGCTGGGAGTCGAACCCCGGCCGCCCGATCGCCAAGCGAGCACACTAACAACAGAGCCACGTCGACACTTTGTAAATTGCCGTCGAGTTCTGTAGTTAGTGTGCTCGCTGCGAGAGAATGAGATGCAAATATATAAAAAGCATTATAAATAAAAAGCATTACGAAAAACTTCGACCAAGCTGGGAGTCGAACCCCGGCCGCCCGATCGCCAAGCGAGCACACTAACAACAGAGCCACGTCGACACTTTGTAAATTGTCGTCGAGTTGTGTAGTTAGTGTGCTCGCTTGGCGATCGGGCGGCCGGGGTTCGACTCCCAGCTTGGTCGAAGTTTTTCATAATGCTTTTTATTCATAATGCTTTTTATATATTTATATATTTTTTTGTGATACATTTTTATTTACTTTTTATTTACTTTTTATACCCTTGCAGAGGGTATTGTAAAATTGGTCAGATGTTCGTAACGCACAGAAGGAGGCGTTGACGACCCCATAAAGTATATAAATTCTTGATCAGCATGAGAAGCTGAGTTGATATAGCCATGTCCGCAAAATGTTTTCTTCTAGACCTATATGATATAGTGGTCCGATCCTAAGGATTTTCATACTTTATCTTACCCGGGTAATAAAAAACCCCAAAAAATAGATTTCATCCCGATAGCTCTTAAGACGGCTGAGTAAAACGCATACGCACAGACGGACGGACAGATGGACATGGCTATATCAACTCAGCTTCTCAGGTCGTAAACGCCTCCTTCTGTGCGTTACGAACATCTGACCAATTTTACAATACCCTCTGCAAGGGTATAAAAAGTAAATAAAAATGTATCACAAAATATATAATGAATGAATGCACAGCAACTAGAATCACTGTCTGTTCAGCTCTCTAAAGTGGGAGAAATATGTGCATGCGAAACCAGATTGAGCAATGGAAAAACAGTTTTAATTGTGGCAATTTATATTTCACCCAATCAATCAATAAATAGCATCACGGAATTCATTCATGAAAATTTAATAAAGTATACACTAGAAGTATCGCGGATACTTAGAAAAGATTACGATAAAGTTCCAATGATTTTAAGTGGCGATTTTAACGTAAATTTTGCATTGGACACAGCGGTTCCTTTACTTGACTTTCTCAATACAACATTCAGTTTAAAAATGTGTAACAATCGCACTGAATCAACAACACGATCAAAAACAACAATTGACGCGGTATTTCAAAGATATGTTGACAACATCGAAACCAAAGCATTTGTATCATATTTTAGCTATCATAAGCCACTCGTATCATTTGTTGAAATTGAAAACATTGAGGATGAATAATAATAAAATGAAGAAAATAAAACATGACCTATGTATATAGCAATATTATAATGAACCTATAATTATCCCGCTCCTAATGCTGCTTTCGCCTCATTCTCTCTCAGTTTGTTTTACGGAAGGTTTCACTTCTATCGTGTCTAACCGTTAGACGCCCTCTTTTTTTTTTTAATGGTCGTTCCTATGGGAGCTATATGATATAGTCATCATCGTCATTTGGCTTTCTGCATTTTTAAAATTTCTTAATCTAATTTGAAAAGCACTTACAAATTATTGTATTAAACAATGGATTAACTTATTATTATCCATCCTGATTCATCGCATTCGCCAAGCATAGTATTATAAATGCATATTTTTTCACATATGTATTTTCATTCGATATTTATATATTTATATCCAAATCAAACATATATATATATATATTATATATTTATATTTTAAACATCCAATCCAGCCTGCGGTGTGCAAGAAGCCAAAGCTCTAGAAGTCAAGAAGTCAAAGATCTGATGTAACCTTAATTTCTTAAAGGATGTTTCAACAAATTAATCCTCTAAGCAGCACGCTGTATCCATTAGCGTTCGTGGTCTAACAAAGTGCTCCTGTTAATTTGGTGCTAGCAGTCGAGTTGCTTCCTATAATTCTTGCGGAGCGAATCACCAAGATTGTTGATACTTCAATCCACGGTGTCGAGACGATGCTTGGATGAGTTCTATGGTCCAACCACTGGAAAATCCACAATGTCTTGTTCCACTTTCCCCACCCGTTCGGAGTTGTCTCTAAAGACCGTAGCACCCTCCAAATTAAAACGTAGTTCCTTCAATTGCTTCAGCTGCCACGTTTGTCAAGGACACACGCGCTCCGCTAATATTGACAGTTTTAAGGTCTACGAGCCGACGAGAGGTTGCTGGTGGTCTTGAGTAACAAATACTGTGGTTTCCGCAGAATCAGGGAGCGAGGGAAAAAATTTGTCTCCCTTTTTATACCCTTGGGTATACTAATTTTGGTCAGGAGTGTGCAACGAATGGAAGGAAGCATCTCCGATATAACTTATTTTTGAATTCGTTAAGTATGTTGCGTATTGCTTACGTTATTATTGACAGGCCAATATTTCCGTAAATATATAAAAAAAAACGAGACGAGTTGAAATAACCATGTCCGTCTGTACGTCCGTCCGTCTGGATAAACGCAAGCTCCTTCTAGACCGTAAGAGCTACAGAGTTGAAATTTTGCATGTAGGCTTGTATAAATTATTAAATGTGATTACGGCCAAGTGCTAAAGTAATGTGTCTTTATTGTTTAAGCGATTATACAAAACTGAATATAACGGGTGTTTTTTTAAGCGTTTGGTTTTTAAAATTGAAATGAAACACACAAAATATTATTGTTAAATTTTTATTTGAGATGATAAAACAATATCTGCCAATTACTTTTTAAAAATGACTTCATGTAAATGTTGGCCGCGACTGCGTTTCAAGTGATCAACACGGAAGGTCCAATTTTGCACGCCTTTTTCCAGCATGTCTAAGGGAATTTCGCCAATAACACGACTGATATTGTCTTCCAATGCACAAATTGACGCTGGTTTGTCCTGGTAAACCAATGACTTTACATATCCCCACAAAAAATAATCCAGTGGTGTAATGTAATCACATGACCGCGGTGGCCAACTGACACACAAAAACAAAAACGTCTTTAGATGACTGGCACTTTGTTATATACAGCAGATTCAATCAGTTTGCATCGTCTAATTTCGTCAAACATGATCTAAACATGTCGGTAAGGAGTGTCACTTGTCGGCGTAGACTCCTAGAACAAGAGCTAATATCGCGAAGTCGAAGGAATGTCCCACTCTTGACTTTGAAGCCTGTAAATCACGTTTGTATTTTGACAAAACTCCATATAAATCTTCATATTGCAAAGTAGCGCAATATTTTCGGGCCAGGCGTCCTTAAAGTAGTCCTGTTTGGTGGTGCAGGGTCTAAACAATATGTACGTCGCCCAGAATATACGGAATACCACCCAAACTACACGCTAAAACGGTTAAGCAATCCGGCATGATTTGGACTTGTTTCTCATATAAAGGACGGGTACATGTCATAACGCCCAGTGTCATAAGGCCCATGGGCTTTATGTCGCAAAAATGTGTGTCTTAGCGCCCATGGGCGCTAAGACACTTTTAAATGTGAACTAGCGCCCACTCCAAAAACGAAATAGCGCCCGAGGGCGCTACGACACAATTGAAGAATATTCAATAAAATATTTAAAAAATGTAATTGTTTGCCCTTTAATCGTGTCATAACGCCCATAAAAAAGTGAAATAAAGTCCGGCGTGCTTTATGTCACATTTAAAAGTGTCATTGCGCCCGTGGGCTTTATGTCGCAAAATGTGTGTCATAAGGCCCAAGGGCCTTATGACACTGGGCGTTATGACATGTACCCGAATGATGGGTACATAGTATCGTCAACGTCCGCTATAAAAAAAAGTGTTTTTCCCACAACGCGTGTGGCTGATTGTAATTCTAGTCATATGCTAGGTTAGTTGTTTGTGCCAAAGTACAGTTGTATTATATTTTCTTTAGTGCATCTGATTTGGTGAAGCCGCTTCAGATGAACATGATGTTTATTCTTAAACAGAGATGTTACTCAGTTTTAATAACAAATAAAGTTGCCGTACCAATTAATAATGGTTACACCATTTTTTGGTGTTTTTGACATGGTTGCATTTAAATAAACTTTTTAAGTTTTTCTGATATGAAACAAATTAGTATTTTGATACCAAATGAAAGATAATAAAATAAC
The DNA here is from genome assembly GCF_018902025.1 of Drosophila willistoni. Taxonomy (NCBI): domain Eukaryota; kingdom Metazoa; phylum Arthropoda; class Insecta; order Diptera; family Drosophilidae; genus Drosophila; species Drosophila willistoni. Next base: position 201,400 of record NW_025814055.1, read on the forward strand.
CTTTCCAAAAAGTATAAACTCGTATATTGATATAGCGGACGTTGACGATACTATGCGCAGTACGTTCAAGTGGCCCCTACGACACCAGGACAAAGCCTGTTACGCGCGAGCCCAAGCAGATAACTGCCCACCTCCCACCCGACCGACCGAGGGGTGCAGCCGTATAACGCACGGCACGAATCGCGTGGACAAAATACACAATAGAAAAGACAGACAAACACATAATACTATAGCTATCTATTAACTAAATGGGATAGGATAGATGTTTTAAGCATATTAATAGAAAACTCTGAGCCGATTACAGGGGATAGAAGATTGTAATCAGAGCAGAGGACCCTAAAAGGTTCATGCATAGCATAGTTAGAAGAACAACGACTAAGGGATAAAGGTATTAAAGGATGTCTACTCCGTCTACATGGTACCGACAGATTCACCTAATAACTCAGGCGAGTCGATATCACCAATTAGGAGCTTGTGCATAAAAATGACACCAAGCATAATTCTACGGTTAGTTAGGGACGGAAGGTTAATCAAGAGAAGTCTACTAGAATACGAAGGCAAATTGACATTGCGATCCCAGCTTAAGCCACGAAGAGCAAATAGCAAGAACTGCTTTTGAACGGATTCTAGTCTAATCTGGTGCGACTCATATTGAGGTGACCAAATGCAAGATCCATACTCTAAAATAGGACGGACAAGCGAAGTAAAAAGAACTTTAGTTGTATAGGGGTCATCAAATTCTTTTGACCATCTTTTAATGAAACCCAGGACACTCATGGCCTTTGCGACCGTGGTGGAAATATGGGTGTTAAAATTTAACTTATGGTCCATAAGTACGCCCAAATCATTCATATTATTTAGACGTTCTAAAGGGCTATCGTTTAGAAAATAAGTGACCAGTTGAGGAGAGTTACGAAAAAAAGTCATTACCTTACATTTGGTAGTGTTAAGATTTAGTAGATTAAACTGGCACCAGGATTGAAAGTTTTTAAGATCAGCTTGTAGCCGACTAAATGAATCTGTATCTTTATAAGTAAGACAAAGCTTGACATCGTCAGCATACATAAGCACACGCGAATGAACAATGACTGATGGAAGATCGTTAATAAATAGTGTGAAGAGCAGAGCGCCAAGATGACTACCCTGATATACACCAGAAGTCACAGAAATGGAAACGGAAAAAGAAGACTTAAAAAGTACCTTCTGTTTTCTATTTGTTAAATATTCTCGAACCCAAGAAAGGAAAAGGGGTGGAAACCCAATGTCGCTCAGCTTAGAAAGTAATAGGGTATGATTAACGGAATCAAAGGCTTTGCTGAAGTCAGTGTATATGACATCAGTTTGTTTACCATTTTTGAACCCCTTGATAATTATTGATGTAAATTCTAAAAGGTTAGTGGTTGTAGATCTACGTTTCACAAACCCATGTTGGGATGGCGAAATAATAGAGCTGCAAAAATGTTGCAATTGAGAAGTTATAATTTTCTCAAAAGCTTTCGGAATAGAGGACAATTTTGAGATACCCCTATAGTTAGAGGCTTCGGACTTTTTGCCATTTTTATGCAGAGGAATAATATCCTCCTCCTCCTTCCAAATAGATGGAAAAGAGGAAGATTCGACGGACAATAGCAGCAATTTCAAAATGGGTTTACATAATGCGTTTGCACAGAACCTGAGTACACATCCAGAAAGACCATCTGGCCCCGGAGAATAAACAGGTTTAACTAGTTTAAGTTCGCTAAGAAGAGAACTTTCATCAATCACTGGATTGAAAATGCAATTAGCCTTTTTTAAATGATAAGGATACGGACTTCCTCGATATTCCGTTGAGGAATAAGTTGTTTTGAAAAAACTCGCAAACACATCGGCAATTGCCTGATCAGTGCTCGCTTTTTTATTTTGAAAAGACAAAAAAGATGGGTGCACAGAGGTCTTACGTTTAGAATTAACAAAATTATAAAATTGTTAGGGTTAGAAGAAAACTGAAGCTTACACCGCTGAAGATAATTCCTTTAGCGTTGTGTATTAAGCATCGTGAATTTTGAACGAGCGACTGTATACAGAGCATAATCTGATGAACAACGTGTTTTTTGAAACTTCTTATAATATCGTGTCTTCACATTTTTCAAATTGGATAACTCACGAGAGAACCAGGGATGTTTGTTAGGCCGCTCTGCTCCATCAATAAAATCATGTGACATAGAAGGCAGCAACATGGTAGATTCATCTGTTAGTGACCATGCTAAAGCAGGTAAATTGAAATCACATAAAACTATGAGCATGTCTTGACTAGAAACTAAAGAGGAGACAAACTGAATTGCCTCTAAGTGATTTAAATAGACCACGATGTCAGACGATGGTGGAATATAGGAAGAAGCATTAAAAGATTTAAAATTTACTTTAACACCGACAAACTCAATCTACTGGGCATTAGAAAATTGAATTATTTCAGATGATAAAGCAGCATTAACAGCTATCAGAACGCCACCGCCTACGCGAGAAATCAGATCACGTCTGAATATAGAAAAGTTTGTGGAAAAACCGATGCATCAGCAATATCAGATTTTAGCCACGTCTCCGTAAAAGCTAGAATGTTATATTCAAAAGAAAGACTATCTATATAGAGATTAGAAAGTTTACATTTCAGTCCTCTAACGTTCTGGTAACCCAGGCTAAGGGACGAAACTAGTTTTTTGACACACCAGCAGATGCTGATTCGAGACGTTAACTTTCTTCCGAATATAGGCTATTACATCATCAGATGTGACAACAGGGTCTAGCCTAGGAACAAATATATGTTTCTTTGGTCGTATGCCAAGGAGAGGCCGCGGTCCCGAAGCGTCAGCCGCAGCAGCAACGTTGGACAAGTCACCCACTGTAGCAGTCAACTTATTTACGGGGCCCTCGATACTTTTAGAACTATCGGCAATTTCCATTAGAATGGGTAATTGCCCAGACACATCGGACACTACAATTGGCATCGTTTTTAAGAGGGTTTTCCCAGGTGATACCGGTAATTCCTTACTAATTCACCGGTCTCTTAAACGACATCAATTGTTGTACATAGGGAGTGAACGGTGCAGGCGGATCTACACATAAAGAAACACCCCAAGGACTGGTTCTTTTACGTTTTGGAGACTCATTCATAAGCGACAAGCTTCTAAACTAAGTCTCCACCGCAGTAAAAACCGCAGTAAACTCCGTTTTCCACCTTAAGCAATAGACTCCTTGATTCTGCCTGTGTAACCTGCACACTTAACGTGAACCCCATTGTCACACAACCAACAAAGAATATAATCATGGGAGTTAATTGCGTAAGTGGCAACTATGCAATTATTTTTAGAGCAGACAACAATTGCATCAAAAAGTGTAATTTAATTAAAAAAGGAATAAAAATAAAAAAATAAAAATGTATATTTAAACAAAAACACAAAAGCGACTGCAAGAATTCGCGAAATGAAAAAAAAATTCGGATGCTGAAATTAAAATTAAACCGATAATGAGTTTAAAAGTCATAGAAAATTATTTAATCGCGAGAAAAAATTAAATTTGATAAGCGCAAAAAATAGCACGTCCGTCCTCTGCAACAAGTTAAATGAAGGAGGAGGAGTTTGCGTTGATCCAAACGGAAGGAACGGACGACGGACATAGCTATATGAACTCGTCTCGTCGTGCTGATCATACTTCCTTCAATGCGTTGCACACTTCTGACCAAAATAATATACCCTTTTTGCAGTGGTCTAAAAAACGCTTCGACACGACCTGCTTATTCACGTGTTGAATTTTCGTGACAAATTTGAAAACAATTGGTCAAGTGGTTTTCCCGCTAGAGTGCTCACCGACGTGCAAAATGCTGTTTGTCAGAAAATCGACGTAAATTTTTATACCCTTGCAGAGGGTATTATAAAATTGGTCAGATGTTTGTAATGCACAGAAGGAGACGTTTCCGACTGTTTATGTGGCGTTGCGTCTGTGTGTGTATGCCTGCCAATCGCAGCATGCATGTAAAAAGGGATGGAAAAGAGGAAGAACAAGAAATTGAAATGTTATTTGAAAGGTTTTGTCTGTGCATTGATAAATTGAGTTACAGAAAAAATGTTTGGAACATGTAAAACATGTATTAAGGCCAAGGATATTCGTTGATATTTTTGATTTCATTATGTTCTTTTAAAAATTAGGAATTTCGTTTAATTTCAAGGTTAGATTGTGTAAAAAACGAGCTTACGATGTCGGGAGAATTTTTGTTCCCATTTTTCGAAACACAGCTGTAAGTACAGTTATAAGTTAAAAATAAAATGTTTTACTTCGTGAATGGTACCGAAGTCGGAGAGACGACTTACTTAATTTTTCGTATAAATTAACCACCACTTCTCTAAACTTTATTTTTAGGTAATATTGAGTCCTTTGCCTATGAGAGACAATTCAACATATATTAATGCGTCCTTTATTGAAGGATATGAAAATACCGAAACATTTATAATCGCACAAGATCCCCTGGATACTACTATAAACGATTTTTGGAGAATGGTCTCAGAGCAGAGTATCTCCACACTGGTGATGATATCGGAGGTAAGTACTTTTATTTTTAGTCCTACCGCCTATTTGATCAGTTATCGCATGAACAGGCAAAATAAAGAATTTGGGGAACCAAAGCCAAACATTTAAAAGATAACGCGTAATTAACTGGACGTCGACGGGTACAATTTTGTGCGAGCCCAAGCAGAGAGCTGCACATCTGTATTCTCGTTGTTGAATACCCCACCACAATAAAAATGAAGAGGAGACTTACATACGTCGACGAATAAGCAGAATGAAAATAAGTACAGCTGCAATCAAAAAAAAATCCCTCTTTCACTCAAAAAATACTTATGTATAACTCCTAAAAAACTAAACGAGCACTCTCCTATAATTATTCGAAAATACAAATTCGTCGGATTTATCAATATAAATCAATATATCAATATAAAAGAGCAGTATTCATTTAACATTAAAACAATATGTGTGAAAATCCAAAATTATAATCCAAAAATATTGAGATATAGGCAATCTCCAGCGGGACCTCGAAAAAAGTGGTTTGCGGTGAACATCGTAACTCATCACAGAATTATCGGAAATGAAAAAATCAAATTTCATTACTTAAGGGACAAAATTCCCCAGGTAACGCTGTTGAGTTTTTATTTATAATTTTTTTTTTTGATTTTTAAAGGCACTTCACAGTCAAAAACCCCGATTTTCGCCCAAAAAACAGAGTTATTCGTTGTTGTAGAAACAATAAACTAAAAAAAAAAAACTCGACAGCGTTACCTGAAGAGTTTAGTGAAGAAATACTGTGTAAAATTTCAAAAGGATTCGTCCAGTAGATTTTGCAGGATCGTGTTCACCGACTTTCAAATTGGCAACTTTTCAGGAGAGCGTTTTAAAGTTTTGGACAACCAAAAATCTAATATAAAACGGTCGGACGACCTGCGTTCAACTCGGATCGATCTAAAATTTTAACACACTATTCTTAAAATGTTGTGCATTCAGAAAAAAAATTAAAACCAGAGGGCCGGGGCTAACTTCGACCGCGTCAAAGTTTGTATACCCGTGATCAAAGTCACTGTTTTCCACCGATCGTTCCTATGGGAGCTATATGATATAGTCACCCGATCTTGATTAAATTTGGCATACTCGCTTATATGTATAATAAACTCACCAATATAATTTCACGACAATAGCTCAGAAAATAACGAAGGTATTGAGAAAAGTCACTGTTCGTGACTTTGCGGTTTGTATGGGTGCTATATGATATAGTGGTCCGATCCGTCTGAATCCGAGATATACAAACTGTGCAGTATATACAAGCCCACATGCATCAAAATAAAAGCTAAAAAAAGAAAGAAACAAAGAAAAGCAGAAGCTAAAAAATTTTTTTTTATAAAATCCTTAATTAAATTTTTTCCCACTCAAAAAAGAAAAGAAAAATATTAAAGAAGCTAACATCGGCTATGCCGAAGTTTATATACCCTTGCAGTCCTTGGTAAGAAAGAAACCTTTGCTAACATCGTTGCAAAAGAAAATGCGGTTGCTATGGGCTAAACACAGAAGAAACTGGGTGCAGAGGCAGTGGAACTGCATTATTTTTAGCGATGAATCGAGATTTGAAGTATGTTCCGGTCATTACCGTAACAGAGTCATACGCAATAGCAAGGAAGCGTATCACAAAGATTGCTTACAACGCACGGTAAAGTTTCCCACGAGCACAATGGTGTGGGGATGTATGACTGGAAATGGTGTAGGAGAGCTCCACTTTATAGATGGCACTGTGAATGCAGAAAAATACAAAGATATTTTGCAAAAGTTCCTCATTCCATCAATACCAAAGCTTTCTAACTGTGGGGAATATACCTTCCAACAAGATGGTGCAGCTCCGCATACCGCAAAATCCACCAAAAATTGGCTTCAGGTGAATGGCATTAATGTGTTAGACTGGCCATCATCAAGCCCAGACCTGAGCGCAATAGAAAATATTTGGGGTTTGATGAAAATAAAGTTGCGAAATAACCCTCAGCGAACCCTGGCAGGATTAAAGTCAAAAATTCAAGAAGTTTGGGATTCAATAACTCCAGAAAATTGTAAAAACCTAGTTAATACTATGGGAGATCGAATTAAGGCAGTCATTTTAAATAAAGGAGATTGAATAGGGATTCCCGGAGAGAAGGAAAATAACCCAATCTTCATTCGTTGAATTCAAAATATGAACTGATTTTATTTACAAAAGTACGGAGTTCATATAGGAAATCTTAGGCTCTAGGAGGTAACAATTGTTCTTAAGGAGATCTTATTCTAGTACGACTCACACCCACGCATTCGGGGGTTAAAAAATTATTATTATTTTGGGCACGGCATCGGCCACTTGACATCCTGCCGTCGTGATCGTTTGGGTTAGTTTACAATTACAAGTCTCTTATCGTCCCCGACCGGTCTCATGCACCGTCCACTCCTAATGTACAGCAATTGATATCGTTTAAGAGCCCGGTTGTGAATGCTATTAGTAATGAATTACCGAATGGGAATGATCTCTTAAAAACGATGCCTATTGTAGTGTCCGATGTGTCTGGGCAATTACCCATTCCAATGGAAATTGCCGATAGTTCTAAAAGTATCGAGGGCCCCGTAAACAAGTTGACTGCTACAGTGGGTGACTTGTACCACCAAAGAAACATATATTTGTTTCTAGGCTAGACCCTGTTGTCACATCTGATGATGTAATAGCCTATATTCGGAAGAAAGTTAACGTCTCGAATATTGCGGTGGAGAAGTTTAAATTTTCTTATTCTCGGGACATTTCGTCCTTTAAAATTAGTGTTTCTGCCAATATCTTCGACACTATATGTCGAGAAGATTTTTGGCCTAAACATATAATAGTTAAGGAATATACTGTAAAAAAGAAAAATCGGCAACCGATTCGCTTGCCTACAACAACAACTAATACTATTCCTGCCAAATCAGCATCTGCTGGTGTGTCAAAAAACTAGCTTCGTCCCTTAACCTGGGTTACCAGAACGTTAGAGGACTGAAATCTAAACTTCCTAATCTCTATGTAGATAGTCTTTCTTTTGAGCATAACATTCTAGCTTTCGCAGAGACGTGGCTAAAACCTGATATTGCTGATGCATCGGTTTTTTCCACAAACTTTTCTATTTTCAGACGTGACCGGATTTCTCGCATAGGTGGTGGCGTTCTGATAGCTGTTGATGCTGCTTTATCATCTGAAATGATTCAATTTTCTAGTACCCAGGAGATTGAGTTTGTCGGTGTTAAAGTAAATTTTAAATCTTTTAATGCTTTCATTACTTGTTCCTATATTCCACCATTGTCAGACATGGTGGTATATTTAAATCATTTAGAGGCAATTCAGTTTGTTTCCTCTTTAGTTTCCAGTCAAGACATGCTCATAGTTGTAGGTGATTTTAATTTACCCGGCTTTAGCATGGTCACTAACAGATGAATTTACCACGTTGCTGCCCTCTTTGTCACATGACTTTATTGATGGCCTTCTAGGCTTATCTTTATCCCAAGTCAATCCTGTCTTAAATTCTAATGGAAAATCGTTAGATCTTATTTTTGTATTGGATTCTTCTTATTGTGAGGTTTCTAGGATCGAACCATTTGTTCTTCCAGAAGACAAATTTCATCCTACATTAAATTTAAAAATTGATTTGCCCTTGCTTTCACCATTACTTGGTTCAAATGAGTCACCACTAACTAGGTGCTTTCGTAAGACTGACTTTGCCAGCCTTAATGAAAACATTGCTTCTACCGATTGGTCTTATCTGTACAATTGTAGTGATATGAACTCGGCTGTTCGTTTTTTCTATGATACTCTGAATTCACTCTGTGATATTTGTGTGCCTCTTGGTAGGCTGGAGCGGCTTAACAAACCTCCCTGGTTCTCTCGCGAGCTATCCAATTTGAAAAATGTGAAGACACGATATTATAAGAAGTTCCAAAAAACACGTCGTTCATCAGATTATGCTCTGTATACAGTCGCTCGTTCAAAATTCATGATGCTTAATACACAATGCTATAAGAATTATCTTCAGCGGTGTAAGCTTCAGTTTTCTTCTGACCCTAAACAATTTTATAATTTTGTTAATTCTAAACGCAAGACCTCTGTGCACCCATCTTTTTTGTCTTTTCAAAATAAAAAAGCGAGCACTGATCAGGCAATTGCCGATATGTTTGCGAGTTTTTTCAAAACAACTTATTCCTCAACGGAATACCGAGCAAGTCCGTATCCTTATCATTTAAAAAAGGCTAATTGCATTTTCAATCCAGTGATTGATGAAAGTTCTATTCTTACCGAACTTAAATTAGTTAAACCTGTTTATTCTCCGGGGCCAGACGGTATTCCTGGATGTATACTCAGGTTCTGTGCAAACGCATTATGTAAACCCATTTTAAAATTGTTTCTATTGTCTGTCGAATCTTCCTCTTTTCCATCTATTTGGAAGGAGGAGGAGGATATTATTCCTCTGCATAAAAATGGCAAAAAGTCCGAAGCCTCTAACTATAGGGGTATCTCAAAATTGTCCTCTATTCCGAAAGCTTTTGAGAAAATTATAACTTCTCAATTGCAACATTTTTGCAGCTCTATTATTTCGCCATCCCAACATGGGTTTGTGAAACGTAGATCTACAACCACTAACCTTTTAGAATTTACATCAATAATTATCAAGGGGTTCAAAAATGGTAAACAAACTGATGTCATATACACTGACTTCAGCAAAGCCTTTGATTCCGTTAATCATACCCTATTACTTTCTAAGCTGAGCGACATTGGGTTTCCACCCCTTTTCCTTTCTTGGGTTCGAGAATATTTAACAAATAGAAAACAGAAGGTACTTTTTAAGTCTTCTTTTTCCGTTTCCATTTCTGTGACTTCTGGTGTATATCAGGGTAGTCATCTTGGCGCTCTGCTCTTCACACTATTTATTAACGATCTTCCATCAGTCATTGTTCATTCGCGTGTGCTTATGTATGCTGACGATGTCAAGCTTTGTCTTACTTATAAAGATACAGATTCATTTAGTCGGCTACAAGCTGATCTTAAAAACTTTCAATCCTGGTGCCAGTTTAATCTACTAAATCTTAACACTACCAAATGTAAGGTAATGACTTTTTTTCGTAACTCTCCTCAACTGGTCACTTATTTTCTAAACGATAGCCCTTTAGAACGTCTAAATAATATGAATGATTTGGGCGTACTTATGGACCATAAGTTAAATTTTAACACCCATATTTCCACCACGGTCGCAAAGGCCATGAGTGTCCTGGGTTTCATTAAAAGATGGTCAAAAGAATTTGATGACCCCTATACAACTAAAGTTCTTTTTACTTCGCTTGTCCGTCCTATTTTAGAGTATGGATCTTGCATTTGGTCACCTCAATATGAGTCGCACCAGATTAGACTAGAATCCGTTCAAAAGCAGTTCTTGCTATTTGCTCTTCGTGGCTTAAGCTGGGATCGCAATGTCAATTTGCCTTCGTATTCTAGTAGACTTCTCTTGATTAACCTTCCGTCCCTAACTAACCGTAGAATTATGCTTGGTGTCATTTTTATGCACAAGCTCCTAATTGGTGATATCGACTCGCCTGAGTTATTAGCTCAGGTGAATCTGTCGGTACCATGTAGACGGAGTAGACATCCTTTAATACCTTTATCCCTTAGTCGTTGTTCTTCTAACTATGCTATGCATGAACCTTTTAGGGTCCTCTGCTCTGATTACAATCTTCTATCCCCTGTAATCGGCTCAGAGTTTTCTATTAATATGCTTAAAACATCTATCCTATCCCATTTAGTTAATAGATAGCTATAGTATTATGTGTTTGTCTGTCTTTTCTATTGTGTATTTTGTCCACGCGATTCGTGCCGTGCGTTATACGGCTGCACCCCTCGGTCGGTCGGGTGGGAGGTGGGCAGTTATCTGCTTGGGCTCGCGCGTAACAGGCTTTGTCCTGGTGTCGTAGGGGCCACTTGAACGTACTGCGCATAGTATCGTCAACGTCCGCTATATCAATATACGAGTTTATACTTTTTGGAAAGGTTATTTTATTATCTTTCATTTGGTATCAAAATACTAATTTGTTTCATATCAGAAAAACTTAAAAAGTTTATTTAAATGCAACCATGTCAAAAACACCAAAAAATGGTGTAACCATTATTAATTGGTACGGCAACTTTATTTGTTATTAAAACTGAGTAACATCTCTGTTTAAGAATAAACATCATGTTCATCTGAAGCGGCTTCACCAAATCAGATGCACTAAAGAAAATATAATACAACTGTACTTTGGCACAAACAACTAACCTAGCATATGACTAGAATTACAATCAGCCACACGCGTTGTGGGAAAAACACTTTTTTTTATAGCGGACGTTGACGATACTATGTACCCATCATTCGGGTACATGTCATAACGCCCAGTGTCATAAGGCCCATGGGCTTTATGTCGCAAAAATGTGTGTCTTAGCGCCCATGGGCGCTAAGACACTTTTAAATGTGAACTAGCGCCCACTCCAAAAACGAAATAGCGCCCGAGGGCGCTACGACACAATTGAAGAATATTCAATAAAATATTTAAAAAATGTAATTGTTTGCCCTTTAATCGTGTCATAACGCCCATAAAAAAGTGAAATAAAGTCCGGCGTGCTTTATGTCACATTTAAAAGTGTCATTGCGCCCGTGGGCTTTATGTCGCAAAATGTGTGTCATAAGGCCCAAGGGCCTTATGACACTGGGCGTTATGACATGTACCCATATCATTCCTCTGCATAAAAATGGCAAAAAGTCCGAAGCCTCTAACTATAGGGGTATCTCAAAATTTTCCGCTATTCCGAAAGCTTTTGAGAAAATTATAACTTCTCAATTGCAACATTTTTGCGAACAACATTTTTTTGAACAACATTGGGTTTCCACCCCTTTTCCTTTCTTGGGTTCGAGAATATTTAACAAATACAAAACAGAAGGTACTTTTTTTATTTATTTTTATTTGGACTATTTTGGACTGAACAAAGAGTCCCATATTTTCAGAAACGAGCAAGATACTGAAGGAAGGGCATTTTGAGCTGTTCATTAAAATAGCAGTGACAACTAAGAATTACAATCTGTCGATTCTAAATTATTTGAAACTTTAAATTCATGTCACCTTTGGTTCTTAGGACTTAATACTTAGTCCTGAACCAATTATTGGCAATAGCCGGTTGGCACCTGCGCCGCACCGACTCCAGCAATGCTGAATTGGGATCTGTAGCCATTTTTAATGGATAACTTCCCAATGCTAAGCTTTATTGGAAGGTTTTCTCTTTGTGACGCTTCTCTGAATGTTTCCCCATACATTTTTAATGGGTTACCAATCCGCCGACTAAGCTGGCCCTGGCATAACATCGATTCTTTCGAATTGAAAACAAATTTTTTGAGCTTGCTCCTAGGTTTTGGGTCGTTAGACCGGTGATATGTCCATTTTATGGGCAGATTCCATATGATATAGGAGAGCTTAACCTTCCTTATGATGTCCACGTAGATATTTCGATTCATATTTTCATGAATCTTATGTATTGGACCAAGTCCTTTATATGAGAAACAAGTCCAAATCATGCCGGATTGCTTAACCGTTTTAGCGTGTAGTTTGGGTGGTATTCCGTATATTCTGGGCGACGTACATATTGTTTAGACCCTGCACCACCAAACAGGACTACTTTAAGGACGCCTGGCCCGAAAATATTGCGCTACTTTGCGAAGTCACAGAAATGGAAACGGAAAAAGAAGACTTAAAAAGTACCTTCTGTTTTCTATTTGTTAAATATTCTCGAACCCAAGAAAGGAAAATGGGTGGAAACCCAATGTCGCTCAGCTTAGAAAGTAATAGGGTATGATTAACGGAATCAAAGGCTTTGCTGAAGTCAGTGTATATGACATCAGTTTGTTTACCATTTTTGAACCCCTTGATAATTATTGATGTAAATTCTAAAAGGTTAGTGGTTGTAGATCTACGTTTCACAAACCCATGTTGGGATGGCGAAATAATAGAGCTGCAAAAATGTTGCAATTCAGAAGTTATAATTTTCTCAAAAGCTTTCGGAATAGAGGACAATTTTGAGATACCCCTATAGTTAGAGGCTTCGGACTTTTTGCCATTTTTATGCAGAGGAATAATATACGACTCCTTCCAAATAGATGGAAAAGAGGAAGATTCTACAGACAATAGAAACAATTCTAAAATGGGTTTACATAATGCGTTTGCACAGAACCTGAGTATACATCCAGGAATACCGTCTGGCCCCGGAGAATAAACAGGTTTAACTAATTTAAGTTCGGTAAGAATAGAACTTTCATCATTCACTGGATTGAAAATGCAATTAGCCTTTTTTAAATGATAAGGATACGGACTTGCTCGGTATTCCGTTGAGGAATAAGTTGTTTTGAAAAAACTCGCAAACATATCGGCAATTGCCTGATCAGTGCTCGCTTTTTTATTTTGAAAAGACAAAAACGATGGGTGCACAGAGGTCTTGCGTTTAGAATTAACAAAATTATAAAATTGTTTAGGGTCAGAAGAAAACTGAAGCTTACACCGCTGAAGATAATTCTTATAGCATTGTGTATTAAGCATCATGAATTTTGAACGAGCGACTGTATACAGAGCATAATCTGATGAACGACGTGTTTTTTGGAACTTCTTATAATATCGTGTCTTCACATTTTTCAAATTGGATAGCTCGCGAGAGAACCAGGGAGGTTTGTTAAGCCGCTCCAGCCTACCAAGAGGCACACAAATATCACAGAGTGAATTCAGAGTATCATAGAAAAAACGAACAGCCGAGTTCATATCACTACAATTGTACAGATAAGACCAATCGGTAGTAGCAATGTTTTCATTAAGGCTGGCAAAGTCAGTCTTACGAAAGCACCTAGTTAGTGGTGACTCATTTGAACCAAGTAATGGTGAAAGCAAGGGCAAATCAATTTTTAAATTTAATGTAGGATGAAATTTGTCTTCTGGAAGAACAAATGGTTCGATCCTAGAAACCTCACAATAAGAAGAATCCAATACAAAAATAAGATCTAACGATTTTCCATTAGAATTTAAGACAGGATTGACTTGGGATAAAGATAAGCCTAGAAGGCCATCAATAAAGTCATGTGACAAAGAGGGCAGCAACGTGGTAGATTCATCTGTTAGTGACCATGCTAAAGCGGGTAAATTAAAATCACCTACAACTATGAGCATGTCTTGACTCGAAACTAAAGAGGAGACAAACTGAATTGCCTCTAAATGATTTAAATATACCACCATGTCTGACAATGGTGGAATATAGGAACAAGTAATGAAAGCATTAAAAGATTTAAAATTTACTTTAACACCGACAAACTCAATCTCCTGGGTAATAGAAAATTGAATCATTTCAGATGATAAAGCAGCATCCACAGCTATCAGAACGCCACCACCTATGCGAGAAATCCGGTCACGTCTGAAAATAGAAAAGTTTGTGGAAAAAACCGATGCATCAGCAATATCAGGTTTTAGCCACGTCTCTGTGAGAGCTAGAATGTTATGCTCAAAAGAAAGACTATCTACATAGAGATTAGGAACTTTAGATTTCAGTCCTCTAACGTTCTGGTAACCCAGGTTAAGGGACGAAGCTAGTTTTTTGACACACCAGCAGATGCTGATGTGGCAGGAATAGTATTAGTTGTTGTTGTAGGCAAGCGAATCGGTTGCCGATTTTTCTTTTTTACAGTATATTCCTTAACTATTATATGTTTAGGCCAAAAATCTTCTCGACATATAGTGTCGAAGATATTGGCAGAAACACTAATTTTAAAGGACGAAATGTCCCGAGAATAAGAAAATTTAAACTTCTCCACCGCAATATTCGAGACGTTAACTTTCTTCCGAATATAGGCTATTACACCATCAGATGTGACAACAGGGTCTAGCCTAGAAACAAATATATGTTTCTTTGGTGGTATGCCAACGAGAGGCCGCGGTCCCGAAGCGTCAGCCGCAGCAGTAACGTTGGACAAGTCACCCACTGCAGCAGTCAACTTGTTCACGGGGCCCTCGATACTTTTAGAACTATCGGCAATTTCCATTGGAATGGGTAATTGCCCAGACACATCGGACACTACAATAGGCATCGATTTTAAGAGATCATTCCAGGTGATACCGGTAATTCATTACTAATAGCATTCACAACCGGGCTCTTAAACGATATCAATTGCTGTACATTAGGAGTGGACGGTGCATGAGACCGGTCGGGGACGATAAGAGACTCTGGCGGATCTACAGATACAGAAACACCCCAAGGACTGGTCCTTTTACGTTTCGGAGACTCATTCATAAGCGATAAACTTCTGAACTGAGTCTCCACCGCAGTAAACTCCGCTTGGAGTTTATTAAAACCTGCCCTTAAAGTGTCAAAACTATCTCTAGTCCGCCTCATGAAAGAGCGTACTCATTCTCGACCTCCCGGCAAGCATCACATCCATATTTTAAGCCATCACCTTTAGCAATAGACTCCTTGATTCTGCCTGTGTAACCTGCACACTTGACGTGAACCGCATTGTCACACAACCAACAAAGAATATAATCATGGGAGTCAACCGCATTAGTGGCAACTATGCAATTATTTTTTGAGCAGACAACCATTTTATCAAAAGTTTAATTTAATTACAAAAGGAAATACAAAAAAATAAAAAATAAATTGAATTAGCAATTGGAAATAAATAGAACCAATTGAAATTTGAACTTTGAAAAAAACTTGCCGTACCAATTAATAGTGGTTTGGGTTGTATATATTCTTGATCAGCATGAGAAGCTGAGTCGATATAGCCCTGTCCGTCCGTCCGTCTGAGCGTATGCGTTTTTTGGGGGCTTTTTATTACACGGGAAAAATAAAGTATGAAAATTGTCAGGATCGGACCACTATATCATATAGCTCTGGAAGAAACATTTTCATAAAAATTGGAGCATCCCCATGAAATTTACCAATATGATAGTATTAGATATAAAATCTCATCCCAAAATTCGAATCTGATCGGATAAATAGCACACAAGTTACAGTCAATATGAACATGCATACACACACAGACACAACGCTACATGAACTGTATGTGTATGCGTGCCGTGCTTTGTTTAGGGAATGATGGAAGAAGAAGAAAAAATTGTAGTAAAAGGAAAAATAATGTTTTGTTTGTGTATTGATGAATTGAGTTGCAGGGAAAGAAATTTCAAAAAGCCAAGGACTGCAAGGGTATATAAACTTCGGCATAGCCGAAGTTAGTTTCTTTGATATTTTTTTTTTGTTGCTAGCAGTTGTACTTGATTGACAACTTAATGAGTTTAATCATTATTTAATTTTCACGTTAGTCTTAAAGTTTCCTGCTTTTATCTTGTCTTTCACGAGATATATATATATTTTTTTATTAACTATTTATTAAGATAAGGTTATAAAAAAAATCTATAAATATCCTACAAACAACTTTTTATTCTTTTCAGATTGGAGACGGGTTACGCTGCCCACGTTACTGGGCAGATGATGAAATTCAATATGATCATATCCTTGTGAAATATGTCCATAGCGAAAATTGTCCTTATTATACACGTCGGGAATTCTACGTTACAAACTGTAAAATTGACGATACTCTAAAAGTCACACAATTTCAATACAACGGTTGGCCAACTGTTGACGGAGAAGTTCCAGAAGTATGCCGAGGTATAATAGAACTTGTGGATCAGGCCTACAGTCATTACAAAAGCCAGAAAAATACTGGATGCAGATCTCCTCTTACGGTTCATTGCAGGTATATATTACAATTTTATTTTGAAAGTTCATATTGACTATAATCTCCTCGGAAAGTTTTTATTCTTTCCGTTATACATATTTTGCTCTCTTGTAAAATCTATTTTTGGGCAGTAATGTGCAACGCATAGAAGAAAACATCTTTGACCATATAAAATATATATTTTTTATCAGCATTACCCTTAAGCTACAGCGTTGAGCTTCTATGTATGTTGAGGTGGTGCAGGGGTTGTATATCTCGGAGTCAGTATGTGATAAAGCTCTCATACAAAGTAACTCCTCTTAATCCCTTCGTTATTTTTCAAGCTATTGTCATGCAAGTTGAAATTTGTCAGTTGAATATACCTATTAATGAAAACGGTGACTTTTATCAATAACTTTGTGACGTTTTGCATTACCATTTGTCAGTTTATAAAACTATTAATGACTGTGCCAAATTTCCTCAAAATCAAAAACTACAGTGCTTATCATATTTATAACCCACCCAGCAGCTTAAACTTTAAAACAATTTTAACAACATTTTGTAGGTTTTTCAAAAATAAATTTTACTGTACTTTATTGTCAGAAGCATGTTCAGTAGAATTTACCGCAATTTGTGTTCTATTTTTAGAAAACTAAGAAAGAACCGTTAATTTTTTTCTGTGTGCTCGCATCTTTGCTTGCACTTTTGTGTATCAAAATTATAGCCCACAGTAGCAAATTTGACTTTATTAAGTGCAGAGCAGATATTTAAATATACAGACATTGTAATTAAGTGAATTTAGATCATTTTTTAAGAAATGCCGCTTGGAAAACAATTATCGGATTATGAAAAGGGCCGTATTTTCTCAATTTTCGAGTCAGGAGAGTCTATTTCAAGTATTGCACGAAATTTGAAAAAAAGTCGACGTGTAATTAAAAATTATTTGGACAATCCCGAAGAATATGGATCAAGGAAACGAACTGGGCGAAAACCGCTGCTAAGTGAGCGCGATAAACGCAAAATTATTAACAAAGCCAGCAACAGCTCAACCTCTTGTAGAGCTTTGGCCTCACATGTGGGTGGATCTACATCAGCGATGACTGTTTGCTGAGTACTTAAGAACTCAGGAATCATAAAGAGGTCTAAACTGACCAAAGCCCCCATGTTGCTAAGTCGACACAAGGTTGCCCGACTTGACTTTGCCGAAAGACATACTGTGCGTTTAATTCTTATTGGCATGATTTGAGAAAGGATCTTATGTTTTTTTCAAGGAGAAACTTTGGAGGTGGTTCCGTAATTATTTGGGGAGCATTTTGTTCTTTTGGTACCTTGGAATTGAAGTTTGTAACGAGCCGAATGAATAGTTTCGAGTATATTCAAACACTGGATAGTAGTCTCATTCCATTTTTAAGAGAATTTCATGAGAAACCAATGGTTTTTCAATAGGATAATGCTAGAATCCATGTGAGCAGACGTACAAAGGAGTATTTGGAGAAATGTCATGTTGATGTCCTTGATCAGGCCAACGTGTTTTCCAGATCTCAACCCAATAAAAAATGTCTGGGGTATACTTGCAAGACGGGTGTATGCCAATAATTGCCAATTTGAGACAGTTGGAGATCTTAAAAGGCAAATTCTAAATTAATGGCAGTCTCGAAAAGGACCTCTTATTAAATTTAGTGGCTTCAATGAGGAAGAGAATTTTTGAGTTACCTAAAGCAAATGGAGGCCACACTAAATATTATCATTCGTTTTTCTATCATTCCGCAACGGTTTCGGATTTTTTTGACCAAAACATGAAATTGGGCTATAATTTTAATACAGCAAAATGGGGCTTTCTTTTTTGTTGTTCGTTCTTTTTAAGAAATCGTTATTAAATCGTTAGTTTTAGGTAAAAAAATTGAAAAAATTGAGCGTACGATAAAATAAGGGAAAAGTAACAAAGAAATTTGCCAGCCCGTCCACCTGGTTTATTTCAAGCTGCTCAACTTGTTTTCCGGATACACATACACCACAAATTATACTTGGGTAAAAGCAGCTCATCGAGGTGAACTGGCTCACTCTGTCGTTTTTTTAAGTGAGCCAACTGACTCATTTGGCTCACTAGTTCACTTGCAGATAGCTCATGAGCCGATAGAACTGAACTGAAGTAAAATGCGTTACATTTAAAGCTATTATAATATTACCTGATTATATCAGGGCTATACAAAATAGGAACCGATTAGGTATGAATTGGCTTATGAATTTAAAAAAAATACTCAAAATTTACATGTTGTTATGCAAAAACATCCGGCTTTTCACGTTCTTCGATTTAAGTAAAGACCTTCTGCGCTGGAAAAAATGCGCTTACAGGGCACAGATGTAGCGACTATGCAGAGCCGTTTTAACATGTAAGCAAATAACATGAGCAAAAAAATAGTAGCGCAAGACACTTGCCGATATTTATTACTATAACTTGCAAGATAATATTTCGATCTGTTTAAAACCTTCAAGCACCGTTATCAGCAATGTCTAATACTTGTCCATTGCATTTTAAGTTCACATGGAGACTGCACTTTTTTGTTAGTTCATTTTTAAGCTTAATTGCTAAATTTAGAGCGAGCAAAATAATAGTAGTGAAGGATCTTTCTTTGCAGGAAACTTAAACTATTGATAGAAGGTTGTTTTATTTCCTCTATTTGATGTGTTAAATGTTCGCGATAAAAGATTTATTAAAGCATTCCAATTTACAGATTTAAATGGGCCGGGGTTCGCACATGTCTTTTAAGAAAAGGATTCAGATCAGAAACCTTATGAATGAGGGCACAACTTACATAGAAGTCTCTGAAATTTGTAAGTGCTCCCCAACTGCCGTTCAAAATGCATTAAAAGGTAAAAAAAATATCAGAAAGACCGTTTGCATCTGCTGTGGAGATCCAGGAAGAGGTTAAAGTGTTTGAACAGTGTGGTGAAAGTTACCTGAAAATAACCTGAACACGTTTAGAAGAACATAAAAGAACGGATTGAATAGTCAAAATTCCACCTAAATTGGCCTGTGGAGAAATGGCGCAACATACTCTGGTCAGATAAGTCAAAAATTGTGATGTTTGGAGGGAGGGTAGATCCCCTGTATATTCTTCGACCAAAAAACACGGAGTGCACTCCGCAGTGCACCACCAAGACAATTAAACATGGGAATGAAGTGTGTTGGTGTCGGGCCGTTTTTTCCTATTACGATGTTGCTGCTATATGCTGCATAGACAAACAAACATAGACTGCATAGAAATCATGGACAAACATGCGCACGTTAAAATTATTGAGGAAGTAAAGGTACTACGTGACAAAAAGAAGATTTCACTTTGTTGGGTCTTTCAACAAGACAATAACCAGAAACACACAAGGAAAGTGGCAAAAGCTCGTATCGATAATGCAGGAGTAGATTTAATGAAATGTGCCACACAGTCGCCTGATCTGAGCCCGATCGAAAATTTGTGGTGCGACGATAAGAAGGGAGTAGCTGCTGCAAAGCCAACCACTAAATAAGATCCTTGGACTGGTTTAAAGAGTAGATGAAAGGCCACAACACAATAAAGGAGCCAGAAACTGATAGATACCATACCACGTCGCTGCACAGCCGTACTGGGAAACAATGGAGATGCCACTAATTTGTAATATGCTGATATTAACTTGGTCTTTATTTTAAAACTATTTCTTAGAATAAAATTCTATACTTTTAAATTTTGTGCTCTTATTATTATTTTTGAAAAATCAAAATGAAGTCTTTTTTTTTGTTTATAGTAAATTTGCATACCAAGAAGTCTCAGTCTAGCCCCGATAACATAACTTTCTATGCTGTTTATAAAATGGGTGATGTCACTAATATTTTTTTGCTCGCAGCTGTATGTGTAAAGTAAAGGATACTGTGATTTTCGCTCATTCCACCATAGTAAGGGATCGTCCTTCCGATAAATATAATCCTCGGCAAGATATCGATTTACCAGGTAACTGCTGCTGTGCTGTTGCTGGGCTGACTGACTTGAAGAAAGGGGCTGTCATACTCAGCCCAAAGGTCGTCCCCATTTTAAGTTTTATCAGTATCGTTATTGCCGGTTTCAACCGTGGTTTGCGCAGCGACTGGACACATTGATATTAAATTTTGTTAAATATCTTTTTGAAAAACATCTTCCTTTAAATCTGGTGCTCTTGTGCTCTCCGCAAACAACAAACATTTGACTCGCAATTCTGAAATCTGTCATTGATATCCAATATAATATCATTGCAAACTTCTATCAAAATGGGATCTTTCACCGTTTTGCTTAAGGTTAACATTTTCTTTTTGCAATAAGCCAATAATGACTATTATTTTAGACAGAGTCAACTTTTTCTCTGCCGAAATATCCTCGGTTATGTGAAAAAAGGCTGCAAAATAGGTTCCATTAATAGAACTGTATTCAAAAAATTCCACTCTTCTGTTGACAAAATTAAATCGACTCGGGTAGACAGTGCTGCCATTACCGCCTCCTTTGGGATTGACAGTCCTTGAAACATTTTAAACTTAGAATTCCAACGTTTAGCTACGTCTTGGCTTATTAGCAACTTAAACAAAGCTTGCATTTCATTCAATTTTTTTTTGGCCAGATAAGCTACTAATTTTTCTTAATGGCTTTTGAGCAATCAAATTTAGGGTATGGCACCAACAATATATGCAGCGTTATCAGATGCTTATTATTGCCACTATTTTGAACTTAATGCTTCATTTTGCAACGGTTTTGTGAATAAATTTACAAAAATTTTCAGAGGTATTGGACACGCAAAATTCCTGGTAAGCTATTGTGTATGATTTCAGCACCGTTTGCTCTTTTTCAATAAAGTGCACTGTCATTGCGAGATAGCTCTCATTGGCAACTGATGTCCAGCCATCTGTCGTAAGGCAGACCGCTGTAGCCGCACTGAGCTGATCTACAATAGCACCTGCATACTCATCCTGAATTTTGGGGAGCAAAACATTCGTCAACGTCTTCTTTGTCGGGAATGTACAGCCTGGAGAGTGTGAAACGTCGCACAGTTGGGCCTTTTGGCATTTTACATTGCCAAATTTATAGCTTCTAAACCAATAACGCCATTTTAAAAATTTAAAAAGCATTTGATAAAGAATACCTTAAGCTTCAAAATTAATGTTTGTCAAAAGTGCTGGGTGTTCGTGGCGCTGTAATATTCAAAGTCAGAAAATATTTCCGAGCATGTTTTTTCTTTCAAAATGGAGCGAAACCCCGTTTTTTTCAATCACAAATGGATTTTTTCATTATTTTAAACGACTATGTAACATTTTTTAATGTTCTAATTTGATTTTTTAACATAATTACAAAAGGAAAACAATAAAAATTAAAAAAAAATTTTTAGGTTAATTTTGAAAATTTGCTATTGATGGCTGATTTTCTTCAAAATAATTTTCAATATTTACATCAATATCTAATAAACTCAACATTTCGAGACTATAGTTGCTATTTTCCAAATCCTTTCGTGATCGCACGTGTCTCAGTGTCTCAATAAGTGGGTCCGAAGAGGCTGCTAGCATGTTCAAAAGCTCTTCATTTTGTCTAACACGAGAAGTTTTTAATGTATTAGTATATCTGAAGCTTTTGTAGTCCTTGTTTTTACATTCCTGTGCTTCTTCGGATAGCTCTCCAATTGGTAAACATTGGGCAGTCAACTTTCAGTCCCAGCTTCCGAGAGAATTCAGCTTGTATAATATCCTTCCTGCTCTGAATATCCTCACGAGATGTTTTATCCATTTTTGTTTCTCCTGGCCGAGGAAGTGTGTGAGCTAGCTTCAGAATAAAATCCATACACTTTATTCTGCAATGCAATGGAGAAATTCCATATTCGTAGCAGTTTTTCTCACTCGTTGAATCATTTTTGCACAAATAAATAAAACTGTCTTGAATTATATTGACATTCCGGATTTAAGGTGTTTCCACTTATGGAGTAAAAAATAAACTGTCGCAAACGAGAGGAACAATTAGCTTTTTATGTTATATTTTTTGAATTTACTAGGTTGAACGCAAAATCGGTATTACCCTTTTTGTATTAATTAGGTAAAAAACTTAATATTTACATCCAATTAGGTAAATGGAAATAAAAATGACTAACCTACAACTAGGACAAATTTTTCATCAACTTAAATAACATGTACCTGTCTTGTCAGTTTTTCCAAAGCAGGTAATTAGCAATTTAATATTGTAGAAAGGCATATATATAAACAGGTAGTATTTGCAAAACAGCATTACACAATGTTATCATTTAAATACAAAGAAGCTACAGGCCAATACGCATGCGCTCTTCTTCTTCCTTATACCTGCAGCGCATTTTTTAGGCGAGGTGGCCTTAGTTTTATGGCCTACGCATCGGTGTCAAATATTGGGACCATATACATCTGATAGGTAAATATTTAATCTACCTAGTGTATGTAGTCGTCCGGTAGTGATACTAGGTGATACTTGTAAGTTGTATTCCACCAAAGTTCAAAAATCCCAATATTTAGTACATTTTTTAAATGCTTCTAGTTCAATAACGATTTAAGTAATTATTAAAATTTACGAAACATGCTATCACACAATTAAACTGCCGCCGTGTGCAGACGTGTTTTTAATGCATTCTTAAAAATTGAGGGTAAAAAAAAACCAGAGGGCCGGGGCTAACTTCGACCGCGTCAAAGTTTGTATACCCTTGCAACTTTTATGGTAACTCTTTCCTTACCTATAGCCATCAAAGTGGAAAAATGTTTAAGCTAAAAAGGCTAATGTTTGCGAAAGAACGGCTAACAATCTTAGCATAGGACAAAAATAAGATATTGATCAAAGTCACTGTTTTCCACCGATCATTCCTATGGGAGCTATATGATATAGTAACCCGATTTTTATCAAATTCGGCACAGTCATTAACAGATATATTAAACTAACAATTGTTTAATTTGAAAGCAATCGCGTCAAAAGTGACGAAGTTATTGACAAAAGTCACTGTTTTCGAAAGATCGTTCCTATGGGAGCTATATGATATAGTCACCCGATCTTGATCAAATTTGGCACAGTCGTTTATATGTGTAATTCACCATTCACCATTATTAAATTTCATGACAATAGCTCAGAAAATAACGAAGTTATTAAGAAAAGTCACTGTTCGTGACTTTGCCATTTGTATGGGAGCTATACGATATAGTGATCCGATCCGGCTGAATCCGAGATATACAACGCCTGCAGTATATACAAGCCTACGTGCAAAATTTCAGCTCTGTAGCTCCAACTGTCTAGGAGGAGTTTGCGTTGATCCAGACGGACGGACAGACGGACGGACGGACGGACGGACGGACGGACGGACGGACGGACGGACATGGCTATATGAACTCGTCTCGTCATGCTGATCAAGAATATATATACTTTATATGGTCGGAAATGCTTCCTTCTATGCGTTGCACACTTCTGACCAAAATTAATATACCCTTTTTGCAAGGGTATAAAAATACCGCGTTTGCAAAAATTTGTGTAGGGCTCTCAGTCGCCTCAGAGACGCCTATTTACAATCATATTGCTATTATATTGTTCTAATAGCAATAAATACTAAGATGCAAAAACAAAGTGCGTAATTTTTACAAAAGCCATGTCCACCAATTCGGGCCCAAGCTCTCTGGATCCCCACCAGCAACAGCTAAAAGAAGTAATTGTACAACAACAACGTGAGCGTCGACTCTCGGCCCAACGCAACAACGCGTACTTTTCGGTGGTGTCGCCGACCCCACTGAATGCTAATGTAAGCAATAACACCGAAAGTGCCAGCCACTCAGCAATCAACATCAATTTACCGTGGAGAGAGCAGTGTGCTTCTCCATCAATATCGATAACTGGGTCACCGATTGCACCGACCAGCACCGTCAGCTCGTTGACCGCAACTACTGCAACGTCTGCCGAAGTATTGACCGGCCTCAAGCCGTCAACGACAAGTCTCTCAGAGTCAACCACAATAATAAACCCAACGCCTTCTGTACAAACTGCAATGGATAGATATATTAAAATAACTAAGCGGAACCTAAGCTCGCAAAAGAAAAAAAGTGGCAATACGCCGAAAATAACCAAACCAAATGAACGAGTAGCACTCCTCACCGGGAATCGTTTTAAAATTTTTGCCGATCAGCAAGACGATCAAGCCGATCCAGGCGCTGTAGATAAAGTTAAATCGGCTAGACCACCCCCTCTATACATCCGTGGAGCCAACTGTAGCGCCCTGATTTCGAAGCTAGTAGAAACAGTGGGGGCAAATAACTTTGTTGTAACCCCTCTCAATGGGGGTAACATAAAAGAAATTAAATGTCAAACCCAAACTGAGGACAATTTCCGCAT
Source organism: Drosophila willistoni (assembly GCF_018902025.1). Taxonomy (NCBI): domain Eukaryota; kingdom Metazoa; phylum Arthropoda; class Insecta; order Diptera; family Drosophilidae; genus Drosophila; species Drosophila willistoni. The sequence continues at coordinate 226,079 of NW_025814055.1, forward strand.
CATCGAAAAGTACCCCCGTAATGCTAGCATCAACTTCTATACCTACTAACTAAAAAGCAGTAAAGGGCTCCAGGTTGTGTTAAAGGGGATTGAGCCATCGGTCCCTACTCAAGAAATAGCAGACGCATTGGACGAAAAAGGGTTTGCGGCCAAGTCTGTTGTCAACATCATCAACAGGAACTCGAGCTCCAACCAGATGAAAAGCGGTCGAAGCCAAATGAAGTGCACCCAATCTACAACCTTCAGCTCCTATTGCACAGAAGAATCACCGTAGAGGAGCCCCATAAGAGATACCAACCACCGCAGTGTAAAAACTGCCAGGAATACAACCATGCCTCTTTCAAGATGGCATTTGCACCAAGGACAGAAACAACGTCGCACTAAGACTATGCAGCAACTGTGGAGGGTACCACACGGCCAACTACAGAGGATGTCCTGTCTTCAAGGCTCTTAAATCACACCTAAACGGGCGTAAACCCCCAGCTGGACAAAAAATCACCTTCAACGCCTCCAAAACTACACCGGAGGTTTTCTTCGCCAAGGCTGTTAGATCATCCAACATGACTGCTACAACCAGTCCTAGTGTATCCTTCGCTAGTGTGCTTCGAACTGGACAGACGGAGCCCGCGAAAGAGACCCCGTCTCTCCACCATCTACAGAATCCGCAACCTAGCGCACCAGAGCTTGGCCAGCAAACTCCAAGTGGTTTAGAGGCCCTATTGATCTCACTCAATCAAAACATGACCACTTTTATGACGTTCATGCAAAACTGTATGCACGAACTGATGCGGAATCAAAACCTGCTTATCCAGAAGCTTATCGAGAATAAATAATGGCTTCCCTACGTCTATGTCTTTGGAATGCTAACGGCATCTCCAAGCACAAAAATGAACTGCAACTATTCCTAGACTCAAGTGAAATCAACGTTTTGCTGATTTCGGAAACACATTTAACATAAAAAAATAATTTTCAAATACCAAAATATACCTTCTACGCGACAAACCATCCAGACGGAAAAGCTCATGGCGGGACCGGAATCCTAATCAAAAACCGTATAAAACACTCGTTCCTCAACAGATTTGAAACACAGCACCTACAAGCAACTGCTATAACCGTCCTAACCAGCTGCGGCAACACTACATTGGTTGCCCTGTACTGCCCACCACGCTTCTCAATCTCTGAAAAGGAATTTACCGATTTCTTTAACACACTCGGAGATCGCTTCATTGCAGCAGGGGACTATAACGCCAAACATACGCACTGGGGATCTCGCCTGGTAAATCCTAAAGGCAAGCAGTTGTACAACACAAAGTCAACCCTCTCAATACGATGGATTGCGTCTCACCGGGTAGGCCTACTTATTGGCCCACAGATCCACAGAAAGTGCCTGACTTGATTGATTTCGCAGTAACCAAGAGGATTCCACGTAATCGGATCACTGCGGATACACTGCTAGATTTAACTTCCGATCACTTTCCAGTGCTATACACACTATTAACAAGACCTCAAGTACTTGATCGCCCATATACGCTTACAAACAACAAAACTAATTGGCTTAAATATAAAATGTACATGAGTGCCCACATTGACTGTTCGCCGAAACTGGATGCTGCAGAGGACATTGATTTGTGCGTGTCTGCACTTGAGCCGACGATGGGAGCTCCAGCAAGAGTATCTACTCCACATGCCTCTTCTTACACTAAACCTGTTGACAGGCCTACGAACCGGCGGATAGAACAATTAGTAACGGAAAAACGACGTCTAAGAAGAGAATGGCAGATTACTCGCTCACCAGCAGCAAAACTTCGCCTAAGGCATGCTAATCGCAACCTCTCCAAGGCGTTAAGACAAGAGGAAAGCTTGGCTCAAAGGAAATACATAGAAAAGCTCAGTTCAACCAGCACTAAACATCCTCTGTGGAAAGCCCACCCAACTTTAACTCCTACAGAGACAATTTCACCGATAAGGAGTCCAACCGGTGGATGGCCCGCAGTGACGAAGAGAGATCACACCGAAAATGATCCTAGAACTCCCTATCATCGCCATACAATATATCTGCAAACTGTTCAACGCTATAATAAAAATTGGCTACTTCCCAAGAACATGGAAAAAGTCCACTATCATCATGATTCCTAAAGTGGGAAAGGACAAAACCCAGCCATCATCATATAGGCCAATTAGTTTGCTGCCATGTCGTTCGAAGCTTTTTGAAAAGGTCCTGCAGATCCGCCTAAACTCATTTCTGGCATCGGAGAACACAATCCCTTCACACCATTTCGGCTTCCGCGAAAAACATGGTACAGTTGAACAGGTCAATCGCATAACATCCGAAATTCGAACAGCATTCGAACTAAAAGAATACTGTGCGGCTGTCTTTCTCGGCGTTGCCCAGGCTTTCGATAGAGTTTGGCTGGAGGGTCTGATGTTCAAAATCCGGCAAAAACTGTCACAGTACACACACAAACTCATGGAATCTTACCTTTACAATAGGAAATTCGCTGTAAGATGTAATGGCTCCGTCTCGGCTGATTTTAAAATCAAAGCTGGTGTACCGCAAGGCAGTGTACTCGGCCCATTGCTCTACCTGCTGTACACTGCAGACTTACCAACGAGTTTAGGACTTACAACGTCCACTTTTGCCGATGACACGGCAATCCTTAGCAGATCCAAATGCCCAATACAAGCCTCTGCAAAACTAGAGGAACACCTTAAGGTGGTAGAGGAATGGCTAGCAACCTGGCGTATCCGGGTCAACGAGCAGAAATGCAAACATGTTACATTTACGCTTAACAGAAGAAACTGTCCAGCTCTAATGCTAATCAACGTACTAGTTCCTCAAGCCGTGGATGTCACTTACCTTGGCATCCACCTAGACAGAAGACTAACTTGGCGCAAGCACATCGAAGCAAAAAAGTCACAGCTTAAACTGAAAGCGAGTAGCCTACATTGGATCATCAATGCTCGGTCCCCTCTACGTCTGGAGTATAAAGTCCTCCTATACAACTCCGTACTGAAACCCATCTGGACTTACGGAGCCGTACTATGGGGAAATGCAAGTACCAGCAATGTCGATATTATACAAAGAGCGTAGTCGAAGATTTTAAGATCAATCACGGGGGCCCCGTGGTATATGCGGAACGACAACATTCAAAATGATCTAAATATACAATATTGGGTGGATGCACACCCAAATGTTCTTGCAAATTCCCTTACGCGAACTAATAATAGAACTCGTCTTAAAAGAAATGACAGACCAACCCAATTACAAGTGATTAGGGCCGCATGCAATATCCCCAGGATTTATCTTAAGTACTAGACTAAGAAAAATATCTCAAACTTGTTGTTAGGCTCTAATTTAAGAGTAGATTCAACAAATATATATTAAACGTTAAAAAAAGGATGCTATTAATAAAGAACATACTTTTCAGATAAAACCAAAAAAAAAACAAGATCGATTGTTGAAATCGCCCAATATTCATTTACTAAAATGTCTCAACTTTGGGCGCCTCTTGCACCTATGAATCTCAACCGATTTCATTCAAAATTTTTTGGATTCATAATCTCTAAAGTATTCTCTATCGATTGTATATATCATTTTTGCCAAACGCGATCATGAAAAAACTGATTATTGCAACGCTATCCGAGCAGAGGCCCAACTGTGCGTCGTGAAGAAGTTTTTCGAACTCAGGTTCCTCCACCATTCTTAAGGCATGGTGACCCTTGGCAATCATTTTTAACACTTGCCGGTCAATCTGTGAAGATTTGCTCGCCGGAATTGGTTTGTGGGCAAACGAAGTGATATTTTTTATTGAGTAGTTTCCAGAACAACTGAGCTTTCCACAGATCAAAACTGAACTACTAATTGTAAGTCAAAATGAGATAGTGAGCCAAAATGAGCCATATTGAAGGACCCAGCTCAGTGGCTCAGTCCAGTGAGCCATTCATTTTAGTTCACTCACTCATGAGCTACCCAAGTCTACTACAAATCAAATATCCAACTTTACTTTATTTCGATTGGTTAACCAAACGCTTTTACATACTTACATATATTATTATACACATGTATAGGTATTAAGTTAATAGAGGAATGGATTGCAGTAGTTTATCGTTCTTTGTGAACTCATAGAAGAGTTCATATATACACGCATGTCATACATATGTATATGTCAGGCTCAGCGTTAGCTACTTGATATTATGCTGTTGTTATATTTTAAAATGCTTACCAAAGCGCGTGGACGCATTTTGCTTTGGTTTTAAGCAAACTTGACATTTTTCTTCATGACCCAATTTTCGTTTTGTTTATCTGAATTGGTGAAGCCGATTCATCATTCACTTTTAAGACATAGCAGACTAGAAAATAACAATTACATCCCAAGTAATTTTTTTGAGTAATTTTTTATTTTTGTTACATAGTGATATATAAGTATAGGCGTTTCATTTTTTCAAAAAAGTGCTGCCATGGTCACAAAAGCAAAGTTATCTTGGGACAATAGATGTTTTTTATACTTTTGGGGCCTAACTGATTAGGAAATAACATTTACAACCCATGCACTATGGTCCAGATGTCGAAAATTTTGGCATAAACTACATTTTTAATGCTAGCGTATTGAAAATTCGCAGGCAGGTTTGTAAGACCAAAAAATAATGTTGTTTATTTTTTTTTTGCAATGCGATTATTAATTTCTTTTAATTTGTAGAAAAGTGTAAAATTTTACCAAGTTGCATACTTTTAGGCGCATTTTTAATTATTCGATAAGTTATTTTAATTTTGCATTATTATTACGATGCATTAAATGGATAAAAGACTAATTAAAATTAATCCACTTTATCTAAAACTCTTTAGTATAGTCTAAAAAGTTTAAAATTTCGGCAAAAACTGGAAAAATGCATTGCAATTTAGCACAATTCTAATCGAACGTTCCCCTATATTACCAAAATGAGCGAAGAGGGGGACGAACGGGGATAAGTTTTTGGTTTGTGGCTAAAGACAACACTCACAAGTACAAACTCGACCAATAAATTGTTTTAAGCATGGAACAGCACATTAGTTATTTTCCACGAAACATGTTAATTTTCTAAAAAAAAATACACATAAATTGATTATTACCCAACCCTAAATCACTGGAAATACACATAAAATAACATTAGATAGTGCATACCTTGAAGATTGCTTTCCATGATTTAGTTCAATTTTCTGATCCAATTTAAAGATCCAAAATAAAGCAACTAAATATTTTAGCCCCAATTTCTATTGCGAAATCATCAAAAAAATCTTGTTACATTGCTATTCTTAATATTAAACCTAGTAATATAACTAATATAGACAAAGCATGACCGGTTACATGATGGAAATTCAACCCTAGTACATATATCAATATGATGCTCCTTTATCAATTGTAGATCGTCTGCCTTACGCTCAAAATTCTTTGCTCCGAAATATCCACGACCTCCTGCTGTTCGTTACAATACGTTAGTTTTATGGTGTTACCTTGAATAAACAACTACTGCTGCCTTCTAATTTTATTCAGTAAGATTTTTGAGCAAAAATCTGAAAAAAATTTGAGCCTGCCGCTAGGCCCAAAATTTCGTGCTCCGAAATATCCACGACCTCCTGTTGAGCAAAAATCTTAAAGTTATATAAGAAAAGTCGGTGAAGCAGTTGGAGTATCGCCATGATTTACTTATGTGATAGTATTGGATATAAAACCCCCCACATCGTAGATAAATATAACACAAGTTACAGTCATTATAAATCAGCTGCCGGCAGCGCTGCTTGCTGCCTACTATTTTATTGTTCGAAATGAAGAGAGCAGCAGACTACGCACAGATGCAACGTTACGTAAACTGTAGGTATACGCGTGCCATAATTTGCTTAGGCAATAAGGAAAGAAGAAGAAATTGTTGTAAAAAGAGTAATAATTTGAATGTTTTGTTTGTGTATAATAGAATTGAGTTGCAAAAATAGAGTTTTGACATGTACAAATATTATTGCCAAGGACTGTAAGGGTATATAAAATTAGGCATAGCCGAAGTTAACTTCTTTGATATTTATTTTTGTAATTCGTTTATTTAAAAAGAACAACAATTAACAAGAAGATAGGCAACAAAAGAAAGAGATAAAATAGAGAAATATGGCCTCCAGTTAGTGTCTCCCTGCAAGAAATCATAAAAGGCAAAATAAGACATGCACGGTGATGCAGTTCCGGCAAAGAGTGCATTTAGGGCTGCTTTCTTTTCCAAAACGGTCAAGGTATGATCTAAAACATGACCATTCAATATCTGTTGTAACTCAAAGGTTAACTCGCCATTTCGTCTGAATAGCCAATCCTTAAGGCCGGGGATCAGCCTATGGGTCCATTTACCCTTTGTATAGGCGAACTATCAATGTTGACACTCCTCCAAGCTTGTTCATCGCGCCGCTACTTTGGCTTCGCTTTTCGCCATTGGAGTCAAACCATGGTTTGCCTCCTTGCAAACACGAATTCAGCTTCGTGTGTTATTAGGTCTACTGGTGTCATCCCCACTACGACCACTGCCGTCTCGTCGGACATTGTTCGAAAGTCACGCCAATGTTGACATATTGACTACTATACCACGCCGGTAAGTTATTTGCTCCATCCCGAATGCAAATATAGGTGCGCCATATATCATAACCGACCTTACTACAGTCGTCAGTAGTAGACGTTGCTTCTGTCTTGGGCCTCTGTTTTTAAGCAGTATGCAGTTTACCGCTCTACCTATTTCTGCAGCTTTTATGTTGGCAATCCAAGTGCTCTCTGAAGCTTAGTCGAGTATTTTATAGCCCTCACATATTCGATAGTGCACATATATAGTGTGACTTTCGCCGTTTCTACTTTTTAAAACCGTCTTGTTGTGGTTTGCCAGTTGGAGATCTGCATTATCGTGCCACTACTTGACCGCACGTGTTCCAGAAACTATTTTCTTCTCTGCCTCGTGGAAATGTTTCACCACAATCAGTAAAACCAATGAATGCCAGATCGTAGAGGCAGCCGCATCACTCCATCATTTGCCCGGTCCCAAACGTCGTCTTCAGCGGCGCACAGTTAGGCCTCTGCCCGGATAGCGTTGTAAAAATAAATTTTTCATGATCGCGTTTGGCAAAATATAAATAAAATATGTAATCGAAAGGGTATATTTTGCAGATTATGAATCCAAAAAATGTTTGAAATCGGTTAAGATTCATGGGTGTTTGTAATTAATTGATAACATTGTGTAATGCTGTTTTGTAAATACTTACTACCTGATTATATACAGCTGCGAGCAAAAAAATAGTAGTGGCATTACCCATTTTATAAATAGCATAGAAAGTTATGTTATCGGGGATAGACTGAGACTTCTTGGTATGCAAATTTACTATAAACAAAAAAAAAGACTTCATTTTGATTTTTCAAAAATAATAAAGATTTTGTGTCAATAGTGCCAAATTAAGGCGAGAAAAATAATAATAGCACATATTTTAAAGAGCACAAAATTTAAAAGTATAGAATTTTATTCTAAGAAATAGTTTTAAAATAAAGACCAAGTTAATATCAGCATATTACAAATTAGTGGCATCTCCATTGTTTCCCAGTACGGCTGTGCAGCGACGCGGCATGGAATCTATCATTTTCTGGCTCCTTTCTTATGTTGTGGCCTTTCATGTACTCTCTATACCAGTCCAAGGATCTTATTTAGCGGTTGGCTTTGCAGCAGCTACTCCCTTCTTAACGTCGCACCACAAATTTTCGATCGGGCTCAGATCAGGCGACTGTGTGGCACACTTCATTAAATCTACTCCTGTATTATTGATACGAGCTTTTGCCACTTTCCTTGTGTGTTTCTGGTTATTGTCTTGTTGAAAGACCCAACAAAGTGAAATCTTCTTTTCGTCATGTGGTACCTTTACTTCCTCAATAATTTTAACGTTCGCATGTTTGTCCATGATGCCTTCTATGCAGTATATTGCAGCAACATCGTAATAGGAAAAAACGGCCCGACACCAACACACTTCATTCCCATGTTTAATTGTCTTGGTGGTGCACTGCGGACTGCACTCCGTGTTTTTTGGTCGAAGAATATACAGGGGATCTACCCTCCCTCCAAACATCACAATTTTTGACTTATCTGACCAGAGTATGTTGCGCCATTTCTCCACAGGCCAATTTAGGTGGAATTTTGACTATTCAATCCGTTCTTTTATGTTCTTCTACATATCATCAACGCTCTCGAGGAAGACGGACGTGTTTTTTTTAAGCTCCCGCGTTTTAACTGATTTTATAATTTTTTTTATTTTGTGTTATCGGCATCGCGATCGAAAATTATAATTATAATATTAAATCTAACTTGCACCATATCACTCGTTGGGTTTTTGTGTGTTTGTGTTAATAATTTTTAACAATCTTAATTCTGTTAAAACCTTTGTTGGTTTTTTTCTTTTCTTTCTCTCTTTCCCACCTTTTTTTCTTTCTTGTAAATCACAAGCAACGCTCATTTGTTGTTGTCTTGAAATTTCTGTGAGTTCTTGTTGCAGTGTTTTTGTTTTTGTGATTTCTAGCTCCCGCGCTCGCGCTCTTTAACTTTTTTTTTTCTCTCTCGTTTTCGTTTCACTTGTCGCCGTTATTTGCGCTCATACTGCAGTCTGTTGTGTGTCTGTAATTTAGACTCTATAGTGCTCTCTTTATCTTTTAACCCTTGTGCACCCCCAATATCTCGCTTTCTTATTATTTCTGGACCTCAGAGTGAGTTATATATTTTAATACCAATACATATCTCATTTTTATTTGTTTGGTTACTAATTCATCTAATTAACTCATAATGCCTGTATGTTCGGTTAAAAATTGTTTGCAGCCCGCCCCACCCCTGAATAGTTTTATTTACTGTTGGTTGTGTAAAACTACAGTACATGTTAAGTGCGCCGGCTTTACATGCAGGGTAAAGGATCTTTTAGATCAAAAAAAGGGTCTCAAATGGGGATGTGAGTCATGCCGTATCGTGGAAGATGAAATGGAACTTTTCATGCGGCAAACAAAGGATAACCTGATGAGTCTGTCCGCCAGTTTTCTTAAACTCTCGCAAGAGTTTAAAGCTGTCGAGTCTCAGTTTAGTAGTTTAACGCTACTGACTGAGTCTCGAAAGCGTAAGAAGGCAGGAGAACAGACTTCTGATTTGTCCTTGTGTTTGCCGGTCTCCACATCTATATCGGTTCCGACGCCTTCTCAACCAATGCAAACTCCAATTCCGGAGACGATGTCTGTAGTGTCCGTTTTGTCTGGGCAAGAATCTACACCCATGGATTTTGCCGATAGGGATTCTAGTGATAGTAGTGCCGGAATGCCACTTGTTGCAACTGATGCTACAATTAATGCGGTAGCTGATGCAATACCTGCAATGCCGAAACCATTGGTGGGAGTGCCACCTAAAAAACACATTTTTGTTTCGAGACTTCTCCCTGATGCTACATCGGATGATGTCATGGCCCACATTCGGGCTAAACTGAATGTCTCCAATATATCAATAGAAAAGTTCAAATTTTCATATTCTAGAGAAATTTCATCTTTTAAAATCAGTGTTCCAATTGAGTTCTTTGACTGTATCTGCAGTTCTAGCTTCTGGCCGAAAAGCTTAATTGTGAAGGAGTTTACATCCAGAAAAAAGAAGACACGGGGCCAAACAAGGATTCCTTCACCATCTATTCCTCTTTCTTCCTCATCTATTCCCACTCCTTCCTTATCTATTCCTTCTTCTACTCTATCAAAAAACTAACAACTTCCTTCTCTGTCGGCTATCAGAATGTCAGAGGCCTTAATACTAAACTTACTAAACTCTTTGTAGATAGTCTGTCTTTTGATTTTGACCTAATTGTCTTTACTGAGACTTGGTTAAAACCTGACGTTTTTGACGCCACAGTTCTACCCTCTAATTTCAATATTTTTAGACGTGATCGTACTGATCGTAGGGGTGGGGGAGTTCTTATTGCTGTAGATTCCGCCCTATCATCGGGTCTGATAACAATACCTGTCTCAAGTACTATCGAATTTATATGCGTTAAGGTATCTTTTAGTCGTTTTTCCATTTTTGTTACCTGTTCTTACATTCCACCCCAATCGGAATGGCCAACCTATTTACTACACTTAGATTCTATTAAATTTATAGTTGAACTACTTTCTGACAGAGACTTATTAATTGTCCTAGGGGACTTTAACCTGCCCACTATGACTTGGTCAACAGTTAATGGTAGCAAAACGTTGCTGCCCTCTGGGTGTCATGATTTTATTGATGGTCTGCTTGAGCTTTCGTTGGCCCAGCTGAATTCGATTTCTAATACGTCTGGCAGATTTCTGGATCTGATTTTTACTTCTGATCCTAGCTTTTGTGAAGTATCTAGAACTAGTCCAATGGTGTTACCAGAGGATAGTTATCATCCAACTTTAGAGTTATCTATTGAGTTTCCCAGCCGCGAGCCCATCTCCGAGTGTGATCCTACGGTAAGCACCCGATGTTTTCGGAAGACTGACTTTGTCGCACTAAACAATGCCTTTCTTAATACCGATTGGACTAATTTATACACTTGTACGGATATGAATTCCGCCATTTCTTTATTTTATACCACTGTTGACTCGATCTTTAATGACTGTGTACCCCTAGTGTCTCCTGTGGTGACGCAAAAATCACCATGGTTTACGCGGGGGCTGTCAAAACTGAAGAATCTTAAGTCTAGGTATTACAAAAAATATAAAGTCACGGGTCTATCATCGGATCTGTCTCGTTACTTGGTTGCTAAATCGAATTTTATTCTTTCTAATTCTAAATGCTATAATAATTACTTACAACGTTGCAAGTTGCAATTCTCCGAAAATCCTAAAGAGTTCTATAGTTTCGTTAACTCAAAGCGAAATTCTGTCTCCCTTCCATCGTTTGCAGTTTTTAATAATGATTCGGCCTCTTCTGATCAATCTATTTCTAATTTATTTGCTAACTTCTTCTCGACTACGTACATATCTACTAAGTACAACTCTAGCCAGATATATCCATATCCTATAACGAAATCCAACTGTATTCTTAATCCTATTATAACGCAAAGTTCGGTAGCTAAGGAACTAATGACGATTAAGCCGGTATACTCACCGGGCCCAGACGGTATTCCCGCTTGTGTCCTGAGGTTCTGTGCGGAGTCATTGTGCTCGCCTTTACTTAAGCTTTTTGAGTTGTCCGTTACACTGTCCGAGTTTCCAACTATATGGAAGGATTCGTTCATTTTACCTCTTCACAAATGTGGCAATAAATCCGACGTCACTAATTACAGAGGAATTTCTAAATTGTCAGCGATACCTAAACTGTTTGAGAAAATTATGACGTCTCAAATACAGCATTTCTGTAAATCTATTTTTTCGCCATACCAGCATGGGTTTGTCAAGAATAGGTCTACCACAACTAACCTTTTACAGTTTACATCTTTTGTAATCCAAGGTTTTAAGAAACAAAAGCAAACTGATGTTATATATACGGATTTCAGTAAGGCTTTCGATTCGGTAAACCATGCCTTACTATTACATAAGCTGAATTTAGTTGGCTTTCCGGATGCTCTGCTTGCTTGGATTTTACAATATCTAAGCAATAGGAGGCAGAGGGTTCTTTTTAGGTCCTCTCTTTCTAAGATCATTTGTGTTGAATCGGGAGTCCCACAGGGCAGTCACCTTGGCCCATTATTATTTACCATTTTTATTAATGATCTCCCCACCGTTCTTTTAAATTCCAGAGTTCTTATGTATGCCGATGATGTAAAAATCGCTAATCGCATCGTAGACTCTCTCTCATGTCATACCTTGCAAGCTGACCTGAATGCTTTTCAGGGGTGGTGTAGGACTAACTTGTTATCTCTAAACTGTTCTAAGTGCAAAGTTATGTCTTTTTATAGAGGTTCTCCCCAATTAACGAGTTACTTTTTAAATAATTTCCCGTTAGAAAAAATTAATAATACTTCCTTGGTTGTAAAAGATTTGGGGATCTTAATCGACCACAAACTTAGTTTTAATCAGCATATATCGACTACTGTTAGTAGGGCTAAGAGTGTTCTTGGCTTTATGAAGCGCTGGTCGAAGGAGTTCAAGGATCCATATATTACCAAAATACTTTTTACTTCTTTAGTCCGCCCCATATTAGAATATGGATCTTGTGTTTGGTCTCCTCAATATGAGTTTTATCAAAACAAATTAGAATCTGTACAAAAACAGTTTTTACTCTTTGCCCTTCGTGATTTGCGCTGGGATCCAACTGTACAACTTCCATCTTATTCTAGTCGACTTCAGTTAATTAACCTTCCTTCTTTAACTAATCGTAGAACAATGCTTGGTGTAACTTTTCTTTACAAACTTTTGAATGGTGAGATTGACTCTTCCGAGCTGTTGAGCCAAATTAACATTTCTGTTCCATCTAGAAGGACCCGCAATTTCACACCGCTTATACTTCCCACTTGCACAACTAACTATTCTCTGCATGAACCTTTTCGTATACTATGTAGTGACTACAACAGACTTTGGCACGTTATCGGTTCCGAAACATCGCTTCCGGGTATTAAAACTGCGATCTTGTCATTCCTCGCTCGTAATTAGTTGTAATCATCTTTATTTATACCTATCCTGTTTTCTTTTTATATGTAACCTATTATCTCATTACATTTAATATTTTCTATTTCTTTAGTTTAATTTATGTTTATATATGTAATACGCCTATGCCCTTAGGTCGGAGTGGGTAGAGGTTGTAACATTAACTTTACTTAGGGTCATTCGTAACAGGCCCGGGCCTGGTGTCATATGGGCCACTTGTTCGTACTGAGCGTTGTACGACTACGTCTATATTTAAAAGTGTTCAGGTTATTTTCAGGTAACTTTCACCACACTGTGTATACCATCCACTAGTAAAACAATTTTAAATTTATTAAACAAATGCATTTTCACATGCTTTTTACAAGCATATCTTAGTATCTCGCTCACTCAACCATACGAGCACTTTAGCGCCCCCACCAGTCAACGGCCAACTCCGGCCTTATGAAAACACGTTTATATGCATAACTCCACTGTTTTTTGTACGATATTGATCAAATTTGGTATTTTAATGGAAATTAGTATCAAATTTAAGTGTGCCATTTGCACAAGTGTGATCACCCATAGGGTGATATGGTATATTAAAGTCGCCAAAATGTATGTAACAGGCAGAAGGAAGCTTGTCCGACCCCATAAAGTATATATATTCTTGATCAGGATTTTGGCCACGCCCCATTACGCCCCCAGAATTTACATAAGAGAGGCATCAAAACCGTTTTAACTAAATCTCGCGCTCTTGCGTACAAATTGTTGTTGCATGTGTTCAATTTGACGCGCTCTCCCGCTCTTTCCTATTCTTGATTGATTTGCGCTCTCGTCTATTGCCTACCCGCGACTCTGTGATACGTGTTTTTGTTTTTGTGCTTTCATCTCGTTTTATTCTTTAGTTGTGAAGGCTTACTCTGCACATTAACCCTTGTGTCAGAACTGGTAAGTATATTCTTATACACAGATTTTTTACCTTTAGAATTTTTATTTTTTATTTTTTTGTATTTCCTTTTGTAATTAAATTAAACTTTTTAATAAAATGGTTGTCTGCTCAAAAAATAATTGCATGGTTGCCACTAATGCGGTTGACTCCCATGATTATATTCTTTGTTAGTTGTGTGACAATGCGGTTCACGTTAAGTGTGCAGGTTATACAGGCAGAATCAAGGGGTCTATTGCTAAAGGTGATGGCTTAAAATATGGATGTGATGCTTGCCGGGAGGTCGAGAATGAGTACGCTCTTTCATGAGGCGGACTAGAGATAGTTTTGACACTTTAAGGGCAGGTTTTAATAAACTCCAAGCGGAGTTTACTGCGGTGGAGACTCAGTTCAGAAGTTTATCGCTTATGAATGAGTCTCCGAAACGTAAAAGGACCAGTCCTTGGGGTGTTTCTGTATCTGTAGATCCGCCAGAGTCTCTTATCGTCCCCGACCGGTCTCATGCACCGTCCACTCCTAATGTACAGCAATTGATATCGTTTAAGAGCCCGGTTGTGAATGCTATTAGTAATGAATTACCGGTATCACCTGGGAATGATCTCTTAAAATCGATGCCTATTGTAGTGTCCGATGTGTCTGGGCAATTACCCATTCCAATGGAAATAGCCGATAGTTCTAAAAGTATCGAGGGCCCCGTAAACAAGTTGACTGCTGCAGTGGGTGACTTGTCCAACGTTGCTGCTGAGGCTGACGCTTCGGGACCGCGGCCTCTCGTTGGCATACCACCAAAGAAACGTATATTTGTTTCTAGGCTAGACCCTGTTGTCACATCTGAGGATGTAATAGCCTATATTCGGAAGAAAGTTAACGTCTCGAATATTGCGGTGGAAAAGTTTAAATTTTCTTATTCTCGGGACATTTCGTTCTTCAAAATACGTGTTTCGGCCAATATCTTCGACACTATATATCGAGAAGATTTTTGGCCGAAACATATAATAGTTAGGGAATATACTGTAAAAAAAGAAAAATCAACCGAGAAAAAGCAACCGATTTGCTTTGCAACAACAACAACTAATACTATTCCTGCCACATCAGCATCTGCTAGTGTGTCAAAAAACTAGCTTCGTCCCTTAACCTGGGTTACCAGAACGTTAGAGGACTGAAATCTAAACTTCCTAATCTCTATGTAGATAGTCTTTCTTTTGAGCATAACATTCTATCTTTCACAGAGACGTGGCTAAAACCTGATATTGCTGATGCATCGGTTTTTTCCACAAACTTTTCTATATTCAGACGTGACCGGATTTCTCGCATAGGTGGTGGCGTTCTGATAGCTGTTGATGCTGCTTTATCATCTGAAATGATTCAATTTTCTAGTACCCAGGAGATTGAGTTTGTCGGTGTTAAAGTAAATTTTAAATCTTTTAATGCTTTCATTACTTGTTCCTATATTCCACCATTGTCAGACATGGTGGTATATTTAAATCATTTAGAGGCAATTCAGTTTGTCTCCTCTTTAGTTTCCAGTCAAGACATGCTCATAGTTGTAGGTGATTTTAATTTACCCGGCTTTAGCATGGTCACTAACAGATGAATTTACCACGTTGCTGCCCTCTTTGTCACATGACTTTATTGATGGCCTTCTAGGCTTATCCTTATCTCAAGTCAATCCTGTCTTAAATTCTAATGGAAAATCGTTAGATCTTTTTTTTGTATTGGATTCTTCTTATTGTGAGGTTTCTAGGATCGAACCATTTGTTCTTCCAGAAGACAAATTTCATCCTACATTAAATTTACAAATTGATTTGCCCTTGCTTTCACCATTACTTCAAATGAGTTACCTCTAACTAGGTGCTTTCGTAAGACTGACTATGTCAGCCTTAATGAAAACATTACTACTACCGGTTGGCCTTATCTGTACAATTGTAGAGATATGAACACAACTGTTCGTTTTTTCTATGATACTCTGAATTCACTCTTTGATAATTGTGTGCCTCTTGGTAGGCTGGAGCGGCTTAACAAACCTCCCTGGTTCTCTCGTGAGCTATCCAATTTGAAAAATGTGAAGACACGATATTATAAGAAGTTTCGAAAAACACGTCGTTCATCAGATTATGCTCTGTATACAGTCGCTCGTTCAAAATTCATGATGCTTAATACACAATGCTATAAGAATTATCTTCAGCGGTGTAAGCTTCAGTTTTCTTCTGACCCTAAACAATTTTATAATTTTGTTAATTCTAAACGTAAGACCTCTGTGCACCCATCTTTTTTGTCTTTTCAAAATAAAAAAGCGAGCACTGATCAGGCAATTGCCGATATGTTTGCGAGTTTTTTCAAAACAACTTATTCCTCAACGGAATATCGAGCAAGCCCGTATCCTTATCATTTAAAAAAGGCTAATTGCATTTTCAATCCAGTGATTGATGAAAGTTCTATTCTTACCGAACTTAAATTAGTTAAACCTGTTTATTCTCCGGGGCCAGATGGTCTTCCTGGATGTGTACTCAGTTTCTGTGCAAACGCATTATGTAAACCCATTTTAAAATTGTTTCTATTGTCTGTCGAATCTTCCTCTTTTCCATCTATTTGGAAGGAGTCGTATATCATTCCTCTGCATAAAAATGGCAAAAAGTCCGAAGCCTCTAACTATAGGGGTATCTCAAAATTGTCTGCTATTCCGAAAGCTTTTGAGAAAATTATAACTTCTCAATTGCAATATTTTTGCAGCTCTATTATTTCGCCATCCCAACATGGGTTTGTGAAACGTAGATCTACAACCACTAACCTTTTAGAACTTACATCAATAATTATCAAGGAGTTCAAAAATGACTTCAGCAAAGCTTTTGATTCTGTTAATCATACCCTATTACTTTCTAAGCTGAGCGACATTGGGTTTCCACCCCTTTTCCTTTCTTGGGTTCGAGAATATTTAACAAATAGAAAACAGAAGGTACTCTTTAAGTCTTCTTTTTCCGTTTCCATTCCTGTGACTTCTGGTGTACCTCAAGGTAGTCATCTTGGCCCTCTGCTCTTCACACTATTTATTAACGATCTCCCATCAGTCATTGTTCATTCGCGTGTGCTTATGTATGCTGACGATGTCAAGCTTTGTCTTACTTATAAAGATACAGATTCATTTAGTCGGCTACCAGCTGATCTTAAAAACTTTCAATCCTGGTGCCAGTTTAATCTACTAAATCTTAACACTACCAAATGTAAGGTAATGACTTTTTTTCGTAACTCTCCTCAACTGGTCACTTATTTTCTAAACGATAGTCCTTTAGAACGTCTAAATAATATGAATGATTTGGGCGTACTTATGGACCATAAGTTAAATTTTAACACCCATATTTCCACCACGGTCGCAAAGGCCATGAGTGTCCTGGGTTTCATTAAAAGATGGTCAAAAGAATTTGATGACCCCTATACAACTAAAGTTCTTTTTACTTCGCTTGTCCGTCCTATTTTAGAGAATGGATCTTGCATTTGGTCACCTCAATATGAGTCGCACCAGATTAGACTTGAATCCGTTCAAAAGCAGTTCTTGCTATTTGCTCTTCGTGGCTTAAGCTGGGATCGCAATATCAATTTGCCTTCGTATTCTAGTAGACTTCTCTTGATTAACCTTCCGTCCCTAACTAACCGTAGAATTATGCTTGGTGTCATTTTTATGCACAAGCTCCTAATTGGTGATATCGACTCGCCTGAGTTATTAGCTCAGGTGAATCTGTCGGTACCATGTAGACGGAGTAGACATCCTTTGATGCCTTTATCCCTTAGTCGTTGTTCTTCTAACTATGCTATGCATGACCTTTTAGGGTCCTCTGCTCTGATTACAACCTTCTATCCCCTGTAATCGGCTCAGAGTTTTCTATTAATATGCTTAAAACATCTATCCTATCCCATTTAGTTAATAGATAGCTATAGTATTATTTGTTTGTCTGTCTTTTCTATTGTGTATTTTGTCCACGCGATTCGTGCCGTGCGTTATACGGCTGCACCCCTCGGTCGGTCGGGTGGGCAGCTATCTGCTTGGGCTCGCGCGTAACAGGCTTTGTCCTGGTGCCGTAGGGGCCACTTGAACGTACTGCGCATAGTATCGTCGGTTTAGTTAGCGCGCAGAAAATAATTGTTCCAACTTTTTGCCACGCCCCCTTCCGCCCCCGGAATTTACAGAAAACTGATTTTCTTAAAAACTATGAAAGCTTCCGAACTTAAAATTGGTATGTAAACCAATAGACGCGCATATATTGACTATTTCAAAATTTTGCCACGCCCATTTCCGCCCCCGCAAATTAAACAAAACTGATTTTTTTGAAAACTAACAAAGCTAAAGTCACCAAATTTAGTATGTATACTGGCTTAGTATGCACGCAGACTAAATATATTTTAATAGGGTACATGTCATAACGCCCAGTGTCATAAGGCCCTTGGGCCTTATGACACACATTTTGCGACATAAAGCCCACGGGCGCAATGACACTTTTAAATGTGACATAAAGCACGCCGGACTTTATTTCACTTTTTTATGGGCGTTATGACACGATTAAAGGGCTTTAAAAAATAAGAAAACAAAACAATTACATTTTTTAAATATTTTATTGAATATTCTTCAATTGTGTCGTAGCGCCCTCGGGCGCTATTTCGTTTTTGGAGTGGGCGCTAGTTAACATTTAAAAGTGTCTTAGCGCCCATGGGCGCTAAGACACACATTTTTGCGACATAAAGCCCAAGGGCCTTATGACACTGGGCGTTATGACATGTACCCATTTTAATATGTAGCCACGCCCAATTCCTCCATAATTTAGAATAAACCGATTGGATCTTGCAATTTTTTGATCATCGCAATTAAATTTGGCAAACTAATTAATCTTATCTATTTCTATCAAACTACCAAATTTGATTGAAATCGGACCAGAAACATACAAAATATGGGTACATGTCATAACGCCCAGTGTCATAAGGCCCTTGGGCCTTATGACACACATTTTGCGACATAAAGCCCACGGGCGCAATGACACTTTTAAATGTGACATAAAGCACGCCGGACTTTATTTCACTTTTTTATGGGCGTTATGACACGATTAAAGGGCAAACAATTACATTTTTTAAATATTTTATTGAATATTCTTCAATTGTGTCGTAGCGCCCTCGGGCGCTATTTCGTTTTTGGAGTGGGCGCTAGTTCACATTTAAAAGTGTCATTGCGCCCATGGGCGCTAAGACACACATTTTTGCGACATAAAGCCCATGGGCCTTATGACACTGGGCGTTATGACATGTACCCACAAAATATACGTATGAACGTATTTTGCTACGTGATCCATAAGGGCAGAATTGGCCGTTGGCTAGTGGCGGCGCTAGAGTGCTCGTGTGTTTGTAGAGTGAGCAAGATAGCATATATAACATAAGTTTGGTTTTCGAAATTTAAAATATTTGTTTCACCTGGTGTATGGTATACCCAAGTCGACTTACTTACTTCATTTTAGTATGCGCGCAGGATTTGTATACTTTTATATTTTGCCACGCCCATTTCCGCCTACATAATTTAGAAAAATCGATTGCCAGCTGCAATTTTTTGACTATTGCAACCAAATTTGGCAGACCAATTAATCTTATATATTTCTACCGAACTACTAAATTTTGAAATCGGACTAGAAACATGCAAAATATGCATATGAACGTATTTTACTACGCGATCCATAAGGGCAGAATCAGCCGTTGGCTAGTGGTGGCGCTAGAGTGCTCGTGTGTTTGTAGAGTGAGCGAGATAGCATATGGTATGATGCATGTTAAAACATACATTTAATAGACATTACCTGGTGTATGGTATACCCAAGTCGGCTTACTTCCTTTATTTTGCTAGGCTTCATTTCATTTTAATACTGAGGAGAAAAGTTGTAAGGGAAAAGCTGTGTCAAAAGTGTCTTATTGCCCGAAAATTGCCCTAACCCTCTGTGAGTCAGATTTTCATACGGCAAGGCTTTAAAGGCAAGTGGCCTTATCTAACCTCCTGCCGCTGCTGACCCAGACCAAGCTTGGTTTTAAGCCCAATGCTGGATGAGATGGGATACTGTCTGCTGCCACCAGATTTAGCGCAATACATGTGACCACCTCGAAAACTTCTACCTTTTTATACCCTTGCAATAAGGGTATATTAATTTTGGTCAGAAGTGTGCAACGCATAGAAGGAAGCATCTCCGACCATATAAAGTATATATATTCTTGATCAGCATGACAAGACGAGTTCATATAGCCATGTCCGTCCGTCCGTCCGTCCGTCCGTCCGTCCGTCTGTCTGTCCGTCTGGATCAACGCAAACTCCTCTTAGACCGTTAGAGCTACAGAGTTGAAATTTTGCATGTAGGCTTGTATATACTGCAGGGGTTGTATATCTCGGATTCAGCCGGATCGGACCACTATATCATATAGCTCTCATACAAACCGCAAAGTCACGAACAGTGACTTTTCTCAATAACTTCGTTATTTTCTGAGCTATTGTCGTGAAATTTAATAATGGTGAGTTTATAATATATATAAACGACTGTGCCAAATTTGATCTAGATCAGGTGACTATATCATATAGCTCCCATAGGACCGATCGGTCGAAAACAGTGACTTTGGTCACTATCTTCGTTATTTCGTTATTTCCGTTTTTTCGCAAACATTAGACCTTTTACACAAAAAACTTGCAAGGGTATACAAACTTTGACGCGGACAAAGTTAGCCCCGGCTCTCTGGTTTTTTTTTTAAAGCATCGTTTTGTGCTTAAATTGTTAAGTGAAAATAGTTTTTCTTTCTGATCTGATTTTGTTTCGAAGCCCTAATCAAGTTAACAAAAAAATGTAACGTTTGAAATTATAATGAATTTGAATATGATTGCTTAAGCTTTATAATTTATTTTCCTAGTGACGTGGGTATGTGAGTTGAGATTGTTCAGTCTTTTTAATGGGAATCTTTATAAATAACAACAAAGATTCATGGTTGGGAGGGTATAGAACTGACAAGGTCCATCTACATCTTTGACCTCAGTAACCACTAGCTTATGAACAAAAGAATATTCCTTCATTTCTTTCGTAGTTTTTTATACCCTTGCAAAAAGGGTATATTAATTTTGGTCAAAAGTGTGCAACGCATAGAAGGAAGCATCTCCGACCATATAAAGTATATATATTCTTGATCAGCACGACGAGGCGAGTTCATATATCCATGTCCGTCCGTCTGGATCAACGCAAACTCCTAGACCGTTGGAGCTACAGAGCTGAAATGCATGTAGGCTTGCATATACTGCAGGCGTTGTATATCTCGGATTCAGCCGGATCGGATCACTATATCATATAGCTCCCATACAAACGGCAAAGTCACGAACAGTTACTTTTCTTAATAACTTCGTTATTTTCTGAGCTATTGTCATGAAATTTAATATTGGTGAGTTTATTACACATATAAACGACTATGCCAAATTTGATCAAGATCGGGTGACTATATCATATAGCTCCCATAGGAACGATCTTTCGAAAACAGTGACTTTTGTCAATAACTTCGTTACTTTTAACGCGATTGCTTTCAAATTAAATATTTGTTAGTTTAATATATCTGTTAATGACTGTGCCGAATTTGATAAAGATCGGGTGACTATATCATATAGCGCCCATAGGAACGATCGGTGGAAAACAGTGACTTTGATCAATATTTTTCCTATGCTAAGATTGTATTGGCTATAGGTAAGGAAAGAGTTACCAAAAAAGTTGCAAGGGTATACAAACTTTGACGCGGTCAAAGTTAGCCCCGGCCCTCTGGTCTTTTTAATTAATATGAAATATAAATATATAAATAATTACTGGCTTCGTCGGTATTTTTCTTGTAAGTCATTCAATTGTCAATTAAGGTTAGTTTCAGTAGATATCCTAATAAAAATTAATTTTATAATTAAAGGTTAAAATCTGTGTGTATATGTATATAAAGATTTAGCAAACAACCCCCCCATTCCGCAAAAGCAACGGAAACAAAGGATCTCGCTCTGCTGCAACTCATCTACCGCCTTCTTTTGGTTATCGATCGATTTATCTTCGCTGTGTTATCAATAATACTCAACAAATCATGTTACTCCAATAGCGACCCATTAAATGGTCCAAAATTTCTCTTTCGCTTTTCCATTGTTTCTTTAAGTTTCACTTGATGCCCGACTTCCCAAATGCACTCGAATATTTTCAATTACTCCCAACTGCCAACTACACTCAACTTGCCAACTAAACTCAACTTGCCAATTACACTCAATTTGCCAACTACACTCCACTTGCTAAATATACTCAACTTGCCAACCAACTATGTATTTAATATTTTCCTTTAACGAAAGTAACTTGGTAAGGTAGTCCACCTGTATCAATAAAATTCTTTTTATGCAGTCTTACGCGAAAAGTAGCTTCTTGTTCAGTACTTTTAGTCCCCGTGAAAAGGTGATCAGCTGTTGATCAGGATTTTCTTGCAAAACTTCGTTATTATACTATAGGTATCGACAGAGTGATTTGTGTGAAATAAACGAACACCGTTAGTGTACAATCTTAGAGCATCTTCCTTTGTGTAAAATCGTGATTCGAATCATCACTTACTTCATTTTTATTAGACCTTAAATTTTGACTTTATTCGCTATTTATATAATTTTTTTTTTTTTTTTTTAACGTTTAATATATATTTGTTGAATCTACTCTTAAATTAGAGCCTAACAACAAGTTTGAGATATTTTTCTTAGACTAGTACTTAAGATAAATTCTGGGGATATTGCAGGCTTGTTATTGGGTTGGTCTGTCATTTCTTTTAAGACGAGTTCTATTATTAGTTCGCGTAAGGGAATTTGCAAGAACATTTGGGTGTGCATCCAATTTCGCAGAATACTTTAGTTGTTGAGTAGCTATTTCAGATTTTACGCTAGGTATATTTAGATCATTTTGAATGTTGTCGTTTCGTATATACCACGGGGCCCCCGTGATTGATCTTAAAATCTTCGACTGCGCTCTTTGTATAATATCGACATTGCTGGTACTTGCATTTCCCCATAGTACGGCTCCGTAAGTCCAGATGGGTTTCAGTACGGAGTTGTATAGGAGGACTTTATACTCCAGACGTAGAGGGGACCGAGCATTGATGATCCAATGTAGGCTACTCGCTTTCAGTTTAAGCTGTGACTTTTTTGCTTCGATGTGCTTGCGCCAAGTTAGTCTTCTGTCTAGGTGGATACCAAGGTAAGTGACATCCACGGCTTCAGGAACTGGTACGTTGTTTAGCATTAGAGCTGGCCAGTTTCTTCTGTTAAGCGTAAATGTAACATGTTTGCATTTTTGCTCGTTGACCCGGATACGCCAGGTTGCTAGCCATTCCTCTACCACCTTAAGGTGTTCCTCTAGTTTTGCAGAGGCTTGTATTGGGCATTTGGATCTGCTAAGGATTGCCGTGTCATCGGCAAAAGTGGACGTTGTAAGTCCTAAACTCGTTGGTAGGTCTGCAGTGTACAGCAGGTAGAGCAATGGGCCGAGTACACTGCCTTGCGGTACACCAGCTTTGATTTCAAAATCAGCGGAGACGGAGCCATTACATCTTACAGCGAATTTCCTATTGTAAAGGTAAGATTCCATGAGTTTGTGTGTGTACTGTGGCATTTTTTGCCGGATTTTGAACATCAGACCCTCCAGCCAAACTCTATCAAAAGCCTGGGCAACGTCGAGAAAGACAGCCGCACAGTATTCTTTTAGTTCGAATGCTGTTCGTATTTCGGATGTTATGCGATTGACTTGTTCAATTGTACCATGTTTTTCGCGGAAGCCAAACTGGTGTGAAGGGATTGTGTTCTCCGATGCCAGAAATGAGTTTAGGCGGATCTGCAGGACCTTTTCAAAAAGCTTCGAAAGACATGGCAGCAAACTAATTGGCCTATAGGATGATGGCTGGGTTTTGTCCTTTCCCACTTTAGGAATCATGATGATAGTGGACTTTTTCCATGCTCTTGGGAAGTAGCCAATTTTTATTATAGCGTTGAACAGTTTGCAGATATATTGTATTGCAATGATAGGGAGTTCTAGGATCATTTTCGGTGTGATTAGGTCATGGCCAGGGGCTTTTTTCGGCTTTATGTGGTTTTTAATAACTGCAGTGATCTCGTCCGATTGGAGTTCCGAGTACTCACTATCCGTTAATGTGTTCGAAGGGGAAGTACAGATGAGTTTGATGTTGGATTTGGCTGGAAAACCATTTTAAGATGTGTGGCAAATACGGATGCCCTCTCTTCGTCACTGCGGGCCCATCCACCGGTTGGACTCCTTATCGGTGAAATTGTCTCTGTAGGAGCGCTTAAAGTTGGGTGGGCTTTCCACAGAGGATGTTTAGTGCTGGTTGGACTGAGCTTTTCTATGTATTTCCTTTGAGCCCCGCTTTCCTCTTGTCTTAACGCCTTGGAGAGGTTGCGATGAGCTTGCCTTAGGCGAAGTTTTGCTGCTGCTGATCGAGTAATCTGCCATTCTCTTCTTAGACGTCGTTTTTCCGTTACTAATTGTTCTATCCGCCGGTTCGTAGGCCTGTCAACAGGTTTGGTGTAAGAAGAGGCATGTGGAGTAGATACTCTTGCTGCAGCTCCCATCATCGACTCAAGTGCAGAGACGCACATATCAATGTCCTCTGCAGCATCCAGTTTCGGCGAACAGTCAATGTGGGCACTCATGTACATTTTAAATTTAAGCCAATTTGTTTTGTTGTTTGTAAGCCTATATGGGCGATCAAGTACTTGAGGTCTTGCTAATAATGTGAATAGCACTGGAGAGTGATCGGAAGTTAAATCTAGCAGTGTTTCCGCAGTGATCCGTAAGTCCAGATGGGTTTCAGTACGGAGTTGTATAGGAGGACTTTATACTCCAGACGTAGAGGGGACCGAGCATTGATGATCCAATGTAGGCTACTCGCTTTCAGTTTAAGCTGTGACTTTTTTGCTTCGATGTGCTTGCGCCAAGTTAGTCTTCTGTCTAGGTGGATACCAAGGTAAGTGACATCCACGGCTTCAGGAACTGGTACGTTGTTTAGCATTAGAGCTGGCCAGTTTCTTCTGTTAAGCGTAAATGTAACATGTTTGCATTTTTGCTCGTTGACCCGGATACGCCAGGTTGCTAGCCATTCCTCTACCACCTTAAGGTGTTCCTCTAGTTTTGCAGAGGCTTGTATTGGGCATTTGGATCTGCTAAGGATTGCCGTGTCATCGGCAAAAGTGGACGTTGTAAGTCCTAAACTCGTTGGTAGGTCTGCAGTGTACAGCAGGTAGAGCAATGGGCCGAGTACACTGCCTTGCGGTACACCAGCTTTGATTTCAAAATCAGCGGAGACGGAGCCATTACATCTTACAGCGAATTTCCTATTGTAAAGGTAAGATTCCATGAGTTTGTGTGTGTACTGTGGCATTTTTTGCCGGATTTTGAACATCAGACCCTCCAGCCAAACTCTATCAAAAGCCTGGGCAACGTCGAGAAAGACAGCCGCACAGTATTCTTTTAGTTCGAATGCTGTTCGTATTTCGGATGTTATGCGATTGACTTGTTCAATTGTACCATGTTTTTCGCGGAAGCCAAACTGGTGTGAAGGGATTGTGTTCTCCGATGCCAGAAATGAGTTTAGGCGGATCTGCAGGACCTTTTCAAAAAGCTTCGAAAGACATGGCAGCAAACTAATTGGCCTATAGGATGATGGCTGGGTTTTGTCCTTTCCCACTTTAGGAATCATGATGATAGTGGACTTTTTCCATGCTCTTGGGAAGTAGCCAATTTTTATTATAGCGTTGAACAGTTTGCAGATATATTGTATTGCAATGATAGGGAGTTCTAGGATCATTTTCGGTGTGATTAGGTCATGGCCAGGGGCTTTTTTCGGCTTTATGTGGTTTTTAATAACTGCAGTGATCTCGTCCGATTGGAGTTCCGAGTACTCACTATCCGTTAATGTGTTCGAAGGGGGAAGTACAGATGAGTTTGATGTTGGATTTGGCTGGAAAACCATTTTAAGATGTGTGGCAAATACGGATGCCCTCTCTTCGTCACTGCGGGCCCATCCACCGGTTGGACTCCTTATCGGTGAAATTGTCTCTGTAGGAGCGCTTAAAGTTGGGTGGGCTTTCCACAGAGGATGTTTAGTGCTGGTTGGACTGAGCTTTTCTATGTATTTCCTTTGAGCCCCGCTTTCCTCTTGTCTTAACGCCTTGGAGAGGTTGCGATGAGCTTGCCTTAGGCGAAGTTTTGCTGCTGCTGATCGAGTAATCTGCCATTCTCTTCTTAGACGTCGTTTTTCCGTTACTAATTGTTCTATCCGCCGGTTCGTAGGCCTGTCAACAGGTTTGGTGTAAGAAGAGGCATGTGGAGTAGATACTCTTGCTGCAGCTCCCATCATCGACTCAAGTGCAGAGACGCACATATCAATGTCCTCTGCAGCATCCAGTTTCGGCGAACAGTCAATGTGGGCACTCATGTACATTTTAAATTTAAGCCAATTTGTTTTGTTGTTTGTAAGCCTATATGGGCGATCAAGTACTTGAGGTCTTGCTAATAATGTGAATAGCACTGGAGAGTGATCGGAAGTTAAATCTAGCAGTGTTTCCGCAGTGATCCGATTACGTGGAATCCTCTTGGTTACTGCGAAATCAATCAAGTCAGGCACTTTCTGTGGATCTGTGGGCCAATAAGTAGGCCTACCCGGTGAAACGCAATCCATCTTATTGAGAGGGTTGACTATTGTGTTGTACAACTGCTTTCCTTTAGGATTTACCAGGCGAGATCCCCAGTGCGTATGTTTGGCGTTATAGTCCCCTGCTGCAATAAAGCGATCTCCGAGTGTGTTAAAGAAATCGGTAAATTCCTTTTCAGAGATTGAGAAGCGTGGTGGGCAGTACAGGGCGACCAATGTAGTGTTGCCGCAGCTGGTTTGGACGGTTATAGCAGTTGCTTGTAGGTGCTGTGTTTCAAATCTGTTGAGGAACGAGTGTTTTATACGGTTTTTGATTAGGATACCGGTCCCGCCATGAGCTTTTCCGTCTGGATGGTTTGTTGCGTAGAAGGTATATTTTGGTATTTGAAAATTATTTTTTGATGTTAAATGTGTTTCCGAAATCAGCAAAACGTCGATTTCACTTGAGTCTAGGAATAGTTGCAGTTCATTTTTGTGCTTGGAGATGCCGTTAGCATTCCAAAGACATAGACGTAGGGAAGCCATTATTTATTCTCGATAAGCTTCTGGATAAGCAGGTTTTGATTCCGCATCAGTTCGTGCATACAGTTTTGCATGAACGTCATAAAAGTGGTCATGTTTTGATTGAGTGAGATCAATAGGGCCTCTAGACCACTTGGAGTTTGCTGGCCAAGCTCTGGTGCGCTAGGTTGCGGATTCTGTAGATGGTGGAGAGACGGGGTCTCTTTCGCGGGCTCCGTCTGTCCAGTTCGGAGCACACTAGCGAAGGATACACTAGGACTGGTTGTAGCAGTCATGTTGGATGATCTAGCAGCCTTGGCGAAGAACACCTCCGGGCCTCCTTTTGGAGGCGTTGAAGATGATTTTTGGTCCAGCTGGGGGTTTGCGCCCGTTTAGGTGTGATTTAAGATCCTTAAAGACAGGACATCCTCTGTAGTTGGCCGTGTGGTTCCCTCCACAGTTGCTGCATAGTCTTAGTGCAACGTTGTTTCTGTCCTTGGTGCAAATTCCATCTTCATGATGTTCGCCGCAGCCAACACACACTGACCTAAGATTGCAATTGTTAGAGGTGTGGTTGTATTCCTGGCAGTTTTTACACTGCGGTGGTTGGCGTCTCTTATGGGGCTCCTCTACGGTGATTCTTCTGTGCAATAGAAGCTGTAGGTTGTAGATCGGGTGCACTTCATTTGGCTTCGACCGCTTTGCATCTGGTTGGAGCTCGATTTTAAAGAGCGGCTGTGCGACTTTGTTCCTGTTGATGATGTTGACAACGGACTTGACCGCAAACCCTTTTTCGACCAACGCGTCTGCTATTTCTTGAGTAGGGACCGATGGCTCAATCCCCTTTAACACAACCTGGAGCCCTTTACTGCTTTTTAGTTGGTAGGTATAGAAGTTGATGTTAGCATTACGGAGGTACTTTTCGATGATGCGGAAATTGTCCTCAGTTTGGGCTTGACATTTAATTTCTTTAATGTTACCCCTATTGAGAGGGGTTACAACAAAGTTATTTGCCCCTACTGTTTCTACCTACTAGCTTCGAAATCAGGGCGCTGCAGTTGGCTCCACGGATGTATAAAGGGGGTGGTCTAGCCGATTTAACTTTATCTACAGCGCCGGCTTGATCGTCTTGCTGATCGGCAAGAATTTTAAAACGATTCCCGCTAAGGGGTGCTAGTCGTTCATTTGGTTTGGTTATTTTCGGCGTATTGACACTTTTTTTCTTTTGCGGGCTTAGCTTCCGCTTAGTTATTTTAATATATCTGTCCATTCCAGTTTGGACAGAAGTCGTTGGGTTTACTCTTGTGGCTGACTCTGGGCGACTTGTCGTTGACGGCTTGAGGCAGGTCAATACTTCGGCAGACGTTGCAGTAGTTGCTGTCAACGAGCTGACGGTGCTGGTTGCTGTCAACGAGCTGACGGTGCTGGTTGGTGCAATCGGTGACCCAGTTATCGATATTGATGGAGAAGCACACTGCTCTCTCCACGGTAAGTTGCTGTTAATTGCTGAGTGGCTGGCACTTTCGGTGTTATTGCTTACGTTAGCATTCGGTGGGGTCGGCGACACCACCGAAAAGTACGCGTTGTTGCGTTGGACCGAGAGTCGACGCTCACGTTGTTGTTGTACAATTAGTTCTTGTAGCTGTTGTTGGTGGGGATCGAGAGAGCTTGGGCCCGAATTGGTGGACATGGCTTTTGTAAAAATTACGCACTTTGTTGTTGCAACTTGGTATTTATTGCTATTAGAGCAATCTAATAGCAATATGATTGTAAATAGGCGTCTCTGAGGCGACTGAGAGCCCTACACAACTTTTTGCAACCGCAGACTTTTTTTTTTTTTTACACTCAATTTTTGCGGAGTGCATTAAAAAACACGTCTGCACACGGCGGCAGTTGAATTTACAGTAGTGTTTCTTGAAGTTATTAAATGTTTATTTATTTATATATATGTATATATAGGCACTAGCACATAAACCAGTGACTAAAGGTTGTCGCAACCAACACATAAATTGGGTGGACCTCGGAGTGAGATTACAAAGGTAGAGATGGGGGCCAAAGACACAGCGATGCACACCCGATGTAGCTACAATTGGTATCTGATCTTACTAAGAATAATGCATTTCTTTTATAGTACAAAATAGAGAGCTCACCAGTGCATAGTTCGACATAGTGTTAGGTCAGCAAAGTACGTCTTTATTGATAATAGCTAACCATAGCAGCTTAATTAACTAGGTCTTTATTGTTTACTGCTGACCATATCAGATCTACTTATGACTGATGAGCCATCGATATCTATAATCGGGTTACATACTTAACATTGACATACATTTCCATTTGTTCTATATTATAATTGGCTTAATGTTATCTTATTTTATATAATCTAAACACCAACAAGCATAGCGCAATATACATCAAAGAACCTATTACGGATTGATACTCAGTTACATCGATGCGTTTGCACCTCTTGTTGTCGCACTTAACCTGAAAATTAGCTTCTAACGGGGTAGATACCGTGCGGCAACTTTTTCAGAACAGCATCCAACGTTGTGTTCCAAACTCGGCCAGCTTGTTTTAGACCGTACAACGACTTTTTCAGCTTTAGCACACCGCCAGATTTGTCATCGTAAAACTCCGGTTGCTGCATATAGACCTCTTTTCCAAAATCTCGTTTCAAGTATGCCGTCGATACATCATACTTCAGAGTTTTCTCTAATCCTTGGCTGACAGTTCTCAATGAAATATACATCTCTGCTTATTTTGACATCGCCAGTTTTCTTATCGTATAAACGATACGCTTTTGAAGATTGCCAATATCCGACCACAATATATTCTCTTCCCTAATCTTGGAATTTTTTCCTTGGTCCTTTTTCTAGTGCAACTGCGACGCATCCACAGGCTTGTGTCCAGTACACACTTCAAACGGCGTTTTGCCTACAAATGATTTTGTTGGCGATCTATTTCTTAGATATGCAGCACAAACTATTGCCTCTGCCCAAAAGCTTTCTTTTAAACCTTCACTATTCACATTACTCTTGCCATTTCCACGAGTGTTCGCTTGCAGCGAGTGTGGAGTGTATGGGACTGTGAGCTGTCTCTTTATGCCATTGGAGTTCAGATAATCATCCAACTCTTTATTGACATACTCCGTCCCATTATCACTCCTTATGGATTTCACTTTCCGGCCTGTCTGACGCTCCACCATGGTAACGTGTTCTTTAATTATTTTGGCCACCTTAGACTTATACTTCGTGGGATAGACATGAATATATTGACTCAAATCATCGATCATTGTCATAAAATATTTGGCTCCACCATTTGATTCCTTGTTCATAGGCCCACATATATCACTATGAATTAATTCCAGCAACTTCGTAGCTCTAGTTTGCGATTGTTCAAACGGCTTTACATAACGCTTGTTTTTCATGCAATCTATGCAGTCTAGATTTTCTCCAGCAATGCTTGATGTCAAACATCGAACCATTTCTTTGTTCTGCAGCTCACGCAAACTTTGCACATTTAAATGACCATATCGCATATGTCATTTTTTGAGCTCATCGGAGGCTTTAGAAACACACAGTCTCTCTTGATTTTTAGTTTCACACAGAAACAATCCACAGACCTTTTTGGCCATTAATATATTGATGCCCTTATCATCATTAACTTAGGCAGTTCCCGAATTAAAAAGTATGGTGCATCCATTTGAAACAGCTTTTCCCACCGATATGAAATTGCATTGCTACAAGCCTGGTACAAATCAAACGTCTCTGAGCGTTATTGTGTACCCAAGTTTGCTGTGCACAATCACTGTTCCTCTGCCTTGTGACGTCATAGAATAATTTCCTGCCAACTCAATAATTTCATTTTAATCATCAAGTTGATTAAATAACTCACGGTGCGCACACATGTGTGATGTGGCGCCACTATCGATAACCCAATCATCGATATCTATCCTATTGTTAATGGCAACGCCAGCAAAAGATCGTTGCCCCTCTTTATTCTTCCAATATTCGCATCTTCCGCTGTTTTTTCCGCGTCTCACATTGGCGTTGTTTTCATTCTCTTCTTTCATCGCGCATTTTGCCGCGAAACGCCCTGGTTGGCCACATTTAAAGCATCGGCGCCTGTCTGCCTCTGACTTGTTGTCTCGTCGCTTACCCCTCTCACCGCCGATAGAGCATGCTGCGAATGCCTGTACAACATCATTTTGATTGTTCGTCTTTCGTCGTTAATTTTCTTCGGCTAGCTTGCATTTTATGGTACTGAAACTCGGCAACTCATCACGAGCTTCCAAGGCCACAACAAAGTTCTCATAAGACATGCAAACTCGCAAGCAACAAAATTACGGTAAACTCTTCTGGCAAACTTACATCGATGACCGACAAATTTTCAACAATGTTTGAAAATTCCAATATGTGTTTTTACACGCTGTCACCTTTAGCAATTCTTTTGTTTAATAACTGCATAAACAGGGTCACTTTTCCCACTGGACCTGTTGGTCGATGGAACTTTTCTAGTTCTTTCCATATCTCGCTAGCTCTTTCGCACTTTTTTATGGAGTTCAATAGCGGCGCACTTATCGACATAAACAGCACCGCCATGGCTTTGTCCTTTTGACGTTTCCATGTTTCAAACGCTTCATCAGTTTTGGGTTCCACAAGTTCACCTGAAACCACTGACCACAAATCTTGATGTACCAACACGCTTCGCACAAGTACCCACCACGTGTCATAGTTGGCGTCGTCCAACTTTTCAATATTGTACATTGAACTCATTTTTCTTGCAATGTCCATTATGCCGAGAAAAAATACACGAATCTTGACCATTCAATACTTTCACACTATTTTTTAGTGAATACACTTAACACTGAGGCCCATAACCTGTTGGTTTGTGAAAAGTGTAGAACTACAACGTTTGGTTGCTTAGATAAGAGTGAGCTCAATTTTATTATACATAAGCTTAACTAGGGTTGCCACATGTACAAGGCTGACAGATACAGCACTGAATTGCCATATCAACAATTGATCATATTAAAAAGACCATAAATACGCGAATATTTTTAACATTCATAATAATTCATAAATAATTCATAATATTTAAATACATATAATATATTTACTACCATTTTGGACTAAAATCCCCCCATTTTCAGTAATGAGCAGTGACATCGGTATACCATGCACAAGGTGAAAAAATATTTTAAATTTCAAACAATAAATGTATGTGTATTAAATTCGCCTCATTGGTATACCATGCACAAGGTGAAAAAATATTTTAAATTTCAAACAATAAATGTATGTGTATTAAATTCGCCTCATTGCATATGCTATCTTGCTTGCCCTCACAAAAACACACGAGCACTACACTCTAGCGACCAACTTCGTAGACCTCATGGACCGCCTAAGGTCCTCGTTTATACGTACATATATTTTCCATGTTTCTAGATTTTAATAAAATATGATAGGTTGGTAGATATTAATAGGGCTGATTAATAGTGGTGATGAATTTGGTGGAGATAGTCAAAAAATTTAATTTTTTTCTAGATTCTGGAGACGAAAGTAAGCTTGGCAAAAATGTTAAATATTAATAATCTATACGCATCCTAAACAAATCTACATAACGAATTTGGTGACTTTACCTTTGTTTTCAAGAATATCAGTTTTATTTAATTTTTCAAGGCGTGGCAAAATTAAAAAAAAAAAAAAAAAAAAAACTGAGCATGTACTAAGTAGACAGCATGAGTTGCATTAAAGTGACATTCGATTGTACAACAGCTAAATTGAGTTGAGTGAATATGAGTACAAAGCGGAATGAGTATGAATGAGTGAGTGATTTCGCAAAGCACTCGGGCGCACAATGTTGAAGCAATGAGTACGAGTGAGAACAAGCGAAAATGAGAGCATAGGCTTCGAATGTATTCGAATGTCAAAACGGTTGTTGGTCTTTTGCTCTGCAGAAAAACGAAATTAAGCACAAAGCAAAAAGTAGAACTTGAAGAAAACGCAATATTGGATAACCTAAAGCATAGAAAATAAGGAGTAGAACTTAAAGAAAACAAAAATGAGGGAAACTTCGACACTCCACACGAAATAAATACACGAAATACAATGTATGTCAGGGCCCGGCACAAAGAGAGCGTTAAAAAAGTTTAGTTGTATGCTTGTATGCGTATGTTGCTTTACACTGCGCAAAATTAAACTTCATCAAATTCTGCCTCAAATCAAGAAAACGAGTGCAGCAAATAATCTTATGCAAGAAAAAGATAGAGAGAACAATGCAGCGATCAATTTTTTCATGCGTGTTCTCTCAACAAAGCGACATAGATCTGCTTGCGTCGAAATGCTGAGGAAAACTAAATCAACCCTCATCCTCTGTGAGAGGACTACGGCAGCCGTTCGGTTACACGCATACGAGGTGCCGAACGTGTTTTTCCCCTGGGGGATATGAGTGCCGGGCTCTAATGTACAGTTGCGAGCAAAAAAAAAAAAAAGCGCAAAACACTTGCCGATATTTATTACTATAACTTGCAAGATAATATTCCGATCTGTTGAACACCTTTAAATACCGTTATCAGCAATGTTTAACACTTGTCCACTTCATTGTAATGGTGACTTAACTTTTTTGCTACTTTATTTTTAAGTTTAATTGCCAAATTTAGAGCGAGCAAAATAATAGTAGTGAAGGATCTTTCTTTGCAGGAAACTTAAACTACTACTAGAATGATGGTTTTTTTTTACTCCATTTTATGTGTTAAATGTTCGCGATAGAAGGTTCATTAAAGTATTCCAATTTGAAGACTTAAATGGGCCGCGGTACGCATATGTCTTATGAGAAGAGCATTCAGTTCAGAAACCTTATGAATGAAGGCACAACTTACATAGAAGTCTGTGAAATTTTTAAGTGCTCCCCAACTGCAGTTCAAAATGCATTAAAAGGTAAAAAAAAATATCAGAAAGACGTGGCCGAAAGCCACGTCTCGCCCGAATTAGAAAAAAGAATAATTCGAAACTCAAGGCTTCGCCCGTTTACATCTGCTGTGGAGATCTAAGAAGAACTTGAAGTGCCGGCCAGTGTTTGGACAGTGCGGTGAGAGTTACCTAAAAATAACCTGAACACTTGTAGCCCTCGGAAAGTTCCGCTTCTCTTACAGAAGAACATAAAAGAACGGTTTGAATAGTCAAAATTCCACCTAAATTGGTCTGTGGAGAAATGCCGCAAATTACTCTGGTCAGATAAATCCAAAATTGTGATGTTTGGAGGGAGGGTAGATCCCCTGTATATTCGTGGACCAAAAAACTCGGAGTGCACTCCGCAGTACACCACCAAGACTATTAAACATGGGAATGAAGTGTGTTGGTGTCGGGCCGTTTTTTCCTAAGTATTACGATGTTGCTGAGGAAGTGATGCTACCATATGCCGAAAAGAAGATATCACTTTGTTGGGTCTTTCAAAAAGGTGCTCGGATCGATAATGCAGGAGTAGATTTAATGAAGTGGCCCGCACAGTTTACTAACCTTGGTTGGTTTATGTTTCGAAGCATGATTTCTACGGAGCCAACCTTTAGGCGGAAATTGTGCGGTGGTAAGCCAGGCACGTCCAAAGAGTTTAAAAATTCAATTGGATAGTTGGTGGCTTCATCTTCATTTGTGACGCAGTCAATAGATTTGAATGAATGCATTGTTCCAATGATCTTATTTTGAATTATGTAGTTCAGGTCATCTACATCTTTATTCTTAGCTTCTAAAATTGCTCGCTCATTCAACCATTCATTATTTTTGTAGTTAGAAATAATATTTGGAAATACATTGTTGATAAGTTCGTCTTTTGATGAGACAAAATTACAAAAATTATTTGGAAATGATATTAATCCGCTCGATTCATCGACAGGTACTTGAGATGTATCATTAAGCAATGTAACTCTCATGTTTGTTGTCAGCTGCAGTTTCTTCACATAGCGCCATAGATTTGACGATTTGAGGCAAGCGTTTATTTCATCGGCAGCCGTAGATCTTGGAATTACTGGCAGAAGAAGCAACTGCAACCGCTATGTTGGATGTTGCCTTCTGTTATTCGCTCGACGATTCTGCATTGCCAACCGAGCTGTTTCACGGGCTGCTTCACTTTGCTCTCGTGATTGAGAAGCACGAAGTCGAGCCATACTATCGCGGCGCTGTTCACGTGCAATTTCTTGTTTTTCTCCAGTC
Source organism: Drosophila willistoni (assembly GCF_018902025.1). NCBI lineage: Eukaryota > Metazoa > Arthropoda > Insecta > Diptera > Drosophilidae > Drosophila > Drosophila willistoni. The sequence continues at coordinate 261,019 of NW_025814055.1, forward strand.
CATTCATTTGCAGTATTTTGTATTCTTCTTGCATTACGGCCTTGTCGGGAAAGATTCGATGGTCTTGGTCGCGGCATTATTAATTAAACTTCACTTCACTTCAATCCACTTGTTAATTATTTATTTAATAGACATAGTTTTAATATTGATTTCTTACAAATATCAAATTGTCATCCATACGTCATTACATAGCTGGCATTTTACGTCAATTACATAGCTGTCATTTGCGTTTTGTTATTCCAAGTCTGATTCTTTTTTGTTATACCACGTTTTATAGTGACTGATGTTTCATGTCAAGTCACACGGGAACGCTGTCGAACGGGATAAAAAATATCCTATCTCCTGGCTCTAAGCTACCTCCCTACCAATTTTCAGCCAAATCTGTTCTGCGGTTCTTGAGTTATAAGTGGTGTAACTAACACGAATTTCTTTTATATATATAAGATTATATATATTATATATATATATTTCTAACTAAAAATTACTTAATGTTATTATGGGCAAAATTACATTCGCTCTTTTGTCTTCCCTATACCCGGGTCGTGTTGTTAAGGCGAGGTTTCCCTGGTTTTATGGCTTACTATGTTACATCGCAAACTTAGACTACACTATATTTAAGCACTACTGTTATGGGCATTTCCGTGGTATAACTGCGGACGTTCGTACACATTCAAAGTTAAAAAAAGTTGGATAATTTTTAATAATTTTTTACTTTATTACATGGCTCTTGTGTAGAACTTTATTTAACACTCTAGAGAGTGTCCAGACTCTTATTGAGTAAGTTATTTACATCTAGGAATTTGATTACTGATTTTATGTTATTGAGTGTGGCTGAAATAAGAAGAAAGGTGGGTTGGATTTGGCCAAATAGACAAATCCTTGCTTTATACAGTTGTGGGCAGGTATCCAATATGTGTTTGGTTGATAATTCTCCCTCGCATTTCGGGCATCTGAGCATAGCTTTTCCATTTAGCAGATGGTCGTGGGTTAAGGCGAAGTGACCAGTTCTGAGGCGGGTGATGATATGGCAATGTCTTCTGTGCAATGAAGGTGGATATCGGACTGGTTCCTTGCTTGTTTAAGCCTATCATCGTAACTGTCCCATTGAGTGATTTCCTTTTTTCTTAGTATCTCCTTAATGTTGCGCCATAAGTCTTGGAATTCCAGATGAGACGAGGGTTCCAGATTGGCTAACGACTGCGAAGGTAGTAGAGTGAATTGTTTTCGATCCGTCACTGTAAAGCCAGGTCCAGTTGGGGACTTTTTCCGTTTCGGCAGCTAGAATTTGCTGAAATACATTTTTGTGTGTTTTTGATTTTTTTAATAAGTTGAGAGACGTGTTCACGGTGTGGTCCGGAAGTTGCCAAGGAGGAGATGGGCTGATTTTGTTCCAACGATATGGCATATCCAGTTGATGTTTTTTGAAGAACCTGGAACATTTGCGTATAGTAGACATGACTTTGAACCTTCGTCGCTGTTTAACCGTTGTATTGAAGTCTTTTAGCAGAATTTGGTTAGTCGAGCAGAGAATTTTAGGTATAAGCTTAAAAGTCAGTTGCGCAGCTCTCGTCTGTACTTCAGGAAGACCAGCTTCCGCTAAAAGGCATTTCTTCGGAGTTGTGGGAAAGGCGCCAATGCTACGCCATACTGCTGCATGGTATGCGGGGGAGAACAATTTGATGTTGGATGGCGCACACCATCCATGGATTGCCAGCCCATAGTCGATTTTGGCCAGTATTAGGGCTCTTGTCGCATGAATTAGTGATGTTAAATGGACAAGAGAACTCTTAGACCCAAGAAACTTAATGATATTAAGGCGCTTGTTAAGGCTATCTCTAAGATTAACACAAAGTTGCTTAAACGTAAGTCTACTGTCGAGCGTAAGGCCGAACTTTAAGACTAGATGTATATTCTAATGTTGTGTTATTAACCGTTAGAGTTGGATATGTACAACGATGTTTTTTACAAATATGAAATAATTTACATCTGTTTAAGGCAAGAGTGGCCCCTGAGAAATTACCCCATTCAACGATATGCATGAGTGTTTGTTTAAAAGTAAGAAATAGTAAATTTGTATTTTTGCAGTTGCTGAATATTATAGCATCATCCGCGTAAACAGAGAGTTGTATTTTTTTGAGCTTTAGTATTATATTATCTAGGGAGTGGAAGGCAATCATGAACAATACCACTGAGAGTGGTGATCCTTGTGGAATGCCGTTGTGTAATTTATAGAAATTAGTTAAGGTATTAATTAACTCTAACACGGATGGATCGCTTGGTCATGAAAGCCTTCACTAGGTAGAAGGTCTTAGGACCTATCCCCCACCGGGAAAGTTGCTCCAGTACGGTGTGCACACCAACGCGATCAAAAGCTCTTTCAAAATCAGTAGCCAGGATGGTTTGAACTCCATCAGGTCCTGGAGCATTACGATCATTTATACTTGTAACTGCTAGGATATCGTTGCCGGGCTAATATTGTATGCAATCGCAACGTCGACTTGGAATCCATACGTATATACCTATACATACATAACCCGAAAGTGCGAGAGCCTCCAGTGGTAATCGACCTCTGTGTTTTAAGCGGGTGCTCGCCCGTTCTCTTGATTAGGAGTTAAAGACCCCGGCAACGATGAACTTCCCCTTTCTCTACCACCTTGTAGCCTTGGCTGTTGAACCAAGAGCACATCAGATATCGGAGTGGTACCTGGCTCTCTTAGGATAGCAACATCAATATCTTGTTCTCGTATGAATTGCGTTTTGCAACCAGTAAAGTGACGCACATTTTGCGTCGACTCAATCGAAACAGTCTGCATTGTTACTGTTTGAGCCACATATCTCTTCCTATTTCCAGAGAGTCTTTTTTTCAAAAGTTTGGCTGCTGTAGTACACGGCATACTAAAGATGACCAAGTGCCTGCCTCTTCTCGCCATTTAACGAATCAATTGCAGCAGAAATGTCCTCTGCTTTCGCTAGGTGACCGAGATTCTGTATTTCAACCCACGCCTCAGTTGCTTGGCTTGGTATTTGAATGTCGAGTTCGCCATGAGAGAAATTCTAATTTGTATATTTAACTGTTTGAAGATAATACTAATGGTTTCTTTAATTAATTAATTTTTTTTATTTTCAGCTTGGGCACTGATCGAAGTTCGATTTTTGTAGCAATGTGCATTTTGGTTCAGCATTTACGATTAGAGAAAAGTGTTGACATATGTTCAATTACAAGAAAATTACGATCTCAGCGACAGGGACTTATCAACTCATACGTAAGTAAAAATAATCTAACATCGGTGAAGTTTTACAGTAGTGGCATAAGGTTTTTCCAGTTAATTTCAAAAGATATCGTGACAGCTACAGCTGCGACTGATATTATATTGTTATTATAAACAAATTTTATAGAATATGATAAATTTATAATATTTTTATATGTTCCAAATTCTTGTTTGTAAGTAAGTAAAGTAGCCCTCTGTCCCAATTTTTACCTTTGCAAAAAGTTTATATTTATTTTGGTCAGAAGTGTGAAAAGCTTAGAAGAAAGCATCTCCAACCATATTTTGTATATATATTCTTGACTAACATTGTCTTTTATTCCTTTGTGTCATAGATAGCTGTAGTTTGAACAATGTAATAAAATTTAATTTTGTTATCAGGCTCTGTGCAGGTGTCGTAGGGTCCACTTGTACGTCAATGTCCCCTAATAGTGACAAAAAAAGGGAGTGTGTCTACAGACACGCGTTAGGAAAACACATAAAAAAATTGATCGTTGCTTTGTTTTTTCTATCTCTCTCTTGCATCAGATTATCTGCTGTACTCGTTTTTTTGATTTGGGCAAAATTACGTAAATTTTCATTTTGCGCAGTGTAAAGCAACATACGCACACAAGCAAGTGCCTTTTTTTTACGTACAAATTAAGATAATTCATTGTATTATTTATTGATTGTGAACATTAATGTTCATTAATTATTGTTCTTTATTCTTATTAAGACTAAAACTTAAGCTGAAGACAAATATATTTTCTGCCTAGCATGGAGTGTTTACATAACTGCAAAAGTGCAAGATCTCGCATTACTTCTTCCGTTGCTTATCCAACGTTATTCAGGGCATATCTCGCATTACTTCTTCCGTTGCTTATCCAACTGCAGCTGCTTCGCACATGTCTCTGTCGGGGACAGTTGGCAGAATGGCGTATCGACGGCCTTGTTGCAATTTGCCAGTGCTACAATCCGATTACGCGGAGTGCGTTAGTGCCCATATCTGCATGTACTATTTCCTCTTCATATAGGGGTGTTGTCTTATTTCCTAATCTTTTATTATTTTTTACCAAGACTTTCTCCTGTTTGATAGGATCTAGCCTGCCTGTTTTTATTATGGTATTCTAGTGAATCATTATGCGTTTTCTTTAAACGATTTTTAGTTTCAATAAGAAGTTTTGGTGATTTTTCTCTTATTAGTTGGCGATTTGTTCGTAATGTATTGTCCTGTTTTATTGAATCGTAGCTATTAACATAAGATCTATTGTGTCCTCAATTTTTTTGTCCAATTTTAATCATCTTGCGATTCCGATAAGAGTGCTGTGGAACCGTTCTACATGACCATTAGAGGTGCAGTGTATAGGGGGGGAGCATTAACAATAGTGATTTGATAGTTGTTTTGAAGTAATGTTTTCACTGTTTCGGAGTTTAAAGATCTTTCATTATCGCAATTCATTGTGCGATCTACCGGAAAAATATTAATTAACTGTAGCAGTGTCGACTTTATATCTACCGTTGTCAGTGGAAAAAATGTCGACATGTAATATTTCTCCCGGACGAGAAGGAATTCTAGTTTCGGATACTTTGTGTTTTTTGTATCTATCATATTTTGCTTTTCTACAGACCCTGCAGTTAATAACTATTTCGTTTGCATTTCTTGTCATTTTTGCGCTCCCTATGAGCTCTGTTGTGTTCTGTGGTGACTATTCCCACCTGTTCATCTTTGCAATGCCTAAACGTTGTGGATGGGAATTCGCTAATTAGCTGATGCTGAATTTGTGCTATAGTATGCAAATCGAACTTTATCCCATTTACAACGTTGAGATTGATTTTTTCCCTTAGGATTGGTAGCAAATCAGAGTAGCTATCGAATTCTATAACATGCCGAGTTTTTTCCCCAAAAAAAATAAATTTACGACAAGATGGAGCATCTGTTTCTGTCTCAGGAGTTTCGTAGTTTATAATTGTTTTTACTTTATCCGGTGATGATGAGATTCCGTTTCTTGAAACGGTGAACCCAAGGTATTCTACGCTACTTTTGAAGAAATGTGACTTTTCTTTAGAAACCGTCATGTTTTCATCGTTTAGACGCTTAAGAACCCAATCTATGTGCGCTAGGTGATCCTCTCTTGTTTCAGAAAAAATTTTATGTCGTCCACATAGACGTAAAAAAATTTTCCAATTTGTTCTCTTAGAACATCATTAATTGCCATTTGAAATATACTCATATTTGATTCCGTTCTGAAAGGGTTATCTGATAAAACCCAGACTTCAGATCCAATGTCGTAAAAATATTTTGATTTTCTCATATTGGACAAAATCATCGTGACATTTGGAATGGGATATGGGTGGGATTGATATTGAACTCAATTTCCTGAAATCAATTACTAATCGCTTTTTCCTCTGTCCCTCTTGGTCGATTCCTTTCTTATCGACAACCCAAATTGAGTTGTTATAGGGTGATTTGGAAGGTCTGATAATCTTGTTATTCAGAAGTTGTTTAACTTCAGAGTTTACGAAATCCGATGCACCCATCGGATACTGATATAGTGCCGTGAAGACTGGTACATCGCTTGTGGTACGGATTGTAGCAACAATGTTGGTGTTAAAGAGTAGGGACTCTTTTGGATCGGCAAATGCGTTAGCTCGTGTGTCGATAATAGCTCCAAACTCTTCCCTTACAACGAGAGGAACATTGGCATCGTTGATTTTTAAAAAATGTTCATTTTTGCATTTAAGGAATTGAAGTTGTTCAATACCATTTTTAAATTTTATCTGCCGTTTGGTCAGATCCATAACTGCGCCCGCTTGTTTTAACAAGTCCAGGCCGATAATAGCCTCGAAAAGTGTTAAATTGGGTAATACGATAAAATCTGAAATTACTTTAAAGATTTGAACCTTGCATTTCCTATCAACTAAGCTAAATCCATGAATGGATTCTACAGTAAAAGGTGAGTCTGCTGGCAAACTTTTCCGTTTTAGACCGGGTATTATATAATTTTTTGAAGCTTCAGTATCTATCAGCAAACGAATTGTTTTCCCTGCGCACGTTTTTTCTATGTACGGGAGCAGGGATTGTCCCCTAATATTTACGTTGTCATAATCAAGCAAGTCGTCTTTACAATCACCAGTTTCAATTTCGGATTCCTGATAATATTGACTGTTTTCACTTGACCTGGTTGAATCAGCTTGACCCAAATGATTCACCCTTTGGTGTTTTTGATTTGAGTAACACTCGTTATTTACTATTTGCCCGCTTGTTTGTAAAATTTTGGGGCTGGTAAGTATTTTGCTGAAAGGCAGCATTGTTTTGCCTATAATTTGGGTTTGTATTTTGTTGCTGGCCAAATGCTGTGGGCTGCCTAAATTTCAGAGGAGGACGGATCGACATCCATCGGCTCGCTATATTCCCGATTGGGTTTTGGTTTGAAAACCTCTTTTTCAAAATTTTGATTCCTAGTGTAATAAGGATTTTTCCCCATGTTTCGATTTTCGTAATTATATGTTTTCTTGCCCTTTATTTGAGGCTTTTATATGTATCTGTATATTTTCCTAGGCTTATTTCCTTATTTGAGGCTTTTATATGTATCTGTATATTTTCCTAGTGCTTGATATGAAAACAAATGGGGCGTTCGCTCTATATTTATTATTTATGGAATTCGACAATGATGTCTCATGGGTCATGGTGGTCTTGTTTGTGAGTAAGGCCAATTTTTTTCAACCTCTTCATTATATTCTTCTAAAGACAAGCTTCCCTGAGTAAGCATGACCATCTCGCGGTATATAGGTCTTTTGTCCGCGTATGTGAAATCTAAGATGTCAATAATTGCATAAAAATTGCATAATTCCTTTGTTTTGTTTGTTATGATTGCTACCGCTTGATAGTGTTTAGAACTTCCGTCACATGGTTTAAAAATTTTATATGCGACATGTGCAGCTTTCCGCCATGCCACATATGTCTCTTGTTTACTCTCAAAATCTGGCAGGGAGTTTACGACATCTAAAGACTCTTCACACTTAACACCCGCTATAATTTCTACTTCCCTTTTACTGCGGGAACTTGAACTCTCATATTTTCAATTTAATTTGTTATATTTGATATTTTGTTTTTTAACTCTATTTTCTGTGCCGCTAATGCACTGGTTACGGCGGTTAGAATTCGTTTTAGTTTTTCTGGATACATTTTATTTATTGTTTTTTTCCTGAATTAAATTGCTAAGCTTTGGAATATGGGCCTGAACTACTTGGCCTTAATTTTTTAAATGATTGACACAATAAGTCAACCTCCGAATCAATTATAGACACTTTTAACTCTTTTAATAATTTTGTATAAAATCGGAAAGAAAATTTCAACCTTGTAACTTTTTATACCCTTGCAGAGGGTATTATAAAATTGGTCAGATGTTTGTAACGCACAGAAGGAGACGTTTCCGACCATAAAGTATATATATTCTTGATCAGCATGAGAAGCTGAGTCGATATAGCCTTGTCCGTCTGTCAACCTGTCCGTCCGTGCGTATGCGTTTTACTCAGACATCTTAAGAGCTATCTGTGCTTTTTATTATATGGAGCAGATCAAGTACGAAAATTATGAGGATCGGACCACTATATCATATAGCTCTAGAAGAAACATGTTTGCAAAAATTGGAGTATCCCCATGAATTTACCAATATAATAGTATTAGATATAAAATCTCATCCCAAAATTCGAATCTGATCGGATAAATAGAACACAAGTTACAGTCAATATGAACATGCATACACACACAGACACAACGCTACATGAACTGTATGTGTATGCGTGTCGTGCTTTGCTTAGGGAATAATGGAAGAAAAAATTGTAGTAAAAAGACTAATAATGTTTTGTTGGTGTATTGACGATATGAGTTGCAGGGAAAGAAATTTCAAAATGTAAAGACTGCTAGCTTCTTTGAAATTTTTTTTTTTTGTAAATTTCACTTTTTAGTGAGATAATTTTACGATTTTAACGATATTACTAGCACTTTGCAGAATTATTATTGTTCGTTTATTATAATCGTGTTTACTATATAATTTCCTTAGTACTTCGCAGAATTAAACACTGCCGAATTATAACTTCTAAAACTTTTTAATTTGTTCGTTTTTAGAATTTTCATTCACTTTATACCACTGTTGGGCGCCAATTAGGATAATTCATTGTATTACTTATTGATTGTGAACATTAATGTTCATTAATTATTGTTCTTTATTGCAAGCTACAGTTTTGTGTGCTTGGAGTTCTTATTAAAACTAAAACTGAATTAAATAGGCTGAAGACAAATATATTTTCTGCCTAGCCTGGAGTGTTTACATAACTGCAAAAGTGCTGATCTTGCGGCATATGCAAGATCTCGCATTCCTTTTTCCGTTGCTTATGCAGGGCATAGCGTGGGAAGCGCTGATTCGGTGGATAGTTGGCGTTTCGGTTAACTTACATACGCAACTATATTTTTTTAGTGCTCGCTTTTTGCCGAGCCCTGACTTACACACACAACCACAGTCTCACAGCGTTTATTGCTTACGGTTGGAATTCGTTACGGTTTGATTCGTCTAGCCCCCTGTTCATAACGCGCGATAAGGAACTTCGTTCCAAAAATAATAGAATTTTTAAATATAATAACATCAAATAAAAATAATCGCTCGGCTTTAGGTAGCTTTTGTTTATTCCACAAATAAACAAAATTTCCGTCTCTTGAATAAAGGAAAACGTCGATTGAGTCGAGGAGGCAGAGGAAAGAGTGAGAATTAACGAGAAATGCTTATGTTCGGCTGCACAAATAGTCAACTAACTCTAAACGGGTTTTCATCAAGTCACTGAGTACATACAGTTGCGAGCAAAAAAATAGTAGCGCAAAACACTTGTCGATATTTATTACTATAACTTGTAAGATAATATTTCGATCTGTGTAAAACCTTTAAGTACCGTTATCAGCAATGTCTAAGACTTGTCCATTACGTTTTATCTTCACTTGGAGACTTAACTTTTTTGCTACTTCATTTTTAAGCTTAATTGCCAAATTTAGAGCGAGCAAAATAATAGTAGTGAAGGATCTTTCTTTGCAGGAAACTTAAACTATTGCTAAAAGATTGTTTTTTTTTGCTCTATTTGATGTGTTAAATGTTCGCGGTAGAATATTCATTAAAGTATTCCAATTTGCAGACTTAAATGGGCCGCGGTACTCATATGTCTTTTGAGAAGAGGATTTAGATCAGAAACCTTATGGATGAGGTCAAAACTTACATAAAAGTCTGCGAAATTTGTAAGTGCTCCCCAACTGCAGTTCAAAATGCATACACATAAAAAAAATATCAGAAAGACGTAGCCGAAAGCTTAAAATCTCGCCCGAATTAGAAAAAAGAATAGTACGAGACTCAAGGCTTCGCTTGTTTGCATCTGCTGTGGAGGTCCAGGAAGAGCCTAAACTGCCGGCCAGTGTTTGGACAGTGCGGTGAGAGTTACCTCAAAATAACTTGAACGCTCGCAGCCCTCGGAAAAATCCGCTTCTCCCACAGAAGACCATAAACGAATGGATTGAATGCTCAAAATTTCACATAAAATGGCCTGTGGAGAAATGGCGCAACATACTGTGGTCAGATGAGTCCAAAATTGTGATGTTTGGACAGAGGAGATCTAGGCTGTATATTCGTCGACAGAAAAACACGGAGTACAGTCCACAGTACACCACAAAGACTATTAAACATGGCAGATGAAGTGTGTTGGTGTCAGGCTGTTTTTCCTAATACGGTGTTGGTCCTATATGCTGCATAGAAGGCATAATGTGTACGTTAAAATTATTGAGGAACTAAAGGTACCACATGACGAAGAGAAAATATCAGTTTGTTGGGTCTTTCAACAAGACAATAACCAGAAACACACAAGGAAAGTGGTAAAAGCTCGTATCGATAATGCTAGAGTAGATTTAATGAAGTGGCCCGCACAGTCGCCCGATCTGAGCCCGATTGAAAATTTGTAGTGCGACGTTAAGAAGGGAGTAGTTGCTGCACAGCCAACCACTAAAAGAGGTCCTTAGACTGCTATAGAGTGTACATAAAAGGCCATAACACCAGAAAAGTGTCAGAAAATGATAGATTCAATGCCGCGTCGGTGCGCAGCCGTACTGGGGAACAATGGACATGCCACTAATTATTAATAAGTAGGTTGATATTAACTTGGTCTTTATTTTTAAACTATTTCCGTGGAATAAAACCCTATACTATGATATTTTGTGCTCTTTAAAATATGTGCTATTATTATTTTGCTCGCCTCAATTTGGAACTATTGACACCAAATCTTCATTATTTTCGAAATATCAAAATGAAATTGTTTATAATATAATTAATAACAGATCGAATAATAAATTTGCATACCAAGAAATCTCAGTCTTGCCCCGATAACATAACTTTCTATGATATTTATAAAATGGGTGAAGCCACTACTATTTTTTTGCTCGCAGCTGTACATACATAGTAGAGTCATGCTTAAGTCGTACAACCACAACAAGACAAATAAGTGAAAAAGAGCGAGTAAAACAAACACCCACATCTGATGTCTCAAAAAAAGCTTTTTCTGCGTACATTATAATAGGCAATTCTGTGTGTAGCTGTGTTAAATCGCTTCGCTTGGCCTTACTAATAAAGATATCTTTATCAAAATAGGTACATGTCATATAGAGTCAAATACCTACACCAAATTAAAATCTGAGTTTTAAGTTGAAAAAAGTGTTTGCTGTCTAAAATGATCACTTTTCTAGAGTAGGTATAATAAAATTTATGTACTTATTTCTTGATTAAATTAATCTTTATTTGTTTATATAAAAATGTGCACTAGGGTGGACTTCGGAGTGAGATTACAAAGGTAGAGATGGGGGCCAAAGACACAGCGATGTAGCTACAATTGGTATCTGATCTTACTAAGAATAATGCATTTCTTTTATAGTAAAAATAGAGAGCTCACCAATGCATAGTTCGACATAGTGTTAGGTCAGCAAAATACGTCTTTATTGATAATAGCTAACCATAGCAGCTTAATTAACTAGGTCTTTATTGTTATCTGCTGACCACGTCATGACATCGATATCTATAATCGGGTTACATACTTATATTGACATATACATTTCCATTTGTTCTATATTATAATTGACTTAATGTTAGCTTATTTTATATAATCTAAACAACAACAACTACCTTGCACTATGTTTCCCATAATGTACTTTTTGTTTATAATTCTTTGAATTTCAAACATAACAAATAAAGCTAATTTCTACAAGCAGAAGGCGTATAAAAGAGCAGGTCAATATATGTGGGATTCATAGCGCAACACTAAGAAATCAAACAACGCGGGACTATTTTCTTATTTTGCTCATATGACAAACTGAGAAATAACATCACCATGAAAAATTTCACCTCGGTTGAAAATCCCGAATAGGGGTTTTTTTTATTCAATTACTTTCTAAAACAACATTTACCATTATTATCATTTGCCAAATACAGACAATTATTTTCATTGAAAGCTTTTGTTAATTAAAAGTATAATCTTTTTAATGTCTCTTTTCAGGCACAATACGAGTTCCTACATCGCGCCATTATTAACTATTCAGATCTGCATCATATAACGGATAACACAATAGATTAAGAATCTATGTATGTACATACATTCGTATGAATGAACATACAATTTGCCTACGTTTAATATTAAGAAAAAAACAACTCAAAAATTGTATAGCTCTTAAAGTCTTAACAAATAATGAATACATATGTATCTACGGCAAATATATGCAAGTGACTTTTTTGTTTTAATTTAGTTTACATTGAACTTGCAATATAAATACCATGTACGCATTTTTTTTAATCTACCAAAGAAATTATAATATATTTCATAAGATTTAATAATTTTAAGTATTAACATAAACGGATTTCTACACAAAATATTTTATATTTATTATATTAGATGGTGGGCAAAAAACTTTTACAACGGACTGTTTTGTAATAAATTATTTTACTTTACTAATGGTAATCTATTAGGATTTACACATTTTGGAATTGTTTTGTAGTGTAGACCCCAATTCAAGCGGTCAATAGTTTTTTGCATCTATTTCTTTTATGATACAATGCGCTAATTTAAAAAATTAAAAAAAAATTACAGATTAAGGAGAGGGTACCAGCAAATGGCCTTCTAAGGCTCTTTATTTTGAACATGACAAGTGTACACTTCCACGAAAGCAATTGGTACGAACTTTGCTTCAATATGGTGCAAGTTTTTTGATCGTTTTACAAACCTTGTTCAAGCGATACTGATATCTAATTTCGTATTAAATTTAGTTGAACTTTCTGTCTGGGAAGCTCTTAAGGTGGTTAATTTTTTTAGGCAACCGGGAGGTGAGAACTATTAAAAAAATATTACAAGGAATTATAAGCACGATAAATTCGGTTCTGATTTTTCATAAGGGATTTATTGACAATTGGTTAAGCTATACGAGGATCCTGCGTAAAGCATATCGTAAATTGGATGATGGTTTTTATTTTGTTGGGCAAGGTAGATTCTGAAGCCAAATCGAATTATATCTAAGAACAAAAGTTATCATCACTATTCGATTCGTTTCGCTGTACATACATGGAATATGTTCGGGTTTCCCGCAACTTTTATGAATTGTGTAAGTGGTGTCCATGACAAACAAAAAAACGTCTGAAAACTTCTGTGGTCGGTTGTGGACAGTTTCGGGACAGACCTGCAGTCGCTTATTTTTGTAAAAGCCATAATATTAAATTGTAACATAAACATCATTGCCAATAAAGAAACCGAAATGTAAATAAATACCACAGATTAGCGACTTACCCAGAATGGCAGATTAAAAGTGAAACAATTAATATTGGCTATTGAATTTCACAAAATCGTTAAAACTTGTGAAATTCTAAAAAGGAGGAAGACAGCAAGTGGCTCTGCCTCGAGGGAACGTTCAAGTGAAAGAAAGCGAGATAGCTGCAGTAAAAAGCGCGGTATCGGCGAGCAACAAAAACTTGAAAATTGGGCTGATGAGGGAGACAGTAAGTGACTCTGACATAAGGCAACTGCAGAAGGAGTGAGAAAGATGATCAGAAAGGTGGTTCTGGAATTTTCGCAGCACATTACGAAATATTCGTGAGAGGTTTGGCCGAAGAAGGTACCATTGGGATACACCAGCAATCACAAGGCAAGTCAAGAACGGATCGAAGTGCATAATAGAGAGTACTGGTGAAGTGTACGGCGCTAGAGAAGATTGCAAGATTGATTCAAGGTTGCAAAATCGATACAAGGCTGGCTCAACGGAGGTGTAAATTGCTGGAGAAGTATACAGTAGTTTACCAGTGTTGGTGGCAACAACGTTTCGAGGCTGTTTTAACCAGGGTTTGAAAACTGTGAAAACTGTCAACAGTTTTGCTGTGTGCTGTTGCTTCTGCTTCGAAAACTATGAACAATCGAAGCAAAAGCAACAGCAAAAAACCGAAATCAGAAAATCTGACAGCAAAAGCAGCAGCAAATAACCGAAATAGAAATTTTTGACAGCAGCAGCAAACAGCAAAAATCCGAAAGCAAAAAACCCGACAGCAGCAGCAATAGCAAAAACCCGAAACAGATTGCTTTGATAGCAACAGCCAACTTATACATTTTAATACTAGGAACTGTTCCGACTGTTGCTTTTGGCCAATTTCGGAAGTCGGCAAAAGCAGCAGTCGGAAAAATAGTCGCAGCAGACTACTTGATGCTTGATTTTTGGCCTACTTTGATTTTACCTATACATGCATACACATGAAAGTACACATACTCAATACATGTAAATTATCAATCATGCGCTGCGTCAGCAACTCAGGTCCAGCTAGGGAGCTTTGGCGCTTCTGGGCGGCAGCGTTAAGAAACATTCTTGTAGCAGCTAGCAAGAGAATAAGAACCACTAATTGATTTGCTCCAATATAAAACCAACAACGTACTATTGATTCGCTTTATACTAAGTATTGAATAAAAGAATTTGTAATGTTTTTCAATTCTCAAGGATTCTCATTTGGGTAAATAATACTTGAAATAAATCCTTACGAAATCGTAAGGTAGCTCTCGCATAGTAATGCGAAAGTCAACTTGTATGTATGTATGTATGTATGTATGTATGTATGTATAGGTAAAATCAAAGTAGGCCAAAAATCGGCGCACAGTAAGGCCTTTTGGCATTTTACATTGTAAAAATCATAGCTTATGATAAAGAATGCCTCAAGCTTCTAAATAAATGTTTGCCAAGAGTGTTCGTGGTGCTGTAATATTCAAGGTGTCAACGTCATAAAATATTTCCAAGCATGCTTTTCACTATCACAAACGGAATTTTTCATTGTTGTAAACGACTCTGTAACTTTTTTAAATGTTTTAATTTTATTTTTTAACATAGTTACAAAAAGTAAAACATAAAAATTTTGTTTATGTTAATTTTGAAAATTTGCTATTGATGACTGATTTTTTTCAAAATAATTTTCAATATTTACATCAATATATAATAAACTCAACATTTCGGGACTATAGTTGCTATTTTCCAAATCCTTATAGGATCGCACGTGTCTCAGTGATGCAATAAGTGGGTCCGAAGAGGCTGCCAGCATGTAAAGTGTCTTCATTTTATCTAAGACAAGAAGTTTTTAATGTATTAATGTATCTGAACCTTTTGTAGTCCTTGTTTTTACATTCCTTAAAAAATTAATTATGTAATTAGCAATCTAACATTGTAGAAAGGCATATATATAAACATGTAGTATTCGCAAAACAGCATTACGCAATGTTATTATTTAAATACAAAGAAACTACAGGCAAATACGCATGCGCTCTTCTTCCTTATACCTGCAGTGCAAGGAACGAAGTGCCTTACGCATGTGTACTCTTTATGTCAGACAGAGCTCAGTAATGAGGAAATGGTGATAAATAGGGAATTGCTTTTCATTTATTGGCTTTAGGCTAAACCATATTATATCTGCTGGGCTCGGTGATCCGGAAACCATAGCTCAATCCTTTCAGTTGCACGATTATCCACAGGACCGCAAAATGACTACTTTGTTAGCTCCAGGGTAATTAAAGACATTCTAAATAGGCTCAAAAAGAAAAAATCTTTGTAGGATTAAAAAAATCATTAAGGAAAATTTTCTCAGCTCTATGTCAACTGGAATGGTACTGCTTGATATAAAAGCCGCCTTCGATTCAGTATGGCACGATGGACTAATCCACAAAATGTTTTGTTTCAACTTTCCCCTCGCGGCCATAAAGATAGTTCAAAGTTATCTAGAAAAGATCTTAGTCGTATATTTTAGGTCTTACATCGTATATTTAGGAAATGCTTCATCCACAGCAGTTAATATCTCAGCAGGCTGCCCCCAAGGCTCATGTCTATCGCCTATACTATATAATATATATACCTCTGATCTCTCAATATTACCCAATTGTACCACCTCGGTGTTTGCGGATGACACAGCAATCCTTTGTGGGGGAATTCTTTCTGCAGATATATCTAGAAACAAGCAGCATACGAGTCCCTAGATATATATTTTTCCCAATGGAAAATTTTAGTCTGCCCAGAAAAGACTAAGGTAATATTTTTCACAAAAAAACAAAAGGATATCTTCGTGCCAACAACTGATATCAGATTGGGCATGGAATATATAAAGTGGGAACCAAATGTCAGATACCTGGGTATTACACTGGACAAAAGACTTACCTTCAAAAACCATATATCCAATACAAACAAAAAACTCAAACATATAGTCCGTACGCTATATCCGTTCATAAATAGAAACTCGGGACTTAATATAGAAAACAAAATGTTTTTGTTTAGGTCAATTTTCCAAGCAGTAACTTTTTACGGTGCTCCAGTATGGTCAGATATAGCCAAATGTCACATAAGCCAATTGCAAATCAGCCAGAATAAAGTCTTGAAGCTTATCTTAAATCTCCCGTGACATCATTCTACGATTGACCTACATTGTCGAGCCAATGCTGAATTGGTAGATTTTAGATTATCGCGATTAACGCAAGATTTCATAACCAAGTGTCATGATTCAACATATACGCATATAAATAATCTGGCATAGCCATTTAGGTGTAGTTTTAGTCGTAGTCTTCGTGTTTAATTTAGCTTGTAATAAATTTCCTTGGGGTTTTTCTACTTCATTGTCTTTTTTCCCCTAATACTTAGTTATGTCATCGCATACGCCATATGTCATGTAAATATGCAAATAAACACCTAAGTAGAAAGGCCTAGTTCATAGTCTAAACTCTTAAAATATTGTAAGATACCATTCACAAACAAACAATCTGTATTTATAACAAAGCGTGAAATTAAATTGAATTGAATTAAATTTTCATTTATTGTGGGTATTTAATAATCATTTATTTTAATCATTCTAACTAAAGTAAGATACGAATGTTTCGGATTCTGTCCAAGTATTTCGAAAAAACTGCATCAATAGTGGTATTGAAGTTTGTAGTTGATAATGCCAGATCGTTGTTGATTTTAAAATTAAATTTTTCAAAAAGAAACTGTACCATTGGCTCGGTTTTTATACCATACATCCATAGAATGAAATGGTATATTAAAGTCTCCAAAATATATGTAACAGGCAGAAGGAAGCTTTTCCAACTCCATAACTTATATATATTCTTGATCAGCATCAACAGCCGAGACGATCTAGCCATGTGTATCCGTCCGTCCGTATGAACACCCAGATCTCGGAGACTACAAGATCTATAGCCACCAAATTTGGTATGTAGTCTTGTGTAGTATGTACAGTTATCGAGTTTATTTCAAAATTTTGCCACGCCCCTTACCGCCCCTGCAAATTAAACAAAACCTATTTTCTCAAACACTACTAACTAGATGCACCAAATTTGGTATGTATATTTGCTTAGTTAATGCGCACATTTTGCATGTGTACCACGCCTCTTTCCGCACCCGTAATTTAAAAAAATTCGATTATCTCCCAGCACACTAAAATTTGATACTAATATCCAGCAAAATACCAAAGTTGACTAAGATTGGACTAGAAATAGCCAAGTTATGGATATAAACGTGTTCCATAAGGCCGGAGTTGGCCGTTGGCTGGTGGGGGCGGTAAGGTGTTCGAATGCTTGAGTGAGCGAGATGCTAAGATATGCTTGTAAAAAGAATGTGAACAGAATTTTTTAAAAATACGTAAATGCATTTGTTATTATAAATTCGAAATATTTGATGGTGTATGGTATACCTAAGTCGGCGAGATGACTTACTTAATTCATTTTGAAATAGACTCGTATCATTTAATGTCTGAATCAGCTATGCAAAGCTGTCGGAACTGGCAGTCGAACAGGAGAACATGTGAAGGAAGTTGGAGTGGTGCCAAAGATAATGACTGTGAGCTGACACCTTATAAACAGACTACCAAATCTAACTGTTTATACGGAACGATTGTGGAAACAAGATCTTACTGGGTAGAATAAGATAGCAGCAGTAGTTGGCTATTCAAGGTCCCACCTAAAACTAAGTCCAATGGATATACCAGAACAAGGTATTTTGAGCCTCAGATCAGGCTGTAAAGCTAGGGCAGAAGAAAAAATTTTAGTAGCTCATCATAGCGTCCAGTAAGAGTCGTACATAGCTATAAAAGCTTCGCACATAGGCGATATTAGTAACATAGCAAATATAGTATGGAATCCAGTAGAAGCAAACATAGTAAACCATTCGGCCGAATTTAAAAGAATAGGAAGTCATTTACAATCATTAAGGGAACATCATATTGAATTACTAGGCTTAAACTTTCATCATGCAGCTGGTCATGCTTCTTTAATGTCGGTCAATAACTACTAATGATAAGACAGCTTAATAAAATAAACAAATCCAAATCGCCCCATTTGGCGGGCGGCTTTACCAAATCAGATGTACTAAAGAAAATATAATTCAACTGTACTTTTGTCACAGACAACTAGCATACATAGCATATGACTAGAACTACAATCAGCCACACACGTTGTGAAAAACACTTGTAATTCTAAACTAACCCAAAGGATCACAACGGCAGGATGTCAAGTGGCCGACGCCGTGCCTAAAATAAGAATAATTTTCAACCCCCGTGGGTTTGAGTCGTACTAGAATAAGATCTTTTAAGAACAATTGTTACCTCCTAGAGCTTAAGATTCCCTATATAAACTCCGTATTTTTATACCCTTGCAGAGGGTATTATAAAATTGGTCAGATGTTTGTAACGCACAGAAGGAGACGTTTCCGACCCCATATAGTATATATATTCGTGATCAGCATGAGAAGCTGAGTCGATACAGCCATGTCCAGTCTGTCCGTTCGTCCGTCCGTCTGTGCAAATCAACTTGGCACCGCCATCTTAAGACCTATCGGGATGAAACGTGATATTTGAGCTACTTATAGCCCGGAGCAGATAAAGTATGAAAATTGTCAGGTTTGGACCACTATGGTGGAAGAGATTAAATATTCTCGAACCCAAGAAAGGAAAAGGGGTGGAAATCCAATGTCGCTCAGCTTAGAAAGTAATAGGGTATGATTAACGGAATCAAAGGCTTTTCTGAAGTCAGTGTATATGACATCAGTTTGTTTACCATTTTTGAACCCCTTGATAATAATTGATGTAAATTTTAAAAGGTTAGTGGTTGTGTAAACCCATGTTGGGATGGCGAAATAATAGAGCTGCAAAAATATTGCATTTAAGAAGTTATAATTTTCTCAAAGGCTTTCTGAATAGCGGACAATTTTGAGATACCCCTATAGTTCGGGCTTCGGACTTTTTGCCATTTTATGCAGAGGAATGATATAAAACTCCTTCCGAATAGTTAGATCGACAGACAATAAAAACAATTTAAAAATGGGTTTACATAATGCGTTTGCACAAAAACTGAGTACACATCCACGTAAACCATCTGGCCCCGGAGAATAAACAGGTTTAACTAATTTAAGTTCGCTAAGAACAGAACTTTCATCAATCACTGGATTGAAAATGCAATTAGACATTTTTAAATGATAAGGATACGGACTTGCTTTAGAATTAACAAAATTATAAAATTGTTTAGGGTCAGAAGAAAACTGAAGCTTTCACCGCTGAAGATAATTCTTATAGCATTGTGTATTAAGCATCATGAATTTTGAACGAGCGACTGTATACAGAGCATAATCTGATGGACGACGTGTTTTTTGAAACTTCTTATAATATCGTGTCTTCACATTTTTCAAATTGGATAACTCACGAGAGAACCAGGGAGGTTTGTTAACCCGCTCCAGCCTACCAAGAGACACACAAATATCAAAGAGTGAATTCAGAGTATCATAGAAAAAACGAACAGTTGTGTTCATATCTCTACAATTGTACAGATAAGGCCAACCGGTAGTAGTAATGTTTTCATTAAGGCTGACATAGTCAGTCTTACGAAAGCACCTAGTTAGAGGTAACTCATTTGAAGTAATGGTGAAAGCAAGGGCAGATCAATTTTTAAATTTAATGTAGGGTGAAATTTGTCCTCTGGAAGAACAAATGGTTCGATCCTAGAAACCTCACAATAAGAAGAATCCCATACAAAAATAAGATCTAACGATTTTCCATTAGAATTTAAGACAGGATTGACTTGGGATAAAGATAAGCCTAGAAGACCATCAATAAAGTCATGTGACAAAGAGGGCAGCAACATGGTACATTCATCTGTTGGTGACCATGCTAAAGCGGGTAAATTAAAATCACCTACAACTATGAGCATGTCTTGACTGGAAACTAAAGAGGAGACAAAGTGAATTGCCTCTAAATGATTTAAATATACCACCATGTCTGACAATGTTGGAATATAGGAACAAGTAATAAAAGCATTAAAAGATTTAAAATTTACTTTAACACTGACAAACTCAATCTCCTGGGTACTAGAAAATTGAATAATTGCAGATGATAAAGCAGCATCAACAGCTATCAGAACGCCACCGCCTATGCGAGAAATCCGGTCACGTCTGAATATAGAAGAGTTTGTGGAAAAAAACCGATGCATCAGCAATATCAGGTTTTAGCCACGTTTCTGTAAAAGCTAAGATGTTATGCTCAAAAGAAAGACTATCTACATAGAGATTAGGATGTTTAAATTTCAGTCCTCTAACGTTCTGGTAACCCAGGTTAAGGGACGAAGCTAGTGTTTTGACACACCAGCAGATGCTGATGTGGCAGGAATAGTATTAGTTGTTGTTGTTGGCAGGCGAATCGGTTGCCGATTTTTTTTTTACAGTATATTCCTTAACAATTATATGTTTCGGCCAAAAATCTTCTCGACATATAGTGTCGAAGATATTGGCCGAAACACTAATTTTGAAGAACGTAATGTCCCGAGAATAAGAAAATTTAAACTGTACAATATTCGAGACGTTAACTTTCTTCCGAATATAGGCTATTACATCCTCAGATGTGACAACAGGGTCTAGCCTAGAAACAAATATACGTTTCTTTGGTGGTATGCCAACGAGAGGCCGCGGTCCCGAAGCGTAGCCGCAGCAGCAACGTTGGACAAGTCACCCACTGTAGCAGTCAACTTGTTTACGGGGCCCTCGATACTTTTAGAACTATCGGCAATTTCCATTGGAATGGGTAATTGCCCGGACACATCGGACACTGCACTAGGCATCGTTTTTAAGAAATTAGTCCCAGGTGATACCGGTAATTTCTTACTAATAGCATTCAGAACCGGGCTCTTAAACGATATCAATTGCTGTACATTAGGAGTGGACGGTGCATGAGACCGGTCGGGGACGATAAGAGACGCTGGCGGTATCTACAGATACAGAAACACCCCAAGGACTGGTCCGTTTACGTTTTGGAGACTCATTCATAAGCGACAAGCTTCTAAACTGAGTCTCCACCGCAGTAAACTCCGCTTGGAGTTTGTTAAAACCTGCCCTTTAAGTGTCAAAACTATCTCTAGTCTGCCTCATGAATGAGCGCAACTCATTCTCGAACTCCCGGCAAGCATCACATCCATATTTTAAGCTACCACATTTAGTAATAGACTCCTTGATTCTGCCTGTGTAACCTGCACACTTAACGTGAACCGCATTGTCACACAACCAACAAAGAATATAATCATGGGAGTCAACCACATTAGTGGCAACTATGCAATTATTTTTAGAGCAGACAACCATTTTATTAAAAATTTAATTTAATATTGAAAAGGAATAAATAAAATTTGAAAGGTAACAGCTATGTGTAAAAGAATATACTGACCAGTTCTGACACAAGGGTTAATGTGCAGAGTAAGCCTTCACAACACAAAAACACGTATAACTGAGTCGCGGGTAGGCAAAAGACGAGAGCGCAATCAAACAAAAATAGGAAAGAGCGAGAGAGCGCGTCAAATTGAACACATGTACCAACAATTTGTACGCAAGAGCGCGATAGTTAGCTACAACGGTAAAATTTAAAAGCAAAAGAGACAAGCAAAACAACAATACCGCTAATGCAAATTTTGTTGTAAGATTAAATTTATGTATGCTGGAATTGTTCAATTTTATTTTGCAAGTGCACAAAGTGAAAGCAATCGCCAAATGAAAATAAAATTCGGATGTTAACGTTTCAGTTAAGCAGAAAGTGAGTTTATAAGTACATAATACAAAATTATTTAATCACGAGAAAAAATGAAGTAAGTAAGTCGTCTCGCCGACTTGGGTATACCATACACCAGGTGAAACAAATATTTAAAATTTCGAAAACCAAATGTATGTCTACTAAATTGTTTTAATATGCCTCATACCATTTGCTATCTCGCTCACTCTACAAACATACAAGCACGCTAGCGCCGCCACTAGCCAACGGCCAATTCTGCCCTTATGGATCGCGTAGCAAAATACGTTCATACGTATATTTTGTATGCTTCTAGTCCGATTTCAATCAAATTTGGTAGTTTGATAGAAATAGATAAGATTTATTAGTCTGCCAAATTTGATTGCGATGGTCAAAAAATTGCAAGAGCTAATCGGTTTTTTCTAAATTATGGAGGCGGAAGTGGGAGTGGCAACATATTAAAATATATGTATTCTGCGCACATACTAAGCCAATATACATACTAAATTTGGTGAGTTTAGCTTTGTTAGTTTTTGAGAAAATCAGTTTTGTTTAATTTTGGGGGCGGAAATGGGCGTGGCAAAATTTTTAAATAGTCAATATCTGCGCGTCTATTAAGCTAACTTACATACCAAATTTAATGTCTGTAGCTTTCATAGTTTTTAAGAAAATCAGAGTTATGTAAATTCTGGGGGCGGAAGGGGGCGTGGCAAAAAGTTGGAACAATTATTTTCTGCGCGCTAACTAAACGAGTATATAAACCAAATTTGATGTTTCTATCTGCTATACTTTTTAAGAAAAACAGTTTTATGTAAATTCTGGGAGCGAAAGGGGGCGTGGCAAAAATTTGAACAAACTCGATAAGCGTACATACTACACGAGACTGCATACCAAATTTGGTGGCTCTAGCTCTTATAGTCTCCGAGATCTAGGTGTTCATACGGACGGACGGACGGACGGACGGACGGACAGACGGACATGGCTAGATCGACTCGGTTTTTGATCCTGATCAAGAATATATATACTTTGTGGGGTCGGAGATGCTTCCTTCTGCCTGATACATACATTTTGGCGACTTTAATATACCATTTCACCCTATGGGTGTATGGTATAATAATAAAATTTGATAAGCGCAAAAAAAAACACGTCCGTCCTTTGCAACGAGTGAAAGGAATATATAAGTTAAGCACTTCTATCATAACTTATACCATAACATGGAAAACATAAACCCAAGTCCGTCAACACATGCCCCCATTAACCGCATGCTCATTGGCCGACCCTATTTCATCATCACATGCAATTCCCATTGGTAAGTAACAGTCCTATCGCTAGGATAAACAACAAGCCTGCACCCGACTTTGCCAGACTCTAGAAGAATGGTGTTGGGGTGGGTGCATACCCAGAATCACTTCACAAATTTCGGCAATAAACAAAGAATGGTCCTGAACACTTGTGTAAACAAAGAATCCCACGCACTTAGTGGACTATTGGACTCAGCCAGCGCCGCCGCTTGCGACGACGTCAATTACCCAAGCCTTCATCCAACATAATCGAATCATAGCAGATCAGTCTTGAGCCTAAGTTCAAATCATCCGGTAACTTCGCTTTGGCTCCGCGGAATTCACTCACAAAGTCAGAATCTTTCAGTAATCATTAAACATACTGTAATTGTAATAAAAGTGACTTTTTAAATAAAAACTCTGCTAAATACAACGTGATCGTGTGTTAGTGAAAGATACCAGTGATTCGCGACCAAAAAAACGCGTTGAAGGCCTTAAGAGTCAGTGAAATAAAAACACTATATCGAACTACACCAAGAATCAGACAGGGTCAATTTCATCGAATGCGAATTCCTCTAAGATCCGTTCGGAGGAAAACTGAAAACCCAAAAGTGTTTGCCCAGGAGCGTTAGTACCATTAACGTTGGAAAAGCGAGTCCTCCTACAAGCCGATCAGTAAAAGCACCGAGGATGTTAGCATTAACGTAAGTTAAGTGAAATAAATTTAAGCGAAAGAAAATCAAAGTAAAAATTTTTTTTTGTGTAGACACAGTGGGTGAATCAAAATAAAAGCTAAAAAAAGAAAGAAACAAAGAAAAGCAGAAGCTAAAAAATTTTTTTTATAAAATCCTTAATTAAATTTTTTCCCACTCAAAAAAGAAAAGAAAAATATTAAAGAAGCTAACATCGGCTATGCCGAAGTTTATATACCCTTGCAGTCCTTGGTAATAATAATTTTACATGTTTGTTTTTTGCAACTCAATTCATCAATATACAAACAAAACAATTTTACTCTCTATTTTACAATTTGTTCTTCTTCTTCCCATATTCCCAAAGCAAAGCAACGCATACACATACAGTTTATGTAGCGTTGCGTCTGTGTGTGTATGCATGTACTCTGTTGATGACGAATGACGTAGTAGACAGTAAGCAGCGCTGCCGGCAGAGCTGGGTGCAGAGCCGATTATTATATTGACTGTAACTTGTGTTATATTTATCCGATCATATTCAAATTTTGGGATCTGGGGTTTTATATCCAATATTATCACATATGTAAATTTCATAGCATATTCAAATTTTTATGAAAATGTTTCTTCTAGTTCTTCTAGAGCTATATGATATAGTGGTCCGATCCTGATGGTTTTCATACTTTATTTTTCCCGGGTAATAAAAAACCCCGAAAAAAAATTTCAGCCCGATAGCTCTTAAGACGGCTGAGTAAAACGCATACGCACAGACGGACCGACGGACGGGCGGACAGACGGTCAGACGGACATGGCTATATCAACTCAGCTTTTATGGGGTCGAAAACGTCTCCTTCTGTGCGTTACAAACATCTGACCAATTTTATAATACCCTCTGCAAGGGTATAAAGAATGAAAAATTTAAAAAGAAACTAGTAATACGTTTTTTTTTTTTTTTTTTTTAACGTTTAATATATATTTGTTGAATCTACTCTTAAATTAGAGCCTAACAACAAGTTTGAGATATTTTTCTTAGACTAGTACTTAAGATAAATCCTGGGGATATTGCAGGCGGCCCTAATCACTTGTTATTGGGTTCGTCTGTCATTTCTTTTAAGACGAGTTCTATTATTAGTTCGCGTAAGGGAATTGGCAAGAACATTTTGGGTGTGCATCCAGTTTCGCAGAATACTTTAGTTGTTGAGTACCTATTTCAGATTTTACGCTAGGTATATTGATTTTAAAATCTTCGACTGCGCTCTTTGTATAATATCGACATTGCTGGTACTTGCATTTCCCCATAGTACGGCTCCGTAAGTCCAGATGGGTTTCAGTACGGAGTTGTATAGGAGGACTTTATACTCCAGACGTAGAGGGGACCGAGCATTGATGATCCAATATAGGCTTCTCGCTTTCAGTTTAAGCTGTGACTTTTTTGCTTCGATGTGCTTGCGCCAAGTTAGTCTTCTGTCTAGGTGGATGCCAAGATAAATGACATCCACGGCTTGAGGAACTGGTACGTTGTTTAGTATTAGAGCTGGCCAGTTTCTTCTGTTAAGCGTAAATATAACATGTTTGCATTTCTGCTCGTTGACCCGGATACGCCAGGTTGCTAGCCATTCCTCTACCACCTTAAGGTGTTCCTCTAGTTTTGCAGAGGCTTGTATTGGGCATTTGGATCTGCTAAGGATTGCCGTGTCATCGGCAAAAGTGGACGTTGTAAGTCCTAAACTCGTTGGTAAGTCTGCAGTGTACAGCAGGTAGAGCAATGGGCCGAGTACACTGCCTTGCGGTACACCAGCTTTGATTTTAAAATCAGCCGAGACGGAGCCATTACATCTTACAGCGAATTTCCTATTGTAAAGGTAAGATTCCATGAGTTTGTGTGTGTACTGTGACAGTTTTTGCCGGATTTTGAACATCAGACCCTCCAGCCAAACTCTATCGAAAGCCTGGGCAACGCCGAGAAAGACAGCCGCACAGTATTCTTTTAGTTCGAATGCTGTTCGAATTTCGGATGTTATGCGATTGACCTGTTCAACTGTACCATGTTTTTCACGGAAGCCGAACTGGTGTGAAGGGATTGTGTTCTCCGATGCCAGAAATGAGTTTAGGCGGATCTGCAGGACCTTTTCAAAAAGCTTCGAAAGACATGGCAGCAAACTAATTGGCCTATATGATGATGGCTGGGTTTTGTCCTTTCCCACTTTAGGAATCATGATGATAGTGGACTTTTTCCATGTTCTTGGGAAGTAGCCAATTTTTATTATAGCGTTGAACAGTTTGCAGATATATTGTATGGCGATGATAGGGAGTTCTAGGATCATTTTCGGTGTGATTAGGTCATGGCCAGGGGCTTTTTTCGGTTTTATGTGGTTTTTAATAACTGCAGTGATCTCTTCCGATTGGAGTTCCGAGTACTCACTATCCGTTAATGTGCTCGAAGGGGGAAGTACAGATGAGTTTGATGATGGATTTGGCTGGAAAACCATTTTAAGATGTGTGGCAAATACGGATGCCCTCTCTTCGTCACTGCGTGGCCCATCCACCGGTTGGACTCCTTATCGGTGAAATTGTCTCTGTAGGAGCGCTTAAAGTTGGGTGGGCTTTCCACAGAGGACGTTTAGTGCTGGTTGGACTGAGCTTTTCTATGTATTTCCTTTGAGCCCAGCTTTTCTCTTGTCTTAACGCCTTGGAGAGGTTGCGATTAGCATGCCTTAGGCGAAGTTTTGCTGCTGGTGAGCGAGTAATCTGCCATTCTCTTCTTAGACGTCGTTTTTCCGTTACTAATTGTTCTATCCGCCGGTTCGTAGGCCTGTCAACAGGTTTAGTGTAAGAAGAGGCATGTGGAGTAGATACTCTTGCAGCAGCTCCCATCATCGACTCAGAGACGCACATATCAATGTCCTCTGCAGCATCCAGTTTCGGCGAACAGTCAATGTGGGCACTCATGTACATTTTAAATTTAAGCCAATTTGTTTTGTTGTTTGTAAGCCTATAAGAGCGATCAAGTACTTGAGATCTTGTTAATAGTGTGAATAGCACTGGAGAGTGATCGGAAGTTAAATCTAGCAGTGTATCCGCAGTAATCCGATTACGTGAAATCCTCTTGGTTACTGCGCAATCAATCAAGTCAGGCACTTTTTGTGGATCTGTGGGCCACTAAGTAGGCCTACCCGGTGAGACGCAATCCATCTTATTGAGAGGGTTGACTATTGTGTTGTACAACTGCTTGCCTTTAGGATTTACCACGCGAGATCCCCAGTGCGTATGTTTGGCGTTATAGTCCCCTGCTGCAATGAAGCGATATCCGAGTGTGTTAAAGAAATCGGCAAATTCCTTTTCAGAGATTGAGAAGCGTGGTGGGCAGTACAGGGCAACCAATGTAGTGTTGCCGCAGCTGGTTTGGACGGTTATAGCAGTTGCTTGTAGGTGCTGTGTTTCAAATCTGTTGAGGAATGAGTGTTTTATACGGTTTTTGATTAGGATACCGGTTCCGCCATGAGCTTTTCCGTCTGGATGGTTTGTTGCGTAGAAGGTATATTTTGGTATTTGAAAATTATTTTTTGATGTTAAATGTGTTTCCGAAATCAGCAAAACGTCGATTTCACTTGAGTCTAGGAATAGTTGCAGTTCATTTTTGTGCTTGGAGATGCCGTTAGCATTCCAAAGACATAGACGTAGGGAAGCCATTATTTATTCTCGATAAGCTTCTGGATAAGCAGGTTTTGATTCCGCATCAGTTCGTGCATACAGTTTTGCATGAACGTCATAAAAGTGGTCATGTTTTGATTGAGTGAGATTAATAGGGCCTCTAGACCACTTGGAGTTTGCTGGCCAAGCTCTGGTGCGCTAGGTTGCGGATTCTGTAGATGGTGGAGAGACGGGGTCTCTTTCGCGGGCTCCGTCTGTCCAGTTCGGAGCACACTAGCGAAGGATACACTAGGACTGGTTGTAGCAGTCATGTTGGATGATCTAACAGCTTTGGCGAAGAAAACCTCCGTTGTAGTTTTGGAGGCGTTGAAGATGATTTTTGGTCCACCTGGGGGTTTGCGCCCGTTTAGGTGTGATTTAAGATCCTTGAAGACAGGACATCCTCTGTAGTTGGCAGTGTGGTTTCCTCCACAGCTGCTGCATAGTCTTAGTGCGACGTTGTTTCTGTCCTTGGTGCAAATTCCATCTTCATGATGTTCGCCGCAGCCAACACACACTGACCTAAAATTGCAATTGTTAGAGGTGTGGTTGTATTCCTGGCAGTTTTTACACTGCGGTGGTTGGCGTCTCTTATGGGGCTCCTCTACGGTGATTCTTCTGTGCAATAGAAGCTGTAGGTTGTAGATCGGGTGCACTTCATTTGGCTTCGACCGCTTTGCATCTGGTTGGAGCTCGATTTTAAAGAGCGGCTGTGCGACTTTGTTCCTGTTGATGATGTTGACAACGGACTTGACCGCAAACCCTTTTTCGACCAACGCGTCTGCTATTTCTTGAGTAGGGACCGATGGCTCAATCCCCTTTAACACAACCTGGAGCCCTTTACTGCTTTTTAGTTGGTAGGTATAGAAGTTGATGTTAGCATTACGGAGGTACTTTTCGATGGTGCGAAAATTGTCCTCAGTTTGGGCTTGACATTTAATTTCTTTAATGTTACCCCTATTGAGAGGGGTTACAACAAATTTATTTGCCCCTACTGTTTCTACTAGCTTCGAAATCAGGGCGCTGCAGTTGGCTGCACGGATGTATAAAGGGGGTGGTCTAGCCGATTTAACTTTATCTACAGCGCCGGCTTGATCGTCTTGCTGATCGGCAAGAATTTTAAAACGATTCCCGCTAAGGGGTGCTAGTCGTTCATTTGGTTTGGTTATTTTCGGCGTATTGCCACTTTTTTTCTTTTGCGGGCTTAGCTTCCGCTTAGTTATTTTAATATATCTGTCCATTCCAGTTTGGACAGAAGTCGTTGGGTTTACTCTTGTGGCTGACTCTGGGCGACTTGTCGTTGACGGCTTGAGGCAGGTCAATACTTCGGCAGACGTTGCAGTAGTTGCTGTCAACGAGCTGACGGTGCTGGTTGCTGTCAACGAGCTGACGGTGCTGATTGGTGCAATCGGTGACCCAGTTATCGATATTGATGGAGAAGCACACTGCTCTCTCCACGGTAGGTTGCTGTTAATTGCTGAGTGGCAGGCACTTTCGGTGTTATTGCTTACGTTAGCATTCGGTGGGGTCGGCGACACCACCGAAAAGTACGCGTTGTTGCGTTGGACCGAGAGTCGACGCTCACGTTGTTGTTGTACAAGTAGTTCCTGTAGCTGTTGCTGGTGGGGATCGAGAGAGCTTGGGCCCGAATTGGTGGACATGGCTTTTGTAAAAATTACGCACTTTGTTGTTGCAACTTAGTATTTATTGCTATTAGAGCAATCTAATAGCAATATGATTGTAAATAGGCGTCTCTGAGGCGACTGAGAGCCCTACACAACTTTTTACAAACGCAGACTTCTTTAGAATCGTTGGGAGTGATTTCAGACTCGATGAAACGAAAAAGCGACACTAAACAGAGACACATATAGATCTTATAGTATTTAGCCTGCGAGAGAATGAGATGCAAATATATAAAAAGCATTATAAATAAAAAGCATTATGAAAAACTTCGACCAAGCTGGGAGTCGAACCCCGGCCGCCCGATCGCCAAGCGAGCACACTAACAACAGAGCCACGTCGACACTTTGTAAATTGTCGTCGAGTTGTGTAGTTAGTGTGCTCGCGTGTCTCTAAAAAGAGACAGAACGACAATGCGAAAATGAGATGCGTGCTTAACTACAGAACTCGACGGCAATTTAGAAAGTGTCGACGTGGCTCTGTTATTAGTGTGCTCGCTTGGCGATCGGGCGGCCGGGGTTCGACTCCCAGCTTGGTCGAAGTTTTTTTATAATGCTTTTTATTCATAATGCTTTTTATATATTTATATATTTTTTTGTGATACATTTTTATTTACTTTTTATACCCTTGCAGAGGGTATTGTAAAATTGGTCAGATGTTCGTAACGCACAGAAGGAGGCGTTTACGACCCCATAAAGTATATAAATTCTTGATCAGCATGAGAAGCTGAGTTGATATAGCCATGTCCGCAAAATGTTTTCTTCTAGACCTATATGATATAGTGGTCCGATCCTAAAGATTTTCATACTTTATCTTACCCGGGTAATAAAAAACCCCAAAAAAAGATTTCATCCCGATAGCTCTTAAGACGGCTGAGTAAAACGCATACGCACAGACGGACGGACAGATGGACATGGCTATATCAACTCAGCTTCTCAGGTCGTAAACGCCTCCTTCTGTGCGTTACGAACTTCCGACCAATTTTACAATACCCTCTGCAAGGGTATAAAAAGTAAATAAAAATGTATCACAAAATATATAATGAATGAATGCACAGCAACTAGAATCACTGTCTGTTCAGCTCTCTAAAGTGGGAGAAATATGTGCATGCGAAACCAGATTGAGCAATGGAAAAACAGTTTTAATTGTGGCAATTTATATTTCACCGAATCAATCAATAAATAGCATCACGGAATTCATTCATGAAAATTTAATAAAGTATACACCAGAAGTATCGCGGATACTTAGAAAAGATTACGATAAAGTTCCAATGATTTTAAGTCGCGATTTTAACGTAAATTTTGCATTGGACACAGCGGTTCCTTTAATTGACTTTCTCAATACAACATTCAGTTTAAAAATGTGTAACAATCGCACTGAATCAACAACACGATCAAAAACAACAATTGACGCGGTATTTCAAAGATATGTTGACAACATCGAAACCAAAGCATTTGTATCATATTTTAGCTATCATAAGCCACTCGTATCATTTGTTGAAATTGAAAACATTGAGGATGAATAATAATAATAAAATGAAGAAAATAATAAAATGAAGAAAATAAAAAATATGACCTTTATAGCAATATTATAATGAACCTATAATTATCCCGCTCCTAATGCTGCTTTCGTCTCATTCTCTCTCAGTTTGTTTTACGGAAGGTTTCACTTCTATCGTGTCTAGCCGTTAGACGCCCTCTTTTTTTTTTTTACACTCAATTTTTGCGGAGTACATTAAAAAAACACGTCTGTACACGGCGGCAGTTGAATTGGAAAGTAATAAGTAATTAAGTAATTAAGTAACCAAAAAAAAAGGAGAGAAAATAATTCTTAATTTTGAAAAAATATTTTTTAAAAAAGAAAAGGAAAAAAAGAAAATAACCATTTAATATTGAAAATTTTGTATAATACCACAAACTATAATTTGAGTACCAAAAGCCATTTCCATCCAAGATTAGAGGACATACCTCTATACTTTTATCAATATAAACTAAAAATTCAATTTTCGCGGTATTATATTTTTCGTGACGTCATAATATTCGCGATATCGTAACACCTATTTCCTTGAAGTAAACCTGGTTTAAAATATCTTTTCCAAAGTAACTAAAGACAACTGGGTTAAAGCAGCAGTCCTCCAGTAGGGTGGTATTCATGCAGCAGCTTCTGATGCTCCGACAGCATCCACCTCAAGTGCATCAACCGCAAATAGAATCGAGGCACTGTCAATAGAGGATTAGATGTAGCTATCCAGACAATTTTGTCGTCCCAGTTACAGGAAATAGTGAAGCAATTAGCCAGGACATACAGCCAGGACATATTCTCTTTAGGGACCAGACAGCTAGCGTTCAGGATAATAATGAAAAAAAAAAATAAATAAATAAATAATAATGAATTAGATAAAGTGCCAGACATTGTAAAAAATCTCAGGTAGTCGTGAAGAATTCTCAACACACGTTGCTTCCGCCACACGTTTGATGGAATTGTACGCTCCCATTTAGGGAACACCCAAATACTATGCAATTCTTGTGACCATTCGATGCAAAATTACAGGCCATGCCAATACACTGTTGAAAGTCTATCGCACCGCATTACATTGGGGTGCAATCTCGCAGTGTTTGTTATCTGAGTACTCGGACAAACGAGATTTGAGCACTTTAGAATATCAGCTATTTACCATGACCCAGAAGGGCACTTCCATTCATGACTTCTACTTCGTTTACCAACAGATGTCGTTAATACTAGACCAAATCGAAACGATGGGTTATACACCCGAGACTATGGAAGCCATGGCAAAACAGGTCAGAGATAGGGCTCTAGATACCTTCATCAGAGGTCTTAACAGAGATCTCTCAGACAGAATGAGCTTAGCTCAACCCAAAGATCTGAGGCATGCGTTGCAATTGTGCGAGATGTTGGATGATAAGAGGGCTAGGAACATTATCGGCCATCGTGACACTCGTCCACCTGTAGGACCGAAACCTCTGCAGTATGCTAAAATTAACGTGCAACCTCAACGATCATACATACCGGCAATTCCACCCAAACCTTATAACAGCAACAACTTTTATAATCAGAAACCAATGCAAAACGTGTTCATTCCTCAAAACAAAATTCCCTCAAACTAATAACCCCGTATTTTTCAACGCACCACCGAGGCCATTTGCCCCGAAACTTCAGCCGGCACCAACTCCAATGGATGTCGACGACTCTATTTTAACAAAAAAAGTTAACTACATGAACAAGCCGAATGTTAATTCACCACAACAATTTGCTCTCAAAAGAGTCAACCAGTCCACCGCAAATTTTCCCAATAAAGTGCAGAGGCAATTCCATATCGAAACCGGTATGTCAGGTGAACAATATATCACCATACCGCCTCAAGAAGAACATTACTCCGATATGTCCGATTATCAGGCTGCTTACCAGGGCCAAGAAGACTTTTTTGAATTACTTCCATACTCTGAGGTTCAAGAATATCAACAGCAGGAGGAATATTTTACCTCACAAGGAGACAACTCAGAGTTAGTCCTGCAGAACAAAGAGGAAACCAGACCACAATCACAGGAGCCTTAACAGCCACAAATTGACGACAACGTTAATTTTTTAGGTTAAAGTGTTCCTCTTTGCCGTACTTTGTTGTCCGGGACAAAGACGGAACCGCATACAATTTCTTAATAGATACCGGCTCCAACAAAAACTATGTCCAACCAGAAATGGCAAAATGAATGAACACAAGTTTTACGCAAACACCGTAAGTGGTCGCATTCTAATAACAAGCCATATCCATTTGGGTTTATTTAACGAACCCAATAAACCTATAACTTTCTTCCTATTACCTAATCTGAATCCGTTCCATGGAATTCTAGGTAATGACTCACTAAGAGAGTTAAACGCTATTATTGATGTAGGGAAAGATCTACTATATGTCAACAACTCTCATGTTGTTAAAGTGAAGCAGATGCGAGCCTATCAGGTCCATACGATCAAATCAGATGAGCTCACTAATCAGCAGAAACTAGGATTAAAGGCGCTGCAAAAGGAGTACGAATCGCTATTCGCGGACCCAAACAAAAAGTTGACTTATGCTGCTAATGTCCAAGGAGAATCCGAACGACAACAGACACTCCAGTCTACACCAAGCATTACCCATACCCAGCCTCTCTAAGAGAAGTAGAGAGAAGTAGAAGAAGTCGCGTTCCTTATTCCCCCTCCCCACAAAATTCGGGATTTGGCCGTCTCTCTGTTGAAAAGTTGCAAGCTCGAGTATGCTGGCGATGTCAAGCTTTGTCTTACCTATAAAGAAACAGATTCATTTAGTCGACTACAAGCTGATCTTTAAAACTTTCAATCCTGGTTTCAGTTTAATCTGTTAAATCTTAACACTACCAAATCTAAGGTAATGACTTTTTGTCGTAACTCTCCTCAACTGGTCACTTATTTTCTAGACAATAGTCCGTTAGAACCTCTAAATAATATGAATGATTTGGGCGTACTTATGGACCATAAGTTGAATTTTAACACCCATATATCCACCACGGTCGCAAAGGCCATGAGAGTTCTGGGTTTCATTAAAAGATGGTCAAAAGAATTTGACCCCTATACAACTGAAGTTCTTTTTACTTCGCTTGTCCGTCCTATCTTAGAGTATGGATCTTACATTTGGTCACCTCAATATGAGTCGCACCAGACTAGACTTGAATCCGTTCAAAAGCAGTTCTTGCTATTTGCACGTCGTGGCTTAAGCTGGGATCGCAATATCAATTTGCCTTCGTATTCTAGTAGACTTCTTTTGATTAACCTTCCTTCCTTAATTAACTGTAGAATTATGCTTGGTGCTATTTTTATGCACAAGCTCCTAATTGGTGATATCGGCTCGACTGAGTTATTAGCTCAGGAAACCTGTCGGTACCATGTAGACGGAGTGACATCCTATTATACCTTTAACCCTAAGTCGTTGTTCTTCTAACTATGCCATGCATGAATCTTTTAGGGTCCTCTGCTCTGATTACAATCTTCTATTCCCTGTAATCTGCTCAGAGTCTTCTATTACTATACTTAAAACTTCTATCCTTTCCTATTTGGTTCATAGATAGCTAAATTATTATTTTTGTTTGTCTTTGTTTTCTATTGTGTATTTGTAAACGTGACTCGTGCCGTGCGTTATACGGCTACACCCCTCGGTCGGACGGGTGGGAGGTGGGCAAATTTTGCTTCGGCTCGCGCGTAACAGGCTTTGTCCTGGTGTCGTAGAGGCCACTTGAACGTACTGCGCATAGTATCGTCAACGTTCGCTGTAAAATATTGTTCTTTTTTTAATTTGCAACAATTGCAAATATTATAAATTTTTATTCATCTTCAATTTTATACAGTTATTCTAAGATATTTAATGTATAAATTATTTTTATAAAGTTTTTGTATATTAGAGAGGTTAGCCTCTGAGATGAGAATGTTAGGGGATGGAGAATTTAGGGATTTGCTAATATTGATAATGTGGTGGCATTGGTAAGTAAGGTGTTGGATTGTGAGGTTATTTCTATTGCAGTACGGGCAGATGGGTGGAGGTGTTTTGTTTAGTATGTGTTCGTGAGTAAGTTTTGTGTGACCAAGCCGGAATCGTGTATATAATACTGCATGTTTCCTTTCAATTTTTATTGGCAGGTTAGTTGGTTGTATTTCTGGATTAATGGTTTTGTAGAAATGTGTGTAGTGATTCCATGTTGACTTCAGCTCTGCTTTGGTGTTTGAATTGATTAATTTATTGATGTCCTTTTTGTTGTAAGTGTTATGCAAGTGTAAAAGAGATTTTGTGGAGCATTTTGCTGCGGTGTCCGCTTGTGTGTTCCCTTTGATACCAATATGACCAGGTGTCCATAGTAGTTTTAGCCTTTTGGGGTTTGAGTTAATTTTATCCCGAATTTTTGTTATTGTAGGATAACTTTTGTTTGGGTTGCTAACGGCCAAGAGTGTGGAGAGGGAGTCAGTGTAAATCACAAACTTTGTTCTCCTTGCGTTAACTGCAAACTCTACCGCGATGAGAATAGCTTCTGCTGTAAATATTGACGTGTATTGTGGGGTTACTGCCTCTTTTATAATTCTGTTGTCCTCAGTGACTACACTAAAGGTTGTTGTGTTATTTGATTTGGATGCGTCAGTGAAGAAAAACGTCCATAGGTTGTGTTCGTCTCTGATTTTGTTGTATATTTTTTTGTAGATTCGTTTGGTGTTGTGTCTTTTTTGTGTTGCGCAAGGTCGAACAGAATGGAGCTGTTGGCTATTGTCCATGGTGGGAGGCTTTCCTTGTATTTTTTTTCCGTTGGACATATTATATTAAGATCTGCAGCTTTGTTGCTTATAATTTCCAGACTAGATGGTTTTTTCATGCGTCTCTTACGTCTCAGTAGTTTGGTTAGTGAGTCTTGCAGCGAAGATCCCTTTGCATTTATAATGTTTTTTTTTTTTGGTCAGAAGTGTGCAACGCATAGAAGGAAACATCTCCGACCATATAAAGTATATATATTCTTGATCAGCATGACGAGACGAGTTCATATAGCCATGCCCGTCCGTCCGCCCGTCTGTCCGTCTGTCCGTCTGGATCAACGCAAACTCCTCTTAGACCGTTAGAGCTACAGAGTTGACATTTAGGCATGTAGGCTTGTATATACTGCAGGGGTTGTATATCTCGGATTCAGCCGGATCGGACCACTATATCATATAGCTCCTATACAAACCGCAAAGTCACGAACAGTGACTTTTCTCAATAACTTCGTTATTTTCTGAGCTATTGTCGTGAAATTAAATATTGGTGAGTTTATAATACATATAAACGACTATGCCAAATTTGATCAATTTGACTATATCATATAGCTCCCATAGGAACGATCGGTCGAAAACAGTGACTTTCTTCAATAACTTCGTTACTTTTGACGCGATTGCTTGCAAATTAAATATTTGTTAGTTTAATATATCTGTTAATGACTGTGCCGAATTTGATAAATATCGGGTTACTATATCATATAGCTCCCATAGGAACGATCGGTGGAAAACAGTGACTTTGATCAATATCTTCGTTACTTCCTATGCTAAGATTGTTGGCCGTTCTTTCGCAAGCATTAGCCTTTTTAGATAAAACGTTTTTCCACTTTGATGGTTATAGGTAAGGAAAAAGATACAAAAAAAGTTGCAAGGGTATACAAACTTTGACGCGGTCGAAGTTAGCCCCGGCCCTCTGGTTTTAAATTTGTTTTAGAGGTTTTTCCATAAATGGCAAGGCCGTAATTTTAGCGAGGATAATGGATTTTGCTATGTTAATGAGGGTTGAGGTGTTACATTTAAGCTTATAATTACTTAAGCATTTAATTACGTTTAGTCTATTATTTAAAGTATTGGTTAATCTTATTACATGGCAGACAACTTTGTCACACCAATTGTGGATTTTGGCAAAGAGATTGTTTATTTGAGTGTTGTAGCCTTCGTTTGGTTTGAAAAAGAGACAGAGATCTTCCGCGTACATGGTGTGAGAGAAAAACTGGGTTTCATTGATCAGTTGGTTTAATTTATTGTAAGCGACAAGAAAAAGGGTAACAGACAGCGGGGAATCTTGAGGGATTCCATTTCAAATCAAAAGCTTTTGAGGGAGTATTGTTAATTTTGACTCTGATCCTTCGATTATTTAGATAGTTGCGTACAAAGTTTATTATTTTTGGGCCGAGCTTCTATTCAAGTAGGTGTTGTAAGATGCAGTGTGCGCCTATTCTGTCAAAAGCTTTTTCCATATCGATCGATAGCACCGATATATGATTTCTGGTGGACAAATTGTTGCAGATGTAATTGTCCATTATTAGTAGAGGATCAATGAAGGAACGGTTTTGTTTGTATGCATATTCGTTAGTAGAGAGAAAGTTTTCTTGGTTAAGCAACCACATAGTCCGCTTCGATATTATTTTTTCTAGGATCTTGGATAGACAGGGAAGCAAGGATATGGGGCGATACCTGTTTAGTAGATGTTTTGGTTTGTTGGGTTTGTTAATTGGTATTTTTGTTGCAATTTTCCATTGCTGGGGGATTATGTTGGTATCTAGTATTCTGTTGTAGAGTTCTAGGAGCTTCTTGTATGCTGATGGAGTAAATTTTTTTATTATCTCATAGTTAATATTGTCGTGCCCGGGAGTAGATCCTTTTAGAGAACTGACGCTAGAATGGAGTTCAGTAGATGTTATGGGTTATTCAATTATGTTTTTGTTTTGTTTGAAAGCTTCTGAGGAGTTTGAGTCTTGTGAGTAATCGGACCATGTTTTACAAAATGCATTCGCTATCTGAAGAGGAGTTCAGCACCGCAAAAACTGAAAGCCCAACTTCATCACTTGAATTCAAAATATGAACTGATTTTATTTAAAGAATTGTTGTGTATATAAATGAATTCTTAGACTCTAGGCTACAATTGTTCTTAAAAATACTTATTCTAATGACCCACGCTTTCGGGGTTTGAAAATTGTTTATATTTCATGCTCAGCGTTGGCTACTTGATACCGCGCCGCTGTTATAATCTTAAGTGTTTTCCACAGAGTGTGGATGCATGTTTTGTTTGGTTTTAAGCAATAATTGTCATATGAATCTTTATGACTTATTTTTGTGTTATGTTTTTGTTTCGTTTTGTATATTTCTTGGTGCATCTGATTTGGTGAAGCCATTTCAGATGAACACGATGTTTAATCTTAAACATTCTGCAAAGGGCCGCCAAATGCGACGATTTGGATTCTTTTATTTTTATTAAGTTGTCTTAAACAAATTATTATTATTAATATTATCATTAGTAAGATAATTGTTGTTAGAGAAGCATAAAAGCTACATGTTGGACTGACTTCCTATTCTGCCGTATGGTTTACTGCAAATTACTAATATCGCCCAATGCTTTATAATTGTTTCGGGATATCTACCCACTCCTGTAGTGTATTACTGTGTTGACTTCTAGCCTTTTTATATGGTGTACACTTTAAAGACCTACCACTTCTACCTTTCGGTTTAAGCCAATCTAGATTTTGCTCCACTGTTTTGACATTTCGCTGATAGCTGAACTTTGAGCGGTTATTCTGCTTTAATGTTGTCCCTTTATTTTGCAATACCTGTTCTTTTTCTAATACAGACTCGGACAATTTTTTAACGGAATCTTTTTTGACATTATTCTTTAAATTATCTTTATCTATTTCTACCATTGCCATTGGAACATTCCTTTTTTGTATTGGCTCTGGGATATATAATTTTTCTTCCCCAGTTTTTACTTTACCTCCAATGTGAGGTCCTGCCGGGGGCCATAAACTTATTTTTTGAGTTTTGTTGTTGCGTTTGTTTGGCATTGTATTTTTTTTATTTTGACATTTACCTTTTTTGTTCTCCCAACGTTCTTTAAAACCTGTGACATCTATTGTCGTTGCCACTACAGATTTATTCTGATTTCATTTGGTGCATCCCGAGACGATCCAACCAAATTGAGTGTTTTGACCTAGCAGGCCATCAATTTTTGTAATTCCTCCTTTTAAGATTTGCGTATATACGCTTACCCCCATTATTAAATCAACCTTACCCGGTTTATTAAAGGTAGGGTCAGCTAGCACGTAAGTTTGCCATTTTGACATATCCACGTTTGCTATTTTTAATGGAAGAGCTTCCATTAACTTTGGCAACACAATTGCCTCTACCTTAAGATGTTTTTTCCAGGGATTTCGCGTCTTTACAACTATTTTTACCTTATATTTTGATTTTTTGGCTTTTATTGAGGACACGCCACTTATTTCTGTATTTTGTTCAATTTTAGGTAAGTTTAATATTCGAGCGGCCTCTTCGGACAAAATGGTGCTCTGTGACCCACAATCAATAAGGGCTCTTATAGTCTTATATCCCCCATTTACATTTTTTACTTGTATTACAGCTGTGGCCAACAGTGTTGGTTGTGCCGTTACACAAGTATTAATACTCTCCTGTTTTTCTTCAAAATGGAGTAAGGTATGGTGTCCCTTACTGCACAATGAACAGACCATTTCATTAGTGCACACTTTATTGCTTGAATGATTCAAGCATCTTGTGCAAAGCTGTACCTTTTTGGCTGTTTCATACCTTTCCGTAGGTGTCAACCCTTTAAACTTATAGCACTTATACGCTTTATGCCCGGCAATTTTGCAAATCGGACATTTAGCTTCGAATTCCGCATAATTTAAAACAGTTTGTAGCGGTTTTTTCTCTTCTTTGCTCATGGCACTTAACGAGCAATATCTTTGCTCCAAGTATTCCATGACATCAGATAGCTTTTGAATTTCCCTTGTTTTTCTAATTTGGCTCTCATACAATTGTAGAGCCTCTCTATCAAATTTTCGAAGTATGTGTTGAGCGAATATTACGTCAACTTCATCGGATAAATTTGCTTTTATTTTAATTAAGTGTATTGACTCATTAACTATGTCAATTACTCCTTTTACACTTTTTGCGGATTCATTGCTGATCATCGGTAAATCAACGATCCGACTTAATTGTTCGGAAAATACCCTCCGATTATTTTCATACCGCTTGGTTAACAGTTCCCAAGCGGCACTATAGTTGTCAGCTGAACCTGACAACAGATGAGCTACCATGCTCCTTGCTTCCCCTTTTAACGCGGATTTTAAATAATTAAACTTGAGAGCAAGACTTAAATCTTCTCTTTTTTCAATTAATTCTGTAAATAACTCCACAAACAGGTCCCATTCTCTAGCCTCTCCAGCAAATGTGGGTACCTGAATCTTTGGCAACACAGGTAGTTCGCCTCTCACGGTAACATTCTCACTCTTACAATTTTCCCTATTGTTCATTTTCATTTCTAGCATTGACAATGAATTTCGGACATCAAATTGTAAATCATCCGTAATATTCTTAAATTTTGCATCACTTGTTAATACTTGACATGCCTGTACTTTCTCCCATAAATAGTTAATTTTATTAATATATAATATCCATGTCCCATTGCCTGTTGACTTCAACTCTACTACCTCCAAATATTCCTGGAGCTGTCGGACTCTATCCATAAATATCTCCTGGTTAACCTTAGGGTTTTCATTACTGGAGGTCGCATTCCCGCGCGACTCTTCTATGCTATCATCAACTATCTCTGACATGTTTGCCTCCGCTTCAACGCACACCGACTTACTAGTGCCTGGTTTTTCTGACTCTCCTATGGCTATAATTTTGGCAACTATCGTTAATGCTTCTTCATGTATTTTATTTCTGAAATAATCATGATCGAAATTTGGAGCAGTTTGGATCAATTTTTTGTTATTAGGTATCCATTGATTCCTTATTTGTTTTACTTCCTCTACAACTTTGCTAGTTATGTTTGTAGGATCTAGTGCTTCTAACTGCCTCAACCTGGTATGTAACTCTGCCTGCTTCTCCAACACTTTTGCAGCCTTATTAGTGAACATTTTAACTTATGCCTATATTTGGATTATATAATGATAATAATAAAATATGAAGTACTTATGACTATTTTAATTTATATCTTATCTGATGATCCTGTTCGCTGCTGCTTGTCCGCCAATGGGTAGAGTTCGCCGTTTTTTATTGTTTATTTATTGTTTCGTCGCTCAGCTGCAGTTGTCCAGGGCCTATGGGCTCAGGCGGTACCGGTGCCGGACATCGCACCAGAATTTCGTATACTGCCACTGCACGTTCTTCAGTTTCTTCTTGGCAGCTATGTATCTTGATGCTCTGCTGCTGTTGTCCAGGGCCTATGGGCTCAGGCGGTACCGGTGCCGGTCATCGCACCAGACTTCCTTCTATTGGCAATGTATGTATGTTCTTTCAGCGGCCTCTCCTGTGCAACTTTCTTGTTGCTCTGCTGCTGTTGGTAGTTGCCGACTTGCAACTACATATAGTTCACTTTTTGTTTTTTTCGATATTAGGGCTTCGAATACGCCACACACCAACTTTATATTTTCATATATATTTTTTTTTTCACTTTATATATATCTGGGCTTCGAATTAGCCACACACCAACTTTATATCTTTATATTTTTTTTTTTCACTTTATATATATCTGGGCTTCGAATTAGCCACACACCAACTTTATATCTTTATATTGTTTTTTTTTTGTTCACTTTATATATATCTGGGCTTCGAACTAGCCACACACCAATTTTATATCTTTATATTGTTTTTTTTTTCACTTTCGATATCTGGGCTTCGAATTAGCCACACACCAACTTTATATTTTTATATTGTTTTTTTTTTGTTCACTTTATATATATCTGGGCTTTGAACTAGCCACACACCAATTTTATCTTTATTTGTTTTTTTTTTTTTTTTTCACTTTCGATATCTGGGCTTCGAATTAGCCACACACCAACTTTATATCGTTTTTTTTTTTACCGCCGCCGAAATTATTGCAGTTGCTCGACTAGCCAAACTGCCTTTTTATTCATTAAGCAATATTTTGCTTTTATATTATACTCTGTCTCTTACCACTGGTGGGGGAAAACAAGAGTTTTTTTTATTTTGCTACCTTTATCTGATCTTATCATAAGAATTCAGACCTTAAGGAGCTGAATCATCCTCTGAGTCTCTTACCACTGGTGGGGGAAAACTCAGAGTTCCTTTTTATCGAAGGACCAAAATGAAGAGGAGTTCAGCACCGCAAAAACTGAAAGCCCAACTTCATCACTTGAATTCAAAATATGAACTGATTTTATTTAAAGAATTGTTGTGTATATAAATGAATTCTTAGACTCTAGGCTACAATTGTTCTTAAAAATACTTATTCTAATGACCCACGCTTTCGGGGTTTGAAAATTGTTTATATTTCATGCTCAGCGTTGGCTACTTGATACCGCGCCGCTGTTATAATCTTAAGTGTTTTCCACAGAGTGTGGATGCATGTTTTGTTTGGTTTTAAGCAATAATTGTCATATGAATCTTTATGACTTATTTTTGTGTTATGTTTTTGTTTCGTTTTGTATATTTCTTGGTGCATCTGATTTGGTGAAGCCATTTCAGATGAACACGATGTTTAATCTTAAACACTATCTCTGTTGAGTCGCAGGTGTTTCCTGTCTCCGTTTCTATGGCATTTTCGTACATATGTGTTTATCTAATCCCTGTGATGAAGTATACTTTGTCCCAGAGAGCTTTTGTTATTGTGTTAGGGTTTATGTCTTCTGTAAATTTTGTGTATTTTTTGCTACATATTTAAACTTGGCGTTCGCTTTTTTGTAATTTAACATATTTTTCAGTACAAGCTTCTGCTCTCTGACGTGACGGTCGTGTTTTTGCATAGCTCCTGAGTTTTTATTAATATTTATTGTTTTCTCTCAGTTTTTAATTGTGCTTAGTTTGTTTACGCTTTCACTGATATTGTTTGCTTGACACCCTTGTGTTTTATTTCCATAATTCGCCAAATTAAATAGTTTAAACAGTTTTTCTGTTTCGTGAGTTTAGTGTTTGGTGCATTTCATTTTTTTTCTTTTTATTTTTTTTCTCTCTGTTTATTGCTTCTGCAGTTGCTCTCCTCATCGCCCCCATCATACCATCAGTGCTAGTGGCTTTGTTGTTCTCTCTGCTTTGTGCTTGTGCTCAGCTTCTCTCCCGCGTAATCACTTTTGTAAGGCCGCCTCTCAAAGCTCGGCTTATAACTGTTCTTGCACTATCTCTTGTGCTGTGCACTCTAGCTGTTCTCTTTGTTTTATTTGTAATTATTGATTTCTTATCGATAATTATCTTTGTGCTGTGAATTTAAATTTTTCTATTTATTCTTATATATATAAATTAATTTTTATTTTTTTTTTTTTGCCTTGTGTTTCTTTTGGCTTTATAATGGCTTGTTGTCTACCTACTTGCAAGCATTCTGATCGTGTTGATGATCAGTATAGAGCAATATCTTGTTGGCTTTGCGATAATTTTATTCACTTAAAACGTGCTGGCCTCAATGGCCGCGACTACGACAAATTTTCTGGTTTGTCTGTGTCTAAGCCTGAGCTTGGCTTAATGCGCTGGACTTGCCCATCTTGTGCCAGCCAGCAGCTTGATTTTAGCCGT
This sequence comes from Drosophila willistoni, assembly GCF_018902025.1. Lineage (NCBI taxonomy): Eukaryota > Metazoa > Arthropoda > Insecta > Diptera > Drosophilidae > Drosophila > Drosophila willistoni. Next base: position 304,257 of record NW_025814055.1, read on the forward strand.
ATGTATAGGGATCTTCGTTTAAAGTTTCTTTCTTTAAACAAACTAGCCAAACAGCTGTCTAACGTGTGTGACTCTAGCGTACATTTATTGTCGCAATTCAAGTTTGTTCCACCTTCTGAGAAGTCGCCCAAGAAATGTACCCTTGAGTTGCCTCGTAAGCAGTCGCCAGCACTCTCTATTACATCGTCTCTTTATGCTCTTCTTTTCTGATTGAAATACCCATTACGAGCCCTGGTGTACCTCAATCTATCCCTCACGGCAACTCTGATGAATCACAGGATCATGCTGGGTCTCAATCACTTGCGGATCCCAATGCTCCTCCGCCTCCACTAACTGTAGTGCCTCATCGTAAACAATTATTTATCTCTAGGCTTACATTACTAATATATGCCCTGCTAAAGTTTTAATTCAAAAGTTTAAGTTTTCTAGGCCTCGCGAAATCTCCTCTTTTAAAATTACAGTACCCAATGAGTATTTCTCAGCTATGGTTGACACTAATTTCTGGCCAGAGGGCCTAGTTGTACACGAGTTTGCGCCCAATAGGCGCTCCGGTCCGTTGCCTGTCCACCTTTATCTTGTTTTTGTCTCTGATCCCACTGTTAGTGCTGTATCCCGAACACAGCCCCTAGTGCAACCTGAAGATACCCTACCATTGAAGTTACTATTTCTTACAATTCCGTTACTAATTCATTTAATAACATCGCAAATTCTCGTCGTAGATGTTTTCGTAAAACAAATTTCAATCTTCTTAATAGCCTTATTTTCTCTTTTGATTGGTCATTTCTATTTGAGTGCTGCGATATAGATTGTGCAGTGAAGTTTTTCTACTCTGCTCTTAATTCTCTAATTGATAAATGCGTTCCTTATGTGAATGTCTCTACCGTCTCCAGCGAGCCAGTCTGGTTCACACGTAGGCTCTCTAATCTCCGTAACATTAAATCGAGATATTTTAAAAGATTTAAAAAAACTGGTTCGCGACTTGACTATGCAAATTACTGTATAGCCAAATCTCAATTTTGTCTTTTAAACACTCAATGCTACAATAATTATATCGTTCGCTGTAAGGTTGAATTTTATAAGAACCCCAAAAGATTTTACAACTTTGTTAATTCCAATGTACTACCCTCCACCTTCAGACTTAATGACCTGACTGCTAATAATGATTCAGATATTGCAGATCTGTTTGCTAAATTCTTTCAGTCGACTTATTCTACTACTGTTTCGGAACCCACACCCTATCCCTTTTCAATCCCACATTTAAATTGTATGTTTTTTCCCAGTATTACTGAAGACTGTATTCTCTCTAGCTTGTCATCTATGAAGTCTTCCTTCGTTCCCGGGCCTGATGATATACCTAGTTGCATCCTTAAAATGTGTTCTATTTCCCTATCTAAGCCTTTAGCTCGGTTATTCTTTATATCGAGTGAGACTTGTAGATTTCCTGATATTTGGAAGGAGTCATTTATTATTCCGCTTTTTAAAAAGGGTAGCAAATCGGATGTTTCCAACTACCGTGGCATTGCCAAACTTTCGGCAATACCTAAACTGTTTGAGAAAATTATTACGTCTTCTCTTCAACATCTATCCAGATCCACTATTTCTCCTTGTCAGCATGGTTTCATGAAAGGTCGTTCGTCGCTTACCAACCTTTTAGAATTGACTACCTTTGTACACCATGGCTTCCGTAAAAAGTGTCAAACTGATGTTATTTATACTGACTTCAGTAAGGCTTTTGATACGGTTGATCATTCTTTGCTTCTCGCGAAACTTAACATCATGGGTTTTTCACCAAAATTATTGGCTTGGTTAAAGTCGTATCTTATTGGCAGAACCCAAAAGGTGTCTTTTCGTTCCTCGATATCTAAAACTGTTCGAGTTACGTCAGGTGTACCCCAAGGCAGTCAATGATTTGCCTTTGGCCTTGGCTCATTCACGCGTGCTCATGTTTGAGGATGACGTCAAGGTTTGTTATTCCTATCATGATCACAAAACGCATCGAGATCTGATTGCAAGTACTGTTGGATACTTGCAATCAGATCTCGATGCGTTTTGTGGTTGGTGTCACGTTAATAAATTACACCTTAATGCCTCTAAGTGTTCTTTTATGACTTTCAGTCGTTTGTCTCCGTTCCTATCTCATTACTCTGTTAAGTCTGTTTTGTTAGATTGTGTACCATCGTTCAAAGACTTAGGCGTTATGTTTGACCCAAAACTTTCATTTAATGTTCATATTTCTTCTATTGTCAATAGAGCATGCAGCCTTCTGGGCTTCATTAAACGTTGGGCCAAAGAATTTGATGATCCCTATGTAACAAAGGTTTTATACACTTCGTTAGTTCGCCCTACTCTAGAATATTGCTCGCCAGTGTGGAATCCGCAATATGATGTTCACCAGCGTAGTATTGAATCGGTACAGAAGCAATTCCTTAAGTTTGCGCTACGCGGTCTAAATTGGGACCCGGGTCTTCGCCTACCTTCTTATTCTAGCAGACTTCTTCTTATTAATCTTCCTTCACTTTATAACCGTAGGCTTGTTTTTGGCATTCTCTTTCTCCATAAACTAGTCAACGGCGAAGTCATTTCTACTAATTTACTAGATACGCTATATTTTTGTGTTCCCTCACGTCGGACCAGAAACTTTTTTCCTATTCACCGTAGTAGATGTCTGACTAACTACTCTCTTCACGAACCTTTTCGTGTTCTTTGCCAATCTTTCAACAACCTTTCTCACCTAATTTCTCCTCATCTTTCTGTCACTTTTCTTCGCGCTATACTTTTTAATCATCTACAGCGAAACCAATAATAATATTCTGTCTTTAGCTTAAGCTTTTTCGCCGACTGCTGTGTTAGTTGACGTAAATAAATAAATAAATATTTTCGGTGTTTAAGTGTTTTCTAAGCTTGTTAAGACACCTAGTCTTTTCCTTTTTTAGATCGTTTAGCTCTGTGGTCCACCAGTAAATGCTGTGTTTCTTAATTTTATTGGGGTTGAAGGTGGGTATTCACTTGTTCGCAGATGTTTTGACTATTTTTAGCAGTCTGGCTGCTGACTGATTTGTATTATTTGTTATAGTTAGTTCTTGTGCATTTTAATTTAAGTTTTCCTGAAATAATTTCCAGTTTGCTAAATGAAGTTTATATCTGTGTGTTTTGTGTATTGTGTGAGTGTGGACTGACGGAAATAGTTGAATTCGTATGGCGGAAATAGATCTTCGTCTGTAAACCAGGACGCGTTGTGATTAAGGGGTGGAGAGCAGAATGTTAAGTCTACATGGGTGAAGGTGTTATGTGTAGAGTGGAAAGAGGTTGCTATTTTGAATAAAGCGAGCTAAAACATTTCCTTTCTGATTGTTTGAGGGTGATCCCCAGGTTGAACGTCAGGCATTAAAATCTCCTACTAACATCACTGGTTTATTGAAGTTTTTATCAGGTTATAAAAATCTTGCTCAATAAATTTGTCTGTAGGTGAAAGATATATATGAATGATTATAATCGGGATTTTTGCTTGTATTTCTGCGGCAATGGCTAAAATGTTAGACTGGCAATTAATGATTTTGTGTTCAATGTTTTTAGATATTAGAAGAGCTACTCCTCTGTTCGCTCTTGGGGCTTATATCGTTTTTGTGGTATATTGCATATTTTTTGGGTGTTTGAATATTTTGTGTTATTGGTTTTTGTTTTGTGTATTGATTTGTTTTCTTTGATTAACGAAAGTGATGAGACGTTCGTCTCAACATCTTTGGGTGCTACTTGTGTAGCGGTTGTTTCTACGTATGTTTTATTGGAAGTGGTTGGTCTTTGTGCATTTTGTTTGTAATATTTGTCTTCATTTGTAAATTTTGTCTTCATACATCGTACATTTTTCTATTGTTTTTATTTTAATTATTTCTTGGGCTTCTTTATATTTTGGACATTCTCGGTTGCTAGCACCATGCTCTCCGGTGCAATTTACACAGTATGTGCGAGTGCAGTTGGTTGTAGTGTGTATGGGGAGACCACATGGGTCGCAAGTTGTATTGCCGTGGCAACGTTTGGCTGTGTGTCCAATAATTTTGCTTTTTTTTGCATCGCATGGGATTGGGGATATATTCTTTTACACGTGCAGTGATCCAAGAAATTTATATTTTTTGTGGTAGGGTGTACAAGTTGAAGGTGAGTTGAACCACACCAGTTGGGGTTGGTTTGCCGTCTATTTGCTTTGAGTATTTATACACGTCTGCAACGCCTTGTGATTTTAGTTCTTGGACTATTTCTTCGTTTGTAACGTGGTTGAGGTAGGGGGCATATATCGTTCCTTTGCAGTGATTGAGGTTTGTATGGTATTGGGTTTTAATTTTGCAAACACCGTGGAGCTCTTTGGCAGCAATAAATTTCTCTGCGATTGTTGCGTTTTCGACAAAGATTAAAAGATTAACATTTCGCATTTGGTTAATTTTTAGTATCTTTGAGCTGATGGTTTTAATGGCTCTATCCACTGCAAAGCACGAATATGATGATAGTGGTTTTTCTGAGTTAGTAGCCGACATGACTATATATTTAGGGTTAGGGTTTTTACAGGTTGGTAGTTCTGGGAAAACTTCGTGCAACGGAGAGGGCTTTTTGCTCTTGGATTTGGGGCTATCGCTTAGCAATGTAAAGCGATTTGCCCCTTGATTGAAATGCCCAGGGGGCATTTTTATTTATATAAATATATATACATATTTTACCGTGTGTGTTTTTTGTTGGTTTAAGATGTATGGATTGGGAAGGTAAAAGAGACGACTGAATAAATTTTTTTATACCCTTGCAAAAAGGGTATATTAATTTTGGTCAAAAGTGTGCAACGCATAGAAGGAAGCATCTCCGACCATATAAAGTATATATATTCTTGATCAGCACGACGAGACGAGTTCAAATAGCCATGTCCGTCCGTCCGTCCGTCCGTCCGTCCGTCCGTCTGGATCAACGCAAACTCCTCCTAGACCGTTAAAGCTACAGAGCTGAAATTTTGCATGTAGGCTTGTATATACTGCAGGCGTTGTATATCTCGGATTCAGCCGGATCGGATCACTATATCCTATAGCTCCCATACAAATGGCAAAGTCACGAACAGTGACTTTTCTTAATCACTTCGTTATTTTCTGAGCTATTGTCGTGAAATTTAATAGTGGTGAGGTAATTTCACATATAAGCGACTACGCCAAATTTGATCAAGATCGGGTGACTATATCATATAGCTCCCATAGGAACGATCTTTCGAAAACAGTGACTTTTGTCAATAACTTCGTTACTTTTGCCGCGATTGCTTTCAAATTAAACATTTGTTAGTTTAATATATCTGTTAATGACTGTGCCAAATTTGATAAGGATCGGGTAACTATATCATATAGCTCCCATAGGAACAATCGGTGGAAAACAGTGACTTTGATCAATATCTTCGTTATTTCCTATGTAGGCCGTTCTTTCGGAAACATTAGCCTTTTTAGCTTAAACGTTTTTCCACTTTGATGGCTATAGGTAAGGAAAGAGTTACCAAAAAAATTGCAAGGGTATACAAACTTTGACGCGGTCGAAGTTAGCCCCGGCCCTCTGGTTTTTTTTTTCAATGTATGTACATAACATGTATAACATAAGTTCAAAAACAATAAAATAAAAACTGTATATTAAATGTATATATTAATATACAGTAATTAGTAAAAGTAAGTAATTGATATACAGTATTAAGTACAGTATTAAGTAAAATGTATTATACTGTAATTCAGCCAAAGGCCCCTGCAGCCATGGCTTCATAATGTTGATTCGAGTTTTGTAAACAAAAATCAACTCTCCAAATGAATAAATAAATTTTATAATTTTTTTAGAATATAATTTAAAAACCAACCAGAGGGCCGGGGCTAACTTCGACCGCGTCAAAGTTTGTATACCCTTGCAATTATTTTGGTAACTCTTTCCTTACCTATAGCCATCAAAGTGGAAAAACGTTTAAGCTAAAAAGGCTAATGTTTCCGAAAGAACGGCCTACATAGGAAATAACGAAGATATTGATCAAAGTCACTGTTTTCCACCGATTGTTCCTATGGGAGCTATATGATATAGTTACCCGATCCTTATTAAATTTGGCACAGTCATTAACAGATATATTAAACTAACAAATGTTTAATTTGTAAGCAATCGCGGCAAAAGTAACGAAGTTATTCACAAAAGTCACTGTTTTCGAAAGATCGTTCCTATGGGAGCTATATGATATAGTCATTCGATCTTGATCAAATTTGGCGTAGTCGTTTATATGTGAAATTAACTTACCAATATTAAATTTCACGACAATAGCTCAAAAAATAACGAAGTTATTAAGAAAAGTCACTGTTCGTGACTTTGCCATTTGTATGGGAGCTATATGATATAGTGATCTGATTCGGCTGAATCCGAGATATACAACGCCTGCAGTATATACAAGCCTACATGCAAAATTTCAGCTCTGTAGCTCTTACGGTCTAGGAGGAGTTTGCGTTGATCCAGACGGACGGACGGACGGACGGACGGACGGACATGGCTATTTGAACTCGTCTCGTCGTGCTGATCAAGAATATATATACTTTATATGGTCGGAGATGCTTCCTTCTATGCGTTGCACACTTTTGACCAAAATTAATATACCCTTTTTGCAAGGGTATAATAACGATCCGGCAATATCTACTACAAAATTCAATACCACTATTGATGCAGGTTTTTCGAGATACTTGGACAAAATAGAATCTAAAATATTCGTATCTTATTTGAGTTACCATAAGCCTATTGTTACTCACAATAAATAAAAAACAATTCTCTATTTATCACTATCTTCTCATTACTGACCTCTGTCTGACATAAACAGGTCATGAGCATGTGTGTCTTGAGTCAATGCTGGGAGCTGTAGCAAGAGTATGTACCCCACCTGCTTCTACTTACACCCATCCTGATGACAGGCTTACAAACCGGCACATAGATTAACTGACCGACGTGCGGTCGGTCGCAACAACATATTGGACTGGCCCGATTGAGACTTCCATTGGTGGACCATGGTTGCCTGTTCCGTGGCTGCAATATTTTTTAGGGTTAAAATTATCCAGTTTGATGAAAACATAATCAAGTTGTTTCTTTGGATACGCTCTAGATTATGCTGGGAGCTGTAGCAAGAGTATGTACCCCACCTGCTTCTACTTACACCCATCCTGATGACAGGCTTACAAACCGGCACATAGATTAACTGACCGACGTGCGGTCGGTCGCAACAACATATTGGACTGGCCCGATTGAGACTTCCATTGGTGGACCATGGTTGCCTGTTCCGTGGCTGCAATATTTTTTAGGGTTAAAATTATCCAGTTTGATGAAGACATAATCAAGTTGTTTCTTTGGATACGCTCCAGATTATTAGTATTATTAATGTGTAGCTCCTTGATCATTTCCAGTGATAACCTTTCACCTCTCTGCTGCTTATCTGATAGTAATTGTAACAGCGGCGGTTGAACCTCGACTTCGAAGCTTGTCTTCACAATATACCAGGAGTCTTCTAGGATTTGTTTACAAGTTTCATTTATTACTCTGGGTAGGCTAACAATATAAGGAGTGATTTACCATCTGAGGCTACATTGACCTCAGCAAACTCTATTAATTCTTCGATGTTTATAAATGTAGATTATTAATTATGACCTGCGGATTATTGTTTTCCAATTGTTCATTGAGCTTATCTACCAATGTTATGATCGGGTGTGCCCACTAACCATTTCCACGCCGTGCCAAGTATATCAAGCGAAGCCTCCTCAATTCATTCTGTATCCGCGTTATCTCATAGGCCAAAAAAGGCTGATACGGACTTAGGTCTGTCGAATTTTTGACGACTTCGATGACATGGACGATTTTAAAGGTTCCGTTCTGGCGCGCGGCTAACCTTGTTTCCAACATGACCATTCTTGAGTTAGTGTAGTCTAATATGGTTGTGTGACCCCAGCAAAGTGGTAACATAAGCAATCTATCGGAAGAGGATGTTTATCAATACTTCAAGTGGTTTTTATGAACTATCCTGCCTGACCTGGTTTTAACTTTGGTATTAAGATCTTCGGCTACTATTTCTTTTTTATATCTAGACGTTAGTTTCGAACCTAGCCGTTTATTAATCCTAACGTAGATGATTTCACCTGGATCGTAAATTTTTACGGGTTTTTTTTGTTTTATTATGGTACCCTAGGTCTTTGTTTTGTTTCTTTAAAATAATTTCTGAAATCTTTTCCCTTTCGAATGCTAATTTTTCCGGTGTATGGATTAAATTTGTTGCAAAGAATGCTTCTATTGGCTTTTTATTGGTGGTGCTGTGGATTGTTTTATTGTATTCATCTACAGCCTTGAATATTAAATCCTCGAATTCTATTTCGGGGTGCTCTAGCTTCAAGCATCTCATTATTTCTGTATATGTGGAATGAAATCTTTCTATTTGGCCGTTGCTAGATGAAGTATATGGTGGGGTAGGGTGGACTTGTATCCCTAATTGATTATTTAAAAGAAATCTTATTGATGCAGAATTTAAAGCCTTTTCGTTATCCATTACCACGGTTTTTGTCATACCGAAGGCTATCAAAAACTCACGTAAGGGTACTTTAAGGTGTTCTGCTGCTTTTGAGTTTACGAGTTTAACTTGCGCATACTTAGAAAATTTGTCTATGGCGGTTAAAATGATCTTATTTTGGGTGGAATATAAATCTATGTGGATTATTTCGCCTGGATATGTCGGAAAAGGGGTTGGTTGTATTTCTTGATTCGGAGGGTGTCTTTGATATTTCGAGAGTTTACACGTTTGGCAAAAGTTTACTATTGCTTCTACCTTTTTCTTAATACCGGGGAAGAAATACTCAGATAAAATTTATTTTTTATTTTAAATGGAATTTCTATGTGCTCTAAGGTGTTTTTTAATTAAGATATTTTGTTGTTGAGTCTGGTCATGGACATCTATAGTTTGAATTTGTGTGAATCTTGCCTTGTAATTCCTAAAATGCTCCGAAAATATTTGTTGAATTTTCCCCATGATACTTTCGGAAGTGAAAATACCATTTACTATTCTCGGATCCATTTTTTCTTTTAAAATGGTTATAAGATCGTCTTCGGAATAATACATACATGTATACATACATCCTTAGCTTATCCAATGCCCATACTATTGCTAGCATTTCTCTTTCATTTGTGGCATAGTTTTCTTCAGCTTTGGATAACGCACGGGAAAGAAATGCAATGGGTCTCCCATTCTGTTCTAGAGAAGCTCCTAATGCGATGTTTAAGGCATCGGTGGTTAGATGGAACTCTTGTTTAAAATCAGGGTATGCTAGCATAACGTCTTGTGACACTAATGCATTTTTTACTTTCTCAAAGGCATCGATTTCGGCTTCACCCAATCGGATTTCGATCTTGCTTGAGACATTCTTCTTAGCTCTGCCATGTTCTCCTCTCAATAACGCAGTCAAGGGTCTAGCTAATTTAGCAAAATCTTTGATAAATCTCCTGTAATAACTAGCTAATCCCAGGAAAGACCTTAGTTGTTTCAGGTTCTTTGGTATGGGGAATTTTTTAATGGCTTGAATTTTTTCTGGATTGGTTTTAACTCCTTCGCTTGAAATTACTACGCCTAGGAAGTCAACGCTTTGTCTTAGGAATTTGCATTTATCCACTTGGACCTTCATATTTGCTTTGGACAAAGTAGAAAATACTAGAGCTAGATGTCGGAAATGCTCTTCCTCTGATTTATTGAATATTATTATGTCATAAATGTAGACGTAACAGATTTTTCCAATGAGATCTCTCAAAATATCATCGAGAGCTCATTGGAACATTGATGGGGAATTCTTTAGGCCGAAGGGGAGTTGCCGGACTGCGCAACTATTTCTCCGATTTCGGGGATAGGATACCTATCCGAAACTGTAACTGCATTGAGCTTTCTGTAATCGATGACCATCCTATATTTCTTATTCCCAGGGCTGTCGCTCTTTTTAGGGACTATCCACACAGGGGAATTATAGGGCGACCGTGAGGGTCGTATTATACCATCTCGTAATAATTCTTGTAGCTGGTCTTCTACTACATCATACCATCAACGCTCTCGAGGAAGACGGACGTGTTTTTTTTAAGCTCCCGCGTTTTAACTGATTTTATAATTTTTTTTATTTTGTGTTATCGGCATCGCGATCGAAAATTATAATTATAATATTAAATCTAACTTGCACCATATCACTCGTTTGCGTTTTTGTGTGTTTGTGTTAATAATTTTTAACAATCTTAATTCTGTTAAAACCTTTGTTGGTTTTTTTTCTTTTCTTTCTCTCTTTCCCACCTTTTTTTCTTTCTTGTAAATCACAAGCAACGCTCATTTGTTGTTGTCTTGAAATTTCTGTGAGTTCTTGTTGCAGTGTTTTTGTTTTTGTGATTTCTAGCTCCCGCGCTCGCGCTCTTTAACTTTTTTTTTTTTTCTTTCTCTCTCGTTTTCGTTTCACTTGTCGCCGTTATTTGCGCTCATACTGCAGTCTGCTGTGTGTCTGTAATTTAGACTCTATAGTGCTCTCTTTATCTTTTAACCCTTGTGCACCCCCAATATCTCGCTTTCTTATTATTTCTGGACCTCAGAGTGAGTTATATATTTTAATACCAATACATATCTCATTTTTATTTGTTTGGTTACTAATTCATCTAATTAACTCATAATGCCTGTATGTTCGGTTAAAAATTGTTTGCAGCCCGCCCCACCCCTGAATAGTTTTATTTACTGTTGGTTGTGTAAAACTACAGTACATGTTAAGTGCGCCGGCTTTACATGCAGGGTAAAGGATCTTTTAGATCAAAAAAAGGGTCTCAAATGGGGATGTGAGTCATGCCGTATCGTGGAAGATGAAATGGAACTTTTCATGCGGCAAACAAAGGATAACCTGATGAGTCTGTCCGCCAGTTTTCTTAAACTCTCGCAAGAGTTTAAAGCTGTCGAGTCTCAGTTTAGTAGTTTAACGCTACTGACTGAGTCTCGAAAGCGTAAGAAGGCAGGAGAACAGACTTCTGATTTGTCCTTGTGTTTGCCGGTCTCCACATCTATATCGGTTCCGACGCCTTCTCAACCAATGCAAACTCCAATTCCGGAGACGATGTCTGTAGTGTCCGTTTTGTCTGGGCAAGAATCTACACCCATGGATTTTGCCGATAGGGATTCTAGTGATAGTAGTGCCGGAATGCCACTTGTTGCAACTGATGCTACAATTAATGCGGTAGCTGATGCAATACCTGCAATGCCGAAACCATTGGTGGGAGTGCCACCTAAAAAACACATTTTTGTTTCGAGACTTCTCCCTGATGCTACATCGGATGATGTCATGGCCCACATTCGGGCTAAACTGAATGTCTCCAATATATCAATAGAAAAGTTCAAATTTTCATATTCTAGAGAAATTTCATCTTTTAAAATCAGTGTTCCAATTGAGTTCTTTGACTGTATCTGCAGTTCTAGCTTCTGGCCGAAAAGCTTAATTGTGAAGGAGTTTACATCCAGAAAAAAGAAGACACGGGGCCAAACAAGGATTCCTTCACCATCTATTCCTCTTTCTTCCTCATCTATTCCCACTCCTTCCTTATCTATTCCTTCTTCTACTCTATCAAAAAACTAACAACTTCCTTCTCTGTCGGCTATCAGAATGTCAGAGGCCTTAATACTAAACTTACTAAACTCTTTGTAGATAGTCTGTCTTTTGATTTTGACCTTATTGTCTTTACTGAGACTTGGTTAAAACCTGACGTTTTTGACGCCACAGTTCTACCCTCTAATTTCAATATTTTTAGACGTGATCGTACTGATCGTAGGGGTGGTGGAGTTCTTATTGCTGTAGATTCCGCCCTATCATCGGGTCTGATAACAATACCTGTCTCAAGTACTATCGAATTTATATGCGTTAAGGTATCTTTTAGTCGTTTTTCCATTTTTGTTACCTGTTCTTACATTCCACCCCAATCGGAATGGCCAACCTATTTACTACACTTAGATTCTATTAAATTTATAGTTGAACTACTTTCTGACAGAGACTTATTAATTGTCCTAGGGGACTTTAACCTGCCCACTATGACTTGGTCAACAGTTAATGGTAGCAAAACGTTGCTGCCCTCTGGGTGTCATGATTTTATTGATGGTCTGCTTGAGCTTTCGTTGGCCCAGCTGAATTCGATTTCTAATACGTCTGGCAGATTTCTGGATCTGATTTTTACTTCTGATCCTAGCTTTTGTGAAGTATCTAGAACTAGTCCAATGGTGTTACCAGAGGATAGTTATCATCCAACTTTAGAGTTATCTATTGAGTTTCCCAGCCGCGAGCCCATCTCCGAGTGTGATCCTACGGTAAGCACCCGATGTTTTCGGAAGACTGACTTTGTCGCACTAAACAATGCCTTTCTTAATACCGATTGGACTAATTTATACACTTGTACGGATATGAATTCCGCCATTTCTTTATTTTATACCACTGTTGACTCGATCTTTAATGACTGTGTACCCCTAGTGTCTCCTGTGGTGACGCAAAAATCACCATGGTTTACGCGGGGGCTGTCAAAACTGAAGAATCTTAAGTCTAGGTATTACAAAAAATATAAAGTCACGGGTCTATCATCGGATCTGTCTCGTTACTTGGTTGCTAAATCGAATTTTATTGTTTCTAATTCTAAATGCTATAATAATTACTTACAACGTTGCAAGTTGCAATTCTCCGAAAATCCTAAAGAGTTCTATAGTTTCGTTAACTCAAAGCGAAATTCTGTCTCCCTTCCATCGTTTGCAGTTTTTAATAATGATTCGGCCTCTTCTGATCAATCTATTTCTAATTTATTTGCTGACTTCTTCTCGACTACGTACATATCTACTAAGTACAACTCTAGCCAGATATATCCATATCCTATAACGAAATCCAACTGTATTCTTAATCCTATTATAACGCAAAGTTCGGTAGCTAAGGAACTAATGACGATTAAGCCGGTATACTCACCGGGCCCAGACGGTATTCCCGCTTGTGTCCTGAGGTTCTGTGCGGAGTCATTGTGCTCGCCTTTACTTAAGCTTTTTGAGTTGTCCGTTACACTGTCCGAGTTTCCAACTATATGGAAGGATTCGTTCATTTTACCTCTTCACAAATGTGGCAATAAATCCGACGTCACTAATTACAGAGGAATTTCTAAATTGTCAGCGATACCTAAACTGTTTGAGAAAATTATGACGTCTCAAATACAGCATTTCTGTAAATCTATTTTTTCGCCATACCAGCATGGGTTTGTCAAGAATAGGTCTACCACAACTAACCTTTTACAGTTTACATCTTTTGTAATCCAAGGTTTTAAGAAACAAAAGCAAACTGATGTTATATATACGGATTTCAGTAAGGCTTTCGATTCGGTAAACCATGCCTTACTATTACATAAGCTGAATTTAGTTGGCTTTCCGGATGCTCTGCTTGCTTGGATTTTACAATATCTAAGCAATAGGAGGCAGAGGGTTCTTCTTAGGTCCTCTCTTTCTAAGATCATTTGTGTTGAATCGGGAGTCCCACAGGGCAGTCACCTTGGCCCATTATTATTTACCATTTTTATTAATGATCTCCCCACCGTTCTTTTAAATTCCAGAGTTCTTATGTATGCCGATGATGTAAAAATCGCTAATCGCATCGTAGACTCTCTCTCATGTCATACCTTGCAAGCTGACCTGAATGCTTTTCAGGGGTGGTGTAGGACTAACTTGTTATCTCTAAACTGTTCTAAGTGCAAAGTTATGTCTTTTTATAGAGGTTCTCCCCAATTAACGAGTTACTTTTTAAATAATTTCCCGTTAGAAAAAATTAATAATACTTCCTTGGTTGTAAAAGATTTGGGGATCTTAATCGACCACAAACTTAGTTTTAATCAGCATATATCGACTACTGTTAGTAGGGCTAAGAGTGTTCTTGGCTTTATGAAGCGCTGGTCGAAGGAGTTCAAGGATCCATATATTACCAAAATACTTTTTACTTCTTTAGTCCGCCCCATATTAGAATATGGATCTTGTGTTTGGTCTCCTCAATATGAGTTTTATCAAAACAAATTAGAATCTGTACAAAAACAGTTTTTACTCTTTGCCCTTCGTGATTTGCGCTGGGATCCAACTGTACAACTTCCATCTTATTCTAGTCGACTTCAGTTAATTAACCTTCCTTCTTTAACTAATCGTAGAACAATGCTTGGTGTAACTTTTCTTTACAAACTTTTGAATGGTGAGATTGACTCTTCCGAGCTGTTGAGCCAAATTAACATTTCTGTTCCATCTAGAAGGACCCGCAATTTCACACCGCTTATACTTCCCACTTGCACAACTAACTATTCTCTGCATGAACCTTTTCGTATACTATGTAGTGACTACAACAGACTTTGGCACGTTATCGGTTCCGAAACATCGCTTCCGGGTATTAAAACTGCGATCTTGTCATTCCTCGCTCGTAATTAGTTGTAATCATCTTTATTTATACCTATCCTGTTTTCTTTTTATATGTTACCTATTATCTCATTACATTTAATATTTTCTATTTCTTTAGTTTAATTTATGTTTATATATGTAATACGCCTATGCCCTTAGGTCGGAGTGGGTAGAGGTTGTAACATTAACTTTACTTAGGGTCATTCGTAACAGGCCCGGGCCTGGTGTCATATGGGCCACTTGTTCGTACTGAGCGTTGTACGACTACGTCTATATATATAATACTTCTCTTAGAGAGGCTGGGTATGGGTAATGCTTGGTGTAGACTGGAGTGTCTGTTGTCGTTCGGATTCCCCTTGGACATTAGCAGCATAAGTCAACTTTTTGTTTGGGTCCGCGAATAGCGATTCGTACTCCTTTTGCAGCGCCTTTAATCCTAGTTTCTGCTGATTAGTGAGCTCATCTGATTTGATCGTATGGACCTGATAGGCTCGCATCTGCTTCACTTTAACAACATGAGAGTTGTTGACATATAGTAGATCTTTCCCTACATCAATAATAGCGTTTAACTCTCTTAGTGAGTCATTACCTAGAATTCCATGGAACGGATTCAGATTAGGTAATAGGAAGAAAGTTATAGGTTTATTGGGTTCGTTAAATAAACCCAAATGGATATGGCTTGTTATTAGAATGCGACCACTTACGGTGTTTGCGTAAAACTTGTGTTCATTCATTTTGCCATTTCTGGTTGGACATAGTTTTTGTTGGAGCCGGTATCTATTAAGAAATTGTATGCGGTTCCGTCTTTGTCCCGGACAACAAAGTACGGCAAAGAGGAACACTTTAACCTAAAAAATTAACGTTGTCGTCAATTTGTGGCTGTTAAGGCTCCTGTGATTGTGGTCTGGTTTCCTCTTTGTTCTGCAGGACTAACTCTGAGTTGTCTCCTTGTGAGGTAAAATATTCCTCCTGCTGTTGATATTCTTGAACCTCAGAGTATGGAAGTAATTCAAAAAAGTCTTCTTGGCCCTGGTAAGCAGCCTGATAATCGGACATATCGGAGTAATGTTCTTCTTGAGGCGGTATGGTGATATATTGTTCACCTGACATACCGGTTTCGATATGGAATTGCCTCTGCACTTTATTGGGAAAATTTGCGGTGGACTGGTTGACTCTTTTGAGAGCAAATTGTTGTGGTGAATTAACATTCGGCTTGTTCATGTAGTTAACTTTTTTGTTAAAATAGAGCCGTCGACATCCATTGGAGTTGGTGCCGGCTGAAGTTTCGGGGCAAATGGCCTCGGTGGTGCGTTGAAAAATACGGGGTTATTAGTTTGAGGGAATTTTGTTTTGAGGAATGAACACGTTTTGCATTGGTTTCTGATTATAAAAGTTGTTGCTGTTATAAGGTTTGGGTGGAATTGCCGGTATGTATGATCGTTGAGGTTGCACGTTAATTTTAGCATACTGCAGAGGTTTCGGTCCTACAGGTGGACGAGTGTCACGATGGCCGATAATGTTCCTAGCCCTCTTATCATCCAACATCTCGCACAATTGCAATGCATGCCTCAGATCTTTGGGTTGAGCTAAGCTCATTCTGTCTGAGAGATCTCTGTTAAGACCTCTGATGAAGGTATCTAGAGCCCTATCTCTGACCTGTTTTGCCATGGCTTCCATAGTCTCGGGTGTATAACCCATCGTTTCGATTTGGTCTAGTATTAACGACATCTGTTGGTAAACGAAGTAGAAGTCATGAATGGAAGTGCCCTTCTGGGTCATGGTAAATAGCTGATATTCTAAAGTGCTCAAATCTCGTTTGTCCGAGTACTCAGATAACAAACACTGCGA
The DNA here is from genome assembly GCF_018902025.1 of Drosophila willistoni. Lineage (NCBI taxonomy): Eukaryota > Metazoa > Arthropoda > Insecta > Diptera > Drosophilidae > Drosophila > Drosophila willistoni. The sequence goes on from NW_025814055.1 coordinate 320,566, forward strand.
GATTGCACCCCAATGTAATGCGGTGCGATAGACTTTCAACAGTGTATTGGCATGGCCTGTAATTTTGCATCGAATGGTCACAAGAATTGCATAGTATTTGGGTGTTCCCTGAATGGGAGCGTACAATTCCATCAAACGTGTGGCGGAAGCAACGTGTGTTGAGAATTCTTCACGACTACCTGAGATTTTTTACAATGTCTGGCACTTTATCTAATTCATTATTATTTATTTATTTATTTTTTTTTTTTCATTATTATCCTGAACGCTAGCTGTCTGGTCCCTAAAGAGAATATGTCCTGGCTGTATGTCCTGGCTAATTGCTTCACTATTTGCTGTAACTGGGACGAGGGTTTTTTCGGGGTTTTTTATTACCCGGGAAAAATAAAGTATGAAAACCATCAGGATCGGACCACTATATCATATAGCTCTAGAAGAACTAGAAGAAACATTTTCATAAAAATTTGAGTATGCTATGAAATTTACATATGTGATAATATTGGATATAAAACCCCAGATCCCAAAATTTGAATGTGATCGGATAAATATAACACAAGTTACAGTCAATATAATAATCGGCTCTGCTCCCAGCTCTGCCGGCAGCGCTGCTTACTGTCTACTACGTCATTCGTCATCAACAGAGTACATGCATACACACGCAGACGCAACGCTACATAAACTGTATGTGTATGCGTTGCTTTGCTTTGGGAATGAGGGAAGAAGAAGAACAAATTGTAAAATAGAGAGTAAAATTGTTTTGTTTGTATATTGATGAATTGAGTTGCAGAAAACAAACATGTAAAATTATTATTACCAAGGACTGCAAGGGTATATAAACTTCGGCATAGCCGATGTTAGCTTCTTTAATATTTTTCTTTTCTTTTTTGAGTGGGAAAAAATTTAATTAAGGATTTTATAAAAAAAAATTTTTTAGCTTCTGCTTTTCTTTGTTTCTTTCTTTTTTTAGCTTTTATTTTGATTCACCCACTGTGTCTGCACAAAAAAAAAATTTTACTTTGATTTTTTTTTTTACTTAAATTTATTTCACTTAACTTACGTTAATGCTAACATCCTCGGTGCTTTTACTGATCGGCTTGTAGGAGGACTTGCTTTTCCAACGTTAAAGGTACTAACGCTCCTAGGCAAACACTTTTGGGTTTTCAGTTTTCCTCCGAACGGATCTTAGAGGAATTCGCATTCGATGAAATTGACCCTGTCTGATTCTTGGTGTAGTTTGATATAGTGTTTTGTTTTCACTGACTCTTAAGGCCTTTAACGCGTTTTTTTGGTCACGAACCACTGGTATCTTTCACTAACACACGATCACGTTGTATTTAGCAGGGTCCCTGCTCGGGCGCCAATAAAACACTTCCTTCACTCACGGGTTAAAAAATAAAGTTTTTATTTAAAAAGTCACTTTTATTACAATTACAGTATGTTTAATGATTACTGAAAGATTCTGACTTTGTGAGTGAATTCCGCGGAGCTAAAGCGAAGTTACCGGATGATTTGAACTTAGGCTCAAGACTAATCTGCTATGATTCGATTATGTTGGATGAAGGCTTGGGTAATTGACGTCGTCGCAAGCGGCGGCGCTGGCTGAGTCCAATAGTCCACTAAGTGCGTGGGATTCTTTGCCTACCCGCGACTCAGTTATACGTGTTTTTGTGTTTATCACTTGAACTTTTTACTCTTTAGTTGTGAAGGCTTACTCTGCACATTAACCCTTGTGTCAGAACTGGTCAGTATATTCTTTTACACATAGCTGTTACCTTTCAAATTTTATTTATTCCTTTTCAATATTAAATTAAATTTTTAATAAAATGGTTGTCTGCTCTAAAAATAATTGCATAGTTGCCACTAATGTGGTTGACTCCCATGATTATATTCTTTGTTGGTTGTGTGACAATGCTGTTCACGTCAAGTGTGCAGGTTACACAGGCAGAATCAAGGAGTCTATTGCTAAAGGTGGTGGCTTAAAATATGGATGTGATGCTTGCCGGGAGGTCGAGAATGAGATGCGCTCTTTCATGAGGCGGACTAGAGATAGTTTTGACACTTTAAGGGCAGGTTTTAATAAACTCCAAGCGGAGTTTACTGCGGTGGAGACTCAGTTCAGAAGTTTATCGCTTATGAATGAGTCTCCGAAACGTAAAAGGACCAGTCCTTGGGGTGTTTCTGTATCTGTAGATCCGCCAGCGTCTCTTATCGTCCCCGACCGGTCTCATGCACCGTCCACTCCTAATGTACAGCAATTGATATCGTTTAAGAGCCCTGTTGTGAATGCTATTAGTAATGAATTACCGGTATCACCTGGGAATGATCTCTTAAAAACGATGCCTATTGTAGTGTCCGATGTGTCTGGGCAATTACCCATTCCAATGGAAATTGCCGATAGTTCTAAAAGTATCGAGGGCCCCGTGAACAAGTTGACTGCTGCAGTGGGTGACTTGTCCAACGTTACTGCTGCGGCTGACGCTTCGGGACCGCGGCCTCTTGTTGGCATACCACCAAAGAAACATATATTTGTTTCTAGGCTAGACCCTGTTGTCACATCTGATGATGTAATAGCCTATATTCGGAAGAAAGTTAACGTCTCGAATATTGCGGTGGAAAAGTTTAAATTTTCTTATTCTCGGGACATTTCGTCCTTTAAAATTAGTGTTTCTGCCAATATCTTCGACACTATATGTCGAGAAGATTTTTGGCCTAAACATATAATAGTTAAGGAATATACTGTAAAAAAGAAAAATCGGCAACCGATTCGCTTGCCTACAACAACAACTAATAATATTCCTGCCACATCAGCATCTGCTGGTGTGTCAAAAAACTAGCTTCGTCCCTTAACCTGGGTTACCAGAACGTTAGAGGACTGAAATCTAAACTTCCTAATCTCTATGTAGATAGTCTTTCTTTTGAGCATAACATTCTAGCTTTCACAGAGACGTGGCTAAAACCTGATATTGCTGATGCATCGGTTTTTTCCACAAACTTTTCTATTTTCAGACGTGACCGGATTTCTCGCATAGGCGGTTCTGATAGCTGTTGATGCTGCTTTATCATCTGAAATTATTCAATTTTCTAGTACCCAGGAGATTGAGTTTGTCAGTGTTAAAGTAAATTTTAAATCTTTTAATGCTTTTATTACTTGTTCCTATATTCCACCATTGTCAGACATGGTGGTATATTTAAATCATTTAGAGGCAATTCACTTTGTCTCCTCTTTAGTTTCGAGTCAAGACATGCTCATAGTTGTAGGTGATTTTAATTTACCGGCTTTAGCATGGTCACTAACAGATGAATCTACCACGTTGCTGCCCTCTTTGTCACATGACTTTATTGATGGCCTTCTAGGCTTAACTTTATTCCAAGTCAATCCCGTTTTAAATTCTAATGGAAAATCGTTAGATCTTATTTTTGTATTGGATTCTCGTTCAAAATTCATGATGCTTAGTAAACAATGCTATAAGAATTATCTTCAGAGGTGTAAGCTTCAGTTTTCTTCTGACCCTAAACAATTTTTATTATTTTGTTAATTCTAAACGTAAGACCTCTGTGCACCCATTTTTTTGTCTTTTCAAAATAAAAAAGGGAGCACTGATTAGGCAATTGCCGATATGCTTGCGAGTTTTTTCACAACAACTAATAAGTAGTTGAGGAATACCTCAACGGAATATCGAGCAAGTCCGTATCCTTATCATTTAAAAAAGGCTAATTGCATTTTTAATCCAGTGATTGATGAAAGTTCTCTTCTTAGCGAACTTAAACTAGTTAAACCTGTTTATTCTCCGGGGCCAGATGGTCTTCCTGGATGTGTACTCAGGTTCTGTGCAAACGCATTATGTAAACCCATTTTAAGATTGTTTCTATTGTCTGTCGAATCTTCCTCTTTTCTATCTATTTGGAAGGAGTCGTATATCATTCCTCTGCATAAAAATGGCAAAAAGTCCGAAGCCTCTAACTATAGGGGTATCTCAAAATTGTTCGCTATCCGAAAGCTTTTGAGAAAATTATAACGCCATCCCAACATGGGTTTGTGAAACGTAGATCTACAACCACTAACAAAGAAGAAGAAAGGTTAGAATTTACCTCTATAATTATCAAGGGGTTCAAAAATGCTAAACAAACAGATGTCATATACACTGACTTCAGCAAAGCCTTTGATTCTGTTAATCATACCCTATTACGTTCTAAACTGAACGACATTGGTTTTCCACCCCTTTTCCTTTCTTGGGTTCGAGAATATTTAACAAGTATAAAACAGAAGGTACTTTTTAAATTTTTTTTTTTCAAATTCCATTCCTGTGACATCTGGTGTACGTCAAGGTAGTCATCTTGGCCCTCTGCTCACACTATTCATTAACGATCTTCCATCAGTCATTGTTCATTCTCTTGTGCTAATGTATGCTGACGATGTCCAGCTTTGTCTTACTTATAAAGAAACAGATTCATTTAGTCGACTACAAGCTGATCTTAAAAACTTTCAAACAAACTTTAGTCTTTTAAATCTTAACACTACCAAATGTAAGGTAATGACTCCGTTCCGTATGAATCCGTTCAAAAGCAGTTCTTGCTATTTGCACTTCGTGGCTTAAGCTGGGTACGCAATATCAATTTGCCTTCGTATTCTAGTAGACTTCTTTTGATTAACCTTCCCTCCCCAACAAATCGTAGAATTATGCTTGGTGTTATTTTTATGCACAAGCTCCTAATTGGTGATATCGACTCGCCTGAGTTATTAGCTCAGGTAAATCTGTCGGTACCATGTAGACAGAGTAGACATCCTATTATACCTTTAACCCTTAGTCGTTGTTCTTGTAACTATGCCATGCACTGAAACTTTTAGGGTCCTCTGCTCTGATTACAACCTTCTATTCCCTGTAATCGGCTCAGAGTCTTCTATTACTATACTTTAAACTTCTATCCTTTCCTATTTAGTTCATAGATAGCTAAATTATTATTTTTGTTTGTCTTAGTTTTCTATGGTGTATTTGTAAGCGTGACTCGTGCCGTGCGTTATACGGCTGCACCCCTCGGTCTGTCTGGTGGGAGGTGGGCAACTTTTGCTTCGGCTCGCGCGTAACAGTCTTTGTCCTGGTGTCGTAGGGGCCACTTGAACGTACTGCGCATAGTATCGTCAACGTCCGCTGTAAAATATTGTTATTTTTTTTAATTTGCATCAATTGCAAATATTATACATTTTTATTCATCTTGCTGCACTTTGCAACATGTCTTGCTATGGCAGCTATAAAAATAGCTGTTAAGAGATGGTGAATGGTGTCAGTGAGAATCACAATCTCACATCTACCGTTATTCCCAACCGTTCCCCGGAGATGCATCGAGTGGAACTCGGGCCTTAGACAAATTTTTTAGTTACTGATTATGCTGATCAAGAATATATACTTTAAGGGGTCGGAAACGTCTCCGTCTGTGCGTTACAAACATCTGACCAATTTTATAATACCCTCTGCAATATCTACCACAAAATTAATATTGATGCAGTTTTTTTTAGATACTTGGACAAAATAGAATCTAAAACATTCGTATCCTATTTGAGTTACCATAAGCCTATTGTTACCCACAATTAATAAAAAGCAATTCTCTATTCATCATTATCTTCTCATTACTGACCTCTGTCTGACATAAACAGGTCATTAGCATGCGTGTCTTGAGTCAATGCTGGGAGCTGTAGCAAGAGTATGTACCCCACCTGCTTCTACTTACACCCATCCTGATGACAGGCTTACAAACCGGCACATAGATTAACTGGTAACGGAAAAACGACGTCACAGAAAAGAATGACGGAGTACTCGATCACCAGCAGGAAAACTTTGCCTTAGTCAGGCCAACCGGCACCTCTCTAAGGCGCTACGCTTTCAATTTCACTGATAGATGAAATCCAAATATGTGCCACAGGCTGACTGTCGTAAGGCGCGATTCCCACTGGCGACCACCCACCATCCATCCATTTCATCATCCAAAAGAGACGTTCCTAGCTCAAGCGGTTCAATTGGCCGTTTTATCGATATTTTGCATTTTAAACAAACAATGTGAAACGAAATTAAAATAAACTTAGCAACGGACCAAAAATTTCTGCCTAATCTGGCCACAATGTTCGTTGCAAAGTTTTTATATGTCAATGATCGCTTTTGGATGAAATTTTTGACGGGATTGAAGAAAACAAAAAAAATATCAAAGAAACTAACATCGGCTATGCCGAAGTTTATATACCCTTGCAGTCCTTGGTAATAACAATTTTACATGTTCAAAATTTGTTTTCTGCAACTCAATTCATCAATATACAAACAAAACTATTTTACTCTTTTACTCTTTATACTACAATTTGCTCTTCTTCTTCCCTCATTCCCAAAGCAAAGCAACGCACGCATACACATACAGTTCATGTAGCGTCTGTGTGTGTATGCATGTACTCTGTTGATGAAGAAAGACGTAGTAGACAGCAAGCAGCGCTGCCGGCAGAGCTGGGAGCAGAGCCGTTTATTATATTGACTGTAACTTGTGTTATATTTATCCGATCACATTCAAATTTTGGGATCTGGGGTTTTATATCCAATATTTTATTTATTTATTTATCTTAGAGTTAGGACTAATTAAAATTAGTCAGAACTTAATTACTAAAGCGCTGGCTGCGTGGGCCTTCGGCTTGACTTGTGTGTGTTTACATATTTACAGATTAACATACTTATATACATAATTTACATTTAGTATTGTATTTTTTAAGTTTAAACCTATAGGATGTGGTAGTAATTAGTTTTTTTGAGGTAGTCAATTATAGTGGAAAGGTTAGTTGGAGTTGGTTTTGCTGGGGTTGCTATTGGGCATAATTTTGTAAAGATTTCATCCCTGATGTGGGAGGTTGCAGGGCAGTTTTTAAGTACGTGTTCTATGTTTAGGTCAGATGTTGAGTTGCAGTTTGGGCAGGGTGTTATGTCGTTCGGGTTAATGTAGTCTTGTTGAGTGAGTCTTGTGTGGCCTAATCTAAGACGTAGAATTTTTATTTGGTCTATCCGTGCTATGTCTTTTTGCTTAATGTTTTTGAGATAGTGTCCTGTGTGTGTCAGATTGCTATTTAGCTGTTGGTACCATGTGTTGCAGCGGTTAATGTTGTTTTTGAGCTTTTGGAGTAAGTTGTTTTTAATGTATTTGTTTATATCGCTACAGCTGTAGTTGGGAGTGTAATGGAGGGGGGTATGTATAGCGGATTTTGCGGTTTGGTCGGCAAGCTCGTTGCTTTTTATGCCACAGTGGCTGGGAGTCCAGAGGAGTTTTATTTTGGTGTTTGTTTTTGTTAGGATTGATCTTATTAATGTTGGTTAGAGGTTGTTGTGGTTGATGTTGCCTATGGATTTGATAGCTGATAGGGAGTCAGAGCATATTATGAATTTCCCTTTCTTGTTAGCTTTATTGCTTCAAGGATGGCTACCGTTTCTGCGGAGAGGATTGAGGAGTAGTGTGGTAGGATGCCTGTTTTTAGGACTGTAGTATCGGTGGTTATGGCGAATGTGGCAGTTTTATGTTGTAGTGACACGTCGGTAAATATATATTTGTGTTTTGTGTTTGTCTTTATGTTCTAGGAACATTTTTTGGTATATTTCTGGTGATGTGATGGGCTTACTAGAGTTATGAAGGGAGGTGTTGATGGTGGAAGGTGGGAATAGCCATGGGGGAGAGGTTGTTTGTTTGTTGGGTGGTGGAAGGTAGGGGATGTTGAATTCTTTGCAAGATGAAATGATTTTCTCTAATGTGGATTTTAATTTTTTATTGTTTTGGTGTTTAATTTGATTGGTGAATTTGTGGATTGGAGAGTTAGCACTGTAAAGGATTGTTTTGGATGCTTTGACTGTCATTAGATCTACTTTTTGCTCTATTGTAGGTAGGTTGGCTTCAAAAAGTAGGTTGGGGATAGGAGTTGAGGGAAGAGCGCAAAGGGCTGTGCGTATTCCTGCATTATATGTTGTTTTTAATTTGTTAAGCGTAGACCTAGGGCCCATGCCCATAAATGAATATGGCGTAATCTATTTTGGCTATTAGTGTTGCCTTTGTTATGTTAACAAGTGTGTGGGTGTTGCAGTTGAACTTAGGGCTAGCTAAACATTTTATTATGTTCAGTTTGTTGTTGAGGGATGGTTGGATGTGTTTTATGTGCGAGTCCCATCTGTATTTATTGTTTATTGTCAGTCCTAGTATTTTGAGTTGGGTGATTTGGGGAATTGCAATATTGTTAGAGGATAGGGTACAATTGCAGTTTTGTTTCCTGCAAATGTGCAGGTGTTGGCATTTATTGAGAGATAGTAATGCTCCAGAGTATGAGCACCATTCTTGGATTTTTGCAAAAAGGGAGTCTAGATTGAAGGATTGGTTTTTTTCTCTATTCAGTGGGACAATAAGGACATAATCATCTGCATAGGCACTAAAATGAATTTCTTTTTGTAGGCTGATTATATTTACGAGTTTATTGAAGGCGATTAGGAACTGATATTGGTGAACCCTGGGGTATACCATTAAGAAGTGGGAAGGGGGAGCTGATTGCAGTATTAACTTTTGTTTTTATTTTCCTGTCGGACATAAAGTTTTTTATGAAGTTAATAATTTTGGGGCCCAATTTCCAATCTATTAGTTGGTCTATTATGGAGTGCACTTCGACTCTGTCAAAAGCTTTTGAGAAATCAAGGGCAACGACAGCACAGTGCTTTCTTTTTCGCAGCGATTTGGTTATTAGGAAGTCTGCTGTTAACAGACCATCTGAAACCGACTTGCCACGTTTGAATCCGGATTGATTTGGGTGGATTAAGTTGTTTTTGGTGACAAACCACCAAAGGCGTTTGGCTATGATTTTTTCGAGAGTTTTTGCTAAGCAGCAGTTTAAGGAGATTGGTCTATAGTTGGTTATTGATGTTTTGTTGGAGGTAGACTTGAGAATGGGGATAACTAGACTGGTTTTAAATGACTGTGGAATGAAATTTTTAAATATATTGTTAAAGAGGTGGGTAATTCTTGTTTTGACTGTGTTGGAGGTGTTTTTAATCATAGGATATGATATTTTATTCAGGCCAGGTGTGGTTCCTTTAAGGGAATATAGTGCGGATAGGAGTTCAATTTGTGTTATGTCGGATTCTATTATTTGGGCTGCGGGGTGGGGTATATAGTTTAATGGTTTACTTGAGTGTTTGTTTGCAATAAAGGTTTGATTGAAGTTTTCATCTTTAGATTCATCTGACCAGTGCTCGGCAAATAGATGGGCTATGGAGGGTGTGTCTGTTATGGGTAGGTTGTTGGTTGGGTTTTTAATGCAGTGGATGTGTTTGATTGGGTTGAGTCCGCAAAAGCGTCGGATATTGGCCCAGATTTTGTGGGAAGGGGTGTTCTGTTCTATTGTGGAAGTGAATTCAGTTGTAGCTTTAGTTTTAGATATTTTGAGTTCTCTCCGAAAGAGAGCGTTGGCTTTTTTGTAGTTGACTAGGTTGTCGGTATTGTTGTTACGTTTGAAGGCTTTCCATGTGTATTGTTTTTTGGCTCTAAGTTCGGCAAGAGTTTTATTCCACCACGGTGTAATTTTTTTGAAACTGTTTGGTGAGGATTGTGGTATGTTGTGGTGTGCAGATTGGATAATAATTTTACAGATGCTTGCAGTTTCTTTGTTTATATTTGGGCTAATTGGTATTTTCTCACTTATAGTGTGTGTTGTTTGGGTGAAGGTTAGCCAGTAGGCTTTTTTTTATTTTAAAAAAGGGACGAAAGAAATTGTTGTTAGATATTTGTTGAGAGAATAGGGAGATAAAGATTGGAAAGTGGTTGCTTCCGTGAAGGTCGTCGATAATTTCCCAATTATTGAATGGGGCAAGTTGGGGAGAACATAGTGACAGGTCGGTGTGTGTGAATGTGTTGTGAGTTGAGAAGTGTGTTGGGAAGCCATCGTTAAGAACCACATCCTTTGCGTTTTGTAGAGATTTGTAGAGAGTTTTCCCTCTTTTGTTTGGATGTGGTGAACCCCAGCTGTTGTGACAGCTGTTGAAGTCCCCTACGATAATGTGATTAGTGTTGTTGGTTGGGTTGAGGTTGTCGTTTAAGGATTTAAGGGAGAAAGTCTTGTTAGGGGAAATGTAAATTGAGGTAATTTGGATTTTTAATTTAGTTTCTATTTCTACACAAAGGGATTCAAAATGGTCAGGTTGGTCTATTTGGGTGTTTTGGATTGATTTGTGGACTAATATGGCTGTGCCGCCAAACCGGTTGGAAGCTGTATTGGTAAAAATTTGGTAATTAATAGGGATGGGTATAGGAAATGTTATATTGTAAATGTGAGTTTCTTGGGGGCAAATAACTTGTGGTGAGTGTTTGTTGATTATAATAAGAAGTTCATTGTAGTTCTTTGTGTATCCTTTTATGTTCCTTAACTTTGAGTTAAGGTTAAGTAGTAGAGTTAAGTTTGGTTCTTTTTTGTTTTAGATAGATTCGTTGTCGCTGTTATTTGTGGTTTGGTTTTTGTTTGCTTGGTTGGGTAGCTTGGTTTTTATTTTTGTTTTCGTGGCCTTGAAGTTAGTAGAAAGTTGATTACCTTTGTCTTTGGTAAAGATTCTAATTTTTAGATCGCCAGTGTGATTTGATGCATAAGAGTTATTTTCTGTGATTGGGTCAATATCCATGTTAGCTGATGTTGTTGGTGTGTAATCTTGATGTTGGTGTGGAAGTGTTTCGTTTGGTTGTGGTGCGCTTGGTGAATTGTTTCTTGAGGGGCTGGGCGTAGAGAGGACTTCTTGCTGTTGTAGTGCAGTGGTTTGTAAGTGTGGGCTTTGAATTTGTATGAGTGGGGTTGGTTGTGCGAGTGTACGAGCGTAGGTGTTTCTCAATTGTTGACCTTGTCTGTTGTAGTAAATGCCAAGTGCAGTTCTGTGGTCAACTTTTTCGGTTGTTTTTATGGCCGTTAGTTCTTGCTGTTTGAGAAATGTGGGGCATTTGCGATCGAGTGGGCTGTGTTGATGGCTGATTTCAGGATTGTTGCTGCAGTTCATACAATTTGGTGGGTTTTGGCAAAGTTCTCCTTCGATGGTATGCTTTTTTCCTGAGCAGTTTTTGCACGTTTCGGTGATAATCTTGCAGATGGTTGTCGGATGTCCAAAGCGAAGGCATTTTTTGCATTGTAGCGGCAGTAAGATATAGGGCCGAACGCGAACAGATTCGTAGCCAATTTTAATTGACTCTGGTAGTTTGTGTGTTGCAAACGTTAGTGTGATAAGTCCAGTTTCTATTAAAGTTTTGGTGCTGCTGTCGTTGTTTGTTGTGTTGTTGTTTGGTTGGCTTTTCAAGATTTTCCTTACTTCGCTTACGTTCTGTGCTTTGAGTTCTTGTTGGATTACGGTTTCACTTATGTTACGCAGTTCATTGCAGTATATGACTCCTTTAGTAAAGTTAAGTGTTTTGTGTTCTGTTGCTGTAATTTCCATGTTTGCCATTTGAGTAAGCTTAAGTAGTTTTAAAGCTTGCAATTTGTTTTTGGTTTTGATGAGAAGGCATGCGTCTCTTGTTTTTTTACATGTTTCGACTTCTCCTCCGCACGTATAGTCTATGGCTTTTTTGATGATAAACGGTGATACGTTTTCGAATGAGTTGTTGTCGTTTCGTTTTAAGACAATATATTTCGGTTCGCCTAGCTTTGTGTTGCTGTATATTGAGTTCGATGAACTTCGATCGGGTGGCTCTTGCATGATTGTTGTTTTTGGGCTAGGGCCCAGTGGAGCTGTTAATGTTATTGGTTTTTAAGGTTTGTTGTTGTTTTTTTTGTTCGTTTTGTGTTTGATGTTCGTTAGTCGCGTTGCGTTTGCGTAGCGGCACAATTATAGCACGTCTTGACACCAGGAAGGTTGAAGTAGTACTGTTATATCCAATATTATCCAATATATATATCCAATTTCATAGCATACTCCAATTTTTATGAAAATGTTTCTTCTAGTTCTTCTAGAGCTATATGATGTGGGATGTGCATTTGCAAGTGTATCAATCCCACTGTATACGAGAGACGAAGACAAGACAGCGATCAAGAGAGAAGACGTGAGCGTGTGAGAAGGCACGATCAATGAGGGATGACGAACGATAGAGAGATGACGACGAGGAGAGTTGGTTTTTGCGCGTCAAACAAGACGGACGTGTTTTGAGGTCTTGCGTCATAGTCGGATGCAAGGTCAAGTCGAGTACCATAGACGGGTGCTAAAAGTCGTGTGTCAAAGTCGGACACTTAAAGTCGAGCGCCAAAGTCGGGCGCGAAAAGTCGAAGCGTCATAGACAGACGCCAAAGTCGAGCCGAGCCAAGCGTCGATTGTCATTTTGCATAGTGTAATCTCTATAAAGTCGTATTTTCATGTAAACCCCCTAGACTATAATTATATCGTTAAATAAAACCCCACATATTTGGGGTGCTCGACTGGGAAAGATTCGAGTAAGAGTGGCGCTCATCCGGTTACAAAGAGTTTTCCCCGCATATTTTGTCGTGATAAAAAGAGTGCGGGTTACAAGAGAACACCCCACATACATTTTTTGTGCGTTCGTGCGGAAGAAGAGTGAAAAAAAAAAAAAAAGAGGGCGTCTAACGGTAAGACACGATAGAAGTGAAACCTTCCGTAAAACAAACTGAGAGAGAATGAGACGAAAGCAGCATTAGGAGCGGGATAATTATAGGTTCGTTATAATATTGCTATAAAGGTCATGTTTTATTTTCTTCATTTTATTATTATTCATCCTCAATGTTTTCAATTTCAACAAATGATACGAGTGGCTTATGATAGCTAAAATATGATACAAATGCTTTGGTTTCGATGTTGTCAACATATCTTTGAAATACCGCGTCAATTGTTGTTTTTGATCGTGTTGTTGATTCAGTGCGATTGTTACACATTTTTAAACTGAATGTTGTATTGAGAAAGTCAATTAAAGGAACCGCTGTGTCCAATGCAAAATTTACGTTAAAATCGCCACTTAAAATCATTGGAACTTTATCGTAATCTTTTCTAAGTATTCCGCGATACTTCTGGTGTATACTTTATTAAATTTTCATGAATGAATTCCGTGATGCTATTTATTGATTGATTGGGTGAAATATAAATTGCCACAATTAAAACTGTTTTTCCATTGCTCAATCTGGTTTCGCATGCACATATTTCTCCCACTTTAGAGAGCTGAACAGACAGTCATTCTAGTTGCTGTGCATTCATTCATTATATATTTTGTGATACATTTTTATTTACTTTTTATACCCTTGCAGAGGGTATTGTAAAATTGGTCAGAAGTTCGTAACGCACAGAAGGAGGCGTTTACGACCTGAGAAGCTGAGTTGATATAGCCATGTCCATCTGTCCGTCCGTCTTTGCGTATGCGTTTTACACAGCCGTCTTAAGAGCTATCGGGATGAAATCTTTTTTTGGGGTTTTTTATTACCCGGGTAAGATAAAGTATGAAAATCCTTAGGATCGGACCACTATATCATATAGGTCTAGAAGAAAAAATTTTGCTTTTTTGAAGTGAATACTTCTTTAGAATCGTTGGGAGTGATTTGAGACTCGATGAAACGAAAAAGCGACACTAAAAAGAGACACATAGATCTTATAGTATTTAGCCTGCGAGAGAATGAGATGCAAATATATAAAAAGCATTATGAATAAAAAGCATTATGAAAAACTTCGACTAAGCTGGGAGTCGAACCCCGGCCGCCCGATCGCCAAGCGAGCACACTAACAACAGAGCCACGTCGACACTTTGTAAATTGCCGTCGAGTTCTGTAGTTAGTGTTCTCGCTTGGCGATCGGGCGGCCGGGGTTCGACTCCCAGCTTGGTCGAAGTTTTTCATAATGCTTTTTATTCATAATGCTTTTTATATATTTATATATTTTTTTGTGATACATTTTTATTTACTTTTTATTTACTTTTTATACCCTTGCAGAGGGTATTGTAAAATTGGTCAGATGTTCGTAACGCACAGAAGGAGGCGTTTACGACCCCATAAAGTATATAAATTCTTGATCAGCATGAGAAGCTGATCAACTATAGCCATATCCGCAAAGTTTTTTCTTCTTGACCTATATGATATAGTGGTCCGATCCTAAGGATTTTCATACTTTATCTTACCCGGGTAATAAAAAACCCCAAAAAAAGATTTCATCCCGATAGCTCATAAGACGGCTGAGTAAAACGCATACGCAAAGACTGACGGACAGATGGACATGGCTATATCAACTCAGCTTCTCAGGTCGTAAACGCCTCCTTCTGTGCGTTACGAACTTCTGACCAATTTTACAATACCCTCTGCAAGGGTATAAAAAGTAAATAAAAATGTATCACAAAATACATAATGAATGAATGCACAGCAACTAGAATCACTGTCTGTTCAGCTCTCTAAAGTGGGAGAAATATGTGCATGCGAAACCAGATTGAGCAATGGAAAAACAGTTTTAATTGTGGAAATTTATATTTCACCCAATCAATCAATAAATAGCATCACGGAATTCATTCATGAAAATTTAATAAAGTATACACCAGAAGTATCGCGGAATACTTAGAAAAGATTACGATAAAGTTCCAATGATTTTAAGTGGCGATTTTAACGTAAATTTTGCATTGGACACAGCGGTTCCTTTAATTGACTTTCTCAATACAACATTCAGTTTAAAAATGTGTAACAATCGCACTGAATCAACAACACGATCAAAAACAACAATTGACGCGGTATTTCAAAGATATGTTGACAACATCGAAACCAAAGCATTTGTATCATATTTTAGCTATCATAAGCCACTCGTATCATTTGTTGAAATTGAAAACATTGAGGATGAATAATAATAAAATGAAGAAAATAAAACATGACCTTTATAGCAATATTATAATGAACCTATAATTATCCCGCTCCTAATGCTGCTTTCGTCTCATTCTCTCTCAGTTTGTTTTACGGAAGGTTTCACTTCTATCGTGTCTAACAATCGTGTCGTATTAAGTCGGTCCTGCTCTGCTAGTGGTGAAATTAAAACATTAACTATGTCGTGTCTAAATGATTTAATAAGTGGTACTCTGAAAACGGGTAAAGTAGACAATATCAGAGCATTGCATAAATTTATCTATGAGAGCGAGGGAGATAGAAATAACCGCAAAAGAATTCGAGAATTTTCTGGTTTCGATTACGATGAAGCGAACGCAAAATACAAAGCAAAAGCGGAATATGTACGACGAAATTTGACGAACGGTGATCTTGTTTCGATTTGCAATGTATTGGGAATCAAGTACAGTGTCGACGACCTTGCATTGCATATTTTCACGAATTTGAAGATGAACAATTTGTTGGCATCACAAGACGAAGACGAATTAGACGACGAAGTAGATGATGAAATAGATGACGAGACAGATCATGAGTCGGTAGCTACAGAGAGGAACGTAGCAACAGAGAATAATTTGAGGAACATACCGCACGAGAGAGCAAGCGAGAACAACAACGATGAGTACAGAAGAATAAACGAAGAGAGAGATAGAATGATGACGCCGCGTTTTGCCATTAGTTTTCGCGACGTGGAAGAGAACATTCGTATTTTTGACGGCACTAACACTATTGCAGTAGAAGTTTGGATTAACGAATTCAATGAGCAAGCAACGTTGATGTGTTGGAACGATTTCCAGAAGTTTCTGTTCGCGAAGAAGGCGTTAAAAGGTATCGCGAAACTGTTTGTCTTGAGTGAGAGAGGAATAAATTCATGGAACTCTCTCGAAAAAGCACTTTTGAGTGAATTCAAATCGTGCGTGAGTAGTAAAGACATACATGAGCAACTGATGAAAATTAAGCGTAAAAACAATGAGTGCGTTTATGAGTATTTTTACAGAATGAAAGATGTAGCTTCACGTGGACAAATTAAAGACGATTCATTAATAGAATATTTAATTGAATTTAATTAATTAATTTTATATGTTTGCATCTCATTCTCTTGCAGGCTAAATACTATAAGATCTATATGTGTCTCTTTTTAGTGTCGCTTTTTCGTTTCATCGAGTCTCAAATCACTTCCAACGATTCTAAAGAAGTTTTCACTTCAAAACAGCAAAATTTTTTCTTCTAGACCTATATGATATAGTGGTCCGATCCTAAGGATTTTCATACTTTATCTTACCCGGGTAATAAAAAACCCCAAAAAAAGATTTCATCCCGATAGCTCTTAAGACGGCTGAGTAAAACGCATACGCAAAGACGGACGGACAGATGGACATGGCTATATCAACTCAGCTTCTCAGGTCGTAAACGCCTCCTTCTGTGCGTTACGAACTTCTGACCAATTTTACAATACCCTCTGCAAGGGTATAAAAAGTAAATAAAAATGTATCACAAAATATATAATGAATGAATGCACAGCAACTAGAATCACTGTCTGTTCAGCTCTCTAAAGTGGGAGAAATATGTGCATGCGAAACCAGATTGAGCAATGGAAAAACAGTTTTAATTGTGGCAATTTATATTTCACCCAATCAATCAATAAATAGCATCACGGAATTCATTCATGAAAATTTAATAAAGTATACACCAGAAGTATCGCGGATACTTAGAAAAGATTACGATAAAGTTCCAATGATTTTAAGTGGCGATTTTCACGTAAGTTTTGCATTGGACACAGCGGTTCCTTTAATTGACTTTCTCAATACAACATTCAGTTTAAAAATGTGTAACAACCGCACTGAATCAACAACACGATCAAAAACAACAATTGACGCGGTATTTCAAAGATATGTTGACAACATCGAAACCAAAGCATTTGTATCATATTTTAGCTATCATAAGCCACTCGTATCATTTGTTGAAATTGAAAACATTGAGGATGAATAATAATAAAATGAAGAAAATAAAACATGACCTTTATAGCAATATTATAATGAACCTATAATTATCCCGCTCCTAATGCTGCTTTCGTCTCATTCTCTCTCAGTTTGTTTTACGGAAGGTTTCACTTCTATCGTGTCTAACAATCGTGTCGTATTAAGTCGGTCCTGCTCTGCTAGTGGTGAAATTAAAACATTAACTATGTCGTGTCTAAATGATTTAATAAGTGGTACTCTGAAAACGGGTAAAGTAGACAATATCAGAGCATTGCATAAATTTATCTATGAGAGCGAGGGAGATAGAAATAACCGCAAAAGAATTCGAGAATTTTCTGGTTTCGATTACGATGAAGCGAACGCAAAATACAAAGCAAAAGCGGAATATGTACGACGAAATTTGACGAACGGTGATCTTGTTTCGATTTGCAATGTATTGGGAATCAAGTACAGTGTCGACGACCTTGCATTGCATATTTTCACGAATTTGAAGATGAACAATTTGTTGGCATCACAAGACGAAGACGAATTAGACGACGAAGTAGATGATGAAATAGATGACGAGACAGATCATGAGTCGGTAGCTACAGAGAGGAACGTAGCAACAGAGAATAATTTGAGGAACATACCGCACGAGAGAGCAAGCGAGAACAACAACGATGAGTACAGAAGAATAAACGAAGAGAGAGATAGAATGATGACGCCGCGTTTTGCCATTAGTTTTCGCGACGTGGAAGAGAACATTCGTATTTTTGACGGCACTAACACTATTGCAGTAGAAGTTTGGATTAACGAATTCAATGAGCAAGCAACGTTGATGTGTTGGAACGATTTCCAGAAGTTTCTGTTCGCGAAGAAGGCGTTAAAAGGTATCGCGAAACTGTTTGTCTTGAGTGAGAGAGGAATAAATTCATGGAACTCTCTCGAAAAAGCACTTTTGAGTGAATTCAAATCGTGCGTGAGTAGTAAAGACATACATGAGCAACTGATGAAAATTAAGCGTAAAAACAATGAGTGCGTTTATGAGTATTTTTACAGAATGAAAGATGTAGCTTCACGTGGACAAATTAAAGACGATTCATTAATATAATATTTAATTGAATTTAATTAATTAATTTTATATGTTTGCATCTCATTCTCTTGCAGGCTAAATACTACAAGATCTATATGTGTCTCTTTTTAGTGTCGCTTTTTCGTTTCATCGAGTCTCAAATCACTTCCAACGATTCTAAAGAAGTTTTCACTTCAAAACAGCAAAATTTTTTCTTCTAGACCTATATGATATAGTGGTCCGATCCTAAGGATTTTCATACTTTATCTTACCCGGGTAATAAAAAACCCCAAAAAAAGATTTCATCCCGATAGCTCTTAAGACGGCTGAGTAAAACGCATACGCAAAGACGGACGGACAGATGGACATGGCTATATCAACTCAGCTTCTCAGGTCGTAAACGCCTCCTTCTGTGCGTTACGAACTTCTGACCAATTTTACAATACCGTCTGCAAGGGTATAAAAAGTAAATAAAAATGTATCACAAAATATATAATGAATGAATGCACAGCAACTAGAATCACTGTCTGTTCAGCTCTCTAAAGTGGGAGAAATATGTGCATGCGAAACCAGATTGAGCAATGGAAAAACAGTTTTAATTGTGGCAATTTATATTTCACCCAATCAATCAATAAATAGCATCACGGAATTCATTCATGAAAATTTAATAAAGTATACACCAGAAGTATCGCGGATACTTAGAAAAGATTACGATAAAGTTCCAATGATTTTAAGTGGCGATTTTCACGTAAGTTTTGCATTGGACACAGCGGTTCCTTTAATTGACTTTCTCAATACAACATTCAGTTTAAAAATGTGTAACAACCGCACTGAATCAACAACACGATCAAAAACAACAATTGACGCGGTATTTCAAAGATATGTTGACAACATCGAAACCAAAGCATTTGTATCATATTTTAGCTATCATAAGCCACTCGTATCATTTGTTGAAATTGAAAACATTGAGGATGAATAATAATAAAATGAAGAAAATAAAACATGACCTTTATAGCAATATTATAATGAACCTATAATTATCCCGCTCCTAATGCTGCTTTTGTCTCATTCTCTCTCAGTTTGTTTTACGGAAGGTTTCACTTCTATCGTGTCTAACAATCGTGTCGTATTAAGTCGGTCCTGCTCTGCTAGTGGTGAAATTAAAACATTAACTATGTCGTGTCTAAATGATTTAATAAGTGGTACTCTGAAAACGGGTAAAGTAGACAATATCAGAGCATTGCATAAATTTATCTATGAGAGCGAGGGAGATAGAAATAACCGCAAAAGAATTCGAGAATTTTCTGGTTTCGATTACGATGAAGCGAACGCAAAATACAAAGCAAAAGCGGAATATGTACGACGAAATTTGACGAACGGTGATCTTGTTTCGATTTGCAATGTATTGGGAATCAAGTACAGTGTCGACGACCTTGCATTGCATATTTTCACGAATTTGAAGATGAACAATTTGTTGGCATCACAAGACGAAGACGAATTAGACGACGAAGTAGATGATGAAATAGATGACGAGACAGATCATGAGTCGGTAGCTACAGAGAGGAACGTAGCAACAGAGAATAATTTGAGGAACATACCGCACGAGAGAGCAAGCGAGAACAACAACGATGAGTACAGAAGAATAAACGAAGAGAGAGATTGAATGATGACGCCGCGTTTTGCCATTAGTTTTCGCGACGTGGAAGAGAACATTCGTATTTTTGACGGCACTAACACTATTGCAGTAGAAGTTTGGATTAACGAATTCAATGAGCAAGCAACGTTGATGTGTTGGAACGATTTCCAGAAGTTTCTGTTCGCGAAGAAGGCGTTAAAAGGTATCGCGAAACTGTTTGTCTTGAGTGAGAGAGGAATAAATTCATGGAACTCTCTCGAAAAAGCACTTTTGAGTGAATTCAAATCGTGCGTGAGTAGTAAAGACATACATGAGCAACTGATGAAAATTAAGCGTAAAAACAATGAGTGCGTTTATGAGTATTTTTACAGAATGAAAGATGTAACTTCACGTGGACAAATTAAAGACGATTCATTAATAGAATATTTAATTGACGGCATTGATGAAAAAAGTGAGAATAAGTCGATTTTATATGGTGCGAAAAATTTGATTGAGTTTAAAGAGAAATTAAAGCAGTATAAAATAATGAGTGAAAAAGAAAGTAAGAAAGGCAATGGTAAATACAAAAACGATGAGAACAGTGCAAGAGTGAAAAACAAAATGATGAAAACTAATAATAAAGACGATGTTGTGTGTTACAACTGTGGCGATAAAGGACACTACTCAAAAGATTGTGATGATAAAGGGAAAGGTAGAAAGTGCTACAAATGTAATGAATTTGGTCATATAGCTGAAAATTGTAATAAAAGAGAAATGAACGGTAAATTTGAACCAAACACAAGAAGTTTAACGTCGAAAGAAGAAATAACCTGAGTGTAAAGCATTGTTCGACACCGGAAGTAAATTTTGTATCATTCGCGAAGATTTGTATAAACGTTTGAAACAACCCGAGTTGAGTAGCTTTGACGGGTTTCTAATTGGATTCGGTGGCGGAGAATCAAATAAGATAAACCCAATTGGACACTTTGTGAATTCCATTTTGATTGACGACCAATCGTTCGTGTTAGATTTTCATGTAGTTTCGATTAGATTGTTAGATGTCGAAATGATCATAGGCATAATTATGTTTGCAAGCTGACATTATTTTTAGCCGAAATGGTGTAAGAGTAGAAAAGTTCGAAAAAGAAAGTGATGAAATAAAAATTCTAAAAATTGATGTCGCGAATAATAAAGATGAACTTAATATAGACGAATGTGCAAGCACAAGTGCTAAAAAAGAGGTATTTGATTTGATATCTAATTATCAACCGGTAGCAATAAAGACAACCAATGTAGAAATGCGAATAATTTTAAACGATGACAATCCGATATTTGCGCGACCCCGTAGACTTGCATTTAAAGAGGCAGAGTTCGGAAACGAGAAAGTCGAAGAATGGTTGGCTGAAGGCATAATTGAAGAGTCAACGTCCGAATACACAAGTCCGGTGGTACTTGTGAAGAAGCATGACGATTCCTACCGGCTATGTGTCGATTTCCGTAAAATAACAAGGTATGTGTGCGTGACCATTATCCATTGCCGCTCATCGAGGATCAGTTGGATCGTTTGCAAGACGCTACGATTTTTAGTACCATTGATTTGAAGAACGGATTCTTTCATGTGGCAGCTGCAGAATCTAGTCAAAAGTATACGTCGTTTGTGACCCACTGTGGTCAGTACCAATTCAAGAGGGTTCCGTTTGGATTTACTAATTCACCTGGAGTATTCCAAAGACATGTAAATGCAATATTTCGGCATTTATCCAAGAGAGGCATTGCGCTGCCATACGTTGACGATGTTATCATCTTGGCCAGAGATGAAGAGGAAGCTGTTAAGAATCTAAAAGAGGTAATCGTAACCTGCGAAGAGTATGGTTTAGAGTTAAACCTGAAGAAGTGTCATTTTTTAAAGAAAAGAATACAATTTTTGGGGCACATTGTCGAGAATAAGAAGATATATCCATCTCCTGATAAAATTGAGGCTGTTGCAAAGTTTAAAATGCCTCAAACCGTAAAGCAAGTTCAAAGTTTCTAAGGTTTGACAGGTTATTTTAGAAAGTTTATTCCAAACTATGCGTGTATAGCGAAGCCTCTGACCGAATTGACCAAGAATGCACAAAAATTTGTCTGTGGCCCTGAAGAAGAAAATGCAGTTCAGATCTTGAAGAAGTTACTAACTGAAAATCCAGTCTTAAGTATCTACAACCAGTCGTACCAATCTGAAGTCCATACTGATGCAACCATTGAAGGCTTTGGAGCAGTTTTACTACAAAGATGTCCAGACGACGGTGAACTCCATCCCGTATACTACATGAGTCGAAAAACCACAGACGCACAGCGAAAGTATAGCAGCTACGAATTAGAGATTCTTGCAGTCATAACAGCGTTGGAAAAGTTTAGAGTTTATCTTTGGGATTTAGAGTTTATCACGGACTGCGACGCATTTACAAAGACGCTGGAGAAGAAGAGCCTTTGTACCAGGGTAGCTCGTTGGGTACTTTTTCTTCAAGAATACGATTTTGACGTTTTACACCGTTCAGGTACGACGCCCTCAGCAGATATCCAATTATGCAAATTAACGACTATGGAATCAGCGTTGGCATAAAGAAGGCACAGTCACAAGATGAGAAAATAAGAGCCATCATAGAAGTTCTGAAAGACAATTCGAAGACTTATGATGATTATTTTCTGAAAGCCGATATCCTGTACAAATAAGTCAATGACGTTGATTTAATTGTTGTCCCAAACGCGATGCAGAAGCAGATTATTGGTCAGGCACATAACAGAGGACATTTCGGGGCAAAGAAGACGAAAGACTTGATTTGCAGAGAATACTTTATACCGCATCTCGAGGAAAAAATCCAAAAATATATCGAATGCTGTATTCCTTGTATTATCAGTAGCCGTAAAGTTGGCAAGCAAGAAGGCTTGTTGCATCCGCTTCATAAAGATGATATTCCACTTTTAACTTACCATATTGATTTTCTAGGTCCTCTCGAGTCTACTCACAAAGACTATAAGCATATTCTGGCAGTCATAGATGCATTTACGAAGTTCTGCTGGTTATACCCAACCAAATCGACGACTAGCAATGAAGTTATTACGAAGCTGACGATTCAAAGCACGACTTTTGGCAACCCTACGTTTATTATTTCGGATCGGGGTTCCGCCTTTACATCCCAAGATTTTCTGAAGTACTGCGACAACGAGGGTATCAAACACGTTAAGACGACTACAGCACTTCCGAGAGTAAACGGCCAAGTCGAACGTTTAAATGCGATCATCATTCCTGTTCTGTCGAAGTTGAGCGTTGATGATCCGACGAAGTGGTATCGACATGTTAGCAAAGTTCAGCAGGCTATCAATTCGACGTACACCAGAAGTATTGGCACTTCTCCATTTGAGTTACTAACTGGTGTAAAAATGAGGACCAACGATGACCATAAACTGAGAGATCTTATCGACCAAGAGACGAAGGCAATATTTACAGACGAAAGAAGCGAGCTCCGTGCCAAGGCGAAGGCACACATCTCCAAGATCCAAGACGAAAACAAGAAGTACTACAACCTACGTCGTAAGCAAGCTCGATCTTATAGTGTTGGCGACCTGGTTGCAATTAAGAGGACGCAATTTGGCAGTGGTCTCAAACTAAAACCAAAATATTTTGGACCCTACCAAGTTAAGAAGGTGAAGCACAACAACGCATAGGATGTCGAAAAGGTAGGCAAGTGCGAAAGGCCTAAAGTGACGTCCACATGTGCAGAGTACATGAAGCCCTGGGGCCCAAACCGAGACGATGAAGAAGATGACCCAGCATTCGGATCGAATGCGTAATCAGAATGGCCGAATGTGGGATGTGCATTTGCAAGTGTATCAATCCCACTGTATACGAGAGACGAAGACGAGACAACGATCAAGAGAGAAGACGTGAGCGTGTGAGAAGGCACGATCAAAGAGGGATGACGAACGATAAAGAGATGACGACGAGGAGAGTTGGTTTTTGCGCGTCAAACAAGACGGACGTGTTTTGAGGTCTTGCGTCATAGTCGGATGCAAGGTCAAGTCGAGTACCATAGACGGGTGCTAAAAGTCGTGTGTCAAAGTCGGACACATAAAGTCGAGCGCCAAAGTCGGGCACGAAAAGTCGAAGCGTCATAGACGGACGCCAAAGTCGAGCCGAGCCAAACGTCGATTGTCATTTTGCATAGTGTAATCTCTATAAAGTCGTATTTTCATGTAAGCCCCCTAGACTATAATTGTATCCTTAAATAAAACCCCACAATGATATAGTGGTCCGATCCTGATGGTTTTCATACTTTATTTTTCCCGGGTAATAAAAAAACCCCGAAAAAAAATTTCAGCCCGCTAGCTCTTAAGACGGCTGAGTAAAACGCATACGCACAGACGGACGGACGGACAGACGGACATGGCGATATCAACTTAGCTTCTCATGCTGATCAAGAATATATATACTTCATGGGGTCGGAAACGTCTCCTTCTTTGCGTTACAAACATCTGACCAATTTTATAATACCCTCTGCAAGGGTATAAAAATCTGAATTGTTTTAGTATTTATATACATGTATGTGGGATTGGTGCCCACAAGAATTAGAATAGTTGTTATATTAACTAGATTATTTATTAAATTAGGTAATTAATAACGGAACAATAGGTTTTGACAAATTATGTATTGATTCATTTTACACACACGTCGTTCGTCGTTCGTCGTTTTCTCTAGACTCCCCGTTTTCATCTCTGCCTTGCCACCTCGTCGATCAGCTGCTTCGGGAGTAGGTCTGGCCTTACAGCGTTACCATACCATCCCCACAGATCGGCCATCCTTAAATGCATTTGCCCCAAATGCGTCGTCGTCGTCTTCAAAGTCGTCATCATCGGCTTTGGAGTCATCTTCATTTTCGTCGTCTTCATCACTCTAGTTTTGGAGTCGTCTGTTTCGTCGTTAGAGGTGTCATCATTAAATTCGTGGTTTTCTGCATCGCCTTCATGGTGGTCATTATTGGTTTTCCGCATCGTCTTCGTAATCGTCATTCTCATTATCATCGTTGTAATCATCATTATCTTCATCTTCGGAGTATTCATCATCATTAACGTCGTTGTAATCATCATCTTTATCATTGTATTTATTATCGTTAACAGCATTGTCCTTTCCTTTCGTAAGTTTTCTTAGTTATCAGCAATATCTTCATAATCGTCTACATAAGGGATCCATTTCTTCATATATTCGGCGCAAGTAGTCGTATTTTTCGGACCATCTACAAAGTGTGCATCTTTAGTGACATCATAAGTATCCTTTGATTTGACTTTAGTTACTCGATAAGGACCTAAATACTTTGGCTTTAACTTCAGTCCACCTCCGAATTGATTGTTTAATTGCAACAAGATCGCCTTCTTTATAAATTGATGCATGTTTTCGTCGTAGATTATAAGTGTTCTTGTTTTCCTCTTGTAGATTTATGATTTGCTGCTTCGCATGCTTCCTTAGGTCATCTCTTTTTTCGTTAAACATAGCTATCATTTCCTCATCAATAATTTGCTTCAATTGGATATCAAACTTCGTACGCATTTTGACTCCAACAGTGAGTTGAATTTATTGTTTGCTGAACTTTTCCAACAAACTTGTACCATTTGCTCGGGTCATCAACAGAAACCTTGGATAAAACAGATATAATAATAGCATTGAGTCTCTCTACTTGCCCATTTGCTCTAGGCAGTCCGGTAGTAACAGCGTGGTGAAGTATATTCTCTGAACGGCAATACTCCTTAAAGTCTTCTGATGTGAAAGCAGATCCTCTATCTGTAATAATCTGGACTGGGTTTCCAAATGTGAGACTTTGTGCTTGCAATCTCGATATAACTTCTTGGGCGGATGTCGTCTTAGTCGTATATAACCAGCAGTATTTGGTGAATGCATCTATAACAGCTAGGATGTGTTTGTATCTCTTGTCAGTAGATTCAAGCGGACCCAAAAAATCAATGTGGAATGTTTGCAGTGGTTCTTCTTCCTTAGGCAATGGATTTAACAGTCCCTCCTTCTTTCCTTGTTTGCGGTTTGAGATAATACACGGGATGCAGCACCTAATATGTCGTTCAACTTTGGCCTCAAGTTTCGGTATATAATATTCTTTCGCAATTATGTCTTTCGTCTTCCTAACAGAAAAATGTCCTCTCTCATGAGCTTCTTTGATAAGATCACGCTGAAATGATATTGGTACAACTATTAGTTCAACGTCGTTCACCAGCTTACATAAGAGACCGGCTTTCATAAAGTAATCATTGTGTGATGCTTTTTCAGATAGAAGATCGATAATTGCTTTTATCTCGTCGTCTTGTTCTTGAAGATACTTTAGTTTGCTGATTGCTCTTCCATCGGTGATTAACATTACTGGATTTCGGCTTAAGGCGTTAGCATGCCGAATACGTGTTCCTTCTCGATGCTCCACCTCGAAGTCAAATTCTTGCAGCATTAGTATCCATCGGGCCACTCGTGTGCCAACGTCTCGTTTTTCCATGCTTTTGGTGAAAGCATTGCAGTCGCTTACGAGTTTGAAGCGGATGCCAAGTAAGTAGACTCGGAATTTGTTGAGAGCTTCAATAACGGCTAGTATCTCCAGTTCGTAGCTTGAAAACTTCCTTTGTGCGTCCGTTGTGATCCTGCTCATATAATATACGGGGTGTAGTTGTCCATCATCAGGTGAGACTTGTAAAAGTACTGCTCCAAACCCGTCAATCGACGCATCGGTGTGGAGCTCCGTCTCATGGTAAAAGTTAAAGATTTTTAATACAGGCCTCTCAGTGATCAATATTTTTAACCTGTTGAATGATTCGATTTCAAAATCATTAAAGTGGAATTTAGCATTTTGTTTAAGTAGATTCGTTAGAGGCTTAGCTATTAATCCAAAATTTTTAATAAATTTTCTAAAGTATCCAACCAATCCTAGGAAACTTTGGAGTTGCTTTTGGTTTGTGGGCTGGGGAAATTTAGTTACAGCTTTGGTTTTCTCTTCAGAAATACATATCTTTTGGTCTTCGATTTCGTGCCCTAAAAACTCAACTCTTTTCTTCAAAAAACTGCATTTTTTTAGGTTGATCATCAGGCCGTAATTTTCACACTGTTTCAGGACTTCTTTGAGATTTGATATGGCCTCGTCTTCATCTTTAGCTGGAATAATGATGTCATCTTCATATGGAATCGCGATATTTTTACGAGTCAGCTCTTGAAATATAGCATTGATGTGTCTTTGAAAAACACTAGGAGAATTCGCTAGTCCAAATGGTACCTTTAGAAACTGGTATTGCCCGTTGTGGGTTACAAAAGATGTATATTTTCGGCTTTCCTCTTCAACATCAACATGGAAGAATCCATTTTTCAGGTCAATAGTGCTGAATATCTTCGCATTTACCAATCTGTCCAGTCGGTCTTCGATTAAGGGTAAAGGAAAATGGTCTCGTAATATTACCTTGTTAATCCTTCTATAGTCGATACATAGTCTTGGAGAACCATCTGGTTTTTTTACCAGGACTACGGGGCTACTGTACTCTGACTCAGAGTGCTCGACTATACCTTCTTTTAACCACTCATCAATTTGTTGGTCTACTACGGAACGTTCGTTATAACCGATTCTACGCGGACGCGAGTAGATTGGGGTATCGTCATTAACTACGATTCGCATTTTTACGTTTGTCGACTTTGCGTTTATGGGTTTATAGTTTTTTATCAGTTCGCGTACTTCATACTTTGCGGAATTGCTTGCATTAGCTTCGATATTTAAATCAATCTCGTTAACATTTGATGCATTTATTTTCATCAACACCGCAATTTCTGTTTCAAGCTCGATGCTGTCACTCTTTCTTACAATTATCCCGTCACGATTTATTTTTACTTCCGCAATTTTACAAAATTCTTCGCCTAACAGCAAGTCTTCATCAAGAAATTGTGCTTCGATTACTAGAAATACTGATTTGAATTCTTGACCGTCAATTACGAATAGTTTTTCGATTGAACCCATGGCTTTGACCGCGTCGCCATTACCGAACCCGATTAAAAATTTGTTGCACTCACATAGCTTTGACTGTTTTATTCTTTTATAAATCTTTTCGGACATAAAATTGTATTTACTTCCAGTGTCAATAAAAGCATTCATCTTTAAACCGTCGATTGTTATCTCTTTATACATACGTGAGGTTGATGTGTTTAGTTTTCGTGTATTACTCACTTCGCGTTTTTCCGATTTCTTGGGACAATCTTTGCCAATATGGCCAAACATGTTGCATTCAAAACACTTTTTACCTTTGTTTTTATCGTCACAATCAGCGGCTGTATGACCTTTAAGACCACAATTGAAACATTTGATTTCTTTACTTACACTTCGAACTTGCTTTGGCTGCGAATTGCGATCACTTTTCTGGAATTGTTTATTAAAACTTAGTACATTCTTATTCTCACTCTTAGATTTCTCCCGCATTATTTCGTAGCATTTCAATTTGTCTTTAAAGTCTTTTATGTTTTTAGCTCCATACAACATTGATTTGTTCGTACCACTGTCGTCAATACCATCAATAACATACTGGATCAATGCAGACTCTTCGATATTTCCTCGCGTGGATAACTCTTTCATCAGCAAAAAATATTCTTGTAAATTCTCGTTCTTTCTGATTTTCCGATCTGCCATCATTTTATGCAATTGGACACTGTTTGTCGTCGATTTCAATTCATTGAGTAGCGCCTTTTTTAATTTTAACCAGTTAGAAATACCTCGTTCGCTCGCAACAAAAAGCTTTGCTAATCCTTTTAATGACCGTTTTGCGAATATAAACATTTGTAAATCATTCCAATACATTAGCTTTGCAAGATCTTCGAATTCATTAATCCATACTTCAATGGAAAGGGTATCTTCACCATTAAACGATCTAATCGAGTCTTCGAAATCATGAAAATTTAAAGCAAATCTTGGAACACTTTAAATCGGAACGTTTAGAATTGGAACACTGGCTACTGAAGGGTTGTTTTTGTTTCTTTCTTCTTGTGCATCATTATCGTCATCGTCATTATTATCATCTTCTTCGTTTTCGCTTTCGTCAGAGACTTCGTCATTCGCGGCATTAAAATCAGCATCACGCAGTAAATTTCCCTTTTTCAAATTACAAAATATAAAGTTAGGCAGGTCGTTCTCATTATGGTGTAAATGTAGCATATTACATATTACAGCTAAGTCATTATCAGAAAGTTCATCGGCAATATATGACATTTTAATTGCATACTCTTTATCTGTTCTTTCGTAGTCGTAACCTTGAAATTCGCGTAACCGTTTTCTGTTATTTCTGTCTCCATCCCTTTCGAATACATATTTGTGAAGCAATGCAATGTTCTGTTTCTTTTCCGTACGTAGTTTTTCATTTACAGCACCGAAGTCTGCGAGCTTTGCCATGTTCACTTTTGTATGTCTGTATTGGTAGCGTCACTCTTATATGTGTGTGTATGTGTGTATTTTAAACGTTTGACAAATTCTTAGAACTGCGTTAAAACACTTTTGTTTTTTTGTCTTTCAGATCTCACTTTAATTATTTTTCTTTAATTAATACTTTTACATAAATTTGTCTTCGTTATCTTATTCGTCGTTTTAGCACTTCTTACTAATTTTTCACATCATTTAGCTTAAGACTTCACATTTTTTAGTTAGGTTGAACCGTTATATTTTTCTTCGTTTAAGTAAGGTTGAGCCCCCATATTTGTGGGATTGGTGCCCACAAGAATTAGAATAGTTGTTATATTAAGTAGATTATTTATTAAATTAGGTAATTAATAACGGAACAATAGGTTTTGACATATAATGTATTGATTCATTTTACACACACGTCGTTCGTCGTTCGTCGTTTTCTCTAGACTCCCCGTTTTCACCTCTGCCTTGCCACCTCGACTTCTCTATCATTGCCACCTCGTCGATCAGCTGCTTCGGGAGTAGGTCTGGCCTTACAGCGTTACAATACCATCCCCACATGTATAACTTATCATATAAAGCTTTAAACCTTTAAAGCTCGCGCAGCGCACAGGTGATATCAAGCTTGAAAGTTGTCACTCGAGGCTTTGGTCCCACCAAGCTACAATTTCGCAGCTGATAGCAGCTTAAGCTTGATAGGTTTGAAGCCCGTATCCACGTGGCCCGATCAGTATCAAAGAGAACTCAAAAGGCACAACACGTAAAGAAAGCGGTTGATGCGAACACCTAATGAATGTAAAAATAGCCTAACCAATGAATAAATGAAAACGAAACCAAAAAAGACGAAATCATTAACTGGCGCCCAACGGAAAAACCCGTAACAACGGAAAACTGGAAACTACAGAAAAATCTTCGCAAACTTGGATAAATAAATAGAAATTCATCTGAAACTTTTGTAAGTGTTCTGCTCACTATCAATTTTCTCAAACACGTGCTGTGAAAATACGAAGAAAAAACATTTTTTTACTCTAACAATTATTTCAATTTTCGTTTCAATTAAAAAAAAAAAACATGAACTATAATTCTTGATGTTCGACTCTTCCTTGCTTGAACTAGAATATTTTTTCGAACAATTAATTTTGAACGAGATTAGCTTAAAAATGAATGCAGAGCAGGTTAGATTGTTAGTAGGGGAAGCTGTAGAAAATACACGAAAAGAGTTTGAAAACGAATTGAACAATATAAAAAATCAAATAAACGACATTGTTAATAAACCGACAGCAAAAAAATGGGTGTTGAGGAACCAATTGTCATTTACCTTACATTGCTATACGTAGCAACGCAAGGACTCATGAATGATCTTGCACATCTCACAATGCTTTTGTTTTTGTATTTTCTCTTAAGTTTTCTAGAATATACTGGCGCCAGTCTGGTATGCTCTGTCTCTGTCACTCGTTATAAACATATATGACCTACGTAGTTACGTAAGAATTGAAAATGTAGTAATA
The DNA here is from genome assembly GCF_018902025.1 of Drosophila willistoni. Lineage (NCBI taxonomy): Eukaryota > Metazoa > Arthropoda > Insecta > Diptera > Drosophilidae > Drosophila > Drosophila willistoni. The sequence continues at coordinate 351,040 of NW_025814055.1, forward strand.
AGCAAGCAAACGAACGATCAAGACGTGTTCTAGCAGTGGCAGACACAGTTCAGTAACATTGAAGTAAAAATAAAATAAAGTTCTTATGAGATATTAAACAGAGTGGTTTATTGTTCATCATAATTTGGTCCTTCGAGCCGGATCGTTGGGCATTGTTTGTTTGTTACTCATTGCTTAATAATTTGTTGCAACGTGGTTGCAATTATTTGTTAACCTCAAAGTTAGTAGTCGATAGTTCTGGCCTACTATCGAATAGGCAATCGTGTGCTTATTGGAAAAAGCGCGGACAAACGGTGGCGCCACTCGCCTGTCGGTATCTGTTATCGATATACTCGAGAGATCGTGAGGGATCACATCTCTAGGAGAAACACGCGTCTTGAAATTTTTGGTCCACACAAGCAGTGGAGATTTCTTGGTACTTCATCATGGAGGAAATGAAAACATTCATAAAGGCCAGAGGAAGATTGAAGACTACCATTACCCGCATATATGGATATGCAGAGAATCCTGCACAGGATGCCGACGTCTTCACAATTGACACCAAATTGGAAACTTTGTCCAATGCGTGGAACGAGTTCGTGAAGTCTGGCGACGAATTGGCCAAATACGACAAACTAGAGGGTTATGTAGACCCTACCGAAGACTTCGGGATATACGAGGAGAAATATGAAATAGCAAATGCCCGCCTTAAGGCTTTACGAGCTGCCTTGGCTACGTCTGGCAAGTTGGAAGAAATCGGCGCGGCTGGTAACGATGGTTCGCTCTTCCAAGGAATTCTGCAACAAATGCAGAATCAACAGCAACAACTACAACTCCAGATGCAACGTCAAATGGAGCAGCAGCAACTATTGGTTGAGAGATTGCTTTCACCACAGCAATCTTCGTTTTCGTCAGGCTCACAGTCGATTGCAGCACCGGCAACAAGAGATTGTGAGTTACCGAAAATCAACATCAAGCCCTTCAGTGGATGTTACAAGGAATGGCATATCTTTAAAGACCTGTTTGAGAGTACCATTCACGGAAAGACAACCTTGACGAATGTCCAAAAGTTTCATCACCTGAAGTCATGTGTCATAGAAGAAGCAGCGATACTCATCTAGCATTTGCCCGTAGTGGATGCAAATTACGACGCTGTATGGAAATCATTGAGTGATCGATATGAAAAGCCCCGTTACTTGGTGAATTTACTGATGGACACATTCACCGCCTTGCCAAAAGCTGTTGGGCAAAACTCATCATCGCTACGCGCTCTGACTTGCGGAGCCAGTGATGTTATTCGGGCTTTAGACGATTCTGGACAAACGGGCCGTGACTGTAGGCTCATATACTTGCTCATCAACAAGGTTGATGAGGCTACCCGACGTGCAGGGTAGCGAGGGGGGGTGTGTGGGGTGTGACACCCCCCCAAGTTTTTAGAGTCGACAATTTGTTTAAAACTAATCGGCTAATCAACAACTTTTGATTCTCAAAATCGAAAAATATATTTTTATTTTATAATTGTCGGCATGCATTCGATAATCAGAATATTGTATGATTGATTAACCCAGTTACGTTTATTAATTTATTTGTAGATTCAAAGTTATAACGTTTTTTACTTTGCATTTGGATATAATTGTATAATAATTAAGTGCTCTTGTAACATTTGAATTTTATTTTAAAAATCGGCGCATACAGTGTCTGCGCATGTTCATATCGATAATTCGTGAGATATCGAATTTTCGACATTCGATAATAATCGTTACGATCAGTACTATTGGAGTAATCTATTTTATTTTATTTTCGGTGGAGAAAAAATCTTTTAGTGTATTGTCGGAGCCACACAGCAATAATCGAGTGATATAATTTATTCTGATGATAGTATTTCGAAGGTAAGTTCTAAGTCCCGCAATCGCAAATATTACCATGCTTCATGAATTCTAACCTCAATGTTTACGAGTAAACAATCAAAACAAAATGTTCCGGAACTTGCTCAAGATTTCCTAATCCAATTATCCAAGAATGGTTTAAATTGACAGTTCAAAACGTTATGCTTAATTGTAGGTTGAAGGGAAATGTCTAAGCCGTCACGAAAAAGAATTAAATTGGAATGTGATGAATGTGGGAGTCAATTTGACGATGATTATAAAACTAGAAAACTTGAAAGACACTTTTTCAACATTTGCGTGTGTCCAGAAAGTTTTCCAAATTCCAATTGACAGAAAAAATGTCACAATGAATTCAATCGAATCCATTGTGCAATTAGAATCCTTTTATTTTAGCGAGGAACCAGAATGTTTGCTTCCTGAGTTGCAAATTCTTTTCGATTCATGTAAAGAGTGTACGAATTTTAAAGATATTTCGGAAGTTGTGTTTAAGTTGATTCCCTTAGCCTACAAACTCGTTTGTTTTATTTTGACTGCACCTGTAACATCAGCTTCTTGTGAACGATCATTTAGTAAATTGAAATTGGTTTTCAATCATTTGCGAACAACGATGGGAGATGATCGGTTGAATGCATTGATGCTACTTTATTCTTTAAACGATAAGGTAGACGACATAAACATTCACGAACTCGTAGAAAAATGGTCGTTATTGAAACACCGCAGAGTGAAAATTTAAATAGAATTGATCAACGAATAAAAGGAACTTAGAAATATTTGTCGTCCATTTCTGCGCAATGTTAGTTTTAGTTACACATTCATGTACGTACCAAATGCTGTAATGATAATTTTTGCCAAATTATCTTCAAAGAATAAATTCCTTATATACTGACCTTGTTTTATCGAAGTAAATTTATTTCTACCGCAAATCTACATGCTGTTGGCAAATACACGAGGTAAGTCGGCAATTCAATGAGAATCACCCCCCCCATTATCGACAACCTCGCTACGCCCCTGATCGTGTTCATCTAAAGCGGCTTCACCAAATCAGATGCATTAAAGAAAATGTAATACAAATATACTTGTGTCACAAAACAATTAACATAGCATATGACTAGAATTACAATCAGCTTCACGCGTTGTGGGAAAAACACTTCTAATTGTAAACTAACCCAAAACGATCACAACGGCAGAATGTCAAGTTGCCGACGCCGTGCCCAAAATAATAATTTTTCAACCCCCGAATACGTGGGTGTGACTCGTATTAGAATAAGACCGCCTTAAGAACAATTGTTACCTCCTAGAGCCTAAGATTTCCTATATAAACGTCGTACTTTTGCAAATAAAATCAGTTCATATTTTGAATTAAACGAATTAAGATTGGGTTATTTTCCTTCGCCCGGAATCCCTATTCATTTTGGTCCTTCGAGTAAAAGGAACTCTGTAGTTTTCCCCCACCAGTGGTAAGAGACTCAGAGATTGAATCAGCTCCTTAAAGTCTGGATTCTTATGCAAGTGTAAATGCTAAGATCAGCTATAGGCAGCAAAATAAAAAACTCTTGTTTTCCCCCACCAATGGTAAGAGACAGAGTATAATATAAAAGCAAAATATCGCTTAATAAATAAAAAATGCGACCGACCGAGTAAATAAAGGCAGTTTGGCTAGTCGAGCAACTGCAATAATTTCGGCGGCGGTAAAAAATTAAGTCCGGAGTTGGCTTGTAGCATATTCGAAGCCCAGATATCGAAAGTGAAAACAATATTAAAAAACAAATTAGTGTATATGTATACCCAAATATAGTTGCAAGTAGGCATAAAGAAAAATCAGCAAGCAACCATACAGTTGCAAAGAAGCAGTATGTCAACACGATAGTTGCGAAAGACGAAGAAGGCGAGCTGAGGCGAGACGAAATATAAAGAGGCGAGCAAACTATCGCTACCCATTGGCAGACAAGCAGCGGCAGACAACTCTACTTGGCGGACAACAGTGGCGAACGGTGTCTACAACAGGATCATCAGATAAGATATAAATTAAAATAGTTATAAGTAATTTTTGTATTATTATATACTTATATCGGTATCCTAATATACGCATAAGACAAAAATGTTCCCCACCAAAACTGAAAAATTGTTAGCGAAGCAACACGAGTTGCATAAAAGGTTAAAGAAGCTAGAAGAGTTAGATGCTAGTAAGTTTACTAGCAAGATTCTTAACGAAGTAAGTGAGATACGGAAGCTATGGATTAGTTACCATAGCCAAATGCTACAGAGTGGAGTAACCGAACCTTACTATTTCACAGATGGAAAGTATGAGGAAGGTTTAAATATGGCAGTCAGATTAATAACTATAGATAATTTAACAGAGCCATAATATATGTTAATAAGATCAATTATTTATGGGACAAAGTACAGGCGTACCGGGGTTTGACAAAAGATGCAAAATTAAAAATGCTATGGATGATTTAGAATTCGATGTCCAGAAACTAGTATCAGTGTTAGAAATGAAAATGAACGATCAGAAAAATTTGAAAGTTGAGAATGTTACCGTGAGAGGCGAACTACCGGTGTTGCCAAAAATACAGGTAGCCACATTTTCTGGTGAACCTAGAGAATGGGATCTGTTTGTGGAATTATTTGCGGAATTAATTGAAAAAAGAGAGGATTTAAGTCTGGCTCTTAAGTTCAATTACTTAAAATCCGCGTTAAAGGGCGAAGCAAGGAGCATGGTAACTCAGATATTGTCAGGTTCAGCTGACAATTATAGTGCCGCTTGGGAACTGTTAACCAAGCGGTATGAGAATAATCGGAGGGTATTTTCAGAACAATTAAGTCGGATTGTTGTTTTACCGATGATCAACAATGAGTCCGCAAAAAGTGTAAAGGGAGTGATTGACATAGTTAATGAGTCAATACACCTAATTAAAATAAAAGCAAATTTGTCCGATGAAGTTGACGTACTACTCGCACAACTCTTACCAAGGAAATTTGACAGATTGTAGAGTCTAATTGTATGAGAGTCAGATTAGAAAAACAAGACAGATCCAACTGCTATCTGATGTCATGGAATACTTGGAGCAAAGATATTGTTCGCTAAGTGCCATAAGCAAAGAAGAGAAAAAACCGCTACAAAGTGGGTCAAATAATGTGGTATTCGAAGATAAATGTCCGATTTGCAAAGTTGCCGGGAATAAAGCACATCGGTGCTATAAGTTTCTAGGTTTAACACCTATTGAAAGGTTTGAAATGGCCAAAAAAGTACAGCTTTGTACAAGATGCCAAGACCATTCAAGCAATAAAGGATGCACTAATGAAATGGTCTGTTCATTGTGCAGTAAAGGACACCATACCTTACTCAATTTTCAAGAAAAACAGGAGAGTATTAATACATGTGTAACGGCACAACCAACACTGTTGGCCACAGCTGTAATACAAGTAAAAAATGCAAATGGAGAATATAGGACTCTAAGAGCCCTTATTGATACTGGGTCACAGAGCACCATTTTGTCTGAACAGGCGGCTCCAAATATTAAAATAACCTAAAATTAAGCAATATACAGAAATAAGTAGTCAATAAAAGCCAAAAAATCAAAATATAAGGTAAAAATAGATGTAAAGTCACGAAATCCCTGAAGAGGACATCTTAAGATTGAGGCAATTGTGTTGCCAAAGTTGATGAAAGCTCTTCCGTTAAAAAAAGCAAACGTGGATATGTCAAAATGGCAAACTTACGTGCTAGCTGATCCTTCGTTTAATAAACCTGGAAAGGTTGATATTATAATGGGGGTAAACGTCTATATCCAAATCTTAAAAGAGGGAGTTACAAAAATTGATGGGCTACTAGGCCAAAATACTAAATTTGGTTGGATCGTCTCGGGATGCACCGAATCGAAAAAGTATAAATCTGTAGTGGCAACAACAATAGATGTCACAGGTTTTGAACAACGTTGGGAGAACAAGAAAGGTAAATATCAAAATTAAAAAAATACAATGCCAAACAAACTCAACAATTAAACTCAAGAAATAAATGTATGGTCCCCGGCAGGACCTCACATTGGAGGTAAAGTAAAAACTGGGGAAGAAAAATATCCCAGAGCCAGTACAAAATAAGAATATTCAGATGGCAATGGTTTAATTAAATAATGATAATTTAAAAAATAATGTCAAAAAAGAATCCGTTAAAAAATTGTCCGAGTCTGTATTAGAAAAAGAACAGGTATTGCAAAATAAAGGGGCAACATTATAACAGAATAACCGCTCAATTTCAGCTATCAGCGAAATGTCAAAACAGTGGAGCAAAAGCCACATTGGCTTAAACCGAAAGATAGAAGTAGTAGGTCTTTAATGTTTACACCATATAAAAAGGCTAGAAGTCAGAACAGTAATACACATCAGGAGTGGGTAGATATCTCTAAACAGAAATTGTAAAGCATTGGGCGATATTAGTAATTTGCCAAATACAATATAAAATTCAGTAGAAGCCTATTTAGTAAACCATACGGCGGAATAAGAAAGAATAGGAAGTCAGTCCAACATGTAGCTGGTTATGCTTCTCTAACAACAATTATCTTACTAATGGTAATATTAATAATAATAATTTGTTTAAGACAACTTAATAAAAATAAAAGAATCCCAATCGCCCCATTTGGCGGCCCCTCGCAGAATGTTTAAGAATAAACATCGTGTTCAGGGGCGAAGCGAGGGGGGGGGTGTGTGCGGTGTGACACCCCCCCAAGTTTTTAGAGTCGGCAATTTGTTTAAAACTAATCGGCTAATCAACAACTTCTGATTCTCAAAATCGAAAAATATATTTTTATTTTATAATTGTCGACATGCATTCGGTAATCAGGTTAGATGAAACTTCGAAAAGACCGCGTCACGTTACGTACCACAGTCCGGTCACTCAAAATGAATTCCTTCGACCTTTTAGGGTCTAAAACACAAGAAGCCATTGTAAGTGAAGTGAACAAAGCAGGTATTTTTTCTATCATGGCTGACACAACTCCAGAACTATCACATCAAGATCGACTCGCCATCAACATTCGGTACGTGCGTCAAACAGATGATAGATTAGTTCCCGTTGAAAGGCTTCTGAAAATGGATGTTGTCTTAACGAAAAAAACGGGGGAAGAGTTGTCCAATAAAATTGTATTTACACTTCAGTCACTCAATATCTCGACCAAAAACATTGTTTTTCAATCATACGACTTTCCTAATAACATGTCCGGTAAATATATTGGCACACAAAAAAAACTGTCCGAAAAATGTGAAAAAGAAATCCCTTACATTCCATTCCATGCCAAGATCATCGGACCAACACATTTGTTGAAACAGCATGCAATGCAAGTGTTTTGATTTCAGAGTTTTTCAATGTTTTAGAAGCTTTGTATGTATTTTTCTATGGTAGCACAAAACGTTTCCAAAGTTTAAGTGAAGAATTGAAAAGTATTAAAAATTTATTGCAATTGAAAAATTTGTCGAAAACTCGATGGACTGCTAGAGCTGAGTCAGTCAAAGCCATGTGGATTTCTTTTGAAGGAATTGTGGACGTTTTGAAAAATATGATAAACGATCCAGAATTTTTCGATTCTCGTACACGTACGTCCGCTTCTGGTTTGCTTAAAAAAATTCTGGATTTTGATTTTATCAGCTCGTTATTTTTTTGCAAAAATGTCATGTTCAAAGTCAAACATTTGACGGAAAATTTGTAGGCAGTAGAATTGAACGTCATTGATGCTTCTTTATTGATTCAAAGTACAAGCGCATCATTTGAACAAATGGACGATGACGACCAGATCAATGCATTGATAAATAGCTCGGCTGTATTTGCTGAAAAATTGAAGATTAATCCTCGAGACGATTTTTCGAAACGTCACAGAACGCGTCGTGTACCAAAAAAGTATGATGCAAATCCAGAAACAGCTCACAATTTTGATTTCTTGACATTTTATCGAAAGAATTCAGGACTGTGCTTCAAGTTTTCAACAATTGCATTCAAGAAAACTTGAAAGACACTTTTCCAACATTTGCGTGTGTCCAGAAAGTTTTCCAAATTCCAATTGACAAAAAATGTCACAATGAATTCAATCGAATCCATTGTGCAATTAGAACCCTTTTATTTTAGCGAGGAACCAGAATGTTTGCTTCCTGAGTTGCAAATTCTTTTCGATTCATGTAAAGAGTGTACGAATTTCAAAGATATTTCGGAAGTTGTGTTTAAGTTGAAACATGTGATTCCCTTAGCCTACAAACTCGTTTGTTTTATTTTGACTGCTCCTGTAACATCAGCTTCTTGTGAACGATCATTTAGTAAATTGAAATTGGTTTTCAATCATTTGCGAACAACGATGGGAGATGATCGGTTGAATGCATTGATGCTACTTTATTCTTTAAACGATAAGGTAGACGACATAAACATTCACGAACTCGTAGAAAAATGGTCGTTATTGAAACACCGCAGAGTGAAAATTTAAATAGAATTGATCAACGAATAAAAGGAACTTAGAAATATTTGTCGTCCATTTCTGCGCAATGTTAGTTTTAGTTACACATTCATGTACGTACCAAATGCTGTAATGATAATTTTTGCCAAATTATCTTCAAAGAATAAATTCCTTATATACTGACCTTGTTTTATCGAAGAAAATTTATTTCTACCGCAAATCTACATGCTGTTGGCAAATACACGAGGTAAGTCGGCAATTCAATGAGAATCCCCCCCCCCTACTGCCTTGGTACACGTCCGAAATTCTCAAGGAGCCTTGCTGACGTGCCGTATTTTATTGGATAGCGCCTCAGACTTGTCATTCATTTCGAAACGGTGCGTACAGACGTTGGGGCTTGCACGTTCGCCATTTCGAGTTGCCACATCGGGCATCTCAGACGTCAAGGCGGGAATAACCAGAGGTTTCTGCTTTCTCCAGATGATGTCTCGTGTGTCGAGTCATTGCATCGATATGAAAGCTCACATTTTAGGAAAGATCACCTCACCATTGGCACGTGAAAACATTGATGCTTCATCACTGTCGGAATTTAATGGATACCAAATGGCTGACCCTGACTTCAGAACTAACGCTTCAATCGACATTTTGCTGGGCAATGATTGCATTTGGTTAGTTCTCACCAGAGAGAAGTTATGCGATGGTCAAGGGCACCCTATTGCAGTTAACACCATATTTGGATGGGTAATCACATCGGTGTACACTTCAAGATTGCAAACATCATCTACGTCATTGCTCACTACGGTTAATATAGATGGACTACTGTGTAGTAGGCTACATATAAATCCCCTGGTCTACGTATGTATATAATACTTATTTACTTACTTTAATAATAACGCTAATCCAATACATATATAAGAGAACCCCATTGTATAAGCGATAACCTGTATTATGTAGCGATTAAGCTATATCGATATCAACGCTGTGATATCGATGACTTTTAAAAGAGACAACGCTGATACCTTCTTCCGTTCTAAAAAGCTGGCAGCGACCAGACGTGCATTTGAGAAAAAACATTAATTATTAAGCCATCCATTGTGAATTAATATAAAAGCTGAGAAAACATTTATAACTCTTACAATCTCAGAAGTGGTTCTTACTCGCCATGAACGAAGTTAACTTTAATTTGTGTTCCGTAGTGCTTAAAAAGCAGTGGCTACAGAGTCTCGGTCTGCCAACAACGGGCACTAGAGCTGAAATTATGGCCCGTCTGCTTGAAATTCCTCTAGAGCAGCGTGGAAGTCCACCGGAGTCTCAGCAAGCTGAAAACGTTGAGCAGGAGGGAAATCGTGATCAGCCCCTAGCTCAACATGTGGATGCGGAGCTCCCGCATGAGGAGGAGACTGAAGCTGTCGAACAACAAATCAGCGCTCAGCCAGAACAAATGGAAGCATTAAGCGATGAAGCTGCAACATTGGTACAGTTACGTGAAGAACTCAATGCTACCAGAATCATGCTACAAAAGTTGTGTCTCGAGGTCTCAGATCGAGCACAGGGCAATCTTACAGTCGATTGCCTTGACAGCATTAATGACGTCAACATCCACAGTGGCAACGCTGTAAAAGATACCAACTGCAGTGGCAACGCTGGAAATATCAACGACCACATTGGCACCGCCAAATATAGTAGTGTTGAACAGCGATACAACCAAATGATAAACAAGTTATTGATTTCACCAGCAGCAGCTCTGTCGCTATGGATTATAATGGGGACACTTGTGTTCGCGCTTGGATTTCTCAGATGCAAAATATTTCGCAAATACATAACTTGGATGTTGTATGCATGCGGATGCTGTTTATCGCTAAACTAAAGGGTAAAGCACAACAGTGGCTGCACAACAGTGCGACACGTATTCTCGAGCCGGTCGATCAGCTGTTTGACCAACTTTACTTGGCATTTGGAAATAAAACGTCGAAAGCTGAGGCTAGAAGCAAATTTCAGAATCGCAAGTGGCTAGCCGCGAGAATTTTGGTTCTTATTTTGATGAAAAGATGAGGCTGGCTGATGACATCAACATCGATATGGAGGAACTGTTGGAGTGCATCAATGTAGGGATATCATCCAAAAGTTTGCGCGATCAAGCACGTATCCAGTGTTTTTCGGATCCAAGGCAAATCCTTCAGGCGTTTTCATAAGTGCGGCTACCGGAGTTAAAGAAACATCCTATTCCAAAACAATCGGGCAGAGAGTCTTATAACGGCGCCAATAAGGATGTGCGTTGCGTGAATTGCAATTCCAAGGGTCATCTAGCAGTTGATTGCCGTAAACCGAAAAAGGGAGCGAGGATCTTGCTACGCTTGTGGTGCTTTTGGCCATTTTGTTGCCCAATGTCCGGAGAGGAAGAGTGCGACTGGCAACCAATATGTAAGAATATTCAATATATATTTTTGGCAAAATTCTAGATCTCCATTAATTGCAGCGTGCCTCCTAGATTCTGGAAGCTCTATTTCTTTTGTTAAAAAACGTCATATATCAAGTCACCTAACACTGGAGCCAGTATTGAAAGAATATTTCGGTTTAAATCAAACCCAATTAAACATATTTGGAAAAACTTTATGTTATGTATTGAAAGGATCAATAAAATGTTATTTTTATTTAAATGTAGTAGTAAATGAGTCTATGAGTCACGATGTAGTTCTTGGAAGAGATTTTTTAACGGCATGTAATTTGAAATTTAATCTAAACGCACTGAAATTGGTTACAGTACAAAAAGTGGAGACTGAAAACAGAGAAGATACAAATAATTCTAACTTAAACTATAGTAAACAGTTAGATGAGACAGTTACAAAACAGTTTGATGAAACAGTTAGTAAACAAGTAGATAAAATAGTAGGTAAACAGTTAGATGAAACAGTTAGTATAGAATTAAATAAAACAGATAGTACAGAGTTAGAGGAAAAAGATAGGATACAGTCTGATAGGACGTTAAATGAGCAGAGACACGAAATACTTACTATTCAATCAAATAAAAAATTTATCGAGGAAGAGTTAGAAAAAGTCGTCAATGACTTATCAAATATTAATTACACTGAAGACACAATTGATGATTATAATTGGGACGGAAAACTGAATTATGATAACAAATGTAAACTAAGACAAATAATTAAAATTTATTCCTTAAATGCGACATTCCCAGAAGAGCCAATGACTAGATGTGAAATCAAATTAAATTTAGAAAAATCGAAACCCTTTAGTTGTTCTCCCAGACGCCTTTCATATACAGAAAAAGATCAATTGCAAATATTATTAGATGATTATTTAAAAAAAGGAATTATACAGCCGAGTGAGTCGGAGTACGCGTCACCAATCGTTTTATTAAAAAAGAAAACAGGAGATATTCGCTTGTGTATTGACTTTAGAAAACTAAATAAAGTTTTAATTAAAGACAATTATCCATTACCACTGATAGATGACCTACTTGACAAATTAGTAAATAAAACGGTGTTCACAAAATTAGATCTTAAAAATGGATACTTTCATGTGTATGTAAACAAGGAATCTATTAAGTACACTTCGTTTGTCACTCCGTTAGGGCAATACGAATTTTTAAGAATGCCCATGGGATTAAAAAATTCGCCAGCTGTGTTTCAACGCTTTATAAATAAGATATTTTGTGATATGATTAAAGACAACAAGTTAGTTGTGTATCAGCTTAAGGCCTAGTAGCTATAGCTAGTAAGAAGATTGGCTTTAATTTACAATCACTGCCCAATCACAGTATAAATAAATAAATAAATAGTTGTGTATATGGACGATTTAAAAATGAAAACTTAGATGAAAACTTAAATGAACACTTAGAAACTCTAAAGGAAGTTTTTATAAGATTAGCTAAGAATAAATTAGAGCTACGTTTGGACAAATGTGAATTTATGAAGTCCTGTGTCAAATATTTAGGTTATCAAATATCAAGTGAAGGTATAAAAACAGATCATAAAGGAATGGAAGCGATAAAAAATTTTCCAATACCTGAAAAGGCACAGGCTGTTCAAAGTTTTCTTGGGTTATGCTCGTACTTTCGTAGATTTATTAATGATTTTTCTATTTTAGCGAAACCGTTATATGATCTTTTCAAAATGGAAAAAGAATTTGTGTTTCAAGAAAAAGAATTAAATTGTTTTTTACTGCTCAAAGAAAAACTTATGAATGCACCGGTGTTGGCAATTTACGATTACAAGGATGAGGTTGAATTGCATTGCGATGCCAGTGCTTTAGGATTCGGAGCAGTGTTACTTCAGAAAAAATCAGACAAATTGTTGCATCCTATATCCTATTTTTCAAAACGAACAACCGGAGCAGAAGAAAAGTATCACCAGGGTTTGAAAACTGTGAAAACTGTCAACAGTTTTGCTGTGTGCTGTTGCTTCTGCCTCGGAAACTATGAACAGTCGAAGCAAAAGCAACAGCAAAAAACCGAATTCAGAAAATCTGACAGCAAAATCAGCAGCAAATAACCGAAATAGAAAATTTTGACAGCAGCAGCAAACAGCAAAAATCCGAAAGCAAAAAACCCGACAGCAGCAGCAATAGCAAAAACCCGAAACAGATTGCTTTGATAGCAACAGCCAAGTTATACATTTTAATACTAGGAACTGTTCCGACTGTTGCTATTGGCCAAATTCGGAAGTCGACGAAAGCAGCAGTCGGAAAAATAGTCGCAGCATACTACTTGCTTCTTGATTTTTGGCCTACTTTGATTTTGCCTATACATACATATATATAAAAGTACACATACTCATGTATGTATGTATAGGTAAAATCAAAGTAGGCCAAAAATCAAGAAGCAAGTAGTATGCTGCGACTATTTTTCCGACTGCTGCTTTCGTCGACTTCCGAATTTGGCCAATAGCAACAGTCGGAACAGTTCCTAGTATTAAAATGTATAACTTTGCTGTTGCTATCAAAGCAATCTGTTTCGGGTTTTTGCTATTGCTGCTGCTGTCGGGTTTTTTGCTTTCGGATTTTTGCTGTTTGCTGATGCTGTCAAAATTTTCTATTTCGGTTATTTGCTGCTGATTTTGCTGTCAGATTTTCTGATTTCGGTTTTTTCGGAAGCAAAAGCAACACAAAGTATTTGTTTTCACATTTGATAAACAGTCACAGCAATGAATAGCATAAAATTTATGACTTTTGCTAATTCGACTACAGCAATTCAAACACTGAGTATCACAGCTTTGAGTTAGAAACTCTTGCAATCATTTATGCCTTACGCAGATTTCGTATTTACCTTCAAGGTAAACGCTTTAAGATTATGACAGATTGTAATTCTTTAACACTGACATTAAACAAAGTTGAACTTAACCCTAGAATTGCTAGATGGGCGTTAGAGCTTCAAAACTATGATTATGAATTGATTTATAGGCCCGGAAACAAAATGCAGCATGTAGATGCTTTGAGCAGATGTACAAATGTTATGGTAGTTGAAACAACAAGTTTTGAAGATAACCTAATAATTTGCCAATCAAAGGATCCTAAAATTCAAAACTTAAGGAAATTATTAGAGAAGGCTGAACACAAATTGTATGGGATGAGAAATGGAGTGATTTATAGAAAAGCAAATGATGGTAGACTTATCTTTTATGTTCCAGAAAATATGGAAGAGCATGTGTTGTATAGGTATCACAATGAAATAGGACATATAGGGAGAGACAAAATGATTGATTTAATTAATAAAAGTTACTGGTTCGCAAACCTCAAAGACAAATGTACTAGTCATATTGAAAACTGTCTTAAATGCATTGGCTATTCTCCAAGATCTGGAAAAGAACAAGGTTTCTTGCATTGTATACCTAAAGGCAATAGACCATTTGAATTGATTCACATTGATCATTATGGGCCAGTGAGTGCTGGTAGAGCAAAAAAGCATATATTCGTGGTTGTAGATGGGTTTACGAAATTCGTACGATTATATACGACGAAAACAACCAGTACTAAAGAAGTTTTGTCAAGTCTTAAAGATTATTTTAGAACATATAGTAAACCAAAGTGCGTTATTTCTGATAGAGGTAGTTGTTTTACTTCAAGTGAGTTCGAGGAGTTTATAGAAAACTATACCATTAAACAAATTAAAATCGCGACCGGATCTCCCCAAGCAAACGGACAGGTAGAAAGAATTAACAGAAGTCTAGGCCCGATGCAAAATTAGTTGAACCTGAGAAAGGATTGCATTGGGATTTAGTGGTAGAACAGGTGGAGTATGCAATGAACAATACACAGCATCGAAGTGTAAAACAATTGCCAAGTATTATGTTGTTTGGAACGTCACAAAGGGGGCGAATAGTAGATGAATTAAAAGAGAAACTAGAATTGATAAATCAAGACACCAAGCAGAAGAGTTTAACAGAAATCAGGAATGAGGCAATTGAGGCTCAAAATAATGCTCAGTCCTACAACAAAACTTATTATGATAAAAGCAAACGAAAGCCAAAAAAATTTAAGCAAGGAGACTATGTTATGGTAAAAAAAATGGATAGCACAGTTGGTACGTCAAGGAAACTAATTCCAAAGAATAAAGGACCTTACCGAATAGAAAAAATTTTAAAAAATGATAGATTTTTACTTAAAGATGTGGAAGGTTTTCAAGTATCTCGTAACCCATATCAGGGCGTGTGGAACATTCAGAATATAAGACACTAGATCCAAAAATGAAGATCAAATTTAAGATGTGAAGAAAAATATAAAAATATTAAATGTATTACTATGTTACTTAATAATTAGAAAATATACATATGTATCAATATATAGAAATAAGTTAAGATTACGTGATCAGGAGATCCAAATGTCAGAATGGCCGAGTTGTAGTAGGCTACATATAAATCCCCTGGTCTACGTATGTATATAATACTTATTTACTTACTTTAATAATAACGCTAATCCAATACAAGAACCCTATTGTATAAGCGATAACCTGTATTATGTAGCGATTAAGCTATATCGATATCAACGCTGTGATATCGATGACTTTTAAAAGAGACAACGCTGATACCTTCTTCCGTTCTAAAAAGCTGGCAGCGACCAGACGTGCATTTGAGAAAAAACATTAATTATTAAGCCATCCATTGTGAATTAATATAAAAGCTGAGAAAACAATAAACATTTATAACTCTTACAACTGCAAAGATTTTGGGAACTAGAGGAAGTTCCATCACATACAACTGTAAACGAAGAGGATGAAAAGGTCGAAACGCACTTCCGGTCTACCCACAACCCCAACTCGAATGGAAGATACATAGTCGATTTGCCCTTCAAGGAACAAAACCCACAATTTGCGGATACATTTCAAGGAGCGAGATCGCGCTTTCTCGCAGTCGAGCGTCGTCGAATGAAGGATGCCAGCTTGAAGTTAAAATATACTCAGTTTATGAGAGAGTATATCCAGCTGGGTCACATGAAGGAAGTAGCTGCAGACGAAGCCACAAACGTATGTAAGAAGTCATTCTATTTGCCACACCATCCAGTCATAGGTGCCAAGCTGCGGGTGGTGTTCGATGGAAAATTCGTATTTTCTGCGGACATCGTCAAAATGTTCAGACAGATTTTAGTGGCCCCTGAAGATCAGAATTTTCAACGAATCCTTTGGAGAGAAGACCCTGAGGAACCATTGAAGCATTACAAGCTGACCACAGTCACCTATGGCACGGCATGTGCACCGTTTCTGGCAGTTAGAGTGCTGGAACAACTGGCAACTGATCACGAATACGAGTTTCCAAGGGCAGCTAGGATACTTTTAGATGATTTCTACGTCGATGACGTACTGACAGGAGCCATGAACGAACAAGAACTGCTCGACGTTAAGGAAGAGCTGATACTCCTTATGTCACGGGCACAATTGGAGCTAAGCAAATGGGTCTCGAATAGTAAACGAATTGCCAGCAAAGAGGGAAATGAAATCGATTTCTCAAAGATGGCAGCAAAGGTGCTTGGGTTGCATTGGCGTCCTAGAGAAGACGTCCTAACATATAAGGTTTCATTATCGGAACATATGACTTGTACGAAGCGACAAGTGCTGTCTGACACGGCACGCATCTTTGACCCATTCGGCATTTTGGCGCCAGTGGTGATCAAGTTTAAAATTCTGCTCCAAGAATTATGGCTGCTTAATCTGGATTGGGACTCGGAATTGCCAGCGAAGCAAGCGCACTTATGGCAAACATTCAGAAAGGACATTTTCACGTTAAGGAACCTGAAGATACCACGATTTGTAGACAATCAACCCGATGACATCGAGCTGCATGGATTTTCAGATGCTTCGTTAAAGGCTTACTCTGCTGTCATTTACAACCGTGTGACACACCTAGATGGAAGCATCGGAGTGGCACTCATTGCAGCTAAAACAAGAGTTTCACCATTAAAGCAGAAGTCGTTGCCACGATTGGAACTTTGCGGAGCTCTACTATTAGCTCGTTTATTCCAAGCAGTAAAGACTGGTCTGCGCCAGAAGGATGTTATGGACCGATTCTAAAATCGTTTTGTCATGGCTTTCGCATCAACCCTGTAAACTTAAAACATTTGTTGCCAACCGAACGGCAGAAGTACTAGAGACCATACCACGTAGCGCTTAGAGACATGTCAGCGAGAGCAAGAGAATCCTGCGGATTGTGCATCACGAGGCATGCTAGCGAGTGACTTAATTAACTTTGATCTATGGTGGAAGGGACCATCTTGGCTGCACGACTGTACACTATACTTAGAGACAATGAATAGACCACCTACTTGCTTCTCAATTCTCAAGCCAGCAGCAGAAATTGAGTTCAAAACCAAAGTCTTGACAACCATTTCGACGGATATTCAGGATTCCCCATTTGAGGTACTATTCGGAAGGACATCATCTTGGATCAGACTGGTTCGAGTGGTCGCATATGTATTCCGCTTCGTTCATCGAATCAAATCAAGCAAGTCTAAATATTCAGGACCTCTGAAGTTCGATGAAATTACCAGAGCAAGGAAGTTTTGCCTACGACAGGCACAAAATCAATTCAATGACGATAGACAGCTTCTTTTGAGGAAGCAACCTTTGGAGCGACGATCAATTTTAAGCAAACCATCTCCCTTCGTTGACGAAGATGGAATTATACGTGTGGGTGAATGTTTGGAAAGGTCGCAATTGCCTGCAGATGCCAAGCATCCAGTAGTTTTGCCTAAACAACATCGCCTTGTGGAATTGCTGCTGAAACATGAGCATAAAGTTCATCCAGGAGTTTCAGCAATGTTTGTAATAATTCGCCAGAAATATTGGATCATTGGCGCACGAAATCTTATTCGACGCATCACACATGAGTGTTTCAACTGTTTTAGACAGCGCCATCATACAGCACATCAGTTTATGGCCAATTTACCGGCTGTTCGAGTGCGACAAGCCTTTCCATTTGAGCATACTGGATGCGATTATGCTGGACCTATCTTGCTGAAGGTTCACAAGGGACGAAACCCCAGGAAGGAAAAGGGCTACATTTGCCTGTTTGTATGTATGGTTACTTCAGCTCTTCATCTGGAGCTGGCCACTGATCTCAGCACCGACACATTCTTGGCGGCATTAAAACGTTTTATGGCTCGTCGTGGGAAATGCTCCCAAATGTATAGCGATAACGGGCGCAACTTTGTTGGCGCAAAGCGTGCACTAGACGAAATGGTACAGCTTCTCGCTTCACGCGAGCACAATGACGTCGTTTCGAAAGCGCTTGCGGATCAAGGTATCAAATGGAATTTTATTCCTCCATATTCACCACACTGGGGTGGTAAGTGGGAGTCGGCAGTACGCTCGGTTAAGCTGCATTTGCGACGTGTAATAGAAACCAACGTCCTTACCTTTGGGCAGATGTACACACTGCTCTCGCAAATAGAATCTGTCGTTAATTCGCGACCATTGTGCATAGCATCGGATACTGAAATTGCCTACCTGTCACCGGCACATTTCTTAATTGGCAGAACATATACAGCAGTTCCTGAAGACAGCTATTTGCAGATTCCGACCAATAGATTGAGCTACTGGCAGCATGTTCAAGCAATGCTTCAAGGATTTTGAAAGCGTTGGCATCAAGAATACTTGACATCACTACAACAGCGCCCGAAATGGACCACCAAGTTACCAAACATTGCGATCGGTAATCTTGTACTGATCAAGAACTCTAACGCGCCTTCATCGGCATGGCTCTTAGGACGGGTAACTAAGGTGTTCGCAGGAGATGATGGCCTCGTCAGAGCGGTTCAGGCTCTCACCAAATCAGGAGAAGTCGCTCGCCCTATCACAAAGATTGCAGCCCTACCGGGTTCAGAAACGGAGTTTCAGGGGGGGGGGGGGGGCGGGATGTTGAGGAACCAATTGTCATTTACCTTACATTGCTATACGTAGCAAGGCAAGGACTCATGAATAATCTTGCACATCTCACAATGCTTTTGTTTTTGTATTTTCTCTTAAGTTTTCTAGAATATACTGGCGCCAGTCTGGTATGCTCTGTCTCTGTCACTCGTTATAAGCCTATATGACCTACGTAGTTACGAAGGAATTGAAAATTTAGTAATAAGCAAGCAAACGAACGATCAAGACGTGTTCTAGCAGTGGCAGACACAGTTCAGTAACATTGAAGTAAAAATAAAGTTAAGTTCTTATGAGATATTAATCACAGTGGTTTATTGTTCATCAATGGGAATAAGTAAAAATTGTTCCTGGAGTAAAATGTGAGGAAACGCTCGATGCTGTGAAAACTCTTCCAGAATTTCTTGGCCACCCGGGTTCATATGTGTCTTGGCGAGAGGCCGCACATAATGTGTACGAGATTTTCAAAAAATTTGATGGAAGCTCACGCCATTTTCAGTAGGTAACAATAATTAGAAATAAAATTAGAGGTGCTGCTGACGGTGAATTATCATCTTTTAGTACAGTGCTCAATTTTGATGCTATAATTGCTAGGCTGGACTTTACTTATTCGGATAAGCGTCCTGCTTTTCTAATTGAACAGGAACTGTCTACTTTAAGACAGGAAACAACGACAATTCTCCAATTTCATGATGAGATAGAAAAGAAATTGACTCTGTTGACTAACAAGACTATTATGACGTATGAACCAGATATTGCGGATGCAATAAACGAAAAATATAGAAGTGACGCTTTACGAGTATTTATATCAGGATTAAAAAAACCCCTATGCGATATAGTGTTTTGCATTAAGACCTACTGACTTACCATGTGCGTTGGCACTAGCACAAGTGGAGAACAAGCGATTGCAGGGATATATGACGAGATTAGGGGTAGTTCCCTCCTGCAATGGATATCTAGATATGTAGGGGGGAAAGAAATAAAGATGCTGATCGATACGGGAGCATCGAGAAGCTATATCAAACCATTACCTATGCTAAGGGGTATACGGCAAGTTGATAAAATATTTGCTGTAAAATCCATTCATGGAACTACCTTTGTAACTCATAAATGTAAAATTAACTTGTTAGGTATAACTTCAGACTTTTTTATTCTCCCGAATCTCGCATCTTTCGATGGTGTTGTAGTGCTATCTATTAAAAAATGTTAATGCGACTCTGAATTTCAAAACTAAAATAATTATTCATGATTCTGGCAGTGAACCTATTCAGTTTTTTGAAGGCCAAGATGTGAGTCATTTAGAGTTACAAGCTGACGCAGTGCCGTCTGCCATAAAGGAACCTTTTTATTAAATGATAATGCCAAAATCCGGGGTCTTCGCCGATCTTTATGAGAAGCTGCCCTACAACACTAATATTGTTACAATCCGATCCGATCCAATCCAACAATCCGAACACGAGACGAAGAGCCAACACATTCTAAATTTTACCCGTACCCTATGAGTGTTAGGTCGTTTGTCAATAATGAAATACAATTGCTGCTCGACGGTGGGATTATTAGACCATCGAGATCCCCATACAACAATCCTATATGGGTTGTCGATAAAAAAGGATACGATGAAAACGGAGTTAGGAAAAAACGGATGGTTGTAGATTTTAGAAAATTAAATGCAATTAAGGACTCGTATCCTGTTAGCGGTGGAAAATTTGAATTTTGTCGCCCACCTTTCGGACTCAAAAACGCTCCTAGTGTGTTTCAAAGGACCATCGGGAGCACATCGGGAAGTATTGCTTTGTTTATACATATAGATGACGTTATCATTTTTCCAAAAACAATGGAGGAACACCTTAAACATGTAGAGTGAATTTTATCAAGCCTTCTTGCTTCAAATATGAATATATCCCTTGAAATATCTAAATTTTTTGAAGAAGTCGAGTATTTGGGATTTATAGTCAGTCGCAGTGGGATTAAAACCTGTCCCAAGAAAGTGGAAGCAATCAAAGCTTTCCCGGAACCACGCACTCTAAAATCGCTTCGCTCCTTCTTGGGATTGTCCTGTTACTACAGACGATGTATAAGGGATTACTCAAAAATATCTAAGCCATTAACAAATATTCTAAGAGGCGAAAATGGCAGTGTTCCAGCGTCGCAGTCAAAAAAAAAAGTAATTTCGTTAGACGAAGATCAGCGCGAGGCGTTCAGTAAACAGTAAATTAAAACAGATTTTGATCTCAGAGGAGGTAATGCTCTCATATCCAAATTTTGCAAAGCCATTTGAACTTACGACAGACGCTTCTTCAAATGCCTTGGGAGCAGTTTTATCTCAAGATGGCCGTCCCATCACGATGATCTCGAGAACCCTAAAAAAAGGTGAAGGACATTATGCGACCAACGAGAGAGAGTTGCTCGCAATTGTTTGGGCTCTCAAATCATTTACGGTATAAAAGGCCTTAAAATTTAAACGGATCATAAGCCTCTTATGCCATATCGGATCGAAATCCGAATTCTAAAATCCAAAGATGGAAAGCGATTATTGAAGAATACGATGCAACACTTCTCTATAAGCCCGGCAAGGATAATTTAGTTGCGGAGGCTTTGTCTCGCCAATATTTAAATTATACCGAGGAAAATCAAAATTCGGACGCTGCAAACAATTCATAGTGAGGAGTCGTATTCAAATACTATAGAATCCGTTACTGTTACGCCAAACAAATAATTCTCGAACATGGAAAATCTCACTTTAAGAAAACTACTATTTTGTTTGGCAAGAAATTAAGACATCTTAACGTATTTACTGATTTTAAGAACTTAATTAACACTGTGCAGGAGTGCGGAAAGTTAGGTGTAGTTAATGGAATTAAGTGTGAATTGTCTGTGCTTGGCAAAATTCAGCATCGTTTGGTGGAGCTTTTCCCTAAAACAGTTTTTCGACACACTGAAATAATGGTAACCGATATTTTTAATCCGAACGAACAACTAGAAATAATTAATCAAGAACATAATAGAGCTCATAGATCTTCTCAAGAAAACATAAAACAAATTTTTCGCGATTATTTTTTTCCTAGAATGAAAAAAAAGGCAAAAGAAGTTGCGTTAAATTGCAAGATTTGTGCGAAGGCCAAGTATGCTAGACATCCAGCGAGACACCCAGTATGCGAGACTCCTATTCCAACTTATGTCGGGGAACTTTTGCAAAGATAGCTTCTCGTACAATTTTGGATGTAAAAATACACTTTCTGCAGCTGTTAAATGTATTCCTTAAACTCTCGTACTATTGTGTCCTGCCTTCGCGATCATTTTGGTATCGAAATTGCAAACTCTGCCCCTATACATAGTTCTTCGAACGGGCAGGATGAGAGGTTTCACAGCACCTTGAGCGAAATCGGCAGATGCCTTAAGCTAGAAAGAGGAATCGAGCACACAACAGACATAATATTGCTAGCCACTATAGAGTACAATCGAAGTATTCATTCGGTAACAGGGCAGAAACCTATTGACTTATTTAACTCAGACGATAAAAAAATTAATGCGACTTTAAATCAAGTAAAGAAAGCTCAAGAAATTGAATTAATAAATCATAATAGGAACACTGTTGATCGTAAATATAAAACAGGAGATAAAGTTATGGTGAAATCCAATAAGAGACTCGGTAACAAACTAACGCCCCTATATACAGAAGCTGTAATTGAAGAAGACTTATGATGAACGGTTAAGGTTAAGGGAAGAGTTGTACACAGAGACAATATCAAATAAATAAAAAATAATAGAAAAAAAAGATAAACAACAATTCTTGCTGGTTGAGCAGTTCGCATGGTTATATCAAATTTTGTTAGTTTGTAAAATTAGTTAAGCCATTTTGTAGAATATTATCCACACTTCAAGGAAAATCAATATCGATATCGTATTGCCTGGATTACTGGATCAACACTTCAACCAAGCTGCATAAAACTCACACGTGCACAGCTATGCGCAAACACTTATGGCCAATTTCGGACAGAAGTCCCGACTGGGGGGGGGATTAGTTATCATATGAAGCTTTAAACCTTTAAAGCTTTAAAACGAAACCTAACGAGACGAAATCATTAACTTATACATGGGCATAGGCCTACCAGATTAATATATAGGGATTGGCTAGATAAAGTCTTAAAATATGCAAAATTGTATAAATTCCTAACTATATAAAAAATATTGTTCTTTATTTGCAACAATTGCAAATATTATAAATTTTTATTCTTCTTGCTGCTCTTAGTTTTTTAATAAATCGCGTAGTTTTCATGTATAGTGTAAGAAAAACAACAATTTATCTGAATTGCCAACGGTTGAGAAACATTCACATGTAACCGGCAAACATTTAATATTGTTGTCGTGTGACCAAAATGTAAGCGTGATATTTCAAATTTATTTTTGCTTTCTTAAAACAAAAAAATTATGAATTTCATGATAGTTAAACCAACCATAAAATATAATCATCCGAAGTTTTGTGCCACCTAGCTTACATTGACGCGGATTGGACTTTTTACTAAAATATATATACAAATTAAGATGTTGGGTACGTCCAATGGTTCCTGTTGGGGGTTGCCGTTGGTGGGATCCAACTTATGGGTTGATACGATTAGGTATCTGAATCACCGTCCTTGTGGATCAGCAATATATTAGAGATTATAATTTGTGTTACGGCCAAGTGCTGGAGTTATGCGCCTTTATTGTTTAATTGGTTATACAAAACTGAATATGTTGAAGGAAATAAAAGAGAACTAAACCTAAGTACATAAATGGGAATATGAATCTAAAGCTAAATACATAAATGGGAATATGAATCTAAAGCTAAATACATAAGAAGTAAATATGTAAGGCGTATGGTCATGCTATGAGCTCTTGTTCAGACGCTGTGTCAGCGTATTTATGCCTTCGACACATCGACGTTGCAGCTGCACAGATTCCTCTAAGAGATTGTTTGTTAACTTCTCCCCTTCTAAGTTCATTGCCGTCCTCGGTGATGCATGACTCTTGGACGAATCTTTGCAAGTTAGCAGCTGACTTCCTCTGGTACCGGCAACGACCAGCTACGACGAGGCTACAGAGCAAGAAGCTTACGAGTACTCCGATCGCGAACCATACCTTGGGGGATCCGTTGAATATCATATCCTCATTCAGCTCCCTGATGGCGTTTAGGTTGATTTCATTCATTCGCTGTAGCAGAGGTAGACTTGACATATGATCGTGTCCCGTTATATGTACCTTGTTGAGGTTGACGTACATGGTCCCGTTTATCATAGCGCTTTTCTCAAACGTGATAAGATGGGTTCCGTTGGCGTGTAACGTAGGGCCATCATCTACGCTGATGCTCGCGAGCTTGTTGACAATAATTATTCCTTCGTCCTTGTAAGGGGATCCAGGTGACTGGGCTGCGTACGGCGTATAGCTGATTGCCCTGCATGTAGTCCGCGAGCGCATGTGTCATGCTTAGCCAGTTTGAAAAATGTTACGTGATTGTTGGTAACGCATTCACTCCGTCGTCGCATTCTGCCACTATGTTGTCGTGTATCTGTAGTATGGTGTCCCCAAGTATCACAGGAAAAATAATGACCTTCTTACATAAAAGTTTAATTCTAGGGTAATCTATAATTATGTATATTTTTATGTTGGACACTCCCATTAGACTGACTATGGAGACTGTTGTGAACTGTTCGGTAAAAATAGATTTTAAATCTTCTTGATCAAAAAAAGATTAAAAATTATTTTAGATTTGGCAAGCGTGACAGTAAGCATAAGGTCCTGGATTTCTGTAATTAGCATTCTATTTCTTGCTAGTAACGTTTCGTATAAGTGTGGGATATCGGTAATTTCAACACTTCTGGATTGTATTATTTTATTAACAGTATTTGTAAGTAAATTAATTTGCCTTTGAGTTTCTGTGTCAATTATTTGTCTATTGTTAGATTGAATTAGCTGTGCTTCTGTTATTTATCTTTCCAAATCTGCCGCATCAGGTGCTCTGCCACAACCTTTAGCGCTGTACCCAAAACATCTAGACTCCTTGCTATCCTGTGGTGTATCATTAACGCGGACAAAAGATTTTTAACAAGTTTTATGTCTACTTCTATAAATTTTCGCAATTTCGTCAGTGGATAAAACTCAGCCAGTTTTATAGTATCGTCTATGATTTTCGTGAATTCGGTCAGGTTAATCGAGTGTCTTGGATAGCTGCGTTGCTCCCATATTAAAATATTGCCGTCTAGCACGGGAATGTAATTTGCATTGGAGTTGTCGATAATGCGTGCCCATGCTGCGGCTAGGACTGATAGTATTATCGTGATTAACCTGTGGGAAATGTACACAAGGACTATAGTAACTGTGTGGTTTGATGTAGCAAATAAAGAACTTGGATCAAAATTACTTCAAATTGTCCTAATGGACCACCCTCCCCTTAATAAGTACAGACGTTCCCAGGTCTGTTTGTACGCATCCCTCAGAATATAATGGGGATAATTTGTTTCCCAATCTTATTGTTATTAATGAATACCTTGTCACCTACGTCAAATACCCTGCTTTGCCTATCTGGGTTGCATCTGTTGAGTTGATCTTACTGGGCTTTGTTTATTTTGTCTTTAATATTTTCCCGCAAATCAGTGTGTTGTGCGTGGATAACGTCAATTGGCTTTTCTTCTGTAACCGAATGTATTGTTTTATTATATTCTATTGCTGTTCTTCTATGATTTAAGTCGTATCATTGAGTTGTTTATCAATTTTCATGCATCTAGCTATCTCTGGCAATGTATTGTGGAATCGTTCCACTTGTCCATTCGAGCAGGTATACAATGGAGGTGCGTTTACTATGTCTATTTCGAATTGATTTTTTAACATCGAAGTAATCGTCTCTGAATTAAACGATGCTTCGTTGTCACAATAAATTGTCTTTATTTTTGGAAAAATTTTGACTAACTGCAATATGGGCATAGAATATCTGTTATTGTTCGCGACAATAAGGGTTGTACAACAGCGAATTTGGAAAACTTGTCCACGCAGGTCAGGAATAGCTTGTGGTCAGTGGAGAATATATCGATATGCAACATTTCGCCGGCATAAGACGGAATGGGCGTTTCCCCAAGTTCTTGTTTTGGGTCGTACTTAGCCGTAGTACAGACTTTGCAATTTAAGACGATTTCATTGGTTAATTTGGACATTTTTGGGAAATAATACTCCCGAAGTATTTTTTTTATATTTTCTTGCGCCGCTCTATGTGCGCGATTATGTTCGGTATTCACTATCTGAATTTGATCATCTTTGTTGTTTATATCAGTTACCATATTTTTGCAATGCCAAAACTTTGTTGTGGGGAAAAGTCGCACCAATTCATGTTGAAAGGCAGCTAATGTAGGAAGATCGCAATGGAAAGCATTTACAACATCACGGTTCACTACAAGCTTTAAGGACTCAAAGATATCGTGCTTGTCTGTGAATTGTATCACATGGCGAGTTTTGCTGCCGAAAAGAATTAGTCCCCCCGCCTCTTCTAGGATTATTTGGTTCCTTAAAAGATTAACAGGCTCACTGTGGACAGTGGCAGCTCATGATTGTATTTCATCTTGTAGGGCATTCACATTTTGCCGTGATAAGTCATCTGCCACCAAGTTTTCTTTCCCTGGCTTGTAATGAATTTGAGCGTTTCGTTCTTCAATAAATGCCATCCACTTTTTAATTCTCGCATTTGTGTTTTTTTGTGACACAGAAAATGTGAGCGGTTGGTGGTCTATGAAAATGTGCAACTCCCTGGTTCCATATAGGTAGTTATGTAATTTTCGAAGAGCCCACACGATTGCCATCAACTCCCTTTCATTGGCCTCCCTCCCTGATACAACACTGCTCCAATCCCATCGGCAGAAGCGTCGGTTGTGAGGTCGAAAGGTTTTTGAAAGTTCGGGTACATGAGTATGACATCCTCTGATGCCAGAATGTTTCTTAAGCGGTCAAAGGCGTGACATTGCGATTCATCGAAGTCAATTGGGACCTTTTTGGACATGTGCCTGCTTACTTTTCCATTTTCGCCTTTCAGTATGTCGGTTAAGGGTCTCGCGATTGATGCGAAATCCTTAATAAACGCCCTGTAATAACTAGCAAGGCCCAAAAATGATCTTAGTGCATAGAGACTCTTTGCTCGGGGTATCGGATCAGTGTTTGTTCCTTCACTGGAGACGATAAAACCCAAATATTCGACGCTTTCTCTAAAAAATTTTGTCTTTTCTTTCGACACTGTCGTGTTGGCGTTGTAAAGCAGTTGGAGCACGGAGTCAATGTGTTTGACATGCTCGGCTTCATTTTCAGAAAATATAAGCACGTTATCTACGTAGACATAGCATATTTTCCCGATTTGTTCCCTTAGAACATCATCGATTGCTCTCTAAAATATACTTCCTGCATTTTTCAAACCAAAGGGTAAGCGGCAGAATTCGTATTTCCCGGGTTTTACATAATTCTTTGCCGCCCCAGTGTCGATTAGGATTTTCACTGTTCTATCAGCCAACTGTCGCTCGACGAACGGCAGCGAGCGTTCCCTAAAAAATTTAACAAATCATTGTCCGGTATAGAGTTGTTCTCATCGCTAGTATCTGCGACTGCGGACTCTGCTATACGCGCGTATTTTTGTTCTTGGGCCGAGTATTATTGTTCTTTCTGGCGACTCTGCCCGGTCATACGCTCTGATGCGTTCCGTCTCTTTTGAGATTCACCGTAAGTGGCGCTACTGTGGACTTTACCCCAACTAGTCTGCTGTCTCAGCTTGGAAACTGATGGATCAACATCCATCGGTTGTACAAAGGAAATCACCCTATTGGAACATATTTTAAGACTTTATCTAGCCAATCCCTATATATTAATCTGGTAGGCCTATGGATATTGTACATTTTTGCAAATGGCCGCCAATGTCAAATCTGTTTTGACATTTGTGGACTAGACAGATACAGAATACAAGTGAATAAGCCATGGCGCGATACACTCCCCAAGAACGCGGAATAATTGTGTCTATTTTTTTGTGGAACAATTCGTCCGTTGTGTTGGCGCAGCGCGAATTCCGTCGCCAATTTCCCCGCCGTCCGACACCGACTGCACAAACACTGCGCCGTTTAGCGACTAACCTTGAAGAGTATGGGACCACACGAGACGTTGCCAAGAGTGGCCGGCCCCGGAGCGCCCGTTCTGCCGAGAATATCGCCGCTGTATCCGAGGACGTCGAAATGAGCCCCGAAACATCGACCAGACGACGTGCCACGCAATTTCCCTGCAACGAATTTTGGGGAAAGATTTGAACATGTCCCCCTACAAAGTTCAGTCCGTGCATCAACTGCTGCCTGCTGACCGCCAAACGCGCGTAACTTATGCCCAAGCTATCCTCAATCTCGACACCGAAGTGGACGATTTTTCGACCAAAATCATAATGAGTGATGAGGCTAATTTTCACCTCAGCGGGAACGTGAACAAGCAAAATTATCGCTTTTGTGGAACCGAAAATCCGCGAGTGATGTGTTCCGGGTCGCTTAATTTTGCGTTTTGGGGATTTGCACTGGCCCGCCAGATCGCCCGATTTAACGGTCCCGGACTTCTTTTTATGGGATTTTTTGAAGTCCCGTGTTTACATTAACAAGCCTGAGACCTTGGAAGCCCTCATAGAAAATATCCGACACGAATGCGAGAATTTATCGCCTGAAACGCTCGCCTAAGTGATGGAAAATGCCATAAAGCGAGCCCGTATGGCAATCAATTGTGACGGCGCCCATTTGTCCGATATCATCTTCTCGACTTAACACGATTAATTCAATTAATTCATAAACATAATCAAAAAACAGAATCGAAGTTTTTCATTTAGAAAAAAAATAAGAGCCAAACAACATCGGATGACTTTTTTTGCGCCACCTTGTACTTCGTCTAGGACTCGACTTTGTTTGTTATTTGAGGCTGGTCCCTGCTCACCTTGTTGGGGTCTATTTTGTCCCTGTTTTCCTGTAAAGTGGGTGTTTTTCTCAAAATGTTTTCCCTGTCTTTGGGCTGTGCTGGTATAACCAGTGCCTTAATAGGCCTCCTCAAGCTCGCCATGAAGGCGTGCAGAGCATCACTCCTAATTTCTGTATTAAGAATGACCGCTGATTGTTCCTCATGCGTCATGGCAATTTTATTCGTGATAAAAGTGAGTGTTTTCTCAACCTCATCATAGTACATACTGCATTAAGTCTAGTTCGCCTTGCCTGATCATTTCTAATTGATACCTGAGAACGCGCAGAGACGTTTTATCGGCGTATGTGCAATGAAGTCTAGCAATGATTGCATCGAAATTTAGCATTATGTATAGTAAGCACTGTTTAGTATTATGTGAGGTAAGCACTGCGCGTGCGGCACCACACACTTTATTTTTTAAAATGATGCCTGGTAATGTGTTTCACTTCCATAGTATTCCCTGCAAGCCTGATATGTCTCTGTGGCTGATTGTCTCCAAGACACATATTCTTCGTGGTCACCATTAAAATACGGCACCGCTTTCGCACCTTCCAGTCTAGTCTCACATCTAATGCTGCGGTCAATTGTTACGCTTTCGTACACCTGCACTTGGGGAGCTTTTATTCTACGTGAGCTTACTTGGTTTCTCAGACGTTCGAGTTCGGCGTGAATATCGCCTCTTATGCGTTGTTCTTGTGCGTTAAGCGCGGTGCTGACTGCGCTCTCCATTATAGCTTTTTTTTTGGTGGATCCATTTTTGTTTGATCGAGTGCCTGAGGCCTAGATTGTTCTATAATATCCTCGTCGCTATCAGATTCTTTTTTAATGTCCCTCATTGGCAGTTGTCTAGTGAAATAATCTAACAATAGAACCGCACACATTCAAACTCATAATTAAATTTAATGCAAATAAATTCAATGCAAATTACTCACAAGATCACTTTACGCTGCCACTTTTATTTATTTATTATGTTTTTTATATTTGTTTTTGTCGCTATTTTTTCCGAACAGTCACTTACATGTTTGTAGGGTGTAAATTCTTAGAGAGTAATTCAATTCCGGTTGGGCGCCAATTAAGATGTTGGGTCCGTCCACTGGTTGCCGTTGGTGGGACGCAACTTATGGGTTGATACGATTAGGTATCTGAATCACCGTCCTTGTGGATTAGCAATATATTAGAGATTATAATTTGTGTTACGGCCAAGTGCTGGAGTCATGCGTCTTTATTGTTTAATTGGTTATACAAAACTGAATATGTTGAAGGAAATAAAAGAGAAACCTAAGTACATAAATGGGAATATGAATCTAAAGCTAAATACATACATAAATGGGAATATGAATCTAAAGCTAAAGACATAAGAATTAAATATGTATGTAAGGCGTATGGTCATGCTATGTATGAGCTCTTGGTCAGATGCTGTGTCAGCGTATTTATGCTTACATATGTATGTATGTGGAATTTGTCATATCGACGTTGCAGCTGCACAGATTCCTCTAAGACTTAGAGCGGGGGCAGCTCGCTAGATTGTTTGTTAACATATGTACATATGTACATGCATTAAACATTTCATATATGTATGTACCTACATATGTATGTATGTACATACAGGTTCAATTAACTTGAAATATATGTATACATATACATATGTATGTATACATGGGCATAGGCCTACAGATAAATGTATTTTGGCTATTTAATGTCATTAAATATGCAAAATTATATAAGTTACTAAGCATATATCTAAAATATTGATCTTTTTTATGTTACATCAATTGCAGAAATTAAAAATGATTTATTTTTCTCGCTGCATTTTGCAACATGCACGTCTGTGGATTCCACAGTGTGAAAGCTGTAAAAGCAGCTGTTAAGAGATGGTGGATGGAACGGTGGGAATCGCTGTTTCATATTCACTGTTAATCCCAAGCATTCCTCGGAGATGGATCAAGTGGGAATCGGGCCTTATGCACCGTTGGCCAAAGAGATGGTGGATGGTCGGCAGTGGGAATCGGGTATAACTTTGTACTATCGATGTTGGAGAAACAATCAACGATTGAAAATCAATGTTAACAAAAGCGCTATCGAATTTTTTGCCAGCACCATCATCTATTCTTTTTCAGCTGCAAATAGAACGTACGAATAGCCACAAATATATTCGTAATTTTTTTGTGCATGTTTTCGGTATGGATGAAATAAGTATGCGTGTTACAGCCTTAAAATTATGCTCCCATGCCAAAGAGTTCTCCGAAATGAGAGAAAAACCTATCTTATTACCAATTAAGTGGACAACTTGTAAGTTTTTGTTTATTCGCTACAACCGATTTTCATTCATATGTCCATATTTATGTTTTCTCTTTTAAATTTTTTCAGCACAGACAAACTTTGTTTTTACATTTGCTTCTGCCCAGAGTAGTGTAGAACAGGTTGCCGCTGTTAAAACCATATTCCATACCTCTCGGGATGACAACACAGCAGCCGAATTTCTTTCTGATTTGTTATTTGCATGCCCTCTCAAGCATGCTCTACGCAACCAGTTAACTAAGTACGAAGTCATAGTTTTTGCCAAGGGCGTAAAATTTTTGTTTTTATACTCTTGCAGAGTATAAAAATTTTTGTAACGCGCAGAAGGAGACGTTTCCGACCCCATAAAGTATATGTATAGCCGATATAGCCATGTCTGTCTGTCATCTTAAGAGCTATGGGGATAAAACTTGGTATTTAAACTACATATAACCCTGGTAAGATTGTCAGGATAAGACCACTATATCATATAGCTCTAGAAGAAACATTTTGATACAAATTGGAGTGTATCATGAAATTTGCTAATATGCTAGTATTGGATATAATACCTCAGATCCCAAAATTTAAATCTAATCGGATAAATAGAACACAAGTTATCGGTTCAAGCGCTGCCGGCAGCGCTGCTTGTCTACTACGTCATCATCACATCAACAGAGCACATGCAACGCTACATGAACTGTATGTGTATGCGGTCCGTGCTTTTCTTAGGCAATAATTTTCAACATGTAAAAAGTTTATTGCCAAGGACTGCAAGGGTATATAAACTTCGGCACAGCCAAAGTTAGCTTCTTTGATATTTATTAATTTATTTAACTTTATTTTTTTTTGTAATTTAAATCAAAAAGTGTAAAAATTAGAGAGCCGGTGACTAACTTCGGCCATGCCGAAGTTTTTATACCTTTGCAAGTATAATTTACACGTGAGCAATCCGACGTGTGTTTGTAGCATGCTATTATATTGTATATTTATTTATCAGCTATATAATATAGTTATCGTAATTTGATCAAATTGGTCAAGTTTGGAAATTTCATAAAAATAGCATGAAAAAATAAAAAATTTTTTTTGGAAAAGTCGCTGTGTGTGATTTTGCTGTTCGTATGGGAGGTATATGATATAGTTATCCGAGAATCCAAGATATACAAACCCTGCGAGCCCCCAGAAGCTTTCAATTTCAGCTCGGCAATATTAACGGTCTTAGAGGAGTTCGCTTCGATCCAGACAGACGGACGGACATAGCTATATGAACTCGCCTTCTCGTGCTGATCAAGAATATATAGTTTATGTAGTCGGAGATGCTTACTTCTATGTTTTGCCTAAATTAATACATCATTCCTTTTGCAAGGGTATAAGAATTAAGACCAAAAAGTGGTACTCCGCAACCACTCCTTGGTTTTTGCACCCATATATTTGATATTTATATAGTATTTTTGCCTAAAAGACTTTTTTCAGATAAAGCTGTATGCAATGAAACAGAAGTCGGTCATACAAAACAATCCTTGCTACAGGCGCTTGTTTTGTCGTTACGTGGCATAGCCGACGCCATGGAAGAAACTCCAAGTAGAGGATACGGTTGGCTTAACGATATGTTTGTATCTATTAATGCATGTTTTCAAAACTTTCCATATGGTCGGGAGGCACTTAAACAAGAGATACAGCGTTTCTTTCCACTGTTGCCCAAAACCTTAAATGGTTACATGGAGGCCATTAGGTGAGCTAAATATTTTAAATTGTCTTTACCTAATATTCAAAATAAACAAAACCGATATATTATTTAATTACTAATCTTAACCCGCGGTTTGATTTTCTCGACCGAAAGTTTTTGTTCAGTAAATTGTTAGTTATTGTATTTAGATGATGAGCCGTAAATGTATGTAGTAGGCATGTCATATTTCTGATTAAAGGAAAAATAAAAAATGGCCCATTTTTCCTAGGAAAACGTTTAGCACGTTTTTTTTCCAAAATGTTAACCTGTTAATGCTAACTTATTCAAGCAGTACGAATAAGTTCTAATTTTTGGCCTGACGGTATTCTACGACATTTAATTATACTGATATAATTTTTTCTTGAACTATGAAAGAAAGTGAATGAAATTCGAAATAATACATTTATATTTTTCTTAACCCTACTTCCTTGTTTGAAAACCCCCCTTAGTTCCTTGTTAGGGTCATAAATGATACTTTTTAATTTAATTAATAAAAATTGGTACATATTCAGTTTTTAGTTGTGTTTTTTTTATGTTTTAGTTATTGCCTTTACAATCAGTACACTAAGTGTAGCTTTTGTGATGATTAGGACAACAAGCCTTCTGGCAAGAACAGCAGAAGAGCCCATACTTATTTCCGTCTGCGTTGTAGGGACATAATTCGCATCGAGCACTTATTTTCGGATTGGTCATAATAGGCGCTATTGCTGAGCGTTTTTGGCTTAATGATGGCAGTTGATTTGGAGTATTCTTGACGAGAACAATGGCATTTTCTGCTATAGGCCTCTTCTCTCATCGAAGAAAAAGCGATTCTAAATACTCTCGTCGACATATGTATCCCAACTGCGGATGCAGACTGTATGTTGATATGTGTTCATAAATGATAAGTGCGCTAATACCGGATATGCCTAGCATACCTATATGAAAATAGGAATGACCTATATGTTTGCAGGAGAATGTGCCAATCATTTGGCCACAAGTGTCAACACCTTCTTGTTTTACTGTTGTATCATGATTATGATCGGTTTTTTACTATCTTCAATACTGATTTCCTTCATGTGGTGCTGTGTGGGAAACGCGGTTTTTGCAAGCGCAATTATCCTTTGATGCTTTCAACTTATTTGTGTCTATTTACCTATCGATTTGAATTGATAGATTTCTATAACTCAGTTGTTTGGAGGTCGGTTCTGTATGCTAATAAACTTTCCTCTCTTTGGAGACCAAGTCTGGATTATCCTTACATTCATGCTCGATTTGTGACTTTTCCAAGTTTAAATTGAAGACAACAATGAGCTTCCAATTAGAACCTATTTCTTCAATTTTATCAGAATCATAAGGTCCAAGTTCATCCGAACATAAAGTCTTCACTGTGGATTTATTTTTCCGCAACAGTTTTACATCTGAATTCAATGACTCTACTAAGCAAAAATAATGATTGTCTGCTTTCGCACACAAAAAAACGAATTAGTTGAAGACATGGTATCATGTTATAAAACATCAAAGCTTTTTATGTGAACATTTATCTTAGGACATGGGTCTTTCGTAACGTATCCGACTGGATTTTCGTGCGGGGTCAAATTTGACCCTAGCAAGGAACATGTAACTTATCATTTTTCCACGTTCAGGAAAACCAGATATCCAAAATAGGTTTACGAAAAGATCGATAAACAAGATATCTCGAACTAAAATAAAAATTATTTGAATCAAGCAATTAATAAAAAAAATATTTAAAAAAAAACAAAAAAAAGGGTCAAAAATGATACTGTAAGGAAGTAGGGTTAAAATTGGAAGTTGAGAGCTAAAATTAAAAAAACACTAATCGTAATACGGATTTTGGGATGTTTATACTATGCACCCATAGTGTGAAAGAGTCGATCCGTCTGTCCGTATGAGCACCTAGATCTCGGAGACTATCTAAGCTGGAGCCCCCAAATGGTATGTAGACTCGTGTAGTAAGTAAAGGGATCAAGTTTATTTCAAAATTTTTCCACGCCCCTTTCCGACCCCGCAATTTAAAAAACATGACATGAGAGAGAGTCTACGATGCGATTAGCGATTTTTACATCATCGGCATACATAAGAACTCTGGAATTTAAAAGAACGGTGGGGAGATCATTAATAAAAATGGTGAATAGTAATGGGATAAGGTGGCTGCCCTGTGGGACTCCCGATTCAACGCAAATGATCTTAGAAAGAGAGGACCTAAAAAGAACCCTCTGCCTCCTATTGGTTAGATATTGTGAAATCCAAGCTAAATCCGACTAAATTCAGCTTATCTAATAAGGTAAGCATGGTAAGCATCTAATAAGTAAGGCATGGTTTACCGAATCGAAAGCCTTACTGAAATCCGTATATATAACATCAGTTTGCTTTTGTTTCTCAAAGCCTTGGATTACAAAGGATGTAAACTGTAAAAGGTTAGTTGTGGTAGACCTATTCTTGACAAACCCATGCTGGTATGGCGCAAAAATAGATTTACATAAATGCTGTATTTGAGACGTCATAATTTTCTCAAACAGTTTTGGTATCGCTGACAATTTAGAAATTCCTCTGTAATTAGTGACGTCTGATTTATGGCCATAAAATAAACAAATTCTTCCATATAGTTGGAAACTCGGACAGTGTAACGGACAACTCAAAATGCTTAAGTAAAGGCGAGCACAATGACTCCGCACAGAACCTCAGGACACAAGCGGGAATACCGTCTGGGCCCGGTGAGTATTCCGGCTTAATCGTCATTAGTTCCTTAGCTACCAAACTTTCCGTTATAATAGGATTAAGAATGCAGTTAGATTTCGTTATAGGATATGGATATATCTGACTAGAGTTGTACTTAGTGGATATGTACGTAGTCGAGAAGATGCTAGCAAATAAATTAGAAATAGATTGATCAGATGTGGCCGAATCATTATAAAAAACTGCGAACAATGGTAGGGGGATAAAATTTCGCTTTGAGTTGACGAAACTATAGAACTCTTTAGGATTTTCGGAGAATTGCAACTTGCAACGTTGTAACTTGCAAATTGTCGATTTAACAACCAAGTAACGAGAAAGATCCGATAGTAGACCCGTGACTTTATACTTTTTGTAATACCTAGACTTAAAATTCTTCAGTTTTGACAACCCCCGCGTAAACCATGGTGATTTTTGCGTCACCACAGGAGAAACTAGGGCTACACGGTCATTAAAGATTGAGTCAACAGTGGTATAAAATAAAGAAATGGCGGAATTTATATCCGTACAAGTGTATAAATTAGTCCAATCAGTATTGTTTATTGCGACAAAGTCAGTCTTCCGAAAACATCGGGTGCTTACCGTAGGATCGCACTCGGAGATGGGCTCGCGGCTGGGAAACTCAATAGATAACTCTAAAGTTGGATGATAACTATCCTCTGGTAACCCCATTGGACTAGTTCTAGATACTTCACAAAAGCTAGGATCAGAAGTAAAAATCAGATCCAGAAATCTGCCAGACGTATTAGAAATCGAATTCAGCTGGGCCAACGAAAGCTCAAGCAGACCATCAATAAAATCATGACACCCAGAGGGCAGCAACGTTTTGCTACCATTAACTGTTGACCAAGTCATAGTGGGCAGGTTAAAGTCCCCTAGGACAATTAATAAGTCTCTGTCAGAAAGTAGTTCAACTATAAATTTAATAGAATCTAAGTGTAGTAAATAGGTTGGCCATTCCGATTGGGGCGGAATGTAAGAACAGGTAACAAAAATGGAAAAACGAGTAAATGATACCTTAACGCATATAAATTCGATAGTACTTGAGACAGGTATTGTTATCAGACCCGATGATAGGGCGGAATCTACAGCAATAAGAACTCCACCACCCCTACGATCAGTACGATCACGTCTAAAAATATTGAAATTAGAGGGTAGAACTGTGGCGTCAAAAACGTCAGGTTTTAACCAAGTCTCAGTAAAGACAATTAGGTCAAAATCAAAAGACAGACTATCTACAAAGAGTTTAGTAAGTTTAGTATTAAGGCCTCTGACATTCTGATAGCCGACAGAGAAGGAAGTTGTTAGTTTTTTGATAGAGTAAAAGAAGGAATAGATAAGGAAGGAGTGGGAATAGATGAGGAAGAAAGAGGAATAGATGGTGAAGGAATCCTTGTTTGGCCCCGTGTCTTCTTTTTTCTGGATGTAAACTCCTTCACAATTAAGCTTTTCGGCCAGAAGCTAGAACTGCAGATACAGTCAAAGAACTCAATTGGAACACTGATTTTAAAAGATGAAATTTCTCTAGAATATGAAAATTTGAACTTTTCTATTGATATATTGGAGACATTCAGTTTAGCCCGAATGTGGGCCATGACAGTATCCGATGTAGCATCAGGGAGAAGTCTCGAAACAAAAATGTGTTTTTTAGTTGGCACTCCCACCAATGGTTTCGGCATTGCAGGTATTGCATCAGCTACCGCATTAATTGTAGCATCAGTTGCAACAAGTGGCATTCCGGCACTACTATCACTAGAATCCCTATCGGCAAAATCCATGGGTGTAGATTCTTGCCCAGACAAAACGGACACTACAGACATCGTCTGCGGAATTGGAGTTTGCATTGGTTGAGAATGGGTCGGAACCGATATAGATGTGGAGACCGGCAAACACAAGGACAAATCAGAAGTCTGTTCTCCTGCCTTCTTACGCTTTCGAGACTCAGTCAGTAGCGTTAAACTACTAAACTGAGACTCGACAGCTTTAAACTCTTGCGAGAGTTTAAGAAAACTGGCGGACAGACTCATCAGGTTATCCTTTGTTTGCCGCATGAAAAGTTCCATTTCATCTTCCACAATACGGCAAGACTCACATCCCCATTTGAGACCCTTTTTTTGATCTAAAAGATCCTTTACCCTGCATGTAAAGCCGGCGCACTTAACATGTACTGTAGTTTTACACAACCAACAGTAAATAAAACTATTCAGGGGTGGGGCGGGCTGCAAACAATTTTTAACCGAACAGACAGTCATTATGAGTTAATTAGATGAATTAGTAACCAAACAAATAAAAATGAGATATGTATTGGTATTAAAATATATAACTCACTCTGAGGTCCAGAAATAATAAGAAAGCGAGATATTGAGGGTGCACAAGGGTTAAAAGATAAAGAGAGCACTATAGAGTCTAAATTACAGACACACAACAGACTGCAGTATGAGCGCAAATAACGGCGACAAGTGAAACGAAAACGAGAGAAAAAAAAAAAAGTTAAAGAGCGCGAGCGCGGGAGCTTAAATCACAAAAACAAAAACACTGCAACAAGAACTCACAGAAATTTCAAGACAACAACAAATGAGCGTTGCTTGTGATTTACAAGAAAGAAAAAAAGGTGGGAAAGAGAGAGAGAAAAGAAAAAAACCAACAAAGGTTTTAACAGAATTAAGGTTGTTAAAAATTATTAACACAAACACACAAAAACGCAAACGAGTGACATGGTGCAAGTTAGATTTAATATTATAATTATACTTTTCGATCGCGATGCCGATAACACAAAATAAACAAAATTATAAAATCAGTTAAAACGCGGGAGCTTAAAAAAAAAACACGTCCGTCTTCCTCGAGAGCGTTGATATCTAAGAGATATAGAGTCTATATTAAAGACACACAACAGACTGCAATATGAGCGCATGTAAGTTCGCGTTGATCCAGACGGACGGACAGTCGGACATGGCTGAACTCGTCTCGTCGTGCTGATCAAGAATATATATACCTTATATGGTCGGAGATGCTTCCTTTTATGCGTTGCACACTTCTGACTTAAATTAATATACAACTTTTGCATAAAGATTTAACAAAGGAAATTTTAAGATTTTAAAGAAAAAAAAAACATTTTTTTTTAATTTTCTTAAATATATCTTTTTTTTCATTTCATTATACTCAATCATGTGTAGGCCAAAGTATACAGCTGTGTTCACGAAAATAGCAGTGCAGTAGATGCTAACAAAGATTCAAACACTTTTCACATATTCCTTTTTATACATTCAGTTTTTTGACTTCGGTTTTGTAAAATGGTATGTAGACATAGTAAAACCGAAAATATTCCGTTAATTTTACTAATTTTTAACTTGTTCTTCACATTTTTGTGCTTAACCTCACAAATTTGGCTGTTCACAAAAATAGCAGTGTTTCGTTTAGTTGCGGAAAAAACAAATTAAAAGTTTAGAAATCTGTCAGTAGTAAGTGTAATTAATTAGATAATTATGGTGTACTATTATTTGCGTCAACTAACGCTAAAAATTTCATCGTAGTCGGAAAAGAAACGCATTGCTATGCTGAGAAGACGGAATGGAGCCAAAACCTTTAAAATCAAGGTAAAACTTAAAAAAAATTTCAAAATTTTAGTTGGATGTTCTGCAAAGATGTTCTCTGCTGCCCTAGACGACCAAAAAAAGTGGCGTAAAACGTGCAAAAACGTCTTTAGATGACTGGCACTTTGTTATATACAGCAGATTCAATCAGTTTGCATCGTCTAATTTCGTCAAACATGATCTAAACATGTAGGTAAGGAGTGTCACTTGTCGGCGTAGACTCCTAGAACAAGAGCTAATATCGCGAAGTCGAAGGAATGTCCCACTCTTGACTTTGAAGCCTGTAAATCACGTTTGTATTTTGACAAAACTCCATATAAATCTTCATATTGCAAAGTAGCGCAATATTTTCGGGCCAGGCGTCCTTAAAGTAGTCCTGTTTGGTGGTGCAGGGTCTAAACAGTATGTACGTCGCCCAGAATATACGGAATACCACCCAAACTACACGCTAAAACGGTTAAGCAATCCGGCATGATTTGGACTTGTTTCTCATATAAAGGACTTGGTCCAATACATAAGATTCATGAAAATATGAATCGAAATATCTACGTGGACATCATAAGGAAGGTTAAGCTCTCCTATATCATATGGAATCTGCCCATAAAATGGTCATGTCACCGGTCTAACGACCCAAAACCTCCCAAAGGAGCAAGCTCAAAAAATTTGTTTTCAATTCGAAAGAATCGATGTTATGCCAGGGCCAGCTTAGTCGCCGGATTGGTAACTCATTAAAAATGTATGGGGAAACATTCAGAGAAGCGTCACAAAGAGAAAACCTTCCAATAAAGCTTAGCATTGGGAAGTTATCCATGAAAAATGGCTACAGATCCCAATTCAGCATTGCTGGAGTCGGTGCGGCGCAGGTGCCAACCGGCTATTGCCAATAATTGGTTCAGGACTAAGTATTAAGTCCTAAGAACCAAAGGTGACATGAATTTAAAGTTTCAAATAATTTAGAATCGACAGATTGTAATTCTTAGTTGTCACTGCTATTTTAATGAACAGCTCAAAATGCCCTTCCTTCAGTATCTTGCTCGTTTCTGAAAATGGGGACTCTTTGTTCAGTCCAAAATAGTACTTATATTATTATATATAAATATAGATTATGAATTTATAAAAGATTGGTGCATTTTTGGTCTTTTTAATATGATTTATCAACTTTAAAGTCAAAGCTTGGGGCACTGCTATTTTCGTGAACACAGCTGTATATATCTGGCTTTCGTGAACTCTCTGTAGAAAAGCCAGAGAACCATGTTGACTTGTTTTGTTTGTTGGATCTCACATATTGTACATAGATTTTAGAATATTAAACACACTCGTATTGCAAGATAGATTTTTAGTTTCAATTGTTGAGGAGGTGTTAGATCATGGATCTCAAGAACGGACTTTTCCACGTTGACATTAAAGAAGAAAGTCGTATTAAAGTGTATTAATATCACACAGCTCGTATCGGGCAAGAGGCTGTCGAATAAATTCATTGGTCTATAGGAAATAATCAAAGTGAAGAGAAATGCTATGTATGAAGTACAAAAATCTGCAGAATTTCAGATCAGATCCTCCAGTGAACACAGTATTGAGCTTTGGCGTTATATGGAATGCTGTGACGAAAGCGATCTCGATGGATTATTTTAGGCAGATATTTATTTTAGGATGACCGAGTACAGTGTCATATAAGAACATATGTATGTATGTGCGGAGAGTTAGCAGCCCTGAAGGTGGTGAAACAATGTGTCATTATTAGTAGTAAACGAGGAGAACGAGAGAACTAACGTTTTAGATCAGACGCATAACGCGAAGTTGTACTTAAAGTTGCTAAAGTTGTATTTAATGTTGTTAAAGTCGTAAAGTTGTTAAAAGTTGTCACCTAAAGTTATTGTATCAGAGTTATTTTTGTTGTAATCCGTTTAATTGACTATTTCGCTATCTAACTATTCTTAATTTTAATAATCAACAATAATTCTTACATACATACAGTTCCTTAAGTGCAGAGGTATTGAAATTTTAAACCCACCTAGCCTTTAAATTATTGAAGATAGCGAAAAACTGGAGATGCTGTCTTTTTTGGAAGTCTTTCACTAATAATAAGAATATATCATTATTTTTCTCACTCTTGAAGAAATGTTTTATAAATTTTAAGTTAACAGTGTTTGGCTTTTTTATAACACAGCTTATTTCGTGATTACAATTCGTGTATCTCCTGATTTGCCTTATTTAAACCTAACTTATATAGAATCCATCCATTTTTCGATGCGATGAAGTGTGTATGCAGATTTGGCACGGTTTGATATTTATTATTAGTGAAGGACTTCCAAAAGAGACTGCATGTACAGTTTGTAATGGCCATATCATATCTTCAACGCTAAAAGTAGTTGAGAATTCAAACTAATAAAGCGAATAACAATCAGCAAAGCTTGAAACTGCAGATTCTGCCTCATTTTATATGCATACCCTTGGGCGCCATGAAATAAGTGTAAAGAGCTTCGCCTTAAAAAGACTCTTCGAATTCAAGAGTATCATCTTTGAGACATGTTCAAACGTCCACCAACCGCAAAAACGCATATACTTCCGTAATGATGAGCCTCTTTGAAAATATCGATGATTCGTTCGAAATTTTACTTATTTTTTGTTATATTTTTATTTTTATTTGCAATCTATCCTAAATGGAATAAGCAAATATTGTCAAAGGTAATCATGAAATGGGGGTGGAATCACCAGTCCGTCTCTGTTCTAAATACCGGGTCAAAATTGTAAGAGTATTTTTTAGGGTATTTAAATACATTCAAATAATGATTACAATAGGGCACAGCCATTTTGGTGGAATATTCAAATAGAGTAATTCGGGGTTGCTGATTCCGAAATGACCTTAATTTTTTCTAATTTATCTCTTGTTTTCGAAATATACAAAAAAACCGAGTGAGTGTCACATCGAAATATCTTTTCTTTCCAACATCAGATATTTTAAAAAATCTGATAAATATTTGGATGAACTAATAGGACTCACAGGGTGAAATGGACTCATGGACTCATAGGGTGAAATAGTATATTTAAGTCGCCAAAATGTATAAAGTATATATATTCTTGATATTCAGCATCAACAGCCGAGACGATCTAGCCATGTCCGCCGGTCCGTCTGTATGAAAACCTAGATCTCTCGGAGACTATAAAAGCTACCAAATTTGGTATGTAGACTCGTATACACGTCAGCACCGTTCGTAATTTTTGTCAAGTAAATGTCGGTATATGTGGTCGCAATTGTCAGTGTCAGTATTAAAGTTAAGTCGCGTGGCATTATAGAACGGTGCTGACGTGTTAAATAATGTATGTTACAATATAGTTAAATGTCACATAATTGTTAAACGTTTCTTTGTACTCTGTAGTTGCCCTGAAGACTGTTGCCGAGGCGTAACCGAAATATATCGGTTCCAAATATAAAATTAGAAATTGCGGTTTTTCATTGTTATTAAATCAACTGACCTAAAGCCTGATGAAAATAGATTATAACAACACAAAGTTCGCCAAAACAATCAAACACCTTCTGAAATATTTAAAGTTTTTTTTAAATTTTTTTTTATTTGTCTAGATTTCGACCTTATTGAAGTTAATCAAAAAAATTTGTTTGAGCGGGGCTTCAGGTCAATCTTACTGATTTATTTGTAAGATTTTAAATCATAGGCAGCACAAAAGGTGAGCAGGTTGTCTGCATAGCTATTTCAAGAACCACCAAGTTCTATTATCAGCAGACTTCGCTAAAGAATCCACAATTGTAATGGCCATACCA
This sequence comes from Drosophila willistoni, assembly GCF_018902025.1. Lineage (NCBI taxonomy): Eukaryota > Metazoa > Arthropoda > Insecta > Diptera > Drosophilidae > Drosophila > Drosophila willistoni. Next base: position 393,790 of record NW_025814055.1, read on the forward strand.
TATCTTCAACACTAAAACTAGTTGGGAATTACATTGCCAACTAAATGAAGCGAAAAAATTTTTTTAATTTTGTTTTTTTGGAAGTTGAATCGTGTCTACACGACAATGGACAAGGGGGGAATTCAGGAAACGGTTCAAATGGTACTATTCGCAAAAGTGTCCATTAAACTATTGAAAACCAAAAATTAAATATTATTTTTTAAATTTAATTTTAAATGGTTTAAAAACTAAATCAAAATCGAGGAAAAATATCAAAGCTAACTTCGGCTATGCCGAAGTTTTTATACCCTTGCAGTCCTTGGCAATAATATTTTTACATATTGAAATTTCTTTCCCTGCAACTCGATTCAACAATACACAAAGAAAACATTACTCTTTTTACTACAATTTTTTCTTCTTCCATCATTCCCTACGGAAAGCACCTCACGCATCCACATACAGTTTATGTAGCGTTGCGTCTGTGTGTGTATGCATGGGCAAGCAGCGCTGCCGGCAGCGTTTGAACCAATTTATATTGACTGATGATTTTGCGGGGAGTGGGAAAAAGGGTCGCGATCTCGAGCTCGCAGCTTGTCGACAGAGGGACGGCCAAAACCCGAATTTCGCGGGGAGATCGCGTTCCTTTTTCTCCTTCCTCGCAAAATTCGGGCCTTGGCCGTCCCTCTGTCTAAAAGTTGCGAGCTCGAGATCGCGTTCCTCTTTCTCCCTCCCCGCAAAATTCGGGAATTGGCCGTCCCTCTGTCTAAAAGTTCGAGGACGATCGCTCGATCGACCCAAAAAAGGTCGTTATGACCCGTCATAAAACTCGAGACACACAAATTTTTGTGAGCGTCGACTCGCAAAAGTGACGTTTTTCTCTGGCCAGCCTCTGCTGGTAAAGAGCCACGGGAGCCAAAAGAGCCACTACGTGGCCATCCTTATTTTATATCCAATACTATCACATTAGTAAATTTCATGGGGATACTCCAATTTTATGAAAATGTTTCTTCTAGAGCTATATGATATAGTGGTCCGATCCTGATAATTGCATACTTGATCTGCTCCAGATAATAAAAAGCACAGAAGCCCGATAGCTCTTAAGATGGCTGAGTAAAACGCATACGCACGGGCGGACAGAAGGGCAGACGGACATGGCTCTATCGACTCAGCTTCTCATGCGGATCAAGAATATATATACTTAATGGGGTCGGAAACGTCTCCTTCTGTGCGTTACAAACATCTGACCAATTTTATAATACCCTCTGCAAGGGTATAAAAATTACTTTTATACTAGAAGTCAACTTTATTTAACGATATTCGGTTCTAAAACTGAAGTTTGCAGAAAAATTGTATAATCATTTCTTAATTCAAATATTTTGAAAATTTGGTGAAACGGAAAAACTCAACATTTGATTTACGCCATCACATTTTCGAAATCAGCCACTGCGACCACGACTTACTAAGTTAATTTTTATAATCAACCAATATTTAATAAACATTAGATTACAATATCTCTGTCTCAAGAATGCTTTCTACTTTTAATTACTTTAATATAGCTTTTTATCGTATTGGTGAAGGTTATTATGTACAATTTTTATATTCGATGCAAGTGTTGAACTTTCTGTCTTAAATTTCTATTAAACTTTGAAAAAAAATTTTTTTTCAGGAATATGGGTCATGGTGTTTCACCTACTTGCCGCAATCGCTACTACTTGTTTATTCAAAACATTTTACGCTTTCATGTGGCAGTAATGTCAGAATGGAATACTCAGCTGTTGATACGGGATCCTGAAGCTATTAGACAGCTACAAATATATGCTTACAAAGTGGCTCGTGATAGAGACACGCCTTGGGATGTAAGATCCATAGCTGGATTGACCATTGGACACAATGCTAGATTTTTGCACGAGTTCGATATTTATTTTAAAAATTGTTGCAATCCACTGGGTCTCAATGAACTACCTGTTCAGGCAGCTGCTTTATTAGTACTTCAAGCTGGAGAATATACAACTTTGGCCAAGAACGCATTAAGCATACTACAACGGATTTTGGCAGTGGCTACATCGGATGAAAATTTTTCAAGCATTTTGGTGTTTCTGTCCAAAAATCTGTTAATTTATTCAAAATCTTTGGGCAAAGTTACAGAGTTACATGATTCCGCACTAAATTTCTTTAAATTAATTATTTGTGCCTTACAGGAGTTTTCCGTGTATCACATCTGTAGCAATATAGATTCTGTTCGCCACACATGTAGTGCACTGCTAAGGCAAGTGCTTCAACTTGCGTTGTCTCTGAATCTAGAAAAGGCATTTAAATACGTTTATGCATTGTTTGAGCGGCAGAAGATGCCTCTTAGTAGCCGATGTCTAATACTGGAGCAACTTGTACTTGTACTGGATGTAAAGTTGGTTATCAGTAATTGTCCTAGTCTATTCAAAATGGTCTTTCCCAAATACCTAGGACATGAAGACTGTGTTGATTCGTTGTTTAAAAGTAAGTATGCAAAATCTATAATTAACTTGTATATTTTTAGTCGTCAACCAGCTCTACCAATATCAACACATTCTCGCGTAAATTTGTGAACTCCAAATCACACCTGGTTTCCAAAGAAAGATACTTTCTCTTAAAATGTCTAAAAGAGCCTAATAAAAAATGTTTTTAGTTCGTTACTTATTCGTTAAATGAGATTCATATCCTTTAAGCCATGATACATTTGCCTGACAAGGAGAAGGTCATCGAATTTGAGAAAAGTGGGATGTGAAATTTTCAGAGTATAATTTGAGGCTGTGTAAAATATAAAAAAAAATTTAAGAAGGTAACATTGACTATGCCGAAAACCAAAGCTATCTTTTTTTTTTTTTACCAATTTTATAATACCCTCAGCAATGGTATAAAAATGTCTTCCGTTATCAAAATTATGGCCAAATAATTTTTTGAACCAAAAATTTAAAATTTTGTGCAAAATTAGCAAACAATTATATACATACATACGGTATACATTTCCTTTTTTTTTTATTATTAAGTTACTTTCCAGCTCTTGCTAGACGGAAGATTTATTGGGCCTCCCCGATTTTGAGGGTTAACGCCAACGCCAATGCAATAATTGAGTCACAAAATTGAAAGAATAGAAATGTTTTTACAATTATGTATATGTTTTGTCGATTTGTAGATGTTGTTATCGATATTTTTCTTCGTTATTGATGCTCTCATCACTAATGATAAAAACATACATGTATGGTTATTAGTTTTAATGATATATGTATTAATGTTTTGGTAGTATGTTTTTAGTTCATAAATCAATATTAGCCAATCGTGCGAATGATGTTACTAATTTATATGTGTTAGTTGGCTCCTCAGCGAGCAACTGATAATTGTCATTGTATCGTAGTAGGTTCGGAAATTTATTTCTTATGAGCGTAAATTTGGTGCAGTTTAATAATAAGTGGTATATGTCTTCTTTTACATTGCAGGTCTCACATAAATCACTGTTTATATTCATTTTATGAAGTGTATGGTTGTCGAATGCGTGCGTTAGGATTCTATTTAATTGTTTTATTTCCAAAGAATGGAAGGATCCTTTTTTGTGGAACCATGGAAACAAAGGGAAATAATAAACAATAACCTCTGTTTCTTTCAAAGCAAAAAGCATTAAACTCAGATTCCCAGTCAGATTTAATTTTGTTATATATGTAAATAATTAATCGCGTCATTTATAGGCCATCTGGCTGAGATAAAGACTCCATTCGTTCTAGCGTTCTTTTCTTGTATGTCGACGTGGCTGGATCGATGGATTTCAATACTGGTTATAAATATTTCATCTTCTACTTTTTTCAAAATATCTATAGCTAAGCAGTTGTCGCTGTGTTTTTTGCTTAAGGGCTGAATTGACCCCAAGATGTCTGTTACGATAGCAATTTTTTGAAAATAATTTTCAATTGCCATGTCTATTGCCTTTCCTATAGCAATTAGCTCTGCGCTCAACGATGATCTCTTGGACCCTGTATAAAACTTTTTAGTGGTGTTTGAATTTTTGTGTGTAAGGGCACTGCCCTTAAGTCCTTTAAAACTGAGCCGTAATTTCGTATCCCTCCTCACGGAGTGTTTAGTTTATCTTCGAGTAGAGTAGGAATAGTTTCTTTATTGGCAAATTTTTTATTATGGCAGGTTCCTTTGAATAAGTTAGGGTCAAATGTATTATTATTATTATTATTATTTATTATTAATTATTATACAAAATAATATAATAATTAACGGGTTAAGAGTGCTAGCTGCTAAGGCCATCGACTCGACCGTTAACTTATATCTTATTGAGTAAGTTATTTACATCTAGGAATTTGATTACTGATTTTATGTTATTGAGTGTGGGTGAAATAAGAAGAGAGGTGGGTTGGGTTTGGCCAAATAGACAAATCCTTGAATTACGCAGTTGTGGGCAGGTATCCAATATGTGTCTGGTTGATAATTCTCCCTCGCATTTCGGGCATCTGGGCATAGCTTTCCCATTTAGCAGATGGTCGTGGGTTAATGCGGAGTGACCCGTTCTGAGGCGGGTGATGATATTGCAATGTCTTCTGTGGCATGAAGGTGGATATCGGACTGGTTCCTTGCTTGGGTTAAATTGTTTAAGCCTATGATCGTAACTGTCCCATTGAGTGATTTCCTTTTTTCTTAGTATCTCCTTAGTGTTGCGCCATAAGTCTTCTCTGACACCAGGGATGACAGTCAGGCAAGGAGAATGTCCTGCCTGTTTGGCCGCTGCATCTGCAAGCTCATTACCTTTTACGCCCATGTGACCAGGAGCCCAAAGGAGTTTTATTTTGCTAGCGTGTTTAATAAAACTTGTAAGATGTCGAATTTCACATATCAGGCTAGTTTGGTTGTATATGTTATTAACTGCATTGAGGGTAGAAAGACTGTCGCTGCATACTATGAATTTGCCTTTAAGTTCGAGAGCGTGCTTAATTGCTTTAAGGATTGCAACCGCTTCGGCAGAAAATATTGAGAAATATGAGGGGAGAATTCCAGATGAGACGAGGGCTCCAGATTGGCTAACGACTGCGAAGCTCGTGGAGTCAATTGTTTTCGATCCGTCACTGTAAAGCCAGGTCCAGTTGGGGACTTTTTCCGTTTCGGCAGCTAGCATTTGCTGAAATACATTTTTTTGTATTTTTGATTTTTTTAATAAGTTAAGAGACGTGTTCACGGTGTGGCCCGGAAGTTGCCAAGGAGGAGATGGGCTGATTTTGTTCCAACGATATGGCATATCCAGTTGATGTTTTTTGAAGAAACTGGAACATCTGCGTATAGTAGACATGACTTTGAACCTTCGTCGCTGTTTAACCGTTGTATTGAAGTCTTTTAGCAGAATTTAGTTGGTCGAGCAGAGAATTTTAGGTATAAGCTTAAAAGTCAGTTGCGCGGCTCTCGTCTGTCCTTCAGGAAGCCCAGCTTCCGCTAAAAGGCATTTCGTCGGAGTTGTGGGGAAGGCGCCAATGCTACGCCGTACTGCTGCATGGTATGCGGGGGAGAACAATTTGATGTTGGATGGCGCACACCATCCATGGATTGCCAGCCCATAGTCGATTTTGGCCAGTATTAGGGCTCTTGTCGCATGAATTAGAGATGTTGGATGGACAAGAGAACGCTTAGACCCAAGAAACTTAATGCTATTAAGGCGCTTGTTAAGGCTATCTCTAAGATTAACACAATGTTGATCGTAAACGTAAGCCTACTGTCGAGCGTAAGGCCGAGAACTTTAAGACTAGATGTATATTCTAATGTTGTGTTATTTACCGTTAGAGTTGGATATGTGCAACGATGTTTTTTACAAATATGAAATAATTTACATTTGTTTAAGGCAAGAGTGGCCCCTGAGAAATTACCCCATTCAACGATATCCATGAGTATTTGTTTAAAAGTAAGAAATAGTGAATTTGTGTTTTTGCAGTTGCTGTATATTATAGCATCATCCGCGTAAACGGAGAGTTGTATTTTTTTGTGTTTTAGTATTATATTGTCTAGGGAGTGGAAGGCAATCATGAACAATACTACTGAGAGTGGTGATCCTTGTGGAATGCCGTTGTGTAATTTATAGAAATTAGTTAAAGTATTATTAACTCTAACACGGATGGATCGCTTGGTCATAAAAGCCTTCACTAGGTAGAAGGTCTTAATATCTACCCCCCACCGGGAAAGTTGCTCCAGTACGGTGTGCACACCAACGCGATCAAAAGCTCTTTCAAAATCAGTAGCCAGAATGGTTACATGATTTTTGGTGGAAAGAGCATCCGACGCGTATTGATGGATATGCAATAGTGAGTCCATGATACTGTGTTGTTGTTTGAATGCAGTTTGGTTGGGGCTGATAAGTTTATTTTTGGTAATAAACCACAAGATCCTTTTGGCAAGAATTTTTTCCAGTGTTTTGCTCAAGCAAGAGAGTAGGGATATGGGACGGAAGGATGTTAATTCGTGGGAAGGTTTGTTTGGCTTAAGGATTGGGATTATTATGGCCGTTCTCCATGTATGCGGATAGCTACCTGCATCTAACATTTTGTTGTAAATTTCTAGCAATCTTTGCTTTCCTTCTATTGGCAAGTTTCGAAGCATAGGATATGAGATGCGGTCATAACCAGGGGATTGCCCCTTAGCGTGCTGCAGGGCTGACTCTAGCTCAATCGATGTGATCTGAGCATCAAGATACTTAGCATTTATACACATTAGAGAAGTTTTCATCGCTGGAATAATTGGACCACATAGCTCCAAAAGCATTACCAATGTCAACCGAATTTTGTAGCTCAACATTATTATCTCTAATGGATTTAAGAGGCCCTGGGAAAATTCCGACTAATTTGTTGATATCCGCCCATAATTTTTTGGTTGTGGAAAGTGGGCTAATGTTAGAAGTAAAATTGCAAAAAAAAATCTCGTTTAGCTCTAATAGCTTCTCTTTTAAACAGGGCTCTCGCTTTTTTGTAGGCTACTAAATTATTGGAGTTTCGAAAGGTTTTATAGTTATGCCAGAGAGTCTGCTTTTGTTTTCTTAGATCTTGGAGACTTGGGCTGAACCAAACAGGGTTTCTTATCTGTTTTTTAGGATTGTTTTGTGGAATGGTTACGTTGGCTGCTGTTTTTATGCTTTTCGTAATTCTGGCAACGAAGAGGTTCAAGTCGTTGGTCGAAGGGAACTGGAAGTGTTTTTTACAAACCGATTGGAAGATATTCCAGTTGGCGTAGTCAGTTTTGAACCTAATTATAGGTGGGACCTTTTCAGGTTTTAAATGAGTCAGAAGGTTAATAGTAATAGGAAAATGATCGCTCCCGTGTAAATTTTGGGAAATGGACGATTTGCTGTATGGTACTAGCGATAAGGAAGTCATACTCAGATCAATGTTAGTAAAAGCGTTGTCAGTTGAATGGTGGGTGGCAGAGCCGTCATTTAAAATAGCTAAGTTTGTTCTGACTATGAGATCTTCAACTTGATAACCTTTGGGATTGCGAGAGCTGGACCCCCAAAGAGGACTCCAAGCGTTGAAGTCCCCGACATAGACTATAGGCTTATGAGCTGACTCTACAATATTTATTAAATCTGAGGCTATTAGTCTTTGGTTGGGGGGTATATAGGAATTAAATATTATAATATTAGGGTGGGATAAAACCTCAATGCCCATGAAGCAAGTGGAAGAGATTATGTTGAGAGTTTTGTGTGGGATGTTTTGACGTATAAGTATACCCACGCCATGCTTCGCATGATGATTGGAAGAGTTATTGAAAAAAAAAAAAGAGGGCGTCTAACCGGCTAGACACGATAGAAGTGAAACCTTCCGTAAAACAAACTGAGAGAGAATGAGACGAAAGCAGCATTAGGAGCGGGATAATTATAGGTTCATTATAATATTGCTATAAAGGTCATATTTTTTATTTTCTTCATTTTATTATTTTCTTCATTTTATTATTATTATTCATCCTCAATGTTTTCAATTTCAACAAATGATACGAGTGGCTTATGATAGCTAAAATATGATACAAATGCTTTGGTTTCGATGTTGTCAACATATCTTTGAAATACCGCGTCAATTGTTGTTTTTGATCGTGTTGTTGATTCAGTGCGATTGTTACACATTTTTAAACTGAATGTTGTATTGAGAAAGTCAATTAAAGGAACCGCTGTGTCCAATGCAAAATTTACGTTAAAATGGCCACTTAAAATCATTGGAACTTTATCGTAATATTTTCTAAGTATCCGCGATACTTCTGGTGTATACTTTATTAAATTTTCATGAATGAATTCCGAATGAAATGAAATGGACTATTTGCTGTATGGTACTAGCGATAAGGAAGTCATACTCAGATCAATGTTAGTAAAAGAGTTGTCAGTTGAATGGTGGGTGGCAGAGCCGTCATTTAAAATAGCTAAGTTTGTTCTGACTATGAGATCTTCAACTTGATAACCTTTGGGATTGCGAGAGCTGGACCCCCAAAGAGGACTCCAAGCGTTGAAGTCCCCGACATAGACTATAGTCTTATGAGCTGACTCTACAATATTTATTAAATCTGAGGCTATTAGTCTTTGGTTGGGGGGTATATAGGAATTAAATATTATAATATTAGGGTGGGATAAAACCTCAATGCCCATGAAGCAAATGGAAGAGATTATGTTGAGAGTTTTGTGTGGGATGTTTTGACGTATAAGTATACCCACGCCATGCTTCGCATGATGATTGGAAGAGTTATTGAAAAAAAAAAAGAGGGCGTCTAACCGGCTAGACACGATAGAAGTGAAACCTTCCGTAAAACAAACTGAGAGAGAATGAGACGAAAGCAGCATTAGGAGCGGGATAATTATAGGTTCATTATAATATTGCTATAAAGGTCATATTTTTTATTTTCTTCATTTTATTATTTTCTTCATTTTATTATTATTATTCATCCTCAATGTTTTCAATTTCAACAAATGATACGAGTGGCTTATGATAGCTAAAATATGATACAAATGCTTTGGTTTCGATGTTGTCAACATATCTTTGAAATACCGCGTCAATTGTTGTTTTTGATCGTGTTGTTGATTCAGTGCGATTGTTACACATTTTTAAACTGAATGTTGTATTGAGAAAGTCAATTAAAGGAACCGCTGTGTCCAATGCAAAATTTACGTTAAAATCGCCACTTAAAATCATTGGAACTTTATCGTAATCTTTTCTAAGTATCCGCGATACTTCTGGTGTATACTTTATTAAATTTTCATGAATGAATTCCGTGATGCTATTTATTGATTGATTCGGTGAAATATAAATTGCCACAATTAAAACTGTTTTTCCATTGCTCAATCTGGTTTCGCATGCACATATTTCTCCCACTTTAGAGAGCTGAACAGACAGTGATTCTAGTTGCTGTGCATTCATTCATTATATATTTTGTGATACATTTTTATTTACTTTTTACTTTTTATACCCTTGCAGAGGGTATTGTAAAATTGGTCAGATGTTCGTAGCGCACAGAAGGAGGCGTTTACGACCTGAGAAGCTGAGTTGATATAGCCATGTCCATCTGTCCGTCCGTCTGTGCGTATGCGTTTTACTCAGCCGTCTTAAGAGCTATCGGGATGAAATCTTTTTTTGGGGTTTTTTATTACCCGGGTAAGATAAAGTTTGAAAATCCTTAGGATCGGACCACTATATCATATAGCTCTAGAAGAAAAAATTTTGCGGACATGGCTATATCAACTCAGCTTCTCATGCTGATCAAGAATTTATATACTTTATGGGGTCGTAAACGCCTCCTTCTGTGCGTTACGAACATCTGACCAATTTTACAATACCCTCTGCAAGGGCACATAAAAAGTAAAAAAGTAAATAAAAATGTATCACAGAATATATAAAAAGCATTATGAAAAACTTCGACCAAGCTGGGAGTCGAACCCCGGCCGCCCGATCGCCAAGCGAGCACACTAACAACAGAGCCACGTCGACACTTTGCAAATTGCCGTCGAGTTCTGTAGTTAGTGTGCTCGCTTCGAGAGAATGAGATGCAAATATATAAAAAGCATTATGAATAGAAAAGCATTACGAAAAACTTCGACCAAGCTGGGAGTCGAACCCCGGCCGCCCGATCGCTGCTGATATTTGGGGCATTGGCGAGAGTAAAATGGGTGATCTTCTGAGCAGTTGACGCATTTCCTTTGTGTGGAGTTATCAGGCGAATGGGAAGGTAAAGTGCAATTACCACAAAGTGGTTCATTATTGCAGTGTTTAGCTGTATGGCCAAGCAGCTGGCAAGTTTTACACCTCATTGGGTTTTGGTATATACTCCCGTACTTTTACCGAATGCCATGCAATATCGATTTTGCTGGGAAGATTGTATAAATCAAATGTAACCAGAATGACTCCGGAGGGTTTAGTGCCGGTATCCGTGGTTTTGGTGAATTTGAATATATCAATGACTTTTTGATATCGCAGTTCTTCTATAATATCTTCGTTGGGAATGTCGGAGAGGTATGGAGCGTATATTGTGCCTTTTACTTGGTTTAGAGTTTCGTGCATTTTGCATGTGATGTCGCAAATGCCCGGTAGAGAAGGTGAGTTGATGAATTTTGCAGCCTCGGTTTGATTTTTTACCAGGATTAGCAGGTTGCCGTCACGCAAGTTATTGATGGAGGAGATGTTTTTAGATATTATTTATTTATTTATTTATAAGATTAGAAATAATATACAATATTAAGTCTAAAGGGGGTTTTTGTTAGTGGCTGAGAGTGCTAGTGACTATGACCTTCGACTCTACAATTTATTTTATAGCTTATCTGCTATCTTACAAGAGTTAATGAAATCAAATATTATATTGATGTTGTCGGATGTAGGGTTAGTGAGAAGTTCAATAGGTGATAAGTGTTGAAAAACTCGGGCTCTGATACTATTATAGTTGGGGCATTCGATGATGACGTGTTTGATTGAGGTGATAATGCCACAGGGACAGATTGGCATATTCGACCTTGTCAGAAGATGCTCGTGGGTTAATTTTGTATGGCCAATACGAAGTCGGATAAATGCGGACCATTTTTGTTTTGTTATGTTCGGGGGAATCCTTAAGCCTTTGCGATCGGGATTAAACGTCTTGTACCAGTGATGAAAAGTTGTCCAAACCCTTTCTTTTTGGGAGCCCATGTGTTTGGCGATTTGTCGTTTTAGGGAGGATCCTTCTGTAGGTGGTGTTATAAATAGGGGTGCGTGAACTGCGTATTGGGCAGCCTCGTCATTTACGTTTCCTGCTATGCCCATATGACTAGGTACCCAGAAAAGTTAACCGCATAACTGCGGTTAGTGTTTTTGGTTAGCAGAATGCGTATCTGCAAGATAAGTTCGTTTTTTGAATTTATGTTTTCAACTGCTTGGATGGTGGAGAGGCTGTCGGTGCAGATCACATGCCGATCTTTGTAGGATTCTGCAGTTTTGCACGCATTAAGAATGTCGTGGGCCTCCGCAGAGAAAACTGTGGAGCATTCTGGTAGGATCCCGCAGGAAACAATGACGTTGTCGGAAATACTACAGCGAAAGCAGCGGTGTTGTTGCGTAAGGAGCCATCGGTGTATAGCCATTTCCGGTTTTTGTAGGCTTTTCCGGCGTCGATAAATAGTTGTTTATAAACCTCTGAGGGGGTTTTATCCTTTTTGTACTCATGTAGCGTAGTGTTAAAAGAAGAGTTGCGGAGATGCCAGGGAGGGTAGCAGTTGCTTTGGATAGTGCGTGGCATATCGACAGAGCTAATGTTCTTAGCGAAATCTGCGACTCGACGAATAGTCGATTTCACTTTGTACCTTCTTTTGGCGTTCAAAGCGCTCCTGTAAAGTTTACTGAGCATTTTGTTAGGCGAGTGTTTGAGTTTGGGAATGAGATTATATGTAGCCTCTTCCAGTCTTTCACTAATAGAGGGGAATCCCGATTCGGCGAGTAGGCATTTAATGGGAGATGTTGGAAAAGCGTTTAAGCTGCGTCGAATCGCTGCGTGATAAGGTGCCTCGAGTTTCTTCAGATTTGCGCTCCAGCCATAGATAGGTAGCCCATAGTCGATTCGGGACAGTAGCAGAGCCCGAGTAACGTTTATTAGAGAGTTTGGATGTATTTGTGAAAATTTTGATGTGAGAAATCTAATTATATTTAGTCTATTGCTTAAGCTATTTCTGAGGTATTCGCATCGAGATCTAAAGTTAAATTTTCGGTCGAATATAATGCCAAGAATTTTTAGGCTGTCAACATAGTTTATTGTCTTATTTTCAATAGTTAAAATGGGCAATATACATCTGTGTTTTCTGCAAATGTGCAACATTTTGCATTTTTCTAGTGCTAATGTGGTACCCGACAGGTCACCCCATTTTTGTATGTCGCTTAATATTCTAGAAAATAGTAATATTACTTGGTTTTGGTATTTTAAGTTTGTATACATTATTGCATCGTCGGCATATACAGAGAGCCGAATCTGTTTGTGAGATAGTATTATGGTGTTTAGTTTTTCAAATGCTATTGTAAATAGGACCACCGATAATGGGGAGCCTTGTGGGATGCCATTATGAAGTTTGAAAGAATTAGAGAACGAGTTTTGAACCCGAACTCGGAATAGGCGTCGAGTCATAAAGGCTTTCACCGTGTGGAAAATCTTTGGACCGACCCCCCAGAGCTCAAGTTGCTCTAAAACAGCATGAATGCCCACGCGATCAAATGCTCTCTCGAAGTCAGTACCCAGAAGGGTGACGTGATTTCTAGACGAGAGGGAATCCGTCGTGAAACTTTGAATTTGCAGTAATGCATCAGTAGTGCTTTGTTTTCGTTTGAAAGCAACTTGGCTCTGGGAGATCAGTTTATTTCTGTTTAAAAACCAGACAAGCCGGTTAGCTAGTATTTTTTCAAAGGTTTTGCTCATGCAGGAGATTAGGGATATCGGACGATAGCTATTGATATAGTTTGCGGGTTTGTTGGGTTTAGGGATGGGTATGATAATGGCTGTGCACCAAGTGTGTGGATAGACACCTTTAGCCAGTATATCATTAAATATTTCGATGATTCTGACTTTTGCTTCTAAAGGAAGATTACGAAGCATGGGGTATGATATCCGATCGGCGCCTGGCGTTTTGCCCTTTGCGTAATGTAGGGTGGATGCCAGTTCAATAGATGTAATGCGTTGCTCTAGATGTTTAGCAGCTAATTTAAGCCGAGTGGGCGCGAATGAATAGTTTAACCATTGTGACTTTTTCAGCACGTATTCATTTGTGAAATTACGATCCTCTGACAATTCGGACCATTGGTTTCCGAAGGCTTCAGCTATATTTTTACGATCAGAGAGTAGCATTTGACCTACAATAAGGTGGTTAAGTGGAATGGTGGGAACACCGGTGCGACTTTTTATATCGGACCAAACCTTTTTAGTTGTGGAAAGTGGAGTTGTGCGAGCAGTAAAATTTCCGATTAAATCTTGTTTAGCTTGCTTAGGGCTCTTTTAAACTGTGCGTTTGCTCTTTTGTACGCTAGAAGCAGATTAAGCGTTATATTGCGTTTATAAGCTTGCCAGGACTGTTGCTTTAACTCACGTAACAGGCTAAGATCCGCGTTCCACCAATAAATTTTTGAAGTGAAAACTTCTTTAGAATCGTTGGGAGTGATTTCAGACTCGATGAAACGAAAAAGCGACACTAAACAGAGACACATATAGATCTTATAGTATTTAGCCTGCGAGAGAATGAGATGCAAATATATAAAAAGCATTATAAATAAAAAGCATTATGAAAAACTTCGACCAAGCTGGGAGTCGAACCCCGGCCGCCCGATCGCCAAGCGAGCACACTAACAACAGAGCCACGTCGACACTTTGTAAATTGTCGTCGAGTTGTGTAGTTAGTGTGCTCGCGTGTCTCTAAAAAGAGACATAACGACAATGCGAAAATGAGATGCGTGCTTAACTACAGAACTCGACGGCAATTTAGAAAGTGTCGACGTGGCTCTGTTATTAGTGTGCTCGCTTGGCGATCGGGCGGCCGGGGTTCGACTCCCAGCTTGGTCGAAGTTTTTTTTATAATGCTTTTTATTCATAATGCTTTTTATATATTTATATATTTTTTTGTGATACATTTTTATTTACTTTTTATTTACTTTTTTATACCCTTGCAGAGGGTATTGTAAAATTGGTCAGATGTTCGTAACGCACAGAAGGAGGCGTTTACGACCCCATAAAGTATATAAATTCTTGATCAGCATGAGAAGCTGAGTTGATATAGCCATGTCCGCAAAATGTTTTCTTCTAGACCTATATGATATAGTGGTCCGATCCTAAAGATTTTCATACTTTATCTTACCCGGGTAATAAAAAACCCCAAAAAAAGATTTCATCCCGATAGCTCTTAAGACGGCTGAGTAAAACGCATTCGCACAGACGGACGGACAGATGGACATGGCTATATCAACTCAGCTTCTCAGGTCGTAAACGCCTCCTTCTGTGCGTTACGAACTTCTGACCAATTTTACAATACCCTCTGCAAGGGTATAAAAAGTAAAAAGTAAATAAAAATGTATCACAAAATATATAATGAATGAATGCACAGCAACTAGAATCACTGTCTGTTCAGCTCTCTAAAGTGGGAGAAATATGTGCATGCGAAACCAGATTGAGCAATGGAAAAACAGTTTTAATTGTGGCAATTTATATTTCACCCAATCAATCAATAAATAGCATCACGGAATTCATTCATGAAAATTTAATAAAGTATACACCAGAAGTATCGCGGATACTTAGAAAAGATTACGATAAAGTTCCAATGATTTTAAGTGGCGATTTTAACGTAAATTTTGCATTGGACACAGCGGTTCCTTTAATTGACTTTCTCAATACAACATTCAGTTTAAAAATGTGTAACAATCGCACTGAATCAACAACACGATCAAAAACAACAATTGACGCGGTATTTCAAAGATATGTTGACAACATCGAAACCAAAGCATTTGTATCATATTTTAGCTATCATAAGCCACTCGTATCATTTGTTGAAATTGAAAACATTGAGGATGAATAATAATAATAAAATGAAGAAAATAAAAAATATGACCTTTATAGCAATATTAAAATGAACCTATAATTATCCCGCTCCTAATGCTGCTTTCGTCTCATTCTCTCTCAGTTTGTTTTACGGAAGGTTTCACTTCTATCGTGTCTAGCCGTTAGACGCCCTCTTTTTTTTTCTTTTGGGGAATGCGTTTGGTTTGTGGTATACAATTATTTGCTGCTCTACGGATTACACGAGTGATTTGGGCGACATTGTGATTTATATTACTGGATTGTGTTGATCGTAAATTGGCTACAATCTGAGATTGGAACTTTTTCCAATCAGCGCAATCTGTTATATATTTAGCAATGGGGGTGATGTTTTCTAAATTTGTTTGAAATATTGCTTTTTCTATATTTCTTCCACGGGAGTTAACAGAAGGGGCCCCCCAAAGGGGACTCCAGGCGTTCGCGTCAGTTGTAAGCAGCACTGGGTTTTGCGTGGTTTTTACTATTGAAACTATATCATCGGATGAAAAACTTTGGGATGGTGAAATATAGACATTGATTATTGTAAACTTTGGGTTCGTATTGATTAAGATAGAGTCGGATAGTATGGAAGAATTCGTTTGAATATATTCATGGGGTAGGCTACGTTTAACAAGAGAGCCAATTCCTTGTTTACTTGTAGTGTTTTCAGGTAGGTTTTGATTAGGAATCACGTTTTCCCATATCATCATCTGATATGCTGGAAGTAGAGGGATTTTTGTTTTTTATATTGTTTTTGTGTTTTAGTATTTTTGTGCAGTGTGTTGATGGTTCGGTGATGTCTTCGAGAGAAGACGAATATTGGGTAATTGTGTTTGGTGTAGTCGCGGAGCGCGTAATTGTAGATGAGCTTCGACTTGGACCGACCGAAGAGTTTTGCTCGTTTTTGTTTTGATTTAAATTCGTTGTAGATTTTGTGTTTTTGGTTGAGCGCGACGAAGCAGTCTCGTTGTGAGTTGTGGGTTCTGAGCTGACAACGGTAGCGGCGACGTTTGCAAAGCTAAGGTCTGCGTGGGTACGGGTCTGTCGAAATAGAGTTTTTTGATACGCAAAATTTCTTTTTGTTGTTTGTACTGTGGGCAAAGGGGGGGAGGAGGCCGGATGGTCAGCTCCACAATTTGCGCAGAGCGTGTGTGAGCAAGATTTGGGAGGGTGGGGTGGTAAATTGCATGTGACACAAATCGTCGGGTTGTTGCATTTCTTGAAGGTGTGACCTAGGCGCTGGCAGTTTTTGCAACGCATTGGACTTGGGACATATTCTCTAACTTTGACAGAGTGCCATGAAATGTCTAACTTTCTTGGAAGGTTGTACAGATCGAAAGTAACAAGGATAACTCCAGTTGGTTTGGGGTGTCCTTCAACAAGTCGGTTAAATTTAAATATGCTTTGCACATTTTGGGACTTAAGTTCCTCTATTATTTCCATGTCGGGAATATTGTTTAAGTATGGAGCATATATACCTGGAAGCTGAACGGTTTTAAGTAGCTTGTCGGCAATTTCTTTTGTTTTTACAAGTAGAAGAAGGTTCCCGTCACGGAGGGTCGAGATGAAGAGAATGTCATTGCTGACTCTTTTAAGCTCTCTATGGACTGCAAAGAAAGAGAACTCTGCTAGTGGTTTTTCGGAGTTTTTGGATGCTACTATTAAATATTTTGTGTTGTTTTGATTGATTTCTGGGAGATCTGTAAAATCTATTGGAAGCTGTTGAAAAGGTCTTTTCTTTTTCTTAACGGGGCTATCGCTGAGAAGGTCAAAGCGATTGCCCCTAAGGTTAGGTGGCCCAGAGGCCATGAAAGAAGTTTTATAAAGCACTAACACATACCCGCGGGCAGTTAGTCGCGGACCAGTGAAAAGAAATCAGAAACTCAGTGAGAAACAGAAGTTGATTAGCGAAAAGGAGTATTACTAATAAGCGTGCGCATTCGTTGAGAGATAGTCGACGACTGACTTGGAAATTATTCCAGTCTCAGCATAGAAATGTAACGGGAGATTTCGAATTTTAGTCGTCTCCAGCTACTGTGTTGGGTTCATTTTCAGCAATTGCCTTAAAAATTGATCTTAAATGGTCAGTAAAAGCCTCAGCCTTCTCATTATTGCTTTAGCGGCATTTCTCTTTTAACCGTTAACTGGTCTCTTCAGGTACTTAGTTGCTTTTCAAAGGCTGAAGTCACGATCATGTGTGTAGGGTAGTTTTAACACTTTCAGGACCGTAGTTTAATGGAGAGAAATTAACAAAATATTTGATTTAGTATAGCTACAAATATTAATCAAAATTAATTTTAAGGCCTTAGGTGTCCTGGTTCAACATTAGTCCCGAGTGGTAGATATTTTCAAAGAATACGTAAACGTAATTGATAAAGAAACTTAAAAAAGATCCAGAAAAAAACATCGGAGAATGATTTTTGTTGTCCATAAGAAACACTGTCCTGAAAGGGTTAAGTCTGAAGCTGTAGCTTTATTTTTTAAAAGTCTGTTTTTTAGTTCCTTTGCAACCTTGGTGAATTACCTTATGTCAGTTGGGCTTCGTGTTATCTGCCATATTTTACAAAGTTTTCTTTTTCAGCTGCAAGAAAAGATTGTCTGTTTGGGGTTTCATTTAGTGAAGGTGTAAACTTGTATCCAGCAGTATGAATTGAGTTTTAATTTCTTCAATTGCAGTATCAATGTCGTCCTGTGTCTTTAACGATACGCCTAGACAAGTACGGTCTTCAAGCCAACTTTAAATATTCTATAGGGCCTCTGCTTGAAACACGGTGTACAACCATAAGACACAATAATCGGGGAGTGATCAGAATTCAAATCGAAATTCTCCTCTATTTTAAAACAGTTTCGCGAAAATCCAGATAAGTTGGCCTACCTGTAGATAGCTTTAGGTATTTATTGCTTGTTATGCATTTATAAATTTCAGTACCTTTCCGGCTTAAAAGCCTTGACCATCATGGGTGTTGGGCGTTATAGTCGCCACCAAAAATTAAACTTCTACCAAGACCGCGAAATAAGGAGTTAAAATCTTGATGGTATATAAACTGCCGCAATAGATATTTGTGTAGACAAACATTGTATTTGAATCACTGCAACTTGCATCTTGTTTGCGCTAATGCTGTCTAAGATTTCATATTTAAGACGGACTTTTACAATAACGGCACATCCACCTTGGGATCGGGGAGTGGTCGTGGCAAATATTTTAAATAATCATAATATGCGCACCACAGAACTACATTGAGTCATAATTTTTGCGGTGCACTCAATCATTTAGTTTTATTTAGTTCGATGCGATCCCTCGCACTTCATGTTTTCGTTCCGTTTGATTGAGTGGATCGTATCTTTTGCTTCAGCAAATCGAAGTGATCGATCATTTTTGTTTGGTCAGACGAAAATATCGCTTCATTGCATTGCGGTACCTTGAATGATCTTTTCGTGGGTGAGCGGAGTAAACATGTTGTGTTGAGCTGTTGATTCCCCTCAGAGTTTTTTTGATCCTGCTTAATCATACTCATTGCAGATCTCTTTTGCGCAAATAACTCACAAAGTTTCAAAGCTCAAAACACATTTTTAAACATTTTTTGTGAAGATATGAATATTCCGGGTCTATTTGTTTTATATACATTTTGTTAATTGACATTTGAAGTATCATTGAAAAAATTTTAAATTATATATCTATATACATATTTCGAGCCGGGGCATCTCATCTGCTGAGGCTCTATGAAAAAAAAAAGGGTTTGGGGTGAGCACGATGGTGGGTTACAAGATCATCCGATAAAAAAAAATTAAATTGCTTCTAAAAGCTAAAAGATATCCACTGGTAATGACAAAGCGTTTTTTTCGAAAAATTTTTTTTTCTCTGTTTTTAAGTAAAATTTTTGTGTTTTGCCCTATTTGCCAAATTTTTAATTCGAAAAAAAGTCTGCTCACTGCAGACCAATCAATTAAAGCGCTATATCTTTGTTTGTGGGTCGGAATTATGTTTACCGTATGTTTAAAACAAGAATTAGATTAGCCGCTTTTAAGTAATGCAATTAAAAACGCTTTTATCCTTGATTTTATTTTGTGAAGGTTTTTGTAATTTTAAAATTTTATTTAATCTTTCAGCCATGATGACAAACGCCTTTTCAAATCAGTCCTTTATCGATTGGAATAATATGTGGTGTGACATGCTAATAACAACTGCAAAAGCTAGCGACGACCGTTTGCCAGCAGTGGAACGAATTATAATGCACTCAGCAAATTTATCACAGGAGTTTTTAAATCTCGTGCTGCATGAAACAGTACCACTGAGTACAAAGTTAGCAGCTATGCTAACTATCCGCCAAGTTCCGCTACGCCGCGAAGTTCAAATCCTTTACAAGCAGCAATTAAACGAGGCTTTGGTCGGCTTGGATGACCATACTCGAATCTTGGCTTTCCGCTTCGTGGTAGAAATGCCATGTCCTAGTAAGTGTTTTGGTTCAGACGAATTAGATGCAATAATGCTTTATTTGCAGCACAATGCAAATAATCCTAGCGCTCATATTCGTCAATTAAGTTTCGGTCTGTTTAAAAAGGCTTTACAGCGAATAGAGCTGAACTTGGCACAGCATATGAAACGACCAATATATAGTGGCGAGGAACTACTCAAATTTTTTACTAAATTCATGGCCAAACTATCTTATAATCTTTTTCCCACGGCAAACTATGGACGCCGCTGGATTTCATTGCGTTTGCTTCACCTATGTGTTGAAATCTGTTGTCGGCAGGATATACCTTTTATTGAAAAACTTCCCAATGTGACTGTGCCCTACTTGAAACATTGTTTGAGCGATAGTTACGAGCATAATAAGAAACATGCTTCTCATTTGCTCTGTATAGTAAGCAAGAAATCTCGACTACAGCCAGTCAAAATAATGGAAATGCTGCTATCGTTACGGCCTCCCGACTCATCCACGGGAGCCTATCAGTTGCAAGTGTATTGTCAATCGGTGGAGGTAGAAGAAGAATTACCTTTATTGATAGACATAACTGTTTATGAACCGAAGACCTACAAGGCTTTAATGTGGTGCTACAAACATTTGCGAGAGGGAACTTTTTTTGCTCAGCAAGACCTAGCTGAGGCGGCTAAAATTAATCCCCTTTACGGTTTGCTTTGTGCAAGTCGGCATTTAATAATGCAATTAAATATGGACAAGTTAGCCCAGGAAATGAAATGGAGGCAATATATTTCTGAGCTCTTGGATCTATGCATGGCTATAATCAAAGTGGTTTTGCCCATTGTGAGCAGCTCTTCACCTGAAGGATATTTACCGGCTAGTCGATATAATCAAATTAAGGATATGGAAAACGCCAATGTATTGCGCCGGCGATTGAAAGCTAAGACAGTTCAACAATTGCATACCACTCCGCAGATGGTACTACTATGCGGGTGGCGTAGCGTAAAAGAGATTGCTCTCATCTTGGGGGAATTAGTTCAACGAGCGCCACTCGAGCAGGAAAACCCGGACTCCTTTTTGCTTGAAAAGTCTCAGCTGTCTGCTATAGGCGATATTTTTTTGATGCTTTTATCCGAAACAAAACATCGCGGCGCATTTGAACAAGCATATGTTGGATTTACAATGCTGTGTCGCCGGTTTTGGCTGAGCGATGAGGTATCCTTGAACCAACAACCCAACCTTTGGGTACAAGAGGCAATGCTTATGATCGAGGGTAGCAACAAAAATCTCTGTCTAACTCGTCGCAGTGCTGGGATGCCTTTTATGCTGCAAGCGCTTATATGTACTGAGCTTAAGTTAGGAACACACGGTACTCTTTATAAAACAATATACCTCTTGTTAAATATTTGCGAGCGCCGCACTTCTAGCGTAGTCTCACGCAGCCACGCTCTTAACACATTACGAGCTCTTTATCGTTGTAGCGAACTTTCGGATTTCGTGGGCGAATTCGTGTCGCGAGGTGTGATTTGCGCATTAGGCTGTCTGCTCGCCGACGAATGGTCAGAACGAAACTCTGCAACTCTCACGTTGGCCGCAATAATAGTTCGTGTCTTTGGTGTGGAAAGGGCACGCTCTTACAAGGGAGACTTCCATATTCGCAATCGTATGACTGGTCGCGTATTTTTCACCCTCTATCCAGAGCTGTTCGATTTTTTTTACATTGGACTAAAACACGCAACCGTGAAAATCAACGACCAGAGTTCGGGGAACCGGTCTACTGAACAAACTATTCAACTGGAAGCCATGTTACTTATTCTGTGCCGTCTATATCCTTCTTCAAGTGAGGGATCAGAATCCAGTTTAAATGTAAGTGCTATAAATGTAATTAGTTATGATTTAATTTTTATTTGTTTTCGTGTACAGCTTATTGAATTCGTCCCGTTTCTTAAATCAATTACCAAGTCGCATGATCTAGTGACACGTCAACGAGCTTCTCAAATTATCGCCAATTTTGTAAGTCTACATAGGTCTGTCGAATTGATTCGGAAAATTATATTTCATCTAATAGTGCTGGAGCAGCAGCTACGACGGGATTTTTTACTATTGAAAAATAACTACAGTCGACTAAAACTTGATTGGAATTATCTCCACGGCCAAGTATTACAGCTGCACCACCTCTATAGAGTTATTCGTTGGACATATCCGTCTCTTTCTTGCTTGGTGGTATTCACTTTGTCTCAATTGGCTATTCAGGTTTGCCATTGTGATATTTTTGTGTTCATTGCTATAATAGATGTGTTAGTCACCATTATGGAGGATATATGCGACTTAAATCAAATTAACCCAAAGGTGATGGATGCAGTTTTTGATGTTTATCGGCTGAATCATGATTGGGTTTACAAGAGATGCGAAAAGAATGCAACTTCGCCGAGATCGTTTGCGGTTTTCGCACTTCATCTAAATCGTCTGATCTTTCAAAACAAAGGCATAATGCAGTATTTGAAAGATTTTATGGAACAGGAGAATTTGTCTGCAGGTATTGAGCAACTTCAGATAGATATTTGGTTATATATAATGTTCCAAAACAACAAAAACACTAGTAAAAACATAAGTACAAATGGACTTATTGATAACTTCGACATTGACTTTTATCGTATAAAAGGAGATGTCGCCCAATACTACGATTCTTTGGAAACACCATTGCGCGAGGAACTAACAGAAATAATGCTCTTATCAAAAAGGATACATATAAGTGTTCTAAAAATGAGAGATAAGTTAGTCATGGAAACATATTTTAGTCCAAAGCGGGCCTGCCGTCTTTATGCATTGTTAGGATTGTTGCCTAAGCAAACGCTTACTTTAGATGAAATACTCGACCATTGTTTAATTGACGATAGCAATGAAATACAGCCTGGTTTGGTTTTAAGCGTTAGTCGTCTGATTGCTGACTATGGTGTCGAACAGCATCAGTGGATGCCAGTTTTGTCTTACATTCTTCGGATTGCCAATCCCAGTCAGACAAAATATATGCGCCGTAAGGCTTCACAGTTATGCGACCGTTTGACACAATGTATCAATCTACAACTTAGCTTAGGTGACGTAGAAATCATAGGTCATTATTGCAGACTAGTTATTATACTTCTGACAGACGAATCGGATTCTGTGCGCAACTACATGGCTCAGATCGTAAACATTATCGTGGTCAATAAAAATAAAGTATTTTTAACAAACTCAGAAATTTTGCCGTCTTTGGCAATGCCCAACTTTTTAAACCATATATTGATCAATCTACAACAGCACAGTGTTTCGTATCTTTTGCGCCTTTACAACATTATTATAGAGCCTTTTGTCAAATGTTCACAATTTCAACATAAGCACGAATTATCAACTTTGTCAGAGGAAAACACGGAGCTAGACGGGGAATTTGAACTTTTTGAAAAACAGGAAATAAATCTTTATTGTGAGGAGGCTTATATAGTTTCCAAGGTGACAAGTTGCTTTAAAACTGTGTTTTGCAATAACGAACGGCTCATAAAGGCTATACATGACTCAAACACATTAATTTCATTTGATATCTTTGACAAGGAGATAAATCCGGAAAGTAGCTTAATGTGCAATTTAAATTTGTAATATGTGAATTAACATATATAAGTAGATGTTTAGTTTCTTTATTGATACTGCACAATAAAGGTTTGAAATTTGTAAAACCTCCTTTAATTTTATTGGAACGTAGTACTTTGAAAAGATGTCAGAACCTATTGTAATCTTTACAAAATATCAGGAAAATTACTTGTATGATATGGTAAGTATTGAAATTAAGATAGAACTAATTTTTTTTTTGCTGTAACTTTTGATGAAGGTAATATAAACAAGAGGGCTGGGGCTAACTTCGACCGCGCCGAAGTTTGTATACCCTTGCAAAAAGGGTTGGTTATATGTTGCTGATCAGCACGAGACGAGTTTATATGACCATGTTCGTCCGTCTGTGCGTCCCTTCGTCTGGATCAACGCAAACTTTTAGACCGTTAAAGCTACAGAGCTAAATGCATGTGCATTTCTATACACTGCTGGGGTTGTATTTAACAGAATAACCTTGGACCGGTGGACCCACGGCGGTGTGCGCGAATGTTGCCGTGAGTCAATGTCCCGTTAAGCGGCAGGTCATTGTGGCTTTCTACCGGATAGGTTGGCTAGGGTCGCTTTCTGTTCCATTTCCCAATGTGTTACAGTTCCAATTTACCGCACGGCTTTGAATGCAGCTTGGCTATCCACAAAGAGGTTTATGCACGACTTGTGAAATGAGATTTGTTGGTGTTTAGATTATATAAAATAAGCTAACATTAAGACAATTATAATATAGAACAAATGGAAATGTATTTCAATTAAGTATGTAACCCGATTATAGATATCGATGGCTCATCAGTCATAAGTAGATCTGATATGGTCAGCAGTAAACAATAAAGTTAATTAAGCTGCTATGGTTAGCTATTATCAATAAAGACGTACTTTGCTGACCTAACACTATGTCGAACTATGCACTGGTGAGCTCGCTATTTTGTACTATAAAAGAAATGCATTATTCTTAGTAAGATCAGATACCAATTGTAGCTACTTCGGGTGTGCATCGCTGTGTCTTTGGCCCCCATCTCTACCTTTGTAATCTCACTCCGAGGTCCACCCAATTTATGTGTTGGTTGCGACAACCTTTAGTCACTGGTTTATGTGCTAGTGCCTATATATATATATAAATAAATAAACATTTAATAACTTCAAGAAACACTAACGTCTTTCATAGAACATTTTGGTGACCCCGACATTGGCGGCTCCAAGTTAAAAGAGTAACAGACTTGGTGAAACCGTCATCAAGCGAGAACATTTGGTCAACTCAGGCGACCAATCTCTCAACAAAAAGGAAACTGGTCAACTAGGCGCATACTTTCTTTGCACGCTTTGGACACGACAATCCTAAGCGAGGGCACAAATTGATGAACATCTCACATCAATCTGGGGTCCTGACTAAAAACATCGCAATTGATTAACTTGGCAAACATTGCGTAGCCACCTTAGCGAATAAAAACAATTTATTGGAAAACTAGGAGTTGGTTTTCCGCAACGGGGTAGCAGTGCATACCCATTGAATAAAAGTTGATCAACTAGGCGATCACTTTATAAAAAACATTTTACAACGATTTGTGTCAACGAGGCGACCAAATCATAAATAGTTATTTTTATATAAAATAAAGTTTGATCAACTCATAAACTCTGTTGCATTCCCTGGCGTCAGCAATATCTGACCTAGTTAACTCGGTCAGTAACCCAGTATAGATTTTGGCATTGATCAGCAATTTTTGAAACAAAGAAAAGAAACTCAAAAAATTGGTTTCACTGTCGTGGCATTTATCAGTGTAAAAGAATAGGTATATTGGAAATAAAAATAAACTATTGTTAAAACACTAATCAAAAGGCGACTTCGATTTATTTCTTATTCTTATTTGTGCTACACTTGACCAATTTTAGGAACGAGTCGGAGCGTTCCCTGTCTTTGACAAAATAAATAAACTCCCATCGGGTTAAGTACTAGTACAGATAAGCAATTACATAAGAATATAAAAGAACATGGAGGAGTTTTATAAACAGCAGACAGAACGAGGAGAGGCAATCCAGGCCTTCATTCGGAATACCAAAAAAGATTCTTTCGCCAGGAAAACGAAGCCAGCTTATTTCGAGGAGAAACTTGAGCTCCTGGAATACATGTGGGAGAACTTCGAGAAAAGTCATCAGGAGTTGATGGACAAATTAAATAACGTGCGAACTGAAGATGACTACTTCGTAACGGACTAGTTCAGCAAAATGAAGACGGTTGTATCTAATATAGTGGAAGATTGGAAGGACCATTTGGCAGAAATAAAACTAGAGAGACAAGCTCGCCAACGAGAGGAAGAGCGAGTCGTGATCAAACCACTGGTTCGCAAGCAGTTCGATTCATTGTCCAGGAGATTAAGACAAATAGTGCCTGAAGAAAAAATGACTTACCGGTAGTCGACAAATGATGGATGCAAATTGAAGAAATCCATTATGAGATTCATCGGCTAGCTGAAAATCCAGCCGAAGCCGGATATAATATAGCTACGTTTGTGGCCGCAGAAAATACAATGCTGAAATTCTGTGTGGCACCAGCAGAAAATGTAGTGATACAATCACCACCTGTATTGCAATCGATACAATCATTGCAACTACCCAAAATTCCCATTCCAAAATTTGATGGGGATTATCTGAAATGACAACAATTTCATGACATCTATAAAAAGGTAGTTCATGAGTCAAATGTATCCACGATAGAGAAAATGTGGTACTTAAAATCAAACCTGTCTGGAGAAGCAGAGAGATTGATACGGCACCTGGAATTAACAAAAGTCAATTACAACACTGCTTGGTCAGTGTTGCAGGAACGTTTTAATAACAAACGAGTTCTAGTAACAGCCATACTGGCAAAGCTGTTTGATCACCCAAATGTGGGAAATGACGCAGCTTCTATAAAGAATTTGCATGATAACATTTTTGAATCATTGCAAGCCTTAAAAAATGTAGGCGTCAATATGGAATCGTCAGATGCTGTCATAATGTTTCATATGACACGAAAATTGGATAGATTCAACCACGCACTATATGAGCAATCTCTTTCCATCACAAGGGATCTGCAGGAAGTAAAGGATTTCCTATCTTGGAACAGCGCTTCCTAACATTAGAGGCGATTGGGAAACCAAGAAACGAAAATCGCAGCATTGACAAACCAAATCCAAGGAAACCATGCGCAACAGCATCTGGGACAAACAGTACCTTGTGTGCTTTCTGCGAAAGAGCAAAGCACAAACTCTTCCAATGTGAAAAGTTCAAAATCAAATCCGCAGCAGAGCGGCTTAATTGGGTGCAAAGACACAAACTGTGTGTCAATTGCTCCAAGCCGGACCATATGGCAAAAAATTGCTCTTGGAGGGGATGCTTTAAATGCGATAAAAAACATAACACAATGTTGCATTTAGAAACAGGCAACCAAATTGCTACATCTGCTTCTGCAGCTTTTGCGTATGGAATTGGCAGAAAATACACCCTGTTGTCAACGGCCAAGGTAGTGGTAAAAGGGATCAATGAAAGGAAAGGAGAATTTCGAGCACTCCTGGATAGCGGCTCACAAGTAAATCTCGTCTCAGAGAGACTGGTAAAGAAATTATCGTTAAAAATTAGCGACACTCATGTGCACATAAATGGAGTGGGTGGTCAACCACAGATAAGCAAGGCGCGAGTAAGCTTGGTTGTAAGGTCAAGATACAACAAGTTCGCAATGCTAGTTGAGGCATTTGTATTGCCACATATAATAGGTGACCAACCCACAGAACAAATAACGCAGAAAGTCACATTACCAGACAACATTCAATTAGCGGACCCAACATTTGATAAACCCGGAAAAATTGATATGCTGTTGGGAGCTGATGATCACTATGCTATACTGCTACCAGAAAGGAGACGGGGCAATCGAAACCGTCCAACATTACAAAACTCAGAGTTTGGATGGATTGTTGCTGGCAGAATTAATATGTCAACGTCAGCTTCAATCACATGTATGGTAGGCATGACGAATCCAGAGGAATCACTAGAAAGATTCTGGCAGCTAGACACACTAGAGCCAATAAAAAGGTACAGGAGTCCGGAGGAAGAGTATTGTGAAAAATTCTTCCTCGATAACCTACACACGGCGGCGGACAATCGACTAATTGTAAAGCTTTACTAATTGTAAAGCTTCCATTTGCTGAAGAGGCGTCATCTCTTGGAGAATCTCGGGAAGTAGCCATTAGAAGATTCATGTCGTTAGAGAGGCGAATGAACCGTGACATAAAAAAGGAGTATGTAAAATTTATGTCAGAATATGAACAGCTTGGACATATGAAGCAGGTAATGGTAGAACAAATTCCCAAGAACCATTACTTTATACCGCATCATTGTGTACTAAAACCAGAAAGTACCACCACCAAGCTAAGAGTGGTATTTGATGCATCATGCAAAACGTCATCAGGAAAATCACTGAACGACATTTCAAATCTTGAGACCTAAGGGTTTCAACTTACGAAAATGGTGTTCAAATAGCAGTCAACTTCTAAAGGAAATTCCAAAGGAAGATACGATTGCTGACATCAATCTCGGTGACACACTGGGACAAACAAGTGTCAAAACATTGGGAATCATATGCGCACCCAAAGAAGACCAATTATGTGGAAAGGCTCAAAGACATACAAAACGAATAACCAGACGAGTGGTGCTATCTGAAGTCGGTCAAATCTTCGATCCTCTAGGACTGTTCGCACCGGTAGTGGCAAGAGCGAAAATGTTTCTTCAACATGTTGCTACCGAACGAATTAAGGTGGATGGTGACCTACCGCCGTATTTGGAGAAGCAATGGGAAGCCTACCGAGAGGATGTACAGGCACTAAACCACATGAAAATTCCAAGGCATATTTTTGATGGCAAGGTCCCCACTACAAAGGAATTGCATACATTTGTTGATGCATCAGAAAAGGCGTATGGTGCGGCAGTTTATGTCCGATCAACCTATAAAAATGGCCAAATTTCGGTCAGATTGTTGTGCGCCAAGTCGAGAGTAACTCCCCTGGAAAAACAGACACTGCCCCGGCTGGAACTATGTGCAGCTGTACTTGAAGCTGAACTCACGGATAGAGTTCGACAGGATCTTCAATTCGGATCAGAAAGTGTGGAATCATTTCTCTGGTCAGACTCAACGGTAGTACTCTCGTGGATTAATTCACGGGCATCACATTTCCACACGTTTGTGACTAATCGGTTGACAAAAATACACGCAGTATCACATCCAAGGCAATGGCGTCATGTGTCATTAGCGCTCAACGCAGCTGATGTTCTGTCTCGAGGCATATCAGCAGTTCAGCTTAGGACACATACATTATGGTTGTATGGACCACTATTTCTGCATGGACCACAACGTGGCTGGCCAGCACCATTTAAGCCTACAGAGCACACGATGGATACCGCTGAGAAGAAAACCAAGGTATTCAGCATGGTGACTGCCACGGCAAACAACAAGAGTAAATGGATAAATACGGTAAATCACAGAAATTCGTTTTACCGGCTACAGCGAATAGTGGCGTATGTGCTACGGTTTTGTCACAAGCAGAACAGGAAACCAACGGCTCAGTCACAGTTGGAAGAGTTGGACCAAGCACGGAGAGTGATCATTAAGCAAATTCAAGAAACAGGATTTGCATATGAATTACGGCACTTAAAGAAACGACATGATCAACCGCTAGATCGCAAAAGCACGGTGGCAACATTGCCACTAATACTGGATGAACATTCAATCATACGAGTAGCAACTCGGCTACAACAAGCACCAGTATCAACGGAAACAAGGAATCCATATCCCTTTCCGTATAATGATCCGGTGGTAAAAATTATGCTACGGAAACTTCATGAAGAGAATCTTCATTGTGGACATGACGCACTACGCGGAATAGCTCGGCAACAGTACCACATCATTAAGGTGAAACCGATGGTCCGGAATGTGATCCAGGGCTGCGTAGTATGCACCAAGTACCGGCCTCAGTTCTTTAAACAAGTCATGGGCGACTTACCTGAGCATCGGGTATCTCAGAATAGACCCTTTCTCAATGCCGGAGTAGACTATTGTGGACCATTCTGGATCCACCATAAGGTTCGAGGAAAACGTCCCGACAAAGCCTACATTGCAGTATTTGTATGCTTTGCAACCAAGGCAGTACACTTAGAATTGGTCGGAGACCTGTCCATCTCCTCATTTGTGGCCGCTTCAGCGCTTTATTGGGCGCAGAGGAAGATGCCAGACATTATACTGCGATAATGCAACAAACTTTGTTGGAGCAAACAATCAACTTAAGGAACTGACCGATACAATACACTCAGAAACTCAGGTAGTATCAAGGAATTTTGCAATCAAAAAGGAGTGCAATTTAAGTTCATACCACCACGGTCTCCACATTTCGGAGGATTATGGGAAGCTGCGGTAAAGTTCGCTAAGCATTTACTGTTGAAAAACGTATCGACAGCAAACTTAACGTTCGAACAACTGTCTACCATCATTGTCAAAGTTGAAGCAGTGCTGAACTCTCGTCCGATAACGCCAAACTCAGACGATCCCAACGACTTAACAGCTCTAACCCCAGGCCACCTATTGATTGGAGAACCATTAGTAGCCCAACCAGATGCAGAGCCAATAACACAGCGATCGATTCCAGAGCAATGGGAATTAGTGCAACGGCTTAAGCATACATTCTGGACACAATGGTCTCAAGAGTACCTACAAGAATTGCAGGGTATATCCAAGTGGAAAAAACCATATAACAATGTCAAAGAAGGCATGATGGTAATTCTAAAGGAGGATAATGTGCCAATTTTGCAGTGGCCAATAAGACGAATTGTTAAATTATATCCAGGCCTGGATGGATACGTCCGCGTGGTAGACGTTAAAACAGCCAGAGGCACCTACAAGCGGGCTATCCATAAATTGGCTCCCTTGCTTAGAGAGACGGCGACAAAACGTAAAATCGAGGCAGATGACACAAAATCGAATTCCCAAAAAGATCCTGGTATCGAGGACACCGCAGAACCAAAAACAAAAAGACGCTTATCGATCGGTCTGCCACCGTTGGCAATGACGATCTGCCTAATGCTGTTGTTATTTCCTATAGCATTTGCTCAAAGTTTTCTTCGCCAAGGCTGTTAGATCATCCAACATGACTGCTACAACCAGTCCTAGTGTATCCTTCGCTAGTGTGCTCCGAACTGGACAGACGGAGCCCGCGAAAGAGACCCCGTCACTCCTCCATCTACAGAATCCGCAACCTAGCGCACCAGAGCTTGGCCAGCAAACTCCAAGTGGTCTAGAGGCCCTATTGATCTCACTCAATCAAAACATGACCACTTTTATGACGTTCATGCAAAACTGTATGCACGAACTGATGCGGAATCAAAACCTGCTTATCCAGAAGCTTATCGAGAATAAATAATGGCTTCCCTACGTCTATGTCTTTGGAATGCTAACGGCATCTCCAAGCACAAAAATGAACTGCAACTATTCCTAGACTCAAGTGAAATCGACGTTTTGCTGATTTCGGAAACACATTTAATGTTAACATCAAAAAATAATTTTCAAATACCAAAATATACCTTCTACGCAACAAACCATCCAGACGGAAAAGCTCATGGCGGGACCGGTATCCTAATCAAAAACCGTATAAAACACTCGTTCCTCAACAGATTTGAAACACAGCACCTACAAGCAACTGCTATAACCGTCCAAACCAGCTGCGGCAACACTACATTGGTCGCCCTGTACTGCCCACCACGCTTCTCAATCTCTGAAAAGGAATTTACCGATTTCTTTAACACTCGGAGATCGCTTCATTGCAGCAGGGGACTATAACGCCAAACATACGCACTGGGGATCTCGCCTGGTAAATCCTAAAGGAAAGCAGTTGTACAACACAATAGTCAACCCTCTCAATAAGATGGATTGCGTCTCACCGGGTAGGCCTACTTATTGGCCCACAGATCCACAGAAAGTGCCTGACTTGATTGATTTCGCAGTAACCAAGAGGATTCCACGTAATCGGATCACTGCGGAAACACTGCTAGATTTAACTTCCGATCACTCTCCAGTGCTATTCACATTATTAACAAGACCTCAAGTACTTGATCGCCCATATAGGCTTACAAACAACAAAACAAATTGGCTTAAATTTAAAATGTACATGAGTGCCCACGTTGACTGTTCGCCGAAACTGGATGCTGCAGAGGACATTGATATGTGCGTCTCTGCACTTGAGTCGATGATGGGAGCTGCAGCAAGAGTATCTACCCCACATGCCTCTTCTTACACCAAACCTGTTGACAGGCCTACGAACCGGCGGATAGAACAATTAGTAACGGAAAAACGACGTCTAAGAAGAGAATGGCAGATTACTCGATCACCAGCAGCAAAACTTCGCCTAAGGCAAGCTAATCGCAACCTCTCCAAGGCGTTAAGACAAGAGGAAAGCTGGGCTCAAAGGAAATACATAGAAAAGCTCAGTCCAACCAGCACTAAACATCCTCTGTGGAAAGCCCACCCAACTTTAAGCGCTCCTACAGAGACAATTTCACCGATAAGGAGTCCAACCGGTGGATGGGCCCGCAGTGACGAAGAGAGGGCATCCGTATTTGCCACACATCTTAAAATGGTTTTCCAGCCAAATCCAACATCAAACTCATCTGTAAACTTCTGCAAACTTCCCCCTTCGAACACATTAACGTATAGTGAGTACTCGGAACTCCAATCGGACGAGATCACTGCAGTTATTAAAAACCACATAAAGCCGAAAAAAGCCCCTGGCCATGACCTAATCACACCGAAAATGATCCTAGAACTCCCTATCATTGCAATACAATATATCTGCAAACTGTTCAACACTATAATAAAAATTGGCTACTTCCCAAGAACATGGAAAAAGTCCACTATCATCATGATTCCTAAAGTGGGAAAGGACAAAACCCAGCCATCATCCTATAGGCCAATTAGTTTGCTGCCATGTCTTTCGAAGCTTTTTGAAAAGATCCTGCAGATCCGCCTAAACTCATTTCTGGCATCGGAGAACACAATCCCTTCACACCAGTTTGGCTTCCGCGAAAAACATGGTACAATTGAACAAGTCAATCGCATAACATCCGAAATACGAACAGCATTCGAACTAAAAGAATACTGTGCGGCTGTCTTTCTCGACGTTGCCCAGGCTTTCGATAGAGTTTGGCTGGAGGGTCTGATGTTCAAAATCCGGCAAAAACTGCCAAAGTACACACACAAACTCATGGAATCTTACCTTTACAATAGGAAATTCGCTGTAAGATGTAATGGCTCCGTCTCCGCTGATTTCGAAATCGAAGCTGGTGTACCGCAAGGCAGTGTACTCGGCCCATTGCTCTACCTGCTGTACACTGCAGACTTACCAACGAGTTTAGGACTTACAACGTCCACTTTTGCCGATGACACGGCAATCCTTAGCAGATCCAAATGCCCAATACAAGCCTCTGCAAAACTAGAGGAACACCTTAAGGTGGTAGAGGAATGGCTAGTAACCTGGCGTATCCGGGTCAACGAGCAGAAATGCAAACATGTTACACTTACGCTTAACAGAAGAAACTGTTCAGCTCTAATGCTAAACAACGTACCAGTTCCTCAAGCCGTGGATGTCACTTACCTTGGCATCCACCTAGACAGAAGACTAACTTGGCGCAAACACATCGAAGCAAAAAAGTCACAGCTTAAACTGAAAGCGAGTAGCCTACATTGGATCATCAATGCTCGGTCCCCTCTACGTCTGGAGTATAAAGTCCTCCTATACAACTCCGTACTGAAACCCATCTGGACTTACGGAGCCGTACTATGGGGAAATGCAAGTACCAGCAATGTCGATATTATACAAAGAGCGCAGTCGAAGATTTTAAGATCAATCACGGGGGCCCCGTGGTATATACGAAACGACAACATTCAAAATGATCTAAATATACCTAGCGTAAAATCTGAAATAGGTACTCAACAACTAAAGTATTCTGCGAAACTGGATGCACACCCAAATGTTCTTGCCAATTCCCTTACGCGAACTAATAATAGAACTCGTCTTTAAAGAAATGACAGACCAACCCAATAACAAGTGATTAGGGCCGCCTGCAATATCCCCAGGATTTATCTTAAGTACTAGTCTAAGAAAAATATCTCAAACTTGTTGTTAGGCTCTAATTTAAGAGTAGATTCAACAAATATATATAAAACGTTAAAAAAAAAAAAATTTGGCCAAAGAACTAATATAACTCGATTCAGGTAGAAATTGGCACAGGAAGGATGGCAACGTCTGACTGGACTATTATGGCATTCTACGATGGCGAACCATATTGGGCCGACCTGAAGACATTTTCAGACGGAGTAGTAAAGGTTGGAGAAATATGCGTGTTAATGAAGGTTCCAGAGGCATGCACCGCAATGCAGAGGCACTTCGAGCATGTCAACTCAGAGCTACGGACAGGAAATGATCTCCTTCACATAGAACGCCAACGACGATCGCCTTTAGATATAATTGGGAACATTACGAACGGCTTATTTGGTGTGCTGGACTCAAAGTATGCAACAGAGATGTCAGGCACCATACGAAAAGTTAAATCAAATGCAGATTACTTATTGAACTTGCTGCAAAATCAGACATCTGTAATTGATTCAACGATAAATATCATTAAGCGAGATGAAGCCACAATTGAAAATCAGATGAAACTAATGGAACAACAAATGAACGACATGACCAAGGTCCAGGACAATGCGGTAAAGGCATTGCAATGGTATATCACGCTAACTACTCAGATGACAGTTATTGCAGGGAATTCGCAACGAATTCAAACCGAAATTTCCCGAGTATTTACAGATGCCCATCATAGCAAAATAAGCCCGTTACTACTATCACCAGGCCAGCTTCGGGAACATCTGAACCAACTGAAGAGACATCTTCCGTTTGGTTTGGATTTGCCAGTTCCAGATAACGACGTCTTGCAATTATATGGCTTAATGAAGGCACAAGGCACAATCGCAAACAATCATGTGATATTTAATCACATTTCCATTAGTGGCAACGCAGGCAGTGCAACTGTATAACCTGGTACCCATTCCAGCAATTGGAACTCATGGGGTTGTAATCATGAACATTAAAATTCCCATAATTGCTGTCAACAAGGAACAGAATCAATACATTGGGCTCTCAAGAGTCGATTTGGAACAATGCCATCAGCTCAACAACGAGCAATATATTTGTTTTGATAAACAAACGACGTTTTCGGCTAATAGCAACTGTGAGTTCCAGCTATTCAAAAACACAAAATCATCATCTTGTCAAATACAACACACAAACAGATCACTCGTGTGGTACGACATGTATCACAAAAATCAGTGGATTTTTGCCACCACTAGACCAATTGAACTCGCAGTGACCTGTGACGATAATATACAAGGTGTCACTATTAAGAAGACTGGATTGTTAACTCTAGACCCGACGTGTACAGCAAGGAGTTCTGCTATACGAATAACAGGTCACCGTATAACTACGACAGACACAATGAAATTGTCATATGTCCGATTTGGCAACTTCAGCATTGGCCCAACAAAAGTAGCGCCAACAACAACACAATTCACAAAGATGCAGCTAAGCTACGACGAACTAAGCAACATTCAAGGAAAACTGGAAACTAAGCAAAACTGGAAATTGCCAGAAGACCCCAGCCAGCCGGCTCACCATGTTATCGTCTCCTACGTAGCGCTAACAATACCATTGGTTCTTGTGATGGTATATGGAATAAGAAGATGCTCACAACCCCCAAGACACAATGCTCCAGAGCAGACAACCGTGAGGATCGTCAATCCCATACCGACTCCTGCTGCAGTAAGCCCAGCCCCCAGCAATTTTGCGGTCAACGTTGGATAACGTTGAACAGGTGTTCAACGGCCGGGAGTATGTTGGTATTTAGATTATATAAAATAAGCTAACATTAAGACAATTATAATATAGAACAAATGGAAATGTATGTCAATTAAGTATGTAACCCGATTATAGATATCGATGGCTCATCAGTCATAAGTAGATCTGATATGGTCAGCAGTAGACAATAAAGACCTAGTTAATTAAGCTGCTATGGTTAGCTATTATCAATAAAGACGTACTTTGCTGACCTAACACTATGTCGAACTATGCACTGGTGAGCTCGCTATTTTGTACTATAAAAGAAATGCATTATTCTTAGTAAGATCAGATACCAATTGTAGCTACATCGGGTGTGCATCGCTGTGTCTTTGGCCCCCATCTCTACCTTTGTAATCTCACTCCGAGGTCCACCCAATTTATGTGTTGGTTGCGACAACCTTAAGTTACTGGTTTATGTGCTAGTGCCTATATATATATATAAATAAATAAACATTTAATAACTTCAAGAAACACTAACGTCTTTCATTGAACAAGATTGTTAGTGCCACTTCTACCGTTATCCATTTTTGATTCGTCTGTGTATATGTTGACAGCTGAGTGGCTCAAGTTCTGGTGTTTGCGACCCATAAAGCTTCGCAGCTAGGTTTCGTTGCCTGCACCAGGTAGTCTGTTGCTACGCCCATAGTTCTTACTATTTGATTGCTCGAGTTCGATGCAACCAGATGTTGTGCCGTCCCATTCGCTATTAGCTTGGCAATTAATGTCTGTGGGATAAATTCCAATTAGCACTTTCAGAGCCTTTGTCGGGGACTTCTGACGGCCCCTGTAATACATAGGAGTGTTCTTTGTTATACTCTTTCTACTAGTTTTTGGAATGTAGCCTGACCACCAGACTAGTGCTCTTAGAACACAATAGGTCGCACGAGTGAAATGAAGATCTAGTGCTTCTGTTTAGTCGAGAGGCCGCATGTGTAACTCAACAGCCTTTGGGTTGTGTATTAGTGCTGTAAAAATATCGCAGCAGTATCGATATTTTGGAAATTTGGAATTATATCGATTCTATTTTCCTGATATCGATATATCGAAAAACTGGTCGAAATCGACATATGGATAAGAATCATAGGATCCTTTAGTGTATTGGAAGGTATGTAATTATTGCACTAATGCACAACATCTGCCGAAATTTGAGAGTATGTTCAGCAAAGCTGAGATAATCGCCAACTCAAGACGTGCTTCCTTAAGTCAACAAGTTAACTTTTTGAAGAAAAAGCGATGGGTTTTGCCTTAGTTTCTAATCAAACTATCATTATATGTAACATTATTTATTAGGTTAATGATCCAAATCGAACTGCCATGGACGCATTCTCATTGTCAATTAATTTTTTAGTTTTCTACGGCTAAATTTCAATTTTTAGTTTAAATATATATTACAAGTTCTAAGTTCAATGAGCAATGAAAATATAAAGTAAACCTTTTGAAATAAAATGAATAAAATAAATGCGATTTTGTTTTTATTTTACTCCTAGAATTAGTTGTTTGATCCATTTAGGAATATTAATACATAATAAAAACAGACCATTCTCTAAAAAATCTATATATATATAAAAGAAAGTCTTATAACTCGAGATCTGGTTTTTGATTTGTTATATTTGTCTCCACCCCGAATAGGAAAATACATCTTAAAAACAATAAATAATTGCCGGAAAACCCCTTAAAACAGCCAATTTCTTTTCCCTATACAAACGTTTTCTAACAGTCAATTTAAATAAAGTCAACTGTTGTTTTAATGTCAATGTAATATACAATGTGAAAACTGAAGGAAAAATTCGAATATTGTGTTTTGTGTAGTAACATAATAGAAATTCGAATATCGTGTTTAGTAACCCATATTATCAAACGAAACCCATTAGCAATCTAATCATTATGCCACGTCCTAGAAGATCTAATCTTTCCCGGCGGAGCCGTAATGCAATTAGGCAACAGAACATCGCGAGTCAATTATCCGATGAACAAGGAGAAAT
The DNA here is from genome assembly GCF_018902025.1 of Drosophila willistoni. Classification (NCBI taxonomy): domain Eukaryota; kingdom Metazoa; phylum Arthropoda; class Insecta; order Diptera; family Drosophilidae; genus Drosophila; species Drosophila willistoni. The sequence goes on from NW_025814055.1 coordinate 430,807, forward strand.
TGCACGTGAACAGCGCCGCGATAGTATGGCTCGACTTCGTGCATCTCAATCACGAGAGCAAAGTGAAGCAGCCCGTGAAACAGCTCGGTTGGCAATGCAGAATCGTCGAGCGAACAACAGACGATTTTTTGTATTTTTTCAAAAAAAAAAAAAAACCCAATCTGTTTATTTATTGTCATTATTAAGGCGAAACAAAGTTCGCCGGGTCTCTAGTATTAAATAAAAAAAGGTGTCGATACATCGATAATATCGATCTTTTTCTCTTAGATCGTAAATATCGATACTTAAAAATATCGATTATTTTGCAGCACTAGTGTATAGAGCATAGGTGGTGTTCAATGAAAGACGTTAGTGTTTCTTGAAGTTATTAAATGTTTATTTATTTATATATATATATAGGCACTAGCACATAAACCAGTGACTTAAGGTTGTCGCAACCAACACATAAATTGGGTGGACCTCGGAGTGAGATTACAAAGGTAGAGATGGGGGCCAAAGACACAACAGCACACCCGATGTAGCTACAATTGGTATCTGATCTTACTAAGAACAATGCATTTCTTTTATAGTACAAAATAGCGAGCTCACCAGTGCATAGTTCGACATAGTGTTAGGTCAGCAAAGTACGTCTTTATTGATAATAACTAACCATAGGAGCTTAATTAACTAGGTCTTTATTGTTTACTGCTGACCATATCAGATCTACTTATGACTGATGAGCCATCGATATCTATAATCGGGTTACATACTTAATTGACATACATTTCCATTTGTTCTATATTATAATTGTCTTAATGTTAGCTTATTTTATATAATCTAAATACCAACATACTCCCGGCCGTTGAACACCTGTTCAACGTTATCCAACGTTGACCGCAAAATTGCTGGGGGCTGGGCTTACTGCAGCAGGAGTCGGTATGGGATTGACGATCCTCACGGTTGTCTGCTCTGGAGCATTGTGTCTTGGGGGTTGTGAGCATCTTCTTATTCCATATACCATCACAAGAACCAATGGTATTGTTAGCGCTACGTAGGAGACGATAACATGGTGAGCCGGCTGACTGGGGTCTTCTGGCAATTTCCAGTTTTGCTTAGTTTCCAGTTTTCCTTGAATGTTGCTTAGTTCGTCATAGCTTAGCTGCATCTTTGTGAATTGTGTTGTTGTTGGCGCTACTTTTGTTGGGCTAATGCTGAAGTTGCCAAATCGGACATATGACAATTTCATTGTGTCTGTCGTAGTTATACGGTGACCTGTTATTCGTATAGCAGAACTCCTTGCTGTACACGTCGGGTCTAGAGTTAACAATCCAGTCTTCTTAATAGTGACACCTTGTATATTATCGTCACAGGTCACTGCGAGTTCAATTGGTCTAGTGGTGGCAAAAATCCACTGATCGTTTGTTTATCAAAACAAATATATTGCTCGTTGTTGAGCTGATGGCATTGTTCCAAATCGGCTCTTGAGAGCCCAATGTATTGATTCTGTTCCTTGTTGACAGCAATGATGGGAATTTTAATGTTCATGATTACAATCCCATGAGTTCCAATTGCTGGAATGGGTACCAGATTATACAGTTGCACTGCCTGCGTTGCCACTAATGGAAATGTGATTAAATATCACATGATTGTTTGCGATTGTGCCTTGTGCCTTCATTAAGCCATATAATTGCAAGACGTCGTTATCTGGAACTGGCAAATCCAAACCAAACGGAAGATGTCTCTTCAGTTGGTTCAGATGTTCCCGAAGCTGGCCTGGTGATAGTAGTAACGGGCTTATTTTGCTATGATGGGCATCTGTAAATACTCGGGAAATTTCGGTTTGAATTCGTTGCGAATTCCCTGCAATAACTGTCATCTGAGTAGTTAGCGTGATATACCATTGCAATGCCTTTACCGCATTGTCCTGGACCTTGGTCATGTCGTTCATTTGTTGTTCCATTAGTTTCATCTGATTTTCAATTGTGGCTTCATCTCGCTTAATGATATTTATCGTTGAATCAATTACAGATGTCTGATTTTGCAGCAAGTTCAATAAGTAATCTGCATTTGATTTAACTTTTCGTATGGTGCCTGACATCTCTGTTGCATACTTTGAGTCCAGCACACCAAATAAGCCGTTCGCAATGTTCCCAATTATATTTAAAGGCGATCGTCGTTGGCGTTCTATGTGAAGGAGATCATTTCCTGTCCGTAGCTCTGAGTTGACATACTCGAAGTGCCTCTGCATTGCGGTGCATGCCTCTGGAACCTTCATTAACACGCATATTTCTCCAACCTTTACTACTCCGTCTGAAAATGTCTTCAGGTCGGCCCAATATGGTTCGAGATCGTAGAATGCCACAATAGTCCAGTCAGACGTTGCCATCCTTCCTGTGCCAATACTTTCATAGTATATGCCTGGTTTGGGGTTGAATCGAGTTATATTAGTTCTTTGAGCAAATGCTATAGGAAATAACAACAGCATTAGGCAGATCGTCATTGCCAACGGTGGCAGACCGATCGATAAGCGTCTTTTTGTTTTTGGTTCTGCGGTGTCCTCGATACCAGGATCTTTTTGGGAATTCGATTTTGTGTCATCTGCCTCGATTTTACGTTTTGTCGCCGTCTCTCTAAGCAAGGGAGCCAATTTATGGAAATCCCGCTTGTAGGTGCCTCTGGCTGTTTTAACGTCTACCACGCGGACGTATCCATCCAGGCCTGGATATAATTTAACAATTCGTCCAATTGGCCACTGCAAAATTGGCACATTATCCTCCTTTAGAATTACCATCATGCCTTCTTTGACATTGTTATATGGTTTTTTCCACTTGGATGTACCCTGCAATTCTTGTAGGTACTCTTGAGACCATTGTGTCCAGAATGTATGCTTAAGCCGTTGCACTAATTCACTGTGTTATTGGCTCTGCATCTGGTTGGGCTACTAATGGTTCTCCAATCAATAGGTGGCCTGGGGTTAGAGCTGTTAAGTCGTTGGGATCGTCTGAGTTTGGCGTTATCGGACGAGAGTTCAGCACTGCTTCAACATTGACAATGATGGTAGACAGTTGTTCGAACGTTAAGTTTGCTGTCGATTCGTTTTCAACAGTAAATGCTTAGCGAACTTTACCGCAGCTTCCCATAATCCTCCGAAATGTGGAGACCGTGGTGGTATGAACTTAAATTGCACTCCTTTTTGATTGCAAAATTCCTTGATACTCCCTGAGTTTCTGAGTGTATTGTATCGGTCAGTTCCTTAAGTTGGTTGTTTGCTCCAACAAAGTTTGTTGCATTATCGCAGTATATCGCAGTATCGCGCAATAAAGCGCTGAAGCGGCCACAAATGAGGAGATGGACAGGTCTCCGACCAATTCTAAGTGTACTGCCTTGGTTGCAAAGCATACAAATACTGCAATGTAGGCTTTGTCGGGACGTTTTCCTCGAACCTTATGGTGGATCCAGAATGGTCCACAATAGTCTACTCCGGCATTGAGAAAGGGTCTATTCTGAGATACCCGATGCTCAGGTAAGTCGCCCATGACTTGTTTAAAGAACTGAGGCCGGTACTTGGTGCATACTACGCAGCCCTGGATCACATTCCGGACCATCGGTTTCACCTTAATGATGTGGTACTGTTGCCGAGCTATTCCGCGTAGTGCGTCATGTCCACAATGAAGATTCTCTTCATGAAGTTTCCGTAGCATAATTTTTACCACCGGATCATTATACGGAAAGGGATATGGATTCCTTGTTTCCGTTGATACTGGTGCTTGTTGTAGCCGAGTTGCTACTCGTATGATTGAATGTTCATCCAGTATTAGTGGCAATGTTGCCACCGTGCTTTTGCGATCTAGCGGTTGATCATGTCGTTTCTTTAAGTGCCGTAATTCATATGCAAATCCTGTTTCTTGAATTTGCTTAATGATCACTCTCCGTGCTTGGTCCAACTCTTCCAACTGTGACTGAGCCGTTGGTTTCCTGTTCTGCTTGTGACAAAACCGTAGCACATACGCCACTATTCGCTGTAGCCGGTAAAACGAATTTCTGTGATTTACCGTATTTATCCATTTACTCTTGTTGTTTGCCGTGGCAGTCACCATGCTGAATACCTTGGTTTTCTTCTCAGCGGTATCCATCGTGTGCTCTGTAGGCTTAAATGGTGCTGGCCAGCCACGTTGTGGTCCATGCAGAAATAGTGGTCCACACAACCATAATGTATGTGTCCTAAGCTGAACTGCTGATATGCCTCGAGACAGAACATCAGCTGCGTTGAGCGCTAATGACACATGACGCCATTGCCTTGGATGTGATACTGCGTGTATTTTTGTCAACCGATTAGCCACAAACGTGTGGAAATGTGATGCCCGTGAATTAATCCACGAGAGTACTACCGTTGAGTCTGACCAGAGAAATGATTCCACACTTTCTGATCCGAATTGGAGATCCTGTCGAACTCTATCCGTGAGTTCAGCTTCAAGTACAGCTGCACATAGTTCCAGCCGGGGCAGTGTCTGTTTTTCCAGGGGAGTTACTCTTGACTTGGCGCACAACAATCTGACCGAAATTTGGCCATTTTTATAGGTTGATCGGACATAAACTGCCGCACCATACGCCTTTTCTGATGCATCAACAAATGTATGCAATTCCTTTGTAGTGGGGACCTTGCCATCAAAAATATGCCTTGGAATTTTCATGTGGTTTAGTGCCTGTACATCCTCTCGGTAGGCTAGACATGTTGAAGAAACATTTTCGCTCTTGCCACTACCGGTGCGAACAGTCCTAGAGGATCGAAGATTTGACCGACTTCAGATAGCACCACTCGTCTGGTTATTCCTTTTGTATGTCTTTGAGCCTTTCCACATAATTGGTCTTCTTTGGGTGCGCATATGATTCCCAATGTTTTGACACTTGTTTGTTCCAGTGTGTCACCGAGAGCGATGTCAGCAATCGTATCTTCCTTTGGAATTTCCTTTAGAAGTTGACTGCTATTTGAACACTATTTTCGTAAGTTGAAACCCTCAGGTCTCAAGATTTCTAGAAGCTCTTGTCTTATTTGCAGGGCTTCTGCTAAACTGTCTGCTCCTGTGAGACAATCATCAACATAAAAGTCATTTTTTAATGCTAATGCTCCAGACGACAATTTTTCCATGTTTTTCAGGGCCAAATATTCCAGACACTTCGTCGCTAAATATGGGGCTGATGTGGTTCTATAAGTTACCGTTTTTAAACGATAAAACTTTAGTTCTTGACTTGGATCCTCTCTACACACAATCATCTGATTGAATTGATCGGCAGGGTTTATCCAAACTTGAAGATACATTTTTTCAATATCTGCCGTGAACACATATTTGTGTGTCCTGAACTGCAGAAGAATTGAGAAGAGTTGACTCTGTACAATTGGTCCAGGATATAAAATGTCGTTCAGTGATTTTCCTGATGACATTTTGCATGATGCATCAAATACCACTCTTAGCTTGGTGGTGGTACTTTCTGGTTTTAGTACACAATGATGCGGTATAAAGTAATGGTTCTTGGGAATTTGTTCTACCATTACCTGCTTCATATGTCCAAGCTGTTCATATTCTGACATAAATTTTACATACTCCTTTTTTATGTCAGGGTTCATTCGCCTCTCTAACGACATGAATCTTCTTATGGCTACTTCCCGAGATTCTCCAAGAGATGACGCCTCTTCAGCAAATGGAAGCTTTACAATTAGTCGATTGTCCGCCGCCGTGTGTAGGTTATCGAGGAAGAATTTTTCACAATACTCTTCCTCCGGACTCCTGTACCTTTTTATTGGCTCTAGTGTGTCTAGCTGCCAGAATCTTTCTAGTGATTCCTCTGGATTCGTCATGCCTACCATACATGTGATTAAAGCTGACGTTGACATATTAATTCTGCCAGCAACAATCCATCCAAACTCTGAGTTTTGTAATGTTGGACGGTTTCGATTGCCCCGTCTCCTTTCTGGTAGCAGTATAGCATAGTGATCATCAGCTCCCAACAGCATATCAATTTTTCCGGGTTTATCAAATGTTGGGTCCGCTAATTGAATGTTGTCTGGTAATGTGACTTTCTGCGTTATTTGTTCTGTGGGTTGGTCACCTATTATGTGTGGCAATACAAATGCCTCAACTAGCATTGCGAACTTGTTGTATCTTGACCTTACAACCAAGCTTACTCGCGCCTTGCTTATCTGTGGTTGACCACCCTCTCCATTTATGTGCACATGAGTCTCGCTAATTTTTAACGATAATTTCTTTACCAGTCTCTCTGAGACGAGATTTACTTGTGAGCCGCTATCCAGGAGTGCTCGAAATTCTCCTTTCCTTTCATTGATCCCTTTTACCACTACCTTGGCCGTTGACAACAGGGTGTATTTTCTGCCAATTCCATACGCAAAAGCTGCAGAAGCAGATGTAGCAATTTGGTTGCCTGTTTCTAAATGCAACATTGTGTTATGTTTTTTATCGCATTTAAAGCATCCCCTCCAAGAGCAATTTTTTGCCATATGGTCCGGCTTGGAGCAATTGACACACAGTTTGTGTCTTTGCACCCAATTAAGCCGCTCTGCTGCGGATTTGATTTTGAACTTTTCACATTGGAAGAGTTTGTGCTTTGCTCTTTCGCAGAAAGCACACAGGGTAGTATGGCTGTTACTAGAACTCGTTTGTTATTAAAACGTTCCTGCAACACTGACCAAGCAGTGTTGTAATTGGCTTCTGTTAATTCCAGGTGCCGTATCAATCTCTCTGCTTCTCCAGAAAGGTTTGATTTTAAGTACCACATTTTCTCTATCGTGGATACATTTGACTCATGAACCACCTTTTTATAGATGTCATGAAATTGTTGCCATTTCAGATAATCCCCATCAAATATTGGAATGGGAATTTCGGGTAGTTGCAATGATTGTATCGATTGCAATACAGGTGGTGATTGTATCACTACATTTTCTGCTGGTGCCACACAGAATTTCAGCATTGTATTTTCTGCGGCCACAAACGTAGCTATATTATAACCGGCTTCGGCTGGATTTTCAGCTAGCCGATGAATCTCATCGGCTGGATTTCTTCAATTTGCATCCATAATTTGTCGACTACCGATTTGTAAGTCATTTTTTCTTCAGGCACTATTTGTCTTAATGTTCTGGACAATGAATCCAGCAGAGCACTTTGCTTGCGAACCAGTGGTTTGATCACGACTCGCTCTTCCACTCGTTGGCGAGCTTGTCTCTCTAGCTTTATTTTTGCCAAATGGTCCTTCCAATCTTCCACTATATTAGATACAACCGTCTTCATTTTGCTGAAATAGTCCGTTACAAAGTAGTCATCTTCAGTTGGCACGTTATTTAATTTGTCCATCAACTCCTGATGACTTTTCTCGAAGTTCTCCCACGTGTATTCCAGGAGCTCAAGTTTCTCCTCGTTTGCCTGGCGAAAGAATCTTTTTGGTATTCCAAATGAAGGCCTGGATTGCCTCTCCTCGTTCTGTCTGCTGTTTATAAAACTCCTCCATGTTCTTTTATATTCTTATGTAATTGCTTATCTGTACTAGTACTTGACCCGATGGGAGCTTGTTTATTTTGTCAAAGACAGGGAACGCTCCGACTCGTTCCTAAAATTGGTCAAGTGTAGCACAAATAAGAATAAGAAATAAATCGAAGTCGCCTTTTGATTAGTGTTTTAACAATAGTTTTATTTTTATTTCCAATATACCTATTCTTTTACACTGATAACTGCCACGACAGTGAAACCAATTTTTTGAGTTTCTTTTCTTTGTTTCAAAAATTGCTGATCAATGCCAAAATCTATACTCGTGCGTACTACCTGGGTTACTGACCGTGTTAACTAGGTCAGATATTGCTGACGCCAGGGAATGCAACAGAGTTTATGAGTTGATCAAACTTTATTTTATATAAAAATAACTATTTATGATTTGGTCGCCTCGTTGACACAAATCGTTGTTAAATGTTTTTTATAAAGTGATCGCCTAGTTGATCAACTTTTATTCAATGGGTATGCACTGCTACCCCGTTGCGGAAAACCAACTCCTAGTTTTCCAATAAATTGTTTTTATTCGCTAAGGTGGCTACGCAATGTTTGCCAAGTTAATCAATTGCGATGTTTTTAGTCGGGACCCCAGATTGATGTGAGATGTTCATCAATTTGTGCCCTCGCTTAGGATTGTCGTGTCCAAAACGTGCAAAGAAAGTAGTCGCCTAGTTGACCAGTTTCCTTTTTGTTCAGAGATTGGTCGCCTAAGTTGACCAAATGTTCTCGCTTGATGACGGTTTCACCAAGTCTGTTACTCTTTTAACTTGGAGCCGCCAATGTCGGGGTCACCAAAATGTTCAATGAAAGACGTTAGTGTTTCTTGAAGTTATTAAATGTTTATTTATTTATATATATATATGACACTAGCACATAAACCAGTGACTAAAGGTTGTCGCAACCAACACATAAATTGGTTGGACCTCGGAGTGAAATTACAAAGGTAGAGATGGGGGCCAAAGACACAGCGATGCACACCCGATGTAGCTACAATTGGTATCTGATTGTTAGGTGAGCAAAGTACGTTTTTATTGATAATAGCTAACCATAGGAGCTTAATTAACTAGGTCTTTATTGTTTACTGCTGACCATATCAGATCTACTTATGACTGATGAGCCATCGATAGCTATAATCGGGTTACATACTTAATTGACATACATTTCCATTTGTTCTATATTATAATTGTCTTAATGTTAGCTTATTTTATATAATCTAAACACCAACAGCTGGCCTTCTTCAACCTTTTCACAACATTGGCCTTCCAAGACAGTTGGCTATCTATTATTAGTCTATGGTAAGTGATCTGATTTAGTTCCTATTTTATCTATGAACCGAAGACCTACAAGGCTTTAATGTAGTGTGTAACAAACATATTTTGCTCAGCTAGTCCTAGCTGAGGCTGCTAAAATTAACCCTTTTACGGTTTGCTATGTGGAAGTCGGCATTAAATAGGGACAAGTTAGCCCAGGAAATGAAATAGAGGCAATATTTTTATGAGTATAATAAAAGTGGTTTTGCCCATTGTAAGCAGCTCTTCACCTGAAGGATTTTTAGCGGCTAGTCGTTGTAATTAAATTAAGGAAATGGAGAACGCCAATGTATTGCGCCGGCAATTCTTTTTCGCTGGAAAAGTTTTAGCTGTCTGCCATAGGAGATAATTTTTTGATGCTTTTAGCCGAAACAAACCATCGCAGCGCATTTGAACAAGCATATGTTGGATTTACAATACTGTGCTGCATCAGCACCTTACTTACCTACAAGGGTACTTACAGAAATAGCAAACAAATGTAAGGATAAAGCGATTAGTGAAATTATACGAGATGAATTCTACATAGATGATTTAATGACGGGAAGTAATACCGTACAAGAATCGAAGCACAAAGTTCAGCAGGTCTCCAGAGGGTTGGAAAAGGCAGGAATGAACTTGGAGAAAATGGATTTCGAAAAGAAGGATTCAGGCGATATTGAAAATTGATGAACAACGAAGCAGTTAAGACTTTGAGAGTACGTTGGGAACCATTTAAAGACGAATTCAAGTTTAAGGTACACTGTGACAAGAACGAAAAAGTGAATAAACGAGTGGTGCTATACACACTAGCCAAAATATATGATCCACTAGGTTGGCTAGCACCAGTACGGGCAGTAGGCAAGTATTCATGCAAAAGTTGTAACTTGCTGAACAAAATTGAACAGAAATCCTTCAGGGGCAATTTTGTGTATCTGGAAGAAGTCAGATTACCCCGATGGATTAAGACACAGCCTAATATGTTGTTACAGATTGACATATGCAGTGGTGGTATATGCTAAAATAGGTGAGGTAGTTACCTAAAAATTAATGAAATACCATGGAACCATGTAAAATCTGAAGATAACCCTGTAGACGTAGCTTCAAGGGGTATTTATCCAGATAAGTTAAAAAATTGTGAATTGTGGTGAAATGAGCCAAAATGGGTCGGTGAGGCAAAATATAAATGGCCTAAACAAACAAGAGATGATGACAAGGCTATGGTAAATTCCGTACTATTAAATACAGAGAGTAGTATTATGTAGGAGCTTATTGAAAACTATAAATGTATGAATAAGCTGGTCAGAATTATGGCATCTGAATTAAGATTTATTGGCATTAAAAAAAGAGATAAAGTGTACCCATCCTATTTAACCGTCAATGAGTATAAGAATGCTAAACATTTTATAATTAAACACCAACAGGCATATCAATTTAGCAGAGAGGTATCATGTCTTACGCAGAACAAGCACATTGACATGAAAAGCAAAATTTTAAGCTGAAATTCATTTTTGGATAACGATGGAATATTACTCGTGGGGGGAGGATTGCAAAATGCCAACATATGCTTTGATAACAGGCATCCAGTGATTTTAGATAAGTCACTTCTAACAATGCTAATTATTAAAGATGCTCATAAAGAACCTTACATGGAGGAATTAATCTTATAAAAATCAAATTCAATTCAATTGCAATTCATTTAGAAGTTGTTAGTGACTTGACAACTGATGCCTTCCTTGCAGCATTTCGAAGATTTGTTGCAAGAAGGGGTAAATGCTTTAATATATATTCCGATAATGGGTCGAATTTTGTGGGAGCGGCTAGAAGACTCGATGAAGAGTTCAAAAAAGCAGTTTAAGATAACGTCCAAATTGCTCCTGTGCTAGAACGAGAACAGATTAGCTGGGATTTTAGCCCCTGGCAGGACCTCACTTCGGAGGTACTTGGGAAGCTGGAGTAAAGTCGGTCAAGTATCATTTTATAAAGAGTAATAGGAGATAGTAACCCCACTGGCAAACTTTATTGTGCCAAATATTTCAAATTTATAATAACAAATTCATTTAAGTATTTTTAAAAAATTATGTTCCCCGCTTTTTCAAAGCTTATCTTAGCATCTCGCTCACTCAACCATACGAGCACCCTAGCATCCCCAAACGGCTAACTCCGGCCTTATGGAAAAACGTTTATATGCATATCTTGGATACTTTAAGTCCAATTTTGATCAAATTTGGTATTTGGCTGAATTTTAGTATCAAATTTAAATTTGATTGCACAAGGTAGAAAATTACGGGAGATAATTGAGTTTTTTGTATGTGTTAAGATTTTGCCATGCCCCTTTTCGGCCCCGTAATTTGAAAAAACTCGATTATCTCCCGTAATTTTCCACCTTGTGCAATCAAAATTTGGCACACTTAAATTTGATACTAATATCCAAACAAAATCGGACAAAAATAGCCAAGTTATGCAAGGTTTTTTCATATGCACTGTGGACGGATAGCCCGATTTTTTGGCATAAAGTCTCAAAAATCATGGAACAATATGGTGCCTTTTGTTATTTATTTAGAAACTAGACACTCTAAGCACAATATATCGATGATCTATAGATTAGTTGTTGCAGCCCTGCATGAGAACCAAGGCCCCAAAGACAAGTATGTGCTCAGATCTTTGTTTACATTTGCAAGCTTTACAAATTTGCTCAAGTTTGAGGTGACTTATTTTAGAGAAAGTAAACAATGATAAAATAATTACCTATGGAAAATACAGAGCCAGGTATGATTAATATAAAATTGCAGTTTAGAATTGTGTAGTATGTGTTCAATGTTGCACATGTGTCTTATGTTGTAGTATATGTTATTCTTGAAAACTAGACCCGAGTTCACGTGAATTATGGAGTAGAACTAATATGGGGCCGCTCCCGGCCAAAAAGTAAATATGTGAAGTCATAAATAAAAGTACATACAAGTAACAAAAAATCTAGCGAACTGCCCCTGCACTAAGTCTTAGAAGAATCTGTGCAGCTGCAACGTCGATGTGACGAATTCCACATAAGCATAAATACGCTGACACAGCGTCTGGCCAAGAGCTCATAGCATGACCATACGCCTTACATATTTACTTCTTATGTATTTAGCTTTAGATTCATATTCCCACTTATGTATTTAGCTTTAGATTCATATTCCAATTTATGTACTTAGGTTTAGTTCTCTTTTATTTCCTTCAATATATTCAGTTTTTGTATAAACCTTTAACAATAAAGAAGCATAACTCCGGCACTTAGCCGAAACATAATTTATCATATCTAATATATTGCTGATCCACAGGGACGGTGATTCAGATACCTAATCGTATATCATCCTAATCAACATAAATCAATCCATAAGTTGGATCCCACCAACGGCAACCCCTAACAGGAACCAGTGGACACATTCAACATTATAACTTACATACTTGTTCGAGGTAATAATTTTATTTGCGTCTTCTTGCATCCCTCTTTGCACATAACACATATTGCACCCACTTTTGAATTCAGCAAGGCACAGTTGCTTGATGTATGGCGCAACAACACAAACAAAAAAGAATAAATTTATGATTGGATTGTTGATCATATCGGCAGCAAAAATATAGACGATCAACGAAAAGATTCGATAAATAAAAAAGCTGCTACTATTCACGACTTCATTCGAAAAAATTGGCCGAAATGTCATAGAAGTGTGGCAAACTTAAAAAAAAACATTCCGATTGGCTATTAATAACATCTTCAGTCAATAGGAATCCCTACAAACCACCTACATTCAAAAAAAAAAGGGTCCGACCAAATGGGGACTATGAGGAAGCTGGACCAAGACTGAAAAAAAATATGATGCTAGCTATGAGGAGTCAAATTATAGTCCATATATTTAAATGCTTAAGATTCTAATGTAAACTCTCTACTTTTTCGGTAATTAATCCCTTGGGATTCTCTTTATATTTTCCGATTTTTATTTCTTTTCAAAAAATTGCACATGTTGTCTTATTGACTATATTTCGAGAGAGTGTGCCCGTACCCCGCCTTAGTGCATTATACCCTTTTAGTGTGACCAAATTCGGTTATCGGGGAAATTCACTGAGACGAAGAGCAGGCTTATTTAAAATAATCCTGACATTTGATCGACCTCGATCATACAATATAACGTACAACATACAATATACATATACAAATACTGTTTATCAAATACATATTACAAACAGAAACTCACAGTTTTATCACACGCATGCATCCACGGCTTGAGTCGGGCTGATTCTAAGATACCTTTGTAGGGCAATTGAGTAAGTTGACAATCGTCAATATCAGTGACTTCGTAACGGTCATTTGGAAGAACTCGATTTATCTTATAAGGACCACGGTACTTAGGAGCGAACTTTTTGCACGACCCGGGAGTGACATCAACATTGCGAATGGCAACAAAATCATTGACTCTATAGGATAAAGGTGCCTTATGCCTTAAAGCGTACCGCTTTTCATTGCGCTCCTGCGATAATTGAATTTTCGCACTTGCCTCTTGCCTAGTGGCCTCAAGGTTACAGGGGTTTTCTGAACTAAATTTCTCGTCAAGATACTCGGTTAATTCGTCTACTAAGGGGCCTCGCTGATCGCAACCAAACAACAACATTGACGGAGTTTTACCGGTACTACACTGCACTGAGTTATTAATAGCGAACTCCACACGATTAACTAATTTATACCAATCGGCTTGGGCTAAAGGTTCTGACAACATTGGGGTAAACACACGGTTCACACGCTCGACCTGCCCATTGCCTTGAGGGACAGCAGTCGCTACTTTAATGTGGTCAATATTTCGGTTTTCTACAAATTCAGCAAACTCAAACGACGTAAAACACGTACCTCTATCGGATATAACTCTTCTTGGTCGGCTATAATAATCAAAATATTTTTCTAATGCGGCGGTAACTTCTTTGGTCTAGTAGAATTTACGGGATACAATTTCACAAACTTTGTAAATGCGCCAATCACTACTAAAAGGTGCTTTCTTTTTGATGTAACACTCGGTAAGGGACCTAAGTGGTCAACATGAATAGTATCAAATGGAATCGGACTTTTCGGAATACTATGCAAGGTTCTATTATGTATAGTTCTTGGAACACTATGTAGAATACACGGCAGACAATCTTTTATAAACGCCTCAACCTTTGGATTCATTAACGGGAACCAACACTTTTCTTTCAAATTGTTTACACATTTCTCAACGCCTAAGTGACCTAGTTTCTTGTGACACCTTATTAATTCCCCTTGCATGCGAGCCGGTGCATACAAATTCTAAATTTTCTCTTAGTTTACGGATATCCGGATCTCTTATTTGTTCTGACTACAATAATAAATCAATATCTTGCGGAGACGCACCCACTACACCAACCAGCTTTGCCGACTCATTTCGATCGAGCTGGTCACTTCTTTCGCTTTGGTTACTCAATCTCGGATCAACAGAACTTTCATTTAAAGAAACGCAAGGTTTATTCTTAACCAGTTTAAACCGACTTCTTTCTAAACATAGCTCACACGGCCTGAAACAACTCTTCGCTAAATGAACACACGGGTTTGTCCCAAACGGTCCTAAATAATTCTTCCCTAAAGGAGCACATGGTTTTATTTTACACGGGCTTATCTCACACGGGTCTATCTTACACGGGTTTTTCTCACACGGGTCTATCTCACACGGTTTTATCTCACACGGGTCTATCTCACACTGTTTTGTCTTAAACGGGTCTATCTCATACGGTTTTGACTCAAACTTGTCTATCTTATACGGTTTTGTCTCAAACGGGTCTATCTCACACGGTTTTGAACAAATTTTCCCTAAAGGAACACACGGTTTTATCTCAAACGGTTTTAAATAATTCTTCCCTAAAGGAGCACACGGTTTTATTTCACACGGTTCGGAACAACTCTGTTCTAGAACGGCATACGATCCAATCGAATCTCTAAACGCATTTTTCTCTGAGGGGACACACGGTTCTATCAAATCGCTTTCAAACTCATTCAGTTTAACGAGCTCACATGGTTCAGACTCACACGTTTTAACGGTATAAAAACATGCTTTATTTTGTTTTCTAATTTTTATACCATAAACCCATACGGTGAAATGGTATATTAAAGTCGCCAAAATGTATGTAACAGGCATCTCCGACCTCACAAAGTAAATATATTCTTCATCAGGATCAACAACCGAGTCGATCTAGCCATGTCCGTCTGTCCGTCCGTCTGTATGAACACGCAGATCTCGGAGACTATAGGAGCTAGAGCCACCAAATTTGGTATGTAGACTCGTGTGGTATGTACAGTTATCGAGTTTGTTTCAAATTTTTGCCACGCCCCCTTACGCCCCCAGATTTTACATAAAACTGTTTTTCTTAAAAACTATAACAGATAGAGACACCAAATTTGGTTTATATACTCGCTTAGTTAGCGCGCAGAAAATAGTTGTTCCAACTTTGTGCCACGCCCCCTTCCGCCCCCGCAATTCACATAAAACTGAGTTTCTTAAAAACTATGTAAGCTACCGACATTAAATTTGGTATGTAAGCTAGCCTAATAGACGCGCAAATATTCACCGTTCAAAAATTTTGCCACGCCAATTTCCGCCCACGCAAATTAAACAAAACTGATTTTCTCGAAAACTAACAAAGCTAAAGTCACCAAATTTAGTATTTATACTGGTTTAGTATGCGCGAATATATATATTTTAATATGCTACCACGCCCATTTCCGCTTCCATAATTTAGAAAAAACCGATTGGCTCTTGCAATTTTTTAATTATTGCAATCAAATTTGGCAGACTAATTAATCTTATCTATTTCTATCAAACTACCAAATTTGATTGAAATCGGACTAGAAACATGCAAAATATGCGTATGAACGTATTTTGCCACGCGATCCATAAGGGCAGAATTGGCCGTTGGCTAGTGGCAGGGGCAAGAGTTCTCGTGTGTTTGTAGAGTGAGTCTCGCATAGCATATGGTATGAGCATGTTAAAACAATTTAATAGACATACATTTGGTTTTCGAAATTTGAAATATTTGTTTCACCTGGTGTATGGTATACCCAAGTCGGCGAGTCGACTTACTTCATTTAAATTTGATTTTCTCGGCTCCTAAAAAATTTAATGAAGAAATTTTTTCAGTTACTTGTTGATTGTTGTATTTAGACGATGACCCGTAATTATTGTCATGCCAGCTTTCGACGTTTTTTTTACAGGTGCGTTTGAACGAAAAGCGCCCCCCAAAATCTGGGCAATAGTTTAGCCCGGTCTGTCGAAAATCTATATTATAATATAGTTGGACATGTGTAATATTATAGTAGGTATTATATTTTATATATTATATTTTTTTATATTATATTTTTTCTTGATTAACTTATGAAAGTAAATTGAATTTCCCGTCAAATGATATAAAAATCCGACAAAAATTAGATCTATTTCATCGCCCATCATTTCAAAAAACCATTGATTAATTCAACTGCCGCCGTTTACATAAGTTTTTTTTAATGCACTCCGCAACAATTGAGTGTAAAAAAAAAGACCGCGTTTGCAAAAATTTGTGTAGGGCTCTCAGTCGCCTCAGAGACGCCTATTTACAATCATATTGCGGACGTATTGTTCTAATAGCAATTAATACTAAGTGGCAACAACAAAGTGCGTAATTTTTACAAAAGCCATGTCCACCAATTCGGGCCCAAGCTCTCTCGATCCCCACCAGCAACAGCTACAAGAACTAATTGTACAACAACAACGTGAGCGTCGACTCTCGGTTCACCGCAACAACGCGTACTTTTCGGTGGTGTCGCCGACCCCACTGAATGCTAACGTAAGCAATAACACCGAAAGTGCCAGCCACTCAGCAATCAACAGCAACTTACCGTTGAGAGAGCAGTGTGCTTCTCCATCAATATCGATAACTGGGTCACCGATTGCACCGACCAGCACCGTCAGCTCGTTGACAGCAACTACTGCAACGTCTGCCGAAGTATTGACCGGCCTCAAGCCGTCAACGACAAGTCGCACAGAGTCACCCACAATACTAAACCCAACGACTTCTGTCCAAACTGGAATGGATAGATATATTAAAATAACTAAGCGGAAGCTAAGCCCGCAAAAGAAAAAAAGTGGCAATACGCCGAAAATGACCAAACCAAATGAACGAGTAGCACCCCTTAGCGAAAACCGTTTTAAAATTCTTGCCGATCAGCAAGACGATCAAGCCGGCGCTGTAGATAAAGTTAAATCGGCTAGACCACCCCCTTTATACATCCGTGCAGCCAACTGCAGCGCCCTGATTTCGAAGCTAGTAGAAACAGTAGGGGCAAATAAATTTGTTGTAACCCCTCTCAATAGGGGTAACATTAAAGAAATTAAATGTCAAGCCCAAACTGAGGACAATTTTCGCACCATCGAAAAGTACCTCCGTAATGCTAACATCAACTTCTATACCTACCAACTAAAAAGCAGTAAAGGGCTCAAGGTTGTGTTAAAGGGGATTGAGGCATCGGTCCCTACTCAAGAAATAGCAGACGCGTTGGACGAAAAAGCGTTTGCGGTCAAGTCTGTTGTGAACATCATCAACAGGAACAAAGTCGCACAGCCGCTCTTTAAAATCAAGCTCCAACCAGATGCAAAGCGGTCGAAGCTAAATGAAGTGCACCCGATCTACAACCTACAGCTTCTATTGCACAGAAGAATCACCGTAGAGGAGCCCCATAAGAGACACCAACCACCGCAGTGTAAAAACTGCCAGGAATACAACCACACCTCTTAGAATTGCAATCTTAGCTCAGTGTGTGTTGGCTGCGGCGAACATCATGAAGATGGCATTTGCACCAAGGACAGAAACAACGTCGCACTAAGACTATGCAGCAACTGTGGAGGGAACCACACGGCCAACTACAGAGGATGTCCTGTCTTCAAGGATCTCAAATCACACCTAAACGGGCGCAAACCCCCAGCTGGACCAAAAATCACCTTCAACGCCTCCAAAACTACACCGGAGGTTTTCTTTGCAAAGGCTGTTAGATCATCCAACATGACTGCTACAACCAGTCCTAGTGTATCCTTCGCTAGTGTGCTCCGAACTGGACAGACGGAGCCCGCGAAAGAGACCCCGTCACTCCACCATCTACAGAATCCGCAACCTAGCGCACCAGAGCTTGGCCAGCAAACTCCAAGTGGTTTAGAGGCCCTATTGACCTCACTCAATCAAAACATGACCACTTTTATGACGTTCATGCAAAACTGTATGCACGAACTGATGCGGAATCAAAACCTGCTTATCCAGAAGCTTATCGAGAATAAATAATGGCTTCCCTACGTTTATGTCTTTGGAATGCTAACGGCATCTCCAAGCACAAAAATGAACTGCAACTATTCCTAGACTCAAGTGAAATCGACGTTTTGCTGATTTCGGAAACACATTTAACATCAAAAAATAATTTTCAAATACCAAAATATACCTTCTACGCAACAAACCATCCAGACGGAAAAGCTCATGGCGGGACTGGTATCCTAATCAAAAACCGTATAAAACACTCGTTCCTCAACAGATTTCAAACACAGCACCTACAAGCAACTGCTATAACCATCCAAACCAGCTGCGGCAACACTACATTGGTTGCCCTGTACTGCCCACCACGCTTCTCAATCGCTGAAAAGGAATTTACCGATTTCTTTAACACACTCGGAGATCGCTTCATTGCAGCAGGGGACTATAACGCCAAACATACGCACTGGGGATCTCGTCTGGTAAATCCTAAAGGCAAGCAGTTGTACAACACAATAGTCAACCCTCTCAATAAGATGGATTGCGTCTCACCGGGTAGGCCTACTTATTGGCCCACAGATCCACAGAAAGTGCCTGACTTGATTGATTTCGCAGTAACCAAGAGGATTCCACGTAATCGGATCACTGCGGATACACTGCTAGATTTAACTTCCGATCACTCTCCAGTGCTATTTACACTATTAACAAGACCTCAAGTACTTGATCGCCCATATAGGCATACAAACAACAAAACAAATTGGCTTAAATTTAAAATGTACATGAGTGCCCACATTGACTGTTCGGCGAAACTGGATGCTGCAGAGGACATTGATATGTGCGTCTCTGCACTTGAGTCGATGATGGGAGCTGCAGCAAGAGTATCTACTCCACATGCCTCTTCTTACACTAAACCTGTTGACAGGCCTACGAACCGGCGGATAGAACAATTAGTAACGGTAAACCGACGTCTAAGAAGAGAATGGCAGATTACTCGCTCACCAGCAGCAAAACTTCGCCTAAGGCATGCTAATCGCAACCTCTCCAAGGCATTAAGACAAGAGCAAAGCTGGGCTCAAAGGAAATACATAGAAAAGCTCAGTCCAACCAGCTCTAAACATCCTCTGTGGAAAGCCCACCCAACTTTAAACGCTCCTACAGAGACAATTTCACCGATAAGGAGTCCAACCGGTGGATGGGCCCGCAGTGACGAAGAGAGGGCATCCGTATTTGCCACACATCTTAAAATGGTTTTCCAGCCAAATCCAACATCAAACTCATCTGTACTTCCCCCTTCGAGCACATTAACGGATAGTGAGTACTCGGAACTCCAATCGGACGAGATCACTGCAGTTATTAAAAACCACATAAAGCCGAAAAAAAACCCCTGGCCATGACCTAATAACACGGAAAATGATCCTAGAACTCCCTATCATCGCAATACAATATATCTGCAAACTGTTCAACGCTACAATAAAAATTGGCTACTTCCCAAGAACATGGAAAAAGTCCACTATCATCATGATTGCTAATGTGGGAAAGGACAAAACCCAGCCATCATCCTATAGGCCAATTAGTTTGCTGCCATGTCTTTCGAAGCTTTTTGAAAAGGTCCTGCAGATCCGACTTAACTCATTTCTGGCATCGAAGAACACAATCCCTTCACACCAGTTCGGCTTCCGCGAAAAACATGGTACAATTGAACAAGTCAATCGCATAACATCCGAAATACGAACAGCATTCGGACTAAAAGAATACTGTGCGGCTGTCTTTCTCGACGTTGCCCAGGCTTTCGGTAGAGTTTGGCTGGAGGGTCTGATGTTCAAAATCCGGCAAAAACTGTCACAGTACACACACAAACTCATGGAATCTTACCTTTACAATAGGAAATTCGCTGTAAGATGTAATGGCTCCGTCTCGGCTGATTTTGAAATCAAAGCTGGTGTACCGCAAGGCAGTGTACTCGGCCCATTGCTCTACCTGCTGTACACTGCAGACTTACCAACGAGTTTAGGACTTACAACGTCCACTTTTGCCGATGACACGGCAATCCTCAGTAGAGGATTGCCCAATACAAGCCTCTGCCCAAATGCCCAATACTAGCCTCTGCAAAATTAGAGGAACACCTCAAGGTGGTAGAGGAATGGCTAGCAACCTGGCGTATCCGGGTCAACGAGCAGAAATGCAAACATGTTACATTTACGCTTAAGAGAAGAAACTGCTCTAATGCTAAACAACGTACCAGTTCCTCAAGCCGTGGATGTCACTTACCTTGGCATCCACCTAGACAGAAGACTAACTTGGCGCAAGCACATCGAAGCAAAAAAGTCACAGCTTAAACTGAAAGCGAGTAGCCTACATTGGATCATCAATGCTCGGTCCCCTCTACGTCTGGAGTATAAAGTCCTCCTATACAACTCCGTACTGAAACCCATCTGGACTTACGGAGCCGTACTATGGGGAAATGCAAGTACCAGCAATGTCGATATTATACAAAGAGCGCAGTCGAAGATTTTAAGATCAATCACGGGGGCCCCGTGGTATATACGAAACGACAACATTCAAAATGATCTAAATATACCTAGCGTAAAATCTGAAATAGGTACTCAACAACTAAAGTATTCTGCGAAACTGGATGCACACCCAAATGTTCTTGCCAATTCCCTTACGCAAACTAATAATAGAACTCGTCTTAAAAGAAATGACAGACCAACCCAATAACAAGTGATTAGGGCCGCCTGCAATATCCCCAGGATTTATCTTAAGTACTAGATTAAGAAAAATATCTCAAACTTGTTGTTAGGCTCTAATTTAAGAGTAGATTCAACAAATATATATTAAACGTTAAAAAAAAAAATAATAATAATTTGAATTTAATGAATGAAGATTGGGTTATTTTCCTTCTCTCCGGGAATCCCTATTCATTTTGGTCCTTCGATATAAAGGAACTCTTTAGTTTTCCCCCACCAGAGAGACTCAGAGAATGAATCAGCTCCTTAAAGTCTGAATTCTTATGATAAGATCAGCTAAAGGTAGCAAAATAAAAAACTCTTGTTTTCCCCCACCAGTGGTAAGAGACAGAGTATAATATAAAAGTAAAATATTGCTTAATAAATAAAAAGTGCGTGCGAACGAGTATATAAAGACAGTTTGGCTAGTCGAGCAACTGCAATAATTTCGGAGGCGATAAAAAAGAAAGAACAATGTAAAGTTGGTGTGTGGCTAATTCGAAGGCCAGATATCGAAAGTGAAAAAAAAAACAATATAAAACAATATAAAGTTGGTGTGTGGCGTATGGCGTCCTTAGCCCATAGGCCATGGACAACAGCAGCTGAGCGACGACACAGTAAAAAAAAAAAACGGCGAACTCTACCCATTGGCGGACAAGCAGCAGCGAACAGGAACATCAGATAAGAGCAGGGCCGTCGAGAAGATATCAGGGCCCGGTGGTAGTAGCTTTATTTGATTTATTTGATAATAATTACGTTTTGGTTTTTTTAAATTTTCTTCAAAAAAGATTATTAATTTTGAGTAATTTAATTAATAAGAATTATCCATAAAATTCTTTATTGATAAAATAAAATAAAAATCAAAAATAATGATTAAAAATGATTTTTATTTTTTTAGCTCAAAATAAAACTCACTTTTGAAAAACGGCTTCTCTGTTAAATATTTTGAAAATATTTTTACATTTTGGTTGGTTGAAATTTTACATATTTTTGCCAATAACTTAGCAAAACCGTCCACTGTGACGGAAACGCGTCGAGATTCCATTGGGCCTACGCCGCTAAGCTAAGCAACTGTACTATTTATATGTCCGTCAAGTTACCGACACTGTTAAACTCGAGTTAGCGACGGTCCTCTGTTAACCCTCTGTTAAGTTTTTTGCATTTTTAATTTTCAATTTTTGAGCAATTTATTAACTTTTTGAAACAAATAAAGCCTTAAATTATTAAGAATAGATGAAATTTTTGTTTTAATTCAGTTTTGGGGGTTTTTGGGCATTCCATGTATTGACAATTTCTTCACGAAAATGTCCTTTTTTCGTTTTCGTATAGCTCCAAAAAATTGCAACGGCTCAATGAAGATTGAATGCCAGATTTGTCCCCAATTATTTATCTAAATCCCCACCAAGTTTGGTTAAAATTCCTCACACGGTTTTCGAGAAAATTGCATTTTTTTGAACCAACCATGATTTTCCCCATACAAAATGTGCGATAAAATGGGTTGACTTTGTTGGGCAAAAACTCACCTATATAGTAACGGCTCAATGAAGATTGAATGCCAGAATTTAGGTATAACTTTCTGGAATATGTTCAGAGAGTTTCAGCAAAATTCCTCGTAACGTTTTCGAGAAAAATGCACAAATGTGGGAGTACCTTCAGAAAACAATAATTTTTTCAGCAAATGCAATTCGCCAATGTTCTTCTTCTTCCTCCTTTAATTCGCTCCTTACAAAATGAGTGAAAAACTGGGCCGACTTCATGGGGAAAAAACTCAACTATATGGTAAGGGCTCAATGAAGATTAAACGCCAGAATTTCGGGATGACTTTCTGGAAAATGTTTGGGTAATTTTATTCAAAATTCCTCGTAACGTTTTCGAGAAAAATGCATAAATGTGGGGGTACTTTTTGCGGAAAAATATGTTTCCAACATTTCGCAGCTCAAGCATCGCTGTGCTAGGGGGATCAAGCAAATACAGGTTCGCTTAAATAGGGGGTTTGGTATAGTGGTACGACTGCACAATAAATTGTGATTTTGGTTAATAAGAATTTTTGAGAAACAAGATTCAAGATATAATATATACTTATGTAGACTTTACTAGAAGATTCGAATAAATTTAATGAAATATCTAATTGTTTAATCTGGTTTTATGTATACATATATATGTACGTATGGTCGTGCAATTGTAAACAAATTTGCTGCAAACAAATAAGGATTTCACCAATGTATGACTATTTGTATCACCATTGTTTTTTCCTAGTTTATTTCTTTTTTTTATTTAGACATATTCTTTCACACTATTACAAAAAAAGGCTTTCTCTAATACGAGAAAGAAATTAGAAGCAAAAAAAAGAGGGCGTCTAACAGTTAGACACGATAGAAGTGAAACCTTCCGTAAAACAAACTGAGAGAGAATGAGACGAAAGCAGCATTAGGAGCGGGATAATTATAGGTTCATTATAATATTGCTATAAAGGTCATATTTTATTTTCTTCATTTTATTATTATTCATCCTCAATGTTTTCAATTTCAACAAATGATACGAGTGGCTTATGATAGCTAAAATATGATACAAATGCTTTGGTTTCGATGTTGTCAACATATCTTTGAAATACCGCGTCAATTGTTGTTTTTGATCGTGTTGTTGATTCAGTGCGATTGTTACACATTTTTAAACTGAATGTTGTATTGAGAAAGTCAATTAAAGGAACCGCTGTGTCCAATGCAAAATTTACGTTAAAATCGCCACTTAAAATCATTGGAACTTTATCGTAATCTTTTCTAAGTATCCGCGATACTTCTGGTGTATACTCTATTAAATTTTCATGAATGAATTCCGTGATGCTATTTATTGATTGATTCGGTGAAATATAAATTGCCACAATTAAAACTGTTTTTCCATTGCTCAATCTGGTTTCGCATGCACATATTTCTCCCACTTTAGAGAGCTGAACAGACAGTGATTCTAGTTGCTGTGCATTCATTCATTATATATTTTGTGATACATTTTTATTTACTTTTTATACCCTTGCAGAGGGTATTGTAAAATTGGTCAGATGTTCGTAACGCACAGAAGGAGGCGTTTACGACCTGAGAAGCTGAGTTGATATAGCCATGTCCATCTGTCCGTCCGTCTGTGCGTATGCGTTTGACTCAGCCGTCTTAAGAGCTATCGGGATGAAATCTGTTTTTGGGGTTTTTTATTACCCGGGTAAGATAAAGTATGAAAATCCTTAGGATCGGACCACTATATCATATAGGTCTAGAAGAAAACATTTTGCGGACATGGCTATATCAACTCAGCTTCTCATGCTGATCAAGAATTTACCAATTTTACAATACCCTCTGCAAGGGTATAAAAAGTAAATAAAAAGTAAATAAAAATGTATCACAAAAAAATATATAAATATATAAAAAGCATTATGAAAAACTTCGACCAAGCTGGGAGTCGAACCCCGGCCGCCCGATCGCCAAGCGAGCACACTAACAACAGAGCCACGTCGACACTGTGTAAATTGCCGTCAAATCTCTACCAGACTCACACGTTTTAACGCAACTTTCCTCAAAAGTAATACACGGTTCACAAGGTTCAATTGGGGCATTCTGGTCTCTCTTCACTAATACATCGCAAGGATCAAAATCACCTTCTACAATATTCTCTAACAACTCGGTTTGCCGACTTAATGCGTCTACATGGCCCATGTTTAAACCGGGTCTATGAGCAATGGTGTAATCAAAGTTTTCCAATTCCAACGACCACCGCGCAATGCGGGGATTTATTGATTTTTTACTCAGGGTTTGGACCAATGAATTACAATCAGTAACGATCAAAAATGGTCTGTGTTTTAAATAAACGCGAAATCGGCGCACGGCATATATTATGGCCAAAGTTTGAAGTTCAAAACTGTGATAACGGGACTCGGCTGCTGTCGCCTTTCGGGAATAATAAGAGACTGGATGCATTTTGCCATCAGTCTGTCTTTGCATCAAAGAGGCACCAAAGCCATTTGAACTGGCGTCAGTATGCAACTGAGTTTCGTAAGTAGGGTTAAAGATAGCTAATACGGGCGGACTGGATAAGGCGGATCTTAATGTGATAAATACGTTTTTAGCGGTTTTGTTCATCAGAAATAGACCACCTTGTTTAAGCAACTCAGTTAACGGTTTAGCTATGCGGGAGAAATTCGGAACAAATTTGCGAAAATAAGAGAACAAGCCTAAGCACGAGTGTAAGGCACGAGTGTAGGTGGTGGCTTAAAATATGGATGTGATGCTTGCCGGGAGGTCGAGAATGAGATGCGCTCTTTCATGAGGCGGACT
The DNA here is from genome assembly GCF_018902025.1 of Drosophila willistoni. Classification (NCBI taxonomy): domain Eukaryota; kingdom Metazoa; phylum Arthropoda; class Insecta; order Diptera; family Drosophilidae; genus Drosophila; species Drosophila willistoni. The sequence continues at coordinate 455,967 of NW_025814055.1, forward strand.
AGAGATAGTTTTGACACTTTAAGGGCAGGTTTTAATAAACTCCAAGCGGAGTTTACTGCGGTGGAGACTCAGTTCAGAAGTTTATCGCTTATGAATGAGTCTCCGAAACGTAAAAGGACCAGTCCTTGGGGTGTTTCTGTATCTGTAGATCCGCCAGCGTCTCTTATCGTCCCCGACCGGTCTCATGCACCGTCCACTCCTAATGTACAGCAATTGATATCGTTTAAGAGCCCCGTTGTGAATGCTATTAGTAATGAATTACCGGTATCACCTGGGAATGATCTCTTAAAAACGATGCCTATTGTAGTGTCCGATGTGTCTGGGCAATTACCCATTCCAATGGAAATTGCCGATAGTTCTAAAAGTATCGAGGGCCCCGTAAATAAGTTGACTGCTGCAGTGGGTGACTTGTCCAACGTTACTGCTGCGGCTGACGCTTCGGGACCGCGGCCTCTCGTTGGCATACCACCAAAGAAACATATATTTGTTTCTAGGCTAGACCCTGTTGTCACATCTGATGATGTAATAGCCTATATTCGGAAGAAAGTTAACGTCTCGAATATTGCGGTGGAGAAGTTTAAATTTTCTTATTCTCGGGACATTTCGTCCTTTAAAATTAGTGTTTCTGCCAATATCTTCGACACTATATGTCGAGAAGATTTTCGGCCTAAACATATAATAGTTAAGGAATATACTGTAAAAAAGAAAAATCGGCAACCGATTCGCTAGCCTACAACAACAACTAATACAACTGCCAATATCTTCGACACTATATGTCGAGAAGATTTTTGGCCTAAACATATAATAGCACTAACCATAGAACACATAGATGGGACAAACTCATGATTTTTTGATTGCAAACGCTAGCCTAGTCATGGAACCCCAGAGAACTTCGGGAAAACCCGAACGCTCTCACTCTCAATGAGAGCGTAAAATGGGGAGAGGGCAAAGCAGCTACGAAAAAATTTCAGTCTAGCACAGACTACCGAACGACGAAGGCAGGCCTACGTCGCTTGTGATTTCGTTCTGTCTATGTATGTGTACACTCGTCGGTACATGCTCAGGCTTCGTAGTGTGTGTGTGACGTGAAGTTGTACAACATCGCATTTCAATAGCTCGCTCGACCAAAATTTTTCATTTTCGACAAAACAGCGACAATGCGAATAAGAAATGCCCCTGTGGAAAGAATATCAAGAAATATTGCCGTCTTCTTCGTATGTATCCCGGTGGCTGTAACGATAGAGTGTTTGCTTGGCAATAGGAATGTCGCTGGTTCGAATCCCTACTCGATTATCGTTAACGAAGTTTTTTTTTGTTTTTTTTTTTTATTTTGTTCCTTTTTGATTTTTTTTTTATTTATTTTCATTTTGTTTTTTTTTCCTTTTGTTTATTTTTATTTTTTTATTTTTATATAAATAAAAAAAAAAACAAAAAAAAACTTCGTTAACGATAATCGAGTAGGGATTCGAACCAGCGACATTCCTATTGCCAAGCAAACACTCTATCGTTACAGCCACCGGGATACATACGAAGAAGACGGCAATATTTCTTGATATTCTTTCCACAGGGGCATTTCTTATTCGCATTGTCGCTGTTTTGTCGAAAATGAAAAATTTTGGTCGAGCGAGCTATTGAAATGCGATGTTGTACAACTTCACGTCACACACACACTACGAAGCCTGAGCATGTACCGACGAGTGTACACATACATAGACAGAACGAAATCACAAGCGACGTAGGCCTGCCTTCGTCGTTCGGTAGTCTGTGCTAGACTGAAATTTTTTCGTAGCTGCTTTGCCCTCTCCCCATTTTACGCTCTCATTGAGAGTGAGAGCGTTCGGGTTTTCCCGAAGTTCTCTGGGGTTCCATGACTAGGCTAGCGTTTGCAATCAAAAAATCATGAGTTTGTCCCATCTATGTGTTCTATGGTTAGTGATAATAGTTAAGGAATATACTGTAAAAAAGAAAAATCGGCAACCGATTCGCTAGCCTACAACAACAACTAATACTATTCCTGCCACATCAGCATCTGCTGGTGTGTCAAAAAACTAGCTTCGTCCCTTAACCTGGGTTACCAGAACGTTAGAGGACTGAAATCTAAACTTCCTAATCTATATGTAGATAGTCTTTCTTTTGAGCATAACATTCTAGCTTTCACAGAGACGTGGCTAAAACCTGATATTGCTGATGCATCGGTTTTTTCCACAAACTTTTCTATTTTCAGACGTGACCGGATTTCTCGCATAGGTGGTGGCGTTCTGATAGCTGTTGATGCTGCTTTATCATCTGAAATGATTCAATTTTCTAGTACCCAGGAGATTGAGTTTGTCGGTGTTAAAGTAAATTTTAAATCTTTTAATGCTTTCATTACTTGTTCCTATATTCCACCATTGTCAGACATGGTGGTATATTTAAATCATTTAGAGGCAATTCAGTTTGTCTCCTCTTTAGTTTCGAGTCAAGACTTGCTCATAGTTGTAGGTGATTTTAATTTACCCGCTTTAGCATGGTCACTAACAGATGAATCTACCACGTTGTTGCCCTCTTTGTCACATGACTTTATTGATGGCCTTCTAGGCTTATCTTTATCCCAAGTCAATCCTGTCTTAAATTCTAATGAAAAATCGTTAGATCTTATTTTTGTATTGGATTCTTCTTATTGTGAGGTTTCTAGGATCGAACCATTTGTTCTTCCAGAGGACAAATTTCATCCTACATTAAATTTAAAAATTGATTTGCCCTTGCTTTCACCATTACTTGGTTCAAATGAGTTACCACTAACTAGGTGCTTTCGTAAGACTGACTTTGCCAGCCTTAACGAAAACATTGCTACTACCGATTGGTCTTATCTGTACAATTGTAGTAATATGAACTCGGCTATTCGTTTTTTCTATGATACTCTGAATTCACTCTTTGATATTTGTGTGCCTCTTGGTAGGCTGGAGCGGCTTAACAAACCTCCCTGGTTCTCTCGCGAGCTATCCAATTTGAAAAATGTGAAGACACGATATTATAAGAAGTTTCAAAAAACACGTCGTTCATCAGATTATGCTCTGTATACAGTCGCTCGTTCAAAATTCATGATGCTTAATACACAATGCTATAAGAATTATCTTCAGCGGTGTAAGCTTCAGTTTTCTTCTGACCCTAAACAATTTTATAATTTTGTTAATTCTAAACGTAAGACCTCTGTGCACCCATCTTTTTTGTCTTTTCAAAATAAAAAAGCGAGCACTGATCAGGCAATTGCCGATATGTTTGCGAGTTTTTTCAAAACAACTTATTCCTCAACGGAATATTGAGCAAGTCCGTATCCTTATCATTCAAAAAAAAACTAATTTCATTTTCAATCCAGTGATTGATGAAAGTTCTATTCTTAGCGAACTTAAATTAGTTAAACCTGTTTATTCTCCGGGGCCAGACGGTATTCCTGGATGTGTACTCAGGTTCTGTGCAAACGCATTATGTAAACCCATTTTAAAATTGTTTCTATTGTCTGTAGAATCTTCCTCTTTTCCATCTATTTGGAAGGAGTCATATATTATTCCTCTGCATAAAAATTGCAAAAAGTCCGAAGCCGCTAACTATAGGGGTATCTCAAAATTGTCCGCTATTCCGAAAGCTTTTGAGAAAATTATAACTTCTCAATTGCAACATTTTTGCAGCTCTATTATTTCGCCATCCCAACATGGGTTTGTGAAACGTAGATCTACAACCACTAACCTTTTAGAATTTACATCAATAATTATCAAGGGGTTCAAAAATGGTAAACAAACTGATGTCATATACACTGACTTCAGCAAAGCCTTTGATTCCGTTAATCATACCCTATTACTTTCTAAGCTGAGCGACATTGGGTTTCCACCCCTTTTCCTTTCTTGGGTTCGAGAATATTTAACAAATAGAAAACAGAAGGTACTTTTTAAGTCTTCTTTTTCCGTTTCCATTTCTGTGACTTCTGGTGTACCTCAAGGTAGTCATCTTGGCCCTCTGCTCTTCACACTATTTATTAACGATCTTCCATCAGTCATTGTTCATTCGCGTGTGCTTATGTATGCTGACGATGTCAAGCTTTGTCTTACTTATAAAGATACAGATTCATTTAGTCGGCTACAAGCTGATCTTAAAAACTTTCAATCCTGGTGCCAGTTTAATCTACTAAATCTTAACACTACCAAATGTAAGGTAATGACTTTTTTTTCGTAACTCTCCTCAACTGGTCACTTATTTTCTAAACAACAGCCCTTTAGAACGTCTAAATAATATGAATGATTTGGGCGTACTTATGGACCATAAGTTAAATTTTAACACCCATATTTCCACCACGGTCGCAAAGGCCATGAGTGTCCTGGGTTTCATTAAAAGATGGTCAAAAGAATTTGATGACCCCTATACAACTAAAGTTCTTTTTACTTCGCTTGTCCGTCCTATTTTAGAGTATGGATCTTGCATTTGGTCACCTCAATATGAGTCGCACCAGATTAGACTAGAATCCGTTCAAAAGCAGTTCTTGCTTTTTGCTCTTCGTGGCTTAAGCTGGGATCGCAATGTCAATTTGCCTTCGTATTCTAGTAGACTTCTCTTGATTAACCTTCCGTCCCTAACTAACCGTAGAATTATGCTTGGTGTCATTTTTATGCACAAGCTCCTAATTGGTGATATCGACTCGCCTGAGTTATTAGGTGAATCTGTCGGTACCATGTAGACGGAGTAGACATCCTTTAATACCTTTATCCCTTAGTCGTTGTTCTTCTAACTATGCTATGCATGAACCTTTTAGGGTTCTCTGCTCTGATTACAATCTTCTATCCCCTGTGATCGGCTCAGAGTTTTCTATTAATATGCTTAAAACATCTATCCTATCCCATTTAGTTAATAGATAGCTATAGTTTATGTGTTTGTCTGTCTTTTCTATTGTTTATTTTGTCCACGCGATTCGTGCCGTGCGTTATACGGCTGCACCCCTCGGTCGGTCGGGTGGGAGGTGGGCAGTTATCTGGTTGGGCTCGCGCGTAACAGGCTTTGTCCTGGTGTCGTAGGGGCCACTTGAACGTACTGCGCATAGTATCGTCAACGTCCGCTAAGACAAAAAAAAAAAAAAAAAAAATGCTTTGCTGTTAAGTGGTTCTGGGTATTCTTGAATAGCTTTTAAATGTGTATTATTTGGTAAAATTCCCTTATCACTGACTTCATATCCTAAATAATCTATGCTCTTCTGTAGGAAAATGATTTTCTTCAAATTGAGCTCTAAATTGTACTGAATAAAACGATCTAACAGTTTTGCTAACAACTTATGATGCTGATCTACGGTGCGGGTGGCAAGAATAATATCGTCCATATAAACTACAAGTTCTCGATCTCTAATCATATCACTAAGTATGTTCGATATAAATCTCTGAAATACAGCTGGTCCGTTCTTTAGACCAAAAGGCATTCTCAGATATTCGAACTGCCCATCGGGTGTAACGAATGCGGTGCATTTAATTGAATCCTCTTCCATACCTACATGGTAAAAACCACTTTTCAAATCTATGACGGAGAAAACGGTCTTGCCCTCCAGGTATTCTAGGCAATCTTCTATTAAAGGCAACGGAAAATTATCCCTCACAGTCTTCTTATTTAAACCTCGATAATCAACGCACATTCGTATATTGCCATCCTTTTTCCGCACTAGGACGATGGCGGACGCATAGGGGGAATTGCTTGGTCGGATTACATTATTGGCTAACAACTCACTAACTGTTTTAGAAACGCTTCCTCTTTCATAATATGATAATCTTCTAGGACTACTATGAAATGGTGTTGTATCTGTCAGACATATTCTCATCATATATTTGGTATATGTAATTAATTGAAAATCGGTCAATGTAATGCTCATGCACAATATCTCGGCACCCACGCATCGCGCCTAATCCAAATTCACTGCCAACAGTAATATTGCACGTATCTGACAGCGTTGCACAAACGGTTTGCAACTCTGTTAGCCATTTTCGAAACGAGGATGCATTCGTGTTTACATTAGAGTTATTAAAATTATTATCTAGATCAGTGGTGTTATTACTAATGGTATTATGCTTAGGATATTTAGTAAACAGGGATGCACAGAAGGATTTGTAAACAAAAGCAATGGTGCTCTTTAATGATGCGGAATTCTTTTTATACTTTCTTACATTTTCAATCAATGAGAACTTAAGACCTATTTTATTCAAGGCGTCTCTACCTCTAAGAAGTAGTTGCGTCGGCATAATATTATCGGAAATAACTAAAAATTGGATTCCGTAATATTTTTTGCAAAACAGAACTAAACATTTGACTGTTCCAAAAGTCAGAATAGAGCCACCGCTCAGCCCATGAAAAGAACTTTTAACTAATTTATCGCAATGCAAATGCGGCATCAACGCTCTACTGGCAAAACTTACTGGGCTTTCGGAATCTAATAGGGCAAAAATATTATTAACATCAGTGCATCCCCCTTTACAAGATATTCTTAAACTTACTAATTGAATAAATGACTTATCATCAATGGTGTCCGGGTCTTCACTAGAGCTCATGGCGGCGATCTGGGTTCGCTTTGGACAATTTCGGTACTGATGGCCCACTTTGAAAAAAAATTGCAAATGGTCCAATGATACCGCCAGCACATAAACCGCACCCGTCAGTTGGCCACCGCGGTCATGTGACATTACACCACTGGATTATTTTTTGTGGGGATATGTAAAGTCATTGGTTTACCAGGACAAACCAGCGTCAATTGGTGCATTGGAAGACAATATCAGTCGTGTTATTGGCGAAATTCCTTTAGACATGCTGGAAAAAGTGGTGCAAAATTGGACCTTCCGTGTTGATCACTTGAAACGCATTCGCGGCCAACATTTACATGAAGTCATTTTTAAAAAGTAATTGGCAGAGATTGTTTTATCATCTCAAATAAAAATTTAACAATAATATTCAAATTTTGTGTTTCATTTCAATTTTAAAAACCAAACGCTTAAAAAAACACCCGTTACCTATTTCAGATTTTACGCTGATACTTATATTTAGATCATTTTGAATGTTTTCGTTTCGTATATACCACGGGGCCCCCGTTATTGATCTTAAAATCTTCGACTGCGCTCCTTGTATAATATCGACATTGCTGGTACTTGCATTTCCCCATAGTACGGCTCCGTAAGTCCAGATGGGTTTCAGTACGGAGTTGTATAGGAGGACTTTATACTCCAGACGTAGAGGGGACCGAGCATTGATGATCCAATGTAGGCTACTCGCTTTCAGTTTAAGCTGTGACTTTTTTGCTTCGATGTGCTTGCGCCAAGTTAGTCTTCTGTCTAGGTGGATGCCAAGGTAAGTGACATCCACGGCTTGAGGAACTGGTACGTTGTTTAGCATTAGAGCTGGACAGTTTCTTCTCTTAAGCGTAAATGTAACATGTTTGCATTTCTGCTCGTTGACCCGGATACGCCAGGTTGCTAGCCATTCCTCTACCACCTTGAGGTGTTCCTCTAATTTTGCAGAGGCTAGTATTGGGCATTTGGGCAGAGGCTTGTATTGGGCAATCCTCTACTGAGGATTGCCGTGTCATCGGCAAAAGTGGACGTTGTAAGTCCTAAACTCGTTGGTAAGATCATTTTCGGTGTTATTAGGTCATGGCCAGGGGTTTTTTTCGGCTTTATGTGGTTTTTAATAACTGCAGTGATCTCGTCCGATTGGAGTTCCGAGTACTCACTATCCGTTAATGTGCTCAAAGGGGGAAGTACAGATGAGTTTGATGTTGGATTTGGCTGGAAAACCATTTTAAGATGTGTGGCAAATACGGATGCCCTCTCTTCGTCACTGCGGGCCCATCCACCGGTTGGACTCCTTATCGGTGAAATTGTCTCTGTAGGAGCGTTTAAAGTTGGGTGGGCTTTCCACAGAGGATGTTTAGAGCTGGTTGGACTGAGCTTTTCTATGTATTTCCTTTGAGCCCAGCTTTCCTCTTGTCTTAACGCCTTGGAGAGGTTGCGATTAGCATGCCTTAGGCGAAGTTTTGCTGCTGGTGAGCGAGTAATCTGCCATTCTCTTCTTAGACGTCGGTTTACCGTTACTAATTGTTCTATCCGCCGGTTCGTAGGCCTGTCAACAGGTTTAGTGTAAGAAGAGGCATGTGGAGTAGATACTCTTGCTGCAGCTCCCATCATCGACCAAGTGCAGAGACGCACATATCAATGTCCTCTGCAGCATCCAGTTTCGCCGAACAGTCAATGTGGGCACTCATGTACATTTAAAATTTAAGCCAATTTGTTTTGTTGTTTTGGGCGATCAAGTACTTGAGGTCTTGTTTATAGTGTAAATAGTACTGGAGAGTGATCGGAAGTTAAATCTAGCAGTGTATCCGCAGTGATCCGATTACGTGGAATCCTCTTGGTTACTGCGAAATCAATCAAGTCAGGCACTTTCTGTGGGCCAATAAGTAGGCCTACCCGGTGAGACGCAATCCATCTTATTGAGAGGGTTGACTATTGTGTTGTACAACTGCTTGCCTTTAGGATTTACCAGACGAGATCCCCAGTGCGTATGTTTGGCGTTATAGTCCCCTGCTGCAATGAAGCGATCTCCGAGTGTGTTAAAGAAATCGGTAAATTCCTTTTCAGCGATTGAGAAGCGTGGTGGGCAGTACAGGGCAACCAATGTAGTGTTGCCGCAGCTGGTTTGGATGGTTATAGCAGTTGCTTGTAGGTGCTGTGTTTGAAATCTGTTGAGGAACGAGTGTTTTATACGGTTTTTGATTAGGATACCAGTCCCGCCATGAGCTTTTCCGTCTGGATGGTTTGTTGCGTAGAAGGTATATTTTGGTATTTGAAAATTATTTTTTGATGTTAACATTAAATGTGTTTCCGAAATCAGCAAAACGTCGATTTCACTTGAGTCTAGGAATAGTTGCAGTTCATTTTTGTGCTTGGAGATGCCGTTAGCATTCCAAAGACATAGACGTAGGGAAGCCATTATTTATTCTCGATAAGCTTCTGGATAAGCAGGTTTTGATTCCGCATCAGTTCGTGCATACAGTTTTGCATGAACGTCATAAAAGTGGTCATGTTTTGATTGAGTGAGATCAATAGGGCCTCTAGACCACTTGGAGTTTGCTGGCCAAGCTCTGGTGCGCTAGGTTGCGGATTCTGTAGATGGAGGAGTGACGGGGTCTCTTTCGCGGGCTCCGTCTGTCCAGTTCGGAGCACACTAGCGAAGGATACACTAGGACTGGTTGTAGCAGTCATGTTGGATGATCTAACAGCCTTTGCAAAGAAAACCTCCGGTGTAGTTTTGGAGGCGTTGAAGGTGATTTTTGTACCAGCTGGGGGTTTGCGCCCGTTTAGGTGTGATTTGAGATCCTTGAAGACAGGACATCCTCTGTAGTTGGCCGTGTGGTTCCCTCCACAGTTGCTGCATAGTCTTAGTGCGACGTTGTTTCTGTCCTTGGTGCAAATGCCATCTTCATGATGTTCGCCGCAGCCAACACACACTGAGCTAAGATTGCAATTCTAAGAGGTGTGGTTGTATTCCTGGCAGTTTTTACACTGCGGTGGTTGGTGTCTCTTATGGGGCTCCTCTACGGTGATTCTTCTGTGCAATAGAAGCTGTAGGTTGTAGATCGGGTGCACTTCATTTAGCTTCGACCGCTTTGCATCTGGTTGGAGCTTGATTTTAAAGAGCGGCTGTGCGACTTTGTTCCTGTTGATGATGTTCACAACAGACTTGACCGCAAACGCTTTTTCGTCCAACGCGTCTGCTATTTCTTGAGTAGGGACCGATGCCTCAATCCCCTTTAACACAACCGTGAGCCCTTTACTGCTTTTTAGTTAGTAGGTATAGAAGTTGATGTTAGCATTACGGAGGTACTTTTCGATGATGCGGAAATTGTCCTCAGTTTGGGTTTGACATTTAATTTCTTTAATGTTACCCCTATTGAGTAGGGTTACAACAAAGTTATTTGCCCCTACTGTTTTTACTAGCTTCGAAATCAGCGCTGCAGTTGGCTCCACGGATGTATAAAAGGGGTGGTCTAGCCGATTTAACTTTATCTACAGTGCCGGCTTGATCGTCTTGCTGATCGGCAAGAATTTTAAAACGATTCCCGCTAAGGGGTGCTACTCGTTCATTTGGTTTGGTTATTTTCGGCGTATTGCCACTTTTTTTCTTTTGCGGGCTTAGCTTCCGCTTAGTTATTTTAATATATCTATCTATTCCAGTTTGGACAGAAGTCGTTGGGTTTACTATTGTGGCTGACTCTGGGCGAACTGTCGTTGACGGCTTGAGGCAGGTCAATACTTCGGCAGACGTTGCTGTAGTTACTGTCAACGAGCTGACGGTGCTAGTCGGTGCAATCGGTGACCCAGTTATCGATATTGATGGAGAAGCACACTGCTCTCTCTACGGTAAGTTGCTGTTGGTTGCTGAGTGGCTGTCACTTTCGGTGTTATTGCTTACGTTAGCATTCAGTGGGGTCGGCGACACCACCGAAAAGTACGCGTTGTTGCGTTGGACCGAGAGTCGACGCACACGTTGTTGTTGTACAATTAGTTCTTGTAGCTGTTGCTGGCGGGGATCGAGAGAGCTTGGGCTCGAATTGGTGGACATGGCTTTTGTAAAAATTACGCACTTTGTTGTTGCAACTTAGTATTTATTGCTATTAGAGCAATCTAATAGCAATATGATTGTAAATAGGCGTCTCTGAGGCGACTGAGAGACCTACACAAATTTTTGCAAACGCGGTCTTTTTTTTTTACACTCAATTTTTGCGGAGTGCATTAAAAAACCCGTCTGTACACGGCGGCAGTTGAGTAAGACTGAATTCAAATGACTGATTTTATTTAAAGAATTGTTGTGTATATAAATGAATTCTTAGACTCTATGCTCGAGACTCGAGGCGACAATTGTTCTTAAAAACATCTTATTATTTGATAATTGTTTATATTTCATGCTTAGCGTTGGCGACTTGATATTGCGCCGTTTTGGTCTTAAGCTTGTCCACAGAGATGCTGCGGATGCATGTTTGTTTGGTTTTAAGCAATACTTGCCATATGAATTTTGATGACTTATTTTGTTTATATTTCGTTTTGTATATTTCTTTGGTCAATCTGATTCGGTGAAGCCATTTCAGCTGACCACGATGTTTAATCTTAAACACACTGACTTCAGCAAAGCCTTTGATTCTGTTAATCATACCCTATTACTTTCTAAACTGAACGACATTGGGTTTCCACCCCTTTCCCTTTCTAGAAAACAGAAGGTACTTTTTAAGTCCTCTTTTTCCAATTCCATTCCTGTGACTTCTGGTGTACTGGTACTGGTCACTTATTTTCTAAACAAAAGTCCTTTAGAACGTCTAAATAATATGAATGATTTGGGCGTACTTATGGACCATAAGTTAAATTTTAACACCCATATTCTGGGTTTCATTAAAAGATGGTCAAAAGAATTCGATGACCCCTATACAACTAAAGTTCTTTTTACTTTGCTTGTCCGTCCTAGTTTAGAGTATGGATCTTGCATTTGGTCACTTCAATATGAGTCGCACCAGATTAGACTTGAATCCGTTCAAAAGCAGTTCTTGCTATTTGCACATCGTGGCTTAAGCTGGGATTGCAATATCAATTTGCCTTCGTATTCTAGAAGACTTCTTTTAATTAACTTTCCCTCCCTAACTAATCGTAGAATTATGCTTGGTGTTATTTTTATGCACAAGCTCCTAATTGGTGATATCGACTCGCCTGAGTTATTAGCTCAGGTAAATCTGTCGGTACCATGTAGACGGAGTAGACATCCTTTGTTACCTTTAACCCTTAGTCGTTGTTCTTGTAACTATGCCATGCACCTTTTAGGGTCCTCTGCTCTGACTACAACCTTACAACAAACCTATTCCCTGTAATCGGGTCAGAGTTTTCTATTAATATGCTTTAAACATCTATCCTATCCCATTTAGTTAATAGATGGCTATAGTATTATTTGTTTGTCTGTTTTTTCTATTGTGTATTTGCGTTATACGGCTGCAGCCCTCGGTCGGTCGGGTGGGAGGTGGGCAGTTATCTGCTTGGGCTTGAACGTACTGCGCATAGTATCGTCAACGTCCGCTATAAAACTCGCTCTATCTGACCATTACTTCTGGCCACTCCAGTTTTTGTCAATACGTGCTCGATTCCATTCTGTTCCATATAGTCAACAGAGGCGTTTGATGTAAATGCACTTCCTCTGTCGCTCACTATGCGGTGGGGTTGTCCAAAAACGTTTGACCACTCAAACGTTCGCCACTCAAACGTTCGACCACTCAAACGTTCGACCACTCAAACGTTCGACCACTCAAACGTTCGACTACTCGAATGTTTGACCACTCTTCAGTTCCTGTACTTTTATTCACACAAACTTTGAGAATGCATCAGCGAATATAAACTTGTACTGCTTTGTCGATGATTCCATAGGTCCAACGTGGTCAACATGCTATCCCCTTTTTCAATACAGTGCAGATATCCCTCTTGTTTTCCCAGTTTCTTATTGCTGATGATACAAGAAATGCAATTGTCTATGATTCGTTTTACTTTGTTCTCCACATGTGGAATCCAGAAATGCTGTTGAAGAGCGTGAATTGTTTTCTGTAGCGCAAAGTGTCCAACATTATGGCTATCTGTGATTATTTCTCGTTCCACTGCTTTGGGTAAAACCCAAAAATCATTTCCTTTAACGACTTTATCCAATATTTCACCTTTAAGTTTGAAGTCATCATAGGGTTCAGATTTTATGATTTCGAGTACGGCTTTTATGTAAGGATCTTTTATTTGCGCAACTTTCAAGCGAGGTGAGATTTCCGACAATCGACATGTTTCATTTTTTCTGAAGATCGATGTTCGACCTGAAAGTCAAAATCGTGAAGGTATAATATCCACTGTGCAACTTAGCGTGGGACATCCTTCTTCTTGACGGTTTCGTGAACGCGGTGCAGTCTGTTACCAACTTAAAGGGCGTACCAAGAAGGTTGTGTCGGAACTTCTGAACGGCAAGATAAGCGGCTTTAACCTCCAGTATGTAGATGTGTCGTTTAGAATAACTCGCCGAAGTTTTTTTACTCCAGAAAAATATCGGGTGTATGTAACTGATGTTCGAACTTCTGAAGCAATGCTGCGCCGAAGCCATATTTGGATGCATCTGTATGAAGTTCTGTAAGCGCATCTCTGCGGAATATTTTCAAAACAGGCTCATGGGACAGTGAATCCTTTAATTTGTTGAAGGCGTTTATCTCGGCAGTATAAAATTTGAAAACCACATCTTTCTTCAAAAGGATTTTTTTTGAAGTGAAAACTTCTTTAGAATCGTTGGGAGTGATTGGAGACTCGATGAAACGAAAAAGCGACACTAAAAAGAGACATACATATAGATCTTATAGTATATAGCCTGCGAGAGAATGAGATGCGTGCTTAACTACAGAACTCGACGGCAATTTACAAAGTGTCGACGTGGCTCTGTTGTTAGTGTGCTCGCTTGGCGATCGGGCGGCCGGGGTTCCACTCCCAGCTTGGTCGAAGTTTTTCATAATGCTTTTTATATATTTTGTGATACATTTTTATTATTTACTTTTAATACCCTTGCAGAGGGTATTGTAAAATTGGTCAGATGTTCGTAACGCACAGAAGGAGGCGTTTACGACCCCATAAAGTATATAAATTCTTGATCAGCATGAGAAGCTGAGTTGATATAGCCATGTCCGCAAAATTTTTTCTTCTAGAGCTATATGATATAGTGGTCCGATCCTAAGGATTTTCATACTTTATCTTACCCGGGTAATAAAAAACCCCAAAAAAAGATTTCATCCCGATAGCTCTTAAGACGGCTGAGTAAAACGCATACGCACAAACGGACGGACAGATGGACATGGCTATATCAACTCAGCTTCCTCCTTCTGTGCGTTACGAACATCTGACCAATTTTACAATACCCTCTGCAAGGGTATAAAAAGTAAATAAAAATGTATCACAAAATATATAATGAATGAATGCACAGCAACTAGAATCACTGTCTGTTCAGCTCTCTAAAGTGGGAGAAATATGTGCATGCGAAACCAGATTGAGCAATGGAAAAACAGTTTTAATTGTGGCAATTTATATTTCACCGAATCAATCAATAAATAGCATCACGGAATTCATTCATGAAAATTTAATAGAGTATACACCAGAAGTATCGCGGATACTTAGAAAAGATTACGATAAAGTTCCAATGATTTTAAGTGGCGATTTTAACGTAAATTTTGCATTGGACACAGCGGTTCCTTTAATTGACTTTCTCAATACAACATTCAGTTTAAAAATGTGTAACAATCGCACTGAATCAACAACACGATCAAAAACAACAATTGACGCGGTATTTCAAAGATATGTTGACAACATCGAAACCAAAGCATTTGTATCATATTTTAGCTATCATAAGCCACTCGTATCATTTGTTGAAATTGAAAACATTGAGGATGAATAATAATAAAATGAAGAAAATAAAATATGACCTTTATAGCAATATTATAATGAACCTATAATTATCCCGCTCCTAATGCTGCTTTCGTCTCATTCTCTCTCAGTTTGTTTTACGGAAGGTTTCACTTCTATCGTGTCTAACCGTTAGACGCACTTTTTTTTATATTTATTTTTATTTACAACCAAATTAGAACTACATTTACTTCACGTATATACATAGTTATTGGCGGTGTGGCTCAAACAAGCTACTGCGGGACTACCGCGAGGTATTGCTTCGCAGCGACCGTTTTCCAACATCTGAGTCACCAGGTTCTCAATGGTGATGCGCGTGCCAATTCTGGACTCCAACTCGCGTCTCTGTGCGTCATAGCGAGGGCAGTGAAATGATATGTGCCTTGCGTCCTCGACGATGCCGGCTCCGCACCACGTGCATTCGTCGGATGCCTCGTGCCTGAAACGCTTTAGATAAGTTCTGAAGCAGCCATGGCCGCTCAGAATTTGCGTCAGGTAAATCGTAACTTGCCCGTGACTTCTGCCTATCCACTGTTGTCTGTCTGGGATAAGGCAGTAAATCCAACGGCCCTTCGCAGATTCCGTCCATCGTTGCTGCCATCAAGCCACATGTTCGCCTCGTGTTTCTTGCCGTGTAGCGCTCTGTACATCGCGTCTGCTTCGTACACTAGATCGCTGATTGGAGACAGACCAGCGATGACATGCGCAGCATCGTCTGAAATTGTGGGGAACGCACTGCAAATTCTCATTGCGCAGAGTCTAAAGACCGATTCCAGCCCTCGCCTACAGCTTTTCACCCGAAGCGTACTAGCCCAAACTGGAGCAGCGTACAGGGAAATGGTTTTTGTCACGCTAGTTAACAACAGCCATCTCTCTTGTTTGGGGCCTCTTGTATTGAGCATGATTCTTGCCAGCGCGCGGGCAGAGCACAGTGCCTTCTGGCACGTATACTCCAAGTGCTCACGGAAGCAGAGTCGTGTATCCAGCATTACACCTAGGTATTTGATGGCCCTCTTAGATGTGATAGTTTTGCCACCAACTTCTATAGAGGCGGTCTCGACTTTCTTCCTGCTGCTAATCAAAACGGCTTCAGTCTTGTGGGCTGCCAATTCAAGACCTGCAACAGCCAGCCACCGGCTAATAGTTGCAATGGTGTTGTTGCATTTTTTTTCCGCTGCTGCAAGCTTCTTTTCCGTTACCACCACCGCGATATCATCGGCCAAGCCGATTATGCGTGTGCCCGGATCAAAATTTAGTCTGAGGACTCCGTCGTATATGGAATCCCACAGGATAGGGCCCAGGACTCAACCCTGTGGTACTCCAGCAGAGATGCTATATTCCTCCGAGACGTCCACCGTCGAGTATCGGAGGCGCCTATTTGTGAAGTAGCTGTCCATCAGATTACCCTGAACGCCGAAAGAAACCAGACTGCTCATTATACGACTCCATTCAGCCGAGTTAAATGCGTTTTTGATGTCGAGAGTCACCACAATGCAGTATTGTTTGGTTCCCCCTTTCCATCGGTTACCAGATATGGCGTCTCTGGCTTTGTCGATCTTGCCTTTCTAAGTCCGTATTGGTTAGGAGAAAGTCCACCTCCTTGCTCAATAGCCTTGTTGAGCCAACGCGCTATGAGCGATTCCAATATTTTCCCTGCTGTGTCCAGAAGGCAGATAGGCCTATACGATGAGGCTTTGCCGGGGGGCTTCCCGGGTTTTGGTAGGAGTACCAGATTCTGGCTTTTCCATCTGGATGGAAAAGTTCCTTCTCTCAGGCATGCATTGTACATTTTTATGAATACATCATGGTGCAGATTAACTGCCAGCCTTAAAGCTCTGTTCGGGATGCCGTCGGGACCAGGAGCTTTTTTATTATTTATTTTGTTGACGATTTCTAACATTTCTGTTTTCGTGCACGCTGTTATTTCTATCTCACTGCTTCGAGTTGCCAGTGGTAGCTGGACCTGCTTTGTGGGAAAAGTGAGCTGATGATTTGATTTAGACTCGCTGCATCAGATGGTATAGATGTTTTCCCGACATCAACGCGTTTGACCACGGTCTGGTATGCCTTTCCCCAGGGATCGTGCCCGGCAGAATCGCAAAGACGCAGGAAGCATTCTCTCTTGCTAGTTCTGATTGCATGCTTCAGTTCCAGCCGTTTGCTGTGGTATTCAAGCCTTAGAGATTCAAAACTTTCTGTACCTCTTGAGCGCTGAAACAGTCGCCGCGCACGGATACACGCTCGTCTGACTGCCGCTATATTGTCGCACCACCAATGTACAGCCGCATAGCGGCGTTTAAAAAGTTTTCGACGTGTCATGCTAGCGTTTCAGGCTGTCTCAATGCTATGCATAATACTGTTAGCCAGGTTTGCGCTGTTTTCACTAGTGTTGAACAGCAGGTTTCCACAGAAAGCAGGAATGCTCAAAGTATCCACTCTGAATGCTCCTTCGCTCACAGTAGTATGGTGAGGAGGTGTACTACGGCCAATGGAGAATAATATTACCTCATGATCACTTGCGGAGTAAATATCGCATACTTTCCAATTGGAAAATCGCACCAGTGGATCGCTTACAAACGTCAAGTCTATTCTTGATCCCATACTTGCTCTGTTGAAAGTTTTCTTGGACCCTGTGTTGAGTAACGAAATGTTGAGAGTCGTCAGGGCCTCAAGAAGCAAACGGCCTCTTCTATCTGTGTGACTACTGCCCCATTCCGTGGCCCATGCATTAAAATCGCCGCCAATTATAACTGGGGTGCGGCCCCTTGCATCGTCCTCTAGTTCGTCAATGACCTCTCCAAATCTAGCGATAGATAAGCTGGGGGGTATGTCGCAGCTATATACCCAGTAGCTACCGCAGATCTGCGCTCTGACGAAGCCATCGTATGATCGCACATTAACCAGAGGTGCTTGGAGTGCACTGCAGATCCAAATAGAAGCTTTGTTTGTCAAGTCTGAGACCCAGCCTCCAATACTTTCCATTTCCTGTATGGTTCGCTAAGAATTGCAATATCTGCTGATACTTCGCGGATTGTTTGGTGCAAAAGATCTTGATCCGCAATGCAATGGTTCAAGTTTAGCTGTATTACTTTTATTTTCACTTTTATTTTTTCAAAAGGACAATCAACGGACGTGCAATGTGTGCATAACCTTTTATGAACTTCCTAAAAAGGACTGAACTGCTATTATGATTTTCGGTGTTACAAATCTTTGAATCGCTTGTGATTTTTCCTTTCCTGGGAGAATTCTACCGTTTTCGACTGTATGGCCAAAAAAATTAACCTTATTTTGGAGAAAGTAGAATTTTTTCCAGTTGATAATCAATTTGTACTCATCAGCTTTTTTGAGAACAATATTAAGTTTTGGAAGACAATCCTTAGTCGTCTGGGTATAAATTATAATGTCATCGATATAAAGTTGCATGATATCTTGAGCGATTAAGTCTTGAAATATGGAACTGATGAAACGGATGAAGACTGATGGTGAATTGCAAAATCCGAATGGTGCTCGATTGAATTCAAAAAGTCCTTCCTTCGTCACAAATGCTGTGAACTTGCGACTTTCTTCGTCTATTAGAAAATGGAAAAAACTGTTTTCTAAGTCCATTACTATAAACAACTTCGCTGCTTGCAGTTTTTCAACCTGTTTTTTGACTGCATCAGACTCTACAGGTGGGTGCAGACTGGCCTGCTGTCGGAACGGTATCATTTGTCCATCTGGTACAATTTTCAGGAAAACGGGACATTCGACAACTTCAGGGTCTGGTTTGTATTCATCCACCATCGTCTAAATGAGTTGTTTAAACTGTGGAGGTGCATTTACATCAGTTTTTGTTTCAACAATGTTATATATACTTAGCTTGTCAAATCCGAGTAAACCCTCATAGGCAATGTCACCGTCGGGTACAACAGTAAAGTTCTGTTGCACCTCATCTTCTCCAATACGAACTGCAGCTACAAACATACCAATCGGCTGTGTTTTCTTGTTCCCCAAGCCACAAAGTTCTCATTAACAATTCTTCAAGATGACACATTTACGTTCATATGTGTCGTCTTTTTCCTTTTGCTCGTACTTTGTTTTACACTATTAATTTTGTATGTCTAGGCCATCCACTATGTATCCAATAACTGATTCCATATCTACTTTACCAAGCGTAGCAATCCTCCTCATATTTAAAACGTAGTCATGAAAGCTTTCATCTCTTTTCTTCTTTCTCTCTTTTAATTCTTATGAATTTCTGCGCTTTGCACTCTACGACGAAATTCTGCTATTAGCGCGGCCTTTAACTGGTCGTACGAACTTACAAAAGTAGATTCTAAAAACAATTGTGCCATTTTAGTCATTTTACTTCGTGCCTGCACATACTTTTGCTTCTCCGTTAGCTCATACGCCTCTGCATTCTGCTCGAAATTTACAAACCATTGTTTCACAGGGACGCATTCACCATGAAATTCAAGCACAATTTTGGAAAAATTATCTGCTGCAATTTTTGGTTCGTTTCGTGCATTCTGAGTAATTTCGTCCGCCTGTATTTTAACTGTTAGCAACTGGATGATCTGCTGCAGACTCTGATTGTTCGTCTCGTTCATTTCTAGATCGCAACCTTGAGTAGAATTTTCGCTGCATTCTGTTTTGTTATACACCGGTTCAGACTGATTTTGGTGTCACTTTTTCGTCGCTGCGCCTGTGCTCGAGTTCGAACATCGATATGCTGTTGTCTCTCTTCCGCTTCATCAAAGAATATAGCTCCCTCTTCGTCGCTCATATTGGCACTTATGTATGTAAAGTTTAGATTAGTTTAATGTTTATTATAATGGTTATTTAATAGGTTCATGTAATACAGAGTAAATATATATGATGCATTTAACAGTTTTAAATCGACTTTTAAACAACTTAGAGACAACTTCGTACTTCGGCAGACGACCAACGAGAGCGACTGCGAACTGAGAGCCGATTACCCAACGAACACTTGCTTCCGAGCCAAACTACCCAACAAACAGTGTAGAATGGTGTGTTGCCAGCTATCTGGTATCTCTATGTCTTACATTCGGCCCTCCTGTTTATCCTCATCTGTCCCAGGTGATAACAGCTCGTCATTTTCGGAAACAAAACGCCATAACTTCATATTATCACAACTTGTTGATGTGATATTTGGTCCTTCGACGCTTGCCGCTTTTCTCACGTCATAGCGGCCATTTCGTTTTACCTCAGTGACTTCAAATGGGCCTAGATACTCGCTTGCCAGCTTACGTCCTGCGACGAACTGTGTCCTCTTGACCGCTACCATATCTCCCACTCTATAGCCGTGCTCAGGCCGACGTCTTTTATCAAAATTCTTTTTATAGGTTTGTTGAGCGTTTTCAATGTTTTCTTTTGATCGACGACGCAACTCTTCGCGCTCGATGTTAAACTGCGAAATGAGCTCTTCATTTAGGACCTCTAATAATCTTCCATCCGCGTTGTTGTGCATTTTGGACCCAAACATTACTTCAAACGGTGATGACTTCAACGATGCATGCACATGGGAATTAATCGCTTTCTGGACCTGGGGCACAAACTTGTACCATTTTGCGGAATCATGAGCCGACAGCTTTGCGATGATACTCAAGATCGAACGGTTCTTTCGACTTGGCCGTTACCTCTGGCTACCCCTGTTGTTGTCCGCACGTGCTCCACTTTGTTTTCATTAAGAAACTCAGCAAAGGCATTAGATGTAAACGCCACTCCTCTGTCGCTGATTATACGCCTTGGGAAACCGAACACAGCAGACCAGTCAGTGATCTTTTTAATCACCTCTTCATAGCCGGTTGACTTAGTGGGGAAAAGCCATACAAATTTAGAAAAAGCATCCACAGCCGTCAGAACATATTTGTATTGCCTCGCTGTCGCGTCCATCGGACCCAAATGATCTATGTGAAGCGTATGCAGTGGCGTATCCCCTTTCTCTATGCAGTGAAGATAGCCCTCTTGTTAGCCCAACTTTTTACTGAAAATAATACAACTTATACAATTAGCAATCACTTTAGCTACTTTCATTTCAAGATGTAGGATCCAATATTGCTATTGGATTGAGTGCATCGACTTCGCCGTCGCGAAATGCCCCACTTCATGCGACCCTTGAATCACGTCTCGTTCCATCAGTTTTGGAACAGCCAACAAATCATTGCCATTTACGACTTTATAAAGAAGACCACCTTTCAGCTTGAAATCTTGATATCGACGTTGTTTTAGAATTTCCAATACTACCTTGATGAAGTTGTCGTCTAGCTGGGCCTTTCTTATGCGAGTAGTCAATTCCGTTGTTACGACCATGCTTCTGAGCGGAAAACGGCTGAGGAAGTCCACGTGTCTCATCTTATCACCTGGCCGATGAACTGCTTTAAAAGTAAAGTCTTCCATATACAAAATCCATTGCGAGACTTCTTGGTACATCGCTTTTAGTAGTTGTCTGCTTAAACGCCGCACAGTCAGTGACAATATCAAATTTCAAACCTAAGAGATATTGTCGAAACTTCTTGAGAGCGAGTTAGGCTGCTTTGACCTCCAAATAATAGCTATGACGCTTGGACTCTGCTTCTGTGCTTTTTCTGCTAATAAACTGGATGAAGATGGCTATCAAAATGCTGCAAAACTGCTCCAAATCCGTCTTTGGAGTAGAGTAGATGTGCAACACCGGCTCCATTACGAGTGAATTCTTTAGTATATTGAACGATTGCTGCTCTGCTTCTCCAATATTAAAAACAGCTTCCTTCTTGAGTAAGTTCGTCAGCTGCCGTGCGACTTGTGCGTACCCAGGGATAAATTTTCGAAAAAACCCTGTAAGTCCCAGAAAAGCTTGAACTGATTTTATGTCTTTCGGCGTAGCAGATCGTCTGACGGCTGCTGTTTTCTCCTTGCCAGGCCAAATTCGACCGTTTTCAATAATATGGCCAAGAAAACTTATGCGTGGCTGCATGAAACTGCACTTCTTCCATTTCATCTTTAAGCCAAATTGGGCTGCCGCCTCGAGTACCATCTTTGTCCTTCGCATACAAACGTCGGGCATCTCGGCATATACAATTATGTCATCCATGTAGAACTGCATTACACCAGAGTTAATTAGTTCTTGAAAAATATGATTAACGAACCTTATAAACGCCGCTGGAGAGTTTTTAAAACCAAAAGGCGCTTGATTGAACTCGAACAACCCCTCTTTTGTGACGAATGCTGTATACGGCTTGCTTTGCTCCTCAATAGGTACATGGAAAAATCCATTTTCCAGATCCATTATGGTAAACCATTTCGCCGGCTGTAGCTTTTCCAACACCTCCTCTATAATCGGCACAGGGAAACAATCAACCAATACCATATTGTTCAGCTTTCTGTAGTCCACGCAAACTCGAAGTGTTCCATCTTTTTTTTCACGACGACTACTTTGCTGGCGACATTTGAAGATGACTTTCGAACGGTCCCTTGTTCGATCCATTGCTCGACTTGCTTCTTTACCTCGCTGGCTTCATCTGCTGTTAGGCGTCACGGTGAGTGATAAAAGGGTTGATCACTCCGTCAGGAATAATCTTCAAGTGAATCGGGCACTGCTTTACAACCTCTGATGACCCATGATAACTGCTTTCAATCATCTGTTCAACCTCTTTGCGATATTCTGGCGGAGCTATAAAAGAAGATTCTTCTGTGACATTATATATAAGTGCAAACTCGTTCATTGGAATTTCATCTGAATTCTCCTCTAGGAATGTATATCCTTGTTTACTGCCCACCAAACGGAACTTTTTAATCAAATCATCTCCCAGCAGTCCATCGGAATCAATCTGGCTATTCGGAAGTACTACGAACTTTTGCTTTGTGTTCAACTTATCCACGACCACATCTGCAGTGAAGTGTCCAATAGGCTTTGCTGTGCCATTGCCTAGACCGTGCAACATACGTATATCTTCAATTAGCGCCACGTTTTTTAATTTTTTGAAAATACTCTCCTTGATCACTGAGACGTCTGATCCTGTATCTACCAGACATTCGACTTCTACACCATTTATACGGATTTTCTTCAAACGACTGCGATTGGAAATAACACGAACTTTATCAGCATTCTGAGGACAGTCACGGGATATATGTCCGTTTTGGTTGCACTTGAAGCATTTTATTTCGGCTTCACATTGGTTGCGGTTATGATTTCCCGATCCGCAGTTGAAACAATACTATTTTTTAGCTACTTGCCCGTTGTTCTGCTTGAAAAATGATTTTTGTTGTTCTTTATTGCCCTTCCTTTCCGATATACTTATTTAAACGATCATAGATATCGAACTCTTCTTTTAAAGCCTTAAAAGACTTACAACGATACATTGCAAACTTATACTCATTTTTTATATCCAGCCCATTGACAACGTGGCTTATAACAGCGGCATCTTCAATATAACCAAGTGAAGCTATCTTTTTCATTTGAAGTAAGTACTTATGCAGAGCCTCACTGCTCTTTCTCTTTCTTTCTTGCAACAGCTGATGAATGTCAGCACTATTGTAGTTGCATGCAAATTCCTCCACTAGGGCGCTTTTAAGTTCTTTATAATTGCAAATATTCTCGGATTCTAGAAACAGTTGGGCTGTACCACTCATTTTAGCTCTGGCATAGCAATATTTCTGCTTCTCACTAAGATCATAAACTTCGGCATTTCTTTCAAATATTTCCAACCACTTTTCCACTTGTATAGATTTTCCATCATATTCGCCCACAACTTTTCCAAAGTTGTCCGCAGAAATTTTCATTTGACCATCACGCTTCTCATCAGACACAATTTTTAGGCTCAGCAGCTGTATTATTTGTTCCATTTTCGCCTCTCCAGACTGTGCAGCTTCCTCTATATGGAACTCATTTGGGCACACTTTAAGTTCATCTGCCATCTCGCTTTGAATTGAAATCGGCGTTGTGTGTTCAGCTTTCTCGCTCTTACTTGTTGTTTTAGGTTTAGTATCTGCTATCTCTTTTTGACGCGCACGTTTTACCACCGGCTTCGCTACTTTTTTCTTCGCCTGAGGCGTCGACATGATATTTCACGCCTTTTTTGTTTTGTCTCTTTTCCTCTTTTTTCTCGCCTAACTTCGAGAATTTTCTGGCGACGCTACGGCGGCTTCAAAGTTTCACAACTTTATGCAACTGATTTTTAAGACCACGCGTCTGCAAAGAATGTTTTGTTTTGAATAATACAACTTAATGTTTTTAGCTACTTGTAACAACTTTAATAACTTTTTAGCAGCATATAACAACTTAGCAACTTTTAACAAAACAACACTCGACTTTTCGCGATCACATATGCATTTAAGTCTCTGTATTTGACACGGGCGAGCCCCCAAATGTAAGGTTTAGATTAGTTTAATGTTTATTATAATGGTTATTTAATAGGTTCATGTAATACAGAGTAAATATATATGATGCATTTAACAGTTTTAAATCGACTTTTAAACAACTTAGAGACAACTTCGTACTTCGGCAGACGACCAACGAGAGCGACTGCCAACTGAGAGCCGATTACCCAACGAACACTTGCTTCCGAGCCAAACTACCCAACAAACAGTGTAGAATGGTGTGTTGCCATCTGGTATCTCTATGTCTTACATGTATGTGTTCCTTGGATGATGCAATTTTCTTAAAATTTTACAATTTTTGCGATGTTTTGGTTATAGACCGGGTTGAGCCCCCAAATTTAGATTATTGTGTAGTTTTATATTTATATTATAAGTTAACATATAGTTTTGGATATTTCGATTTTACAACTTTTAATAGGCCTTACACAACTTTAAGCAACTGACAACTTGTGACTTAATTGGACTGACAACTTAATTCCGACCGACAACTGACGACTTCTTATACTGACGCTTGACTCTCCCAACCTCATGGCAACCCCCGACCGAACAGCCTGCCACCTCTTTAGGGATGCCACACAGTCGATGCATGTGTTATTGCCACCTTACATATATACACCATCTGTACCCTGCCACGTTTCGCTGTGCCCCCGACTGCATCAGATGGCGCTGCGGTCGATACACGCTTCGTTGTGGCATATTGTCGGTGCACGTATAAAAAATGAGGAACACAACAAAGCATAACTTTCAAATATGTTTAATTCTGTAATACTTGTGGGTATACAATATTTTTTGTTTTTCCATTCTACTCATAAATATATAGGCTATCTGGTTTACCGACACGGGAACACGCAACATACAATTGTCCATGTGAAAAGCAATCACCATGGAAATCTAAACCACATAATTCCAGAGATTGACCTTGAGCTATATTAATTGCCATGGTAAATGCCAATCAAATGGGAAACTGCAATCTTCTGAATTGAAACGGTGTATCAGTCGGGATCATGGCAATCCCGGTAATGAGGACATGTTCACCTTTGAATGTTCCAGTTAAGACCGCGAGTGGCGTGCCATTGCAGAGTTTTGGCTAAATAATATTCCGGAGCATGATTATTGACACCCATTTTCAATTTCAGTACGTGTGGTTGCATTCCAGGCAGAACAAGTGAGTTCAAAAACTCCGCTTCATCTGCCTCCACAACGGTGTCTATCGACTTATATCTAATTTCCTCTGTTTCAATGCTGAATTGGATTACACGATTAATTTGATAGGCATCGTCATTCGTGGTAGCAAGGATCGCTCGTTCACTGAGCCAATCGTGATTCCTATAATTGAAGTTAACACCATGAACTCTGCCCACAAACATCACTCTGCCCCTCACACAAACTGCTGGCTCAGCTTGGATTGCTGGCTCAGCAGAAAGGATGGGGAAGCAGAAATACCAACCGCTTGCGCAAGAGCCAAAGCGGTGACACCGGGTGCGCGAGCGACCGTTGGACGGTCATTCGCGCTGCGTTACAACTTAGGGCCAGCGAGGGAGCTTTGGCGCTTCTGGGCGGGAGCGTTAAGAATTATTCTGGTTGCAACCATCAAAAGAACAAGAACTATTAATCTATTCGCTTTAACATAAAATACCAACAACACACAATTGAAACTCTTTATATTAAGTACTGAATAAATGGAATTGTAATGTTTTCTAACTGTCCTGGATTCTTATTTGGGTAAATATCATTTGTGATAAATCCTTACGAAAACGTAAGACAACTTTCATTTAGCAATGTGAAAGTTAACTGGCGCCCGAGCAGGGACCGCCTCAAAAAAAAAACCAATCGCGATTGCGTAACCGAGTGCCGGTGGAAACACCAAAGAATAATATAAAACAAAAGTGAAAAAAATTATGAAAGAATAAAACAAAGCAGCCGCCTGACAGAACGAACTGCAGTGTAATTTTTTTTAAGTTAATGTGAGTGAAAACTGAATGGACTCAAAAATATTAAGTGGATGGCTACCGCCTGATAATCGGGTGCCCGGGGTTCAAAACCCCGTTGAGGGATTCATTAAGTAACTCTACTCAGTTACCAGTGTTTGTCAGTGCGGCTTACCCGAGGGGCACCCGGTTTGTGCGAGTGAACGGTGGATGAGGCGGTTCCTTTTCCCCTTTTTTAAGAGCAAAATAAAAAAAGATACAAAAGAGAAAATAAAAACAAAAAAAAAGAGGGCGTCTAACGGCTAGACACGGTAGAAGTGAAACCTTCCGTAAAACAAACTGAGAGAGAATGAGACGAAAGCAGCATTAGGAGCGGGATAATTATAGGTTGATTATAATATTGCTATAAAGGTCATATTTTATTTTCTTCATTTTGTTATTATTCATCCTCAATGTTTTCAATTTCAACAAATGATACGAGTGGCTTATGATAGCTAAAATATGATACAAATGCTTTGGTTTCGATGTTGTCAACATATCTTTGAAATACCGCGTCAATTGTTGTTTTTGATCGTGTTGTTGATTCAGTGCGATTGTTACACATTTTTAAACTGAATGTTGTATTGAGAAAGTCAATTAAAGGAACCGCTGTGTCCAATGCAAAATTTACGTTAAAATCGCCACTTAAAATCATTGGAACTTTATCGTAATCTTTTCTAAGTATCCGCGATACTTCTGGTGTATACTCTATTAAATTTTCATGAATGAATTCCGTGATGCTATTTATTGATTGATTCGGTGAAATATAAATTGCCACAATTAAAACTGTTTTTCCATTGCTCAATCTGGTTTCGCGTGCACATATTTCTCCCACTTTAGAGAGCTGAACAGACAGTGATTCTAGTTGCTGTGCATTCATTCATTATATATTTTGTGATACATTTTTATTTACTTTTTATACCCTTGCAGAGGGTATTGTAAAATTGGTCGGACCATTATATCATATAGCTCTAGAAGAAAAAATTTTGCGGACATGGCTATATCAACTCAGCTTCTCATGCTGATCAAGAATTTATATACTTTATGGGGTCGTAAACGCCTCCTTCTGTGCGTTACGAACATCTGACCAATTTTACAATACCCTCTGCAAGGGTATTAAAAGTAAATAATAAAAATGTATCACAAAATATATAAAAAGCATTATGAAAAACTTCGACCAAGCTGGGAGTCGAACCCCGGCCGCCCGATCGCCAAGCGAGCACACTAACAACAGAGCCACGTCGACACTTTGTAAATTGCCGTCGAGTTCTGTAGTTAAGCACGCATCTCATTCTCTCGCAGGCTATATACTATAAGATCTATATGTGTCTCTGTTTAGTGGTCGGTTTTTCGTTTCATCGAGTCTGAAATCACTCCCAACGATTCTAAAGAAGTTTTCACTTCAAAAACCAAATAAGAGTGAAAGGAGAAACTGTTATCCACACACTCAAACCACTGCGGCAACTATTGGTTGCGAGTGGCCGAATGTTAAGAATTTAAGCAAACAAACAAATAAAATATGTGAATAAAATAGTTTTAAGAAAATGCTTTGTCGCGATGTGTGAGCATTGGCCGCTGGCTGTGTCTTCCACCGAAAGTGTCCCCTTCAAACGGAGACGTGGAGCCACTCCTACCTAAGTAGGCCCGTAAATGGGCTAAAAGGGAAAAACGGAGCCTCCCCTTACTGACAAAGGGGGACACAGCAACAGGCAGCTCACGCGCGCAACAAAAACCAAAATGAAATAATGCTTGCTCAGCAATAAAAAAAGAGAATGAGAACGAAAAGAAACAAAAGAAACCAGAGGGCCGGGGCTAACTTCGACCGCGTCAAAGTTTGTATACCCTTGCAACATTTTTGGTAACTCTTTCCTTACCTATAGCCATCAAAAGTGGAAAAACGTTTAAGCTAAAAAGGCTAATGTTTGCGAAAGAACGGCCTACATAGGAAATAACGGAGTTATTGATCAAAGTCACTGTTTTCCACCGATCGTTCCTATGGGAGCTATATGATATAGTTACCCGATCCTTATCAAATTTGGCACAATCATTAACAGATATATTAAACTAACAAATGTTTAATTGAAAGCAATCGCGTCAAAAGTAACGAAGTTATTCCCCAAAGTCACTGTTTTCGAAAGATCGTTCCTATGGGAGCTATATGATATAGTCACCCGATCTTGATTAAATTTGGCATATATGTGTAATTAACTCACCAATATTAAAATTCACGACAATAGCTCAGAAAATAACGAAGTTATTAAGAAAAGTCACTGTTCGTGACTTTGCCATTTGTATGGGAGCTATATGATATAGTGATCCGATCCGGCTGAATCCGAGATATACAAGTATATACAAGCCTACATGCAAAATTTCAACTCTGTAGCTCCAACGGTCTAGGAGGAGTTTGCGTTGATCCAGACGGACGGACGGACGGACATGGCTATTTGAACTCGTCTCGTCGTGCTGATCAAGAATATATGGTCGGAGATGCTTCCTTCAATGCGTTGCACACTTTTGACCAAAATTAAAATACCCTTTTTGCAAGGGTATAAAAATGAACTCGAAAATTAAGTACCAATAAATAATGAATAAAACTCGCAATGCCGAGGGAAAAAAATTCAAACTAAAGCAAATTCAAAAAACTTTTTTTTAATGCTGAGTACATTAGACTTACTGAAAAGGCAAAAAAAGACAAAAACACAACAAAACTCCTACAATGTACTAATTATTTTAAATCTTGTTAACAGAAAAACGCTGACCCTGTAAGGAGGGATTACAACACAAACCACACCATCATTTCAATCGAAACAATACTAACAACAATCGCCCAGGTGAGTGAAGAGTGCGCAAATTTAATAAAAACCTAAACTCATTCAGTACAATTATTCTACCTGAAAAATCTATTCCCTTTTTAAAAAAAAAAAAAAAAAAAAAAAAAAAATATATAATAAAATAAAGAAAAGTAAAAAGAGGAAAATTTTGTGGCATTTTTTTGCTTGTAATTGTTTTACTTGTAAATATTTTAGGAAATAGTAAAAACCAATTAAAGAAGCTAATTTAAAAGATATCACACTATTCCATCTTATTCTATCGTATTGAATTGCAAATTTTTTTTTTTTCTCCAAAAATGGACAAGATGAAAGAGGCCAGCGGACAAGCCGCTATCCAAAGCCCTTACTGAATTTGACCTAAGGCAGATAGCAACTTTACCAGATTGCGTCAAGGAAATAAGGCCCTTTACGGGAGAAGCTGCCCAGTATCCAACCTGGATCAGGCAAGCTGAAGCCATAGTTCGGGACTATGAGGTAGCAAGAGATAAGCTGATATATAGAGCCGTCGTCCTCCATCTGAGGTCGAAGATAGAAGGCAGGGCGGACAAGATGCTGATCTCTAGCGATGTAGCAGATGACGATTGGCCAGAAGTCAGGAAGGTCCTTGCCTCAAACTATGAGGACAAAAGGGACATATGGACTCTAGAATATCAGATGAATATGCTAGTCCGCGGTGATGGGAACCTGGAGGGATATTATAACAATATCAACAGGCATCTCTCCTTGATCGTAGCAAAACTCAGGAATGCAGGGCACGCCAAGGGAGTGCTTGAAGCTCTCATAGGCTCGTACCGCGAAAGAGCCTTGCGGGTCTTCATAAGAGGGCTACCCCAAGAAATGGCGGGGTTGATCACTGTAAATCGCCCTAGAACATTGCCAGAGGCATTTTCAATTGCCCAGGAGTTAGATAACGTCATCTATACGAAGAACTTAGCTTCCTCGACCGCTCCCGTTAGGCCAACGTATCAGCAACGGGCTGTTTATCGGCAGCAATATCCACCAAATAATTTTTCCCCAAGATTCAACAACCCCGTGACCTATGTAAATCATAGGACCGCGGCCCCACACCAATCCCCACCGGTATC
Organism: Drosophila willistoni; assembly: GCF_018902025.1. Taxonomy (NCBI): domain Eukaryota; kingdom Metazoa; phylum Arthropoda; class Insecta; order Diptera; family Drosophilidae; genus Drosophila; species Drosophila willistoni. The sequence continues at coordinate 485,708 of NW_025814055.1, forward strand.
AAGTGGCTACCGAAGCCAGCAGATTACCAGGCCGGCCATCAAAATGGAACCGGCAACCTCAAGGCTACTCTGAATAACGAACAGTTGTACGAGGAAATGCCAACGATCGCGGTTAACGAGCGCACCCCGACGACCTTGTGATCCAAGATCAAATAAATTTTATGGGCATGGCCTCTCAAGCGTACCATACATAGAGTATGAAGATAGGAATGGGGTAGTGCGACAGTTTCTCATTGATACTGGCGCAAACAGAAACTTTATTAGTCAGGAACTATCTGACGGGGCTTCGGCTCTGCAGACCCCATTCCTTGTGCGGTCAGCCGGAGGCCCTATTAAAGTATCAAAATCTACAACCGGCCCCTTTTTCGCCCCTTTGGGCAATAACACGCAACTCACATTCTACACACTACCGAACCTGAACAGCTTTGATGGTATTATCGGCGATGATACGTTAAGACACCTGAAGGCAAAAATTGACAGGGAGCTTGACACATTAACCATACAGCCCGAGGTGGCGATACCTCTCCTAAACCGCAGATCCACCCAACTCAACTTCCTCTTAGAGGAAGACCATCCGAAAGAAGTCGGGCCTACCCTGGAAGCCCTCCTCAAAAACGTCTTCGAACCAGTGGCTCCTGGTGGAGCCGTAGAAACCCAAATTAAAGCATCCATCCGCACCCGAACGGAGGATGCCGTTTACACCAGATTCTACCCATATCCAGTCCACATGAGGCAGGAAGTCGAAAACCAGGTTACGAAACTCCTCCACGAGGGTATGATCCGGCCGTCGGAAAGCCCGTATAACTATCCAGTATTGGTAGTTGAGAAGAAACCAAAGCCCAACGGGGAGAAACAGTACCGCATGGTGATTGACTACAAAAGACTAAATGCGGTGACGGTCTCCGATAGATATCCAATCCCAGACATTACTTCCACGTTAGCTAGTTTAGGCAAGGCGAAGCTTTTTACTACCATCGATCTGACTTCGGGTTTCCACCAGATTCATATGAATCCCGCGGACATTCCTAAGACCGCTTTTTCAACCCTGAACGGAAAATATGAATTTCTTAGATTACCTTTCGGGCTTAAGAACGCCCCCGCCGTCTTCCAAAGAATGATAGACGATGTACTCAGGGAGTACATCGGGAAAATATGCTTCGTGTACATTGACGACATAATTGTTTTCAGTTCATCCTACGAAGAGCATTGGTTGAACTTAACTACAATACTTACCAGACTTCGTGATGTAGGCCTGCAGGTGAACCTCGAAAAAACTCACTTCCTGCAAAAACAAGTTGAATTCCTAGGCTACATCGTAACGGGGGATGGCATCAAGGTCGATGACAAAAAAGTCAATGTAATCCTAAAAATACAGCCTCCAAGAAATCTAAAGGAGCTTAAGTCTTTCTTAGGCATGACCTCCTACTACAGGAAATGTATAAAGGATTACGCTAGAATTGCCAAACCGCTTACGAACCTGACGCGTGCGGGTGGTGCCCAAGTTAAATCTTCGCAATCAAAAAAGGTACCAATTACACTAGACGAGGAGGCAATGCAAGCCTTCCGCGATTTGAAAACGCTTCTCTCCTCATCGGAGGTGTTAGCCTTCCCTGACTTTTCGAAACCTTTCCATCTCACCACAGATGCGTCAAATGTCGCCCTCGGGGCCGTCCTATCACAGATTACCGCAAACAACGATAGGCCCATTACCTACCTCTCAAGGGCACTTAGTCGAACAGAAGAAAACTATGCCACCATCGAGAGAGGAATGTTAGCAATCATTTGGGCGCTGGACAGCCTCAGGACCTATTTATACGGGACTGCAACTTTAAAAATATACACTGACCACCAACCGCTGATTTATGCCATGGGGAATAGCAATTTCAACGCCAAACTAAAGCGTTGGAAGTCTAGGATAGAGGAATACGACCACGAGTTAATCTACAAACCAGGAAAGGCGAATGTGGTAGCGGATGCGTTGTCAAGAATCTCGTACGATTCGCCTGAGAAAACACCAAATCAAATAAACTTGAATATCCTCGGCACATTGCCTCTGATCTTGTCCCACATGTCGAGGTCCCCATCAATGCATTCAGGAATCAGATTGTCTTTGATCCCGCTCGTTCAGACTATGAATGCGTCTCACCGCATGCCGGCTTCACTCGGCACCTACTACCCATCAGAACATTTACTACTGCAGAATTGGACACGATCCTGAAGGCTTACCTTAGCCCATCCCTAATAAACGGAATTAAAATCCCGGATACGCATCTGCAAACTTCTGCAAACATGTTACCTCCAATCATTCACGAGCTACAAACTTCGCATCACGCAAAGGATGGTGACCGATTTGACCGATGATGACGCGATTTGCGGAGTCATCACTGAGGAACACCAGAGGGCTCACAGAAATTCAAACGAAATAAGACTTCAGCTACTAGAGCGGGTCTATTTCCCAAAAATGGCGAGCAGAATCAGAAATATTGTGGCAGCCTGCAAAACATGCAAGCTGCATAAATACGACCGGCACCCCAATCAACCATTATTGGAACCGACCCCAATTCCAACATACCCGTGCGAAATCCTCCATATAGACATCTTCGCGTTGGAAAAACAAAAATTTCTCAGCTGTATTGACAAATTTTCAAAGTTTGCCATACTATTTCCCATAGAGTCAAAGTCAGCTCTCCACCTGCGTGAAAGATTGGCGGAGGTGCTGCACTATTTCACGGCACCCAAAATCTTGGTAACGGACAATGAACGAGGGCTCCTTTGCCCCACAGTCCTCAATTACCTCAAACTGCTGGATATAGTCGTATATCATACGCCCACCCAACGTAGCGAGGTCAATGGTCAAGTGGAACGATTCCACTCGACATTCCTCGAAATCTATAGATGCCTCAAGTCCGAGTTCTCAACTCTCAAAGTATCCGAACTCGTACCCATGGCCGTCGATAGGTACAACAATTCAATCCACTCCGTTATCGGTAAAAAGCCAGTAGATATTTTCCTAGACAGAACGGCTAGGATAAATTATCAAGGCTTGACGGATTTTAGACGTAATACTTTAGAGGATATAAGCGGGCTTTTACAAGCGAAACAGGAGGCGGTTATCCGCAGGCGGAATAAAGGGAGAAAGAAACAGGTCGAATACAAACAAGGGGAAGAAATCTTTGTCAGAAACAAACAGATTAAGGGAAAAGAGAAAAACCTATTCAATATTGAGGAAGTACAAGAGGATAGAAGGGCCACAGTAAAAACAAAGACGGGCAAGGTATTTCACAAGGCCCATTTGAAATCTAAAACAAAAGAATGAGTAGATAGGAAATCGCCCCACCTCATCAACCCATTTCCATAAAGACGATAAGTTAAAAGAAAAAAAAAAAAGAAAATACAAGTAAGAAAAGAAGCAAGCAAAGAATATGCAACAAAAAAACAAACCAAAAAAATTTAAGAATATTTAAGAATTAAGAAATCACTCTTCACGAACCAGGTGGAAACCAATACCAATACTTAGCCTTAAGAAAATTCATATTATAAGCATTACTAACTCTCTTCGTCTTCAAGGATGGCAATGGTGATGTTGCAGCAGGCAAGTGCTGCCCATTTCTTCAATTATGACTCTCCGGTGATTCCCCTTCAGCAGGGATACGTCTGACTGATTCACGTCATAAATCTGCTGGAGTTCCAAAAGGCGATCCAAACAACTCGGGAGGAATCCACACTGCTATCTGACCAGCGTACAAGGATGATAGCGGACCACTACTTGGATCAGGCTGAAGAGGATACTGGAAGATTACTTTCCACACCGGCCCGGAGACCTAGGGCTGTGGAATGGCTCGGTTCAGCATGGAAATGGATTGCTGGCTCCCCAGATACGGCCGACTGGAACGCGGCTTTGAAGACCCAGGATAGTCTTGTTACGGGCAATAACCAGCAAGTCCGCATCAACGAAAAGCTTTTCGAGGCTACATACCGGACTCTGGAGGAACTAAATGGGATCATCGGCAAAGTCAACTCGATTGATGGAGACATCCACGCCGCCACTGCGACGCTACACAAGGCCATGATTTTGGCAAAGCAAGTTCATGAGGTGACCAGAGCATGCCAATTAGCCAAGACGGGAGCGGTGAACTCGGACCTGCTAAACGGAAAGGAAGTAGACGATATCCTGATCGAAGTGATGGGACTCCCGTACCAGAGCGCGGTCGAGGCCATTGAATTCTCCCGCCCAACGGTCATGTCCAATGGGACCTTCCTGCTCTACATCCTAGCCATTCCTAAGGGACGGACAAGAAGTATAAGTTACTTCACTTACTCCCCACAGTCCGTGAGGGTTAGAAGCTTGTCTTGGATGCCGCCCTGATAGCAGTGGACCCAACCGAGACCTACGAGGTTCTTGGAAATTGCCTCTCCATTGGCAACACAACAGTTTGTCAGGAAGAAAACCAGCGCAGGTTAAATGAGGAAGGCTGCATCCCACGGCTCATCAAAGGCGGCAATGCACAATGCCATTACCTAAGGGACGCACAGGAATCAGTGACACTGATAGACGAGAGCACGGTGTTCCTCACTGGCTTTAACGGAACAGTGACCACCTCCACGGGACAACGAAGACTCCAGGGCTCCTTTATTGTCAAACTCCAAAACGAAACAATAACCATCGGAAGGAAGACCTACTCGAGCCGATCTGCTTCTACCCTTACCGCAATGCCTGCGGTTCTCTCCAACGTAACAGCCTTAGGTTACACCACGACGCTGCAATATGTTCACGAATTCTCTGTACAAAACCTAAGAAAGCTATACGATGTGTCAAGAAAGCTCCAGATATCTCTATTAACAGAGGCCATTGGAACTGCGTGTGTCGGCATCGTGCTATATATCGCCTGGAGAAAAATGACGTCCACAAGAGGCCTGGCGATACCAGAAAAGGCCAATCCGTCGCCTTCACCCTAATCTGCGGGACGCAGATCTCTGGAGGGGGAGGAGTTAACACCATGAACTCTGCCCACAAACATCAGGCCACTCTGCCCCTCACACAAACTGCTGGCTCAGCTTGGATTGCTGGCTCAGCAGAAAGGATGGGGAAGCAGAAATACCAACCGCTTGCGCAAGAGCCAAAGCGGTGACACCGGATGCGCGTGCGACCGTTGGACGGTCATTCGCGCTGCGTTACAACTTAGGGCCAGCGAGGGAGCTTAGGCGCTTCTGGGCGGGAGCGTTAAGAATTATTCTGGTTGCAACCATCAAAAGAACAAGAACTATTAATCAATTCGCTTTAACATAAAATACCAACAACACACAATTGAAACTCTTTAAATTAAGTACTGAATAAATGGAATTGTAATGTTTTCTAACTGTCCTGGATTCTTATTTGGGTAAATATCATTTGTGATAAATCCTTACGAAAACGTAAGACAACTTTCATTTAGCAATGTGAAAGTTAACTTTCATTTTAATATCAGGGAATACTTTTTCGATCAGTTCTTCCTTTGATGCAACTAAATTAGAAAAATTTACGGGCAATGATATTTTTTTTGACGTCTCATCGGCTGGCAGCTTCCCGTTTCCAATGTCCAGTAACTGTTGTGAGAATACCTCAGCTAATTCATCGTTCTGCAACTGGACACGCATATTTGTCGTCAGCTGCAATGTACGTACGTGTCGCCACGATGTTCAATATTTCAGGCAAGCATTTAATGGCATGGCAATGGCAACTTCAGCGCTGAATGAGCAGTCCTTCTGCCAGGTAATAATGTTGCAGTTATTCCAGCTGTTTAAGAATAAACATCGTGTTCATCTGAAGCGGCTTCACCAAATCAGATGCACTAAAGAAAATGTAATACAAATGTACTTGTGTCACAAACAACTAACATAGCATATGACTAGAATTACAATCAGGCACACGCGTTGTGGGAAAAACACTTGTAATTGTAAACTAACCCAAAACGATCACAACGGCAGGATGTTAAGTGGCCGACGACGGGCCCAAAATAATAATAATTTTTCAACCCCCGAATACGTGGGTGTGAGTCGTACTAGAATAAGATCTTCTTAAGAACAATTGTTACCTCCTAGAGCCTAAGAATTCCTATATAAACTCTGTACTTTTGTAAATAAAATCAGTTCATATTTTGAATTCAACGAATGAAGATTGGGTTATGTTCCTTCGCCCGGAGTCCCTATTCACCAGCTATGGCATTTTTTGCTCAAACCGTGGCCAGAATCAATCTGATGAGGAATATTTTCCCAGTTCCATCTAAGAGCATCTAAGAAGAAGATGCCCCCACTATTTATCATTTGCACAACATGATCATAAACGCCCTTCTGTTCACGGGTTAATTTAGTAATGTTTCTTTGACTGAAGATCATCGCTGTTGTAAGTCCGCTCACGGCGCAAATCCACAGGAATCGAAGCAGACGCAATGCGGGTGGGTGCTGCCATTCCCAATTGACTTAGCACTTTATTTGTAATAGCTAAGCACTTGTCTTCAATGTCTATTAACGTTTCATTGTAAATGTCTTCTGTCAATTCCATGGTAATGTCGGAATTTTCTTGGCGTACTCTGTGCAAAATATCCTCAGCCAAATGCGAACGACATCTTTCCCATAACTCAGTTGGATATGAAGGGCAGCAAGCAGTCAATATAATTGCAGACAATGCGCGAACTTGGTTTGGATGTGCAGTGTTGCATGCATCATTGATGCAGATATCCCAATGGTGGTCGTTCTCCAATAAATTGAGCATGCTTGGCGGAAAGTGGCATGCGTGACGCCGTTGACATTCCTTAAATACTGGAAAGACTTGGGACTAGCCATATTTACCAACAGCATGCGAAGGCGTCCTTCTGGCATAAAGTGAAGAAAGCAGTTAGAGTTGTAGCAGGTGGATTTAGGAGTCTTTCTTGCACATTTGCGTCGGTGAAATAGATACGTTGACCATTCTCCAAATGAACCGCAGCATGCACCCTCATACTGTCGTCCATACAAAGGGTATCCATCGTCTCCCGGTAACATATTGGCTGCAAATGCTCGAGGATACCGCTTGGAACAATTCCCGTCTACCATGCATGGTGAATTTGGATTAAATGTACCGCATGGTCCATGGATCATGTTCTTGATGACGACTTCATGCACATCTTTATCGACGCCGGTCCGAGGAATCTCAGCGCATATCACATCGTCGATTTCTTCTGTAGTGATTTTATCAAAGCGCCAGATTAGTATGTGTGCATGTGGCAATCCTCTCTTCTGCCATTCTACTGAATACATCCAGCACCGCACCGATCCAAATACTTCATATTGCATCATAAAATCCATTAGTGAACTCAGTTTTTGTCTGAAAACGCGGGCTGTGATGTCATGCCTATCCGCGGACGATTGCCCAGAAAATAACAGCTGCACTATCTCGTCCCAAGTTGCATGTGGCGTGGACTACCTATATATGACGATGGCAAAATCGTGAGCTTTCCAACATTGGTTGTATTCCGGTCATTGACAATGGCATCTCGCAAATGAATATATTCCTCGAAGCAAAGTTTCGTCTGATTCAATCTGAGAAATAGCAAACGTTCTGTTTCAATTTTTGAGTACATATCCACAATATATTGATGAAACAACTGACGACATTTCAATATATGGTTGTCCTCGTTATTCCGAACCATTAAACGGTATGTGTGAAAGTTCGTGGCACTACACTTATTATTGGTTTCTACACCATTCATTGGAAACACCATCTTCACTTTGAAGTCATATTCATCGGCACTATCCCAGAAGATAATTGGATACTGCAAAGCATCGTAACTACGGTGAGTTTCAGCGATGTTTGTCAAATGATTGTTTCGTCGATGGAGAATAATATCTCGAGGTTGGAACTGATCCCCGACTATGACAATCGTCACTTCGTCTATAGTTGGAGCATTATATCTCCCGACATGTTCTCCAGTGGGTGTTTTGTCTGCGTGGATGACAATTTTTTGAGTATTCGAGGGCATCAAATCAAGTGCTGTTTTGAACAAAAGCACCAAATTGTTTCGACTGTGGAGAAGCTCATGTAGCTGCGAAATGATGGACCTCCTTACGGAGGTATGGATTCTAAATCGTACATTGACTTCGTCTCTATCATCACCGATGAAGTACATTTTAAGAAAGTTATGTTCACTACCTGGGAAGGGGAGCAGAGCGCAGAAGCTTTGTAATAGATTTGCCCTTTGACTTTGAAAGTTGGCATGAATTGGGCAGCCACAATTTCTGCCCCAAATGACGTCATTTGTAAGCAGGAATTATATTTCCTAATGTTTAGGAAATGCTTCGATTCAGTAGTGGATCCGGAAAGTAGAGTTCGCTTTTGCAGCCAGCATAACACATTCCTTTCGTTTCATTATTAAACTTCACAGTAGCCTCATAGTAAGTGCAGACATGACTCATCTGGGCAATGAAGACATAGCGGCTGGTGCCATAATTAGCAGCTGGGTCATATCGAAATGTAATACGATGGTATTGCTCGATTAAGTCTTATCTGTGCGCGGGATTCAGCTACCCTTCCCCTAGGCAGTTTACTTCTTTGCCGGCGAAGCAATTGTGTACCTGCAGACCGCATCTCTCGGGCTCGCAAACACTCACGCTCAAGCCTGGCTGCACGCCTTTTGGCTGGTTCCATAAGAATCCTCTGCCTTTGCCTTAGCCTCTCCGTCTCCCGTACCAACTCCCGCTCTTCTTCAGTCCTATTCGAAACATTTCTTCTAATTCTTTTTGAGATGCACGACGACCCAAATTTGATTTTTTAGGAGGCATTATTCCGTAGGTAACTTTTCGTTTGTAACTGAAACAGGAATGAATGAATTTCCTACCACGTGGTTGATATGTAACTGCGGTCGATACACGGAAAGCCGTTATAAAACGCATTTTTTTCGCGCTCGCAAATATGATATCGACATAAAAAGTAGATAAAAACTTTCTTGGACCTGACTCCACAGTGTATCAAAATTTGAACGCAATCGGTACAGTAGTTTCTGAATGCATAGCGGTTGTAGGTACTCACACAACTTTTTATACTCTTGCAGAAGGTATTATAAAATTGGTCAGATGTTTGTAACGCACAGAAGGAGACGTTTCCGACCCCATAAAGTATATATATTCTTGATCAGCATGAGAATCTGAGTTGATATAGCCATGTCCGTCTGTCCGTCCGTCTGTGCGTATGCGTTTTAGTCAGCCATCTTAAGAGCTATTGGGATGAAACTTGGGACTTGCCCTATTTATAATCCGGGAAAAATAATGTATGAAAATTGTCAGGATCGGACCACTATATCATATAGCTCTAGAAGAAACATTCTTATAAAAATTGGAGTATCCCAATGTTATTTACTTATATGATAGTATTGGATATAAAACCTCAGATGAAAAAGTTTGAATCTGATCGAATAAATAGAACTTAAGTTACAGTCAATATAAATCGGTTCAAGCGCTGCGGGCAGCGCTGCTTGCTGCCTACTACGTCATCATCAAATTAACAGATCACATGCATACACACACAGACGCAACGCTACATGAACTTTTTGTGTGTGCGTGCCGTACTTTGCTTAGGGAATGATGGAACAAGACGAAAAAATTGTAGCAAAGAGAGTAATAATGTTTTGTTTGTGTATTGTTGAATTGAGTTTCAGGGTAAGAAATTTTAAAATGTAAAAATATTATTGCCAAGGACTGTAAGGGTATATAAACTTCGGCATAGCCGAAGTTAGCTTCTTTAATATTTATATACTATATAGATTATATAAATTTTTCGATATCCTAATAGGCATAAGACAAAAATGTTCACTAATAAGACTGCAAATTTGTTAGAGAAGCAGGTAGAGTTGCATACCAGGTTAATGCAGTTGGAAGCACTAGATCCCAGAAATATAACTAGCAAGGTGATCGAAGAAGTAAAAGAGATCAATAATGGATACCTAATCATGAAAAATTGCTTCAGCAGGGGACTTTCGATCATCAGTACTACAAAGATAAAGTACATAAAGATGTGTTAAAGATAGTTGGCAAAATCATAGCCATAGGAGACTCAGAAAAACCAGACACTAGTAAGTCGGTGTTAGTTGAAGCAGAAGCAAATATGTCAGAAATGTGTGATGTCAGCAAAGGAGAGTCGCGCGGGAATGCGACCTTCAGTAATGAGAACGCTAATGTTAGCCAGGAAAAATTTCAAGAAAAGGTCCGTCAGCTCCAGACATGGTGAGCAAAGATTTACGTACGATAGACAATAGAACATGCGAAATGTATATTAACAAAATAAAATTCTTGTTCTGGAAGGTACAGATGTGCCAAGCTTATACAGAAAATTGTAATGAAACGTTTAAAGAGGTCCTAGAAAAATTGGAGTTCGGCCTTCAGAATACATTGGTAGCATTAGAAAAGAAAATAAACGATCAGAAAAAGTTGAAAATGTTATCTTATACAATTGTATCAGAGTCAGATTAGAAAAACAAGGCATATACTTACAATTGCTATCTGATGTCATGGAATACTTACAAAGATATTGCTCGTTTAGTGCCATGAGCAAAGAAGAGAAAAAACCGCTGTTTTAAATTATGCGGAATTCGAAGATATCTGTCCGATTTGCAAAGTTGACGGGCATAATGCGTATGCTATAAGTTTAAACAATTGGCACCTACTGAAAGGTACGAAACGGCCAAAAAAGTACAGCTGTGCACAAGATGTTTGAACAATTTAACCAATAAAGTGTGCACTAATCAAATGGTCTGTTCATTGTGCAGTAACGGACACCATACGATACACAAAGTTTCAAAAAGCCTGCGTATTCGAGTATCCGAAATTTGTCATCTGGAAACACTATCTCAAAATTTGACAGCTTCTTTTAGGCGGAAATTGCTACTTTTAGCTATGATCCCTGAATAGGGATTCCGGGCGAAGGAAAAAATAACCCAATCTTCATTCGTTGAATTCAAAATATGAACTGATTTTATTTACAAAAGTACGGAGGAGGAAATCTTAGGCTCTAGGAGGTAACAATTGTTCTTAAGGCGGTCTTATTCTAATACGAGTCACACCCACGTATTCGGGGGTTGAAAAATTATTATTTTGGGCACGGCGTCGGCAACTTGACATTCTGCCGTTGTGATCGTTTTGGGTTAGTTTACAATTAGAAGTGTTTTTCCCACAACGCGTGAAGCTGATTGTAATTCTAGTCATATGCTATGTTAATTGTTTTGTGACACAAGTATATTTGTATTACATTTTCTTTAATGCATCTGATTTGGTGAAGCCGCTTTAGATGAACACGATCAGGGGCGTAGCGAGGTTGTCGATAATGGGGGGGGTTGATTCTCATTGAATTGCCGACTTACCTCGTGTATTTGCCAACAGCATGTAGATTTGCGGTAGAAATAAATTTACTTCGATAAAACAAGGTCAGTATATAAGGAATTTATTCTTTGAAGATAATTTGGCAAAAATTATCATTACAGCATTTGGTACGTACATGAATGTGTAACTAAAACTAACATTGCGCAGAAATGGACGACAAATATTTCTAAGTTCCTTTTATTCGTTGATCAATTCTATTTAAATTTTCACTCTGCGGTGTTTCAATAACGACCATTTTTCTACGAGTTCGTGAATGTTTATGTCGTCTACCTTATCGTTTAAAGAATAAAGTAGCATCAATGCATTCAACCGATCATCTCCCATCGTTGTTCGCAAATGATTGAAAACCAATTTCAATTTACTAAATGATCGTTCACAAGAAGCTGATGTTACAGGAGCAGTCAAAATAAAACAAACGAGTTTGTAGGCTAAGGGAATCACATGTTTCAACTTAAACACAACTTCCGAAATATCTTTGAAATTCGTACGCTCTTTACATGAATCGAAAAGAATTTGCAACTCAGGAAGCAAACATTCTGGTTCCTCGCTAAAATAAAAGGGTTCTAATTGCACAATGGATTCGATTGAATTCATTGTGACATTTTTTGTCAATTGGAATTTGGAAAACTTTCTGGACACACGCAAATGTTGGAAAAGTGTCTTTCAAGTTTTCTTGAATGCAATTGTTGAAAACTTGAAGCACAGTCCTGAATTCTTTCGATTAAATGTCAAGAAATCAAAATTGTGAGCTGTTTCTGGATTTGCATCATACTTTTTTGGTACACGACGCGTTCTGTGACGTTTCGAAAAATCGTCTCGAGGATTAATCTTTAATTTTTCAGCAAATACAGCCGAGCTATTTATCAATGCATTGATCTGGTCGTCATCGTCCATTTGTTCAAATGATGCGCTTGTACTTTGAATCAATAAAGAAGCATCAATGACGTTCAATTCTACTGCCTACAAATTTTCCGTCAAATGTTTGACTTTGAACATGACATTTTTGCAAAAAAATAACGAGCTGATAAAATCAAAATCCAGAATTTTTTTGAGCAAACCAGAAGCGGACGTACGTGTACGAGAATCGAAAAATTCTGGATCGTTTATCATATTTTTCAAAACGTCCACAATTCCTTCAAAAGAAATCCACATGGCTTTGACTGACTCAGCTCTAGCAGTCCATCGAGTTTTCGACAAATTTTTCAATTGCAATGAATTTTTAATACTTTTCAATTCTTCACTTAAACTTTGGAAACGTTTTGTGCTACCATAGAAAAATACATACAAAGCTTCTAAAACATTGAAAAACTCTGAAATCGAAACACTTGCATTGCATGCTGTTTCAACAAATGTGTTGGTCCGATGATCTTGGCATGGAATGTAAGGGATTTCTTTTTCACATTTTTCGGACAGTTTTTTTTGTGTGCCAATATATTTACCGGACATGTTATTAGCAAAGTCGTATGATTGAAAAACAATGTTTTTGGTCGAGATATTGAGTGACTGAAGTGCAAATACAATTTTATTGGACAACTCTTCCCCCGTTTTTTTCGTTAAGACAACATCCATTTTCAGAAGCCTTTCAACGGGAACTAATCTATCATCTGTTTGACGCACGTACCGAATGTTGATGGCGAGTCGATCTTGATGTGATAGTTCTGGAGTTGTGTCAGCCATGATAGAAAAAATACCTGCTTTGTTCACTTCACTTACAATGGCTTCTTGTGTTTTAGACCCTAAAAGGTCGAAGGAATTCATTTTGAGTGACCGGACTGTGGTACGTAACGTGACGCGGTCTTTTCGAAGTTTCATCTAACCTGATTACCGAATGCATGTCGACAATTATAAAATAAAAATATATTTTTCGATTTTGAGAATCAGAAGTTGTTGATTAGCCGATTAGTTTTAAACAAATTGCCGACTCTAAAAACTTGGGGGGGTGTCACATCCCACACACCCCCCCCTCGCTTCGCCCCTGAACACGATGTTTATTCTTGAACATTCTGCGAGGGGCCGCCAAATGGGGCGATTGGGATTCTTTTATTTTTATTAAGTTGTCTTAAACAAATTATTATTATTAATATTACCATTAGTAAGATAATTATTGTTAGAGAAGCATAACCAGCTACATGTTGGACTGACTTCCTATTCTTTCTTATTCTGCCGTATGGTTTACTAAATAGGCTTCTACTGAATTTTATATTGTATTTGGCAAATTACTAATATCGCCCAATGCTTTACAATTTCTGTTTAGAGATATCTACCCACTCCTGATGTGTATTACTGTTCTGACTTCTAGCCTTTTTATATGGTGTAAACATTAAAGACCTACTACTTCTATCTTTCGGTTTAAGCCAATGTGGCTTTTGCTCCACTGTTTTGACATTTCGCTGATAGCTGAAATTGAGCGGTTATTCTGTTATAATGTTGCCCCTTTATTTTGCAATACCTGTTCTTTTTCTAATACAGACTCGGACAATTTTTTAACGGATTCTTTTTTGACATTATTTTTTAAATTATCATTATTTAATTAAACCATTGCCATCTGAATATTCTTATTTTGTACTGGCTCTGGGATATTTTTCTTCCCCAGTTTTTACTTTACCTCCAATGTGAGGTCCTGCCGGGGACCATAAATTTATTTCTTGAGTTTAATTGTTGAGTTTGTTTGGCATTGTATTTTATTAATTTTGATATTTACCTTTCTTGTTCTCCCAACGTTGTTCAAAACCTGTGACATCTATTGTTGTTGCCACTACAGATTTATACTTTTTCGATTCGGTGCATCCCGAGACGATCCAACCAAATTGAGTATTTTGGCCTAGTAGCCCATCAATTTTTGTAACTCCCTCTTTTAAGATTTGGATATAGACGTTTACCCCCATTATAATATCAACCTTTCCAGGTTTATTAAACGAAGGATCAGCTAGCACGTAAGTGTGCCATTTTGACATATCCACGTTTGCTTTTTTTAACGGAAGAGCTTTCATCAACTTTGGCAACACAATTGCCTCAATCTTAAGATGTCCTCTTCAGGGATTTCGTGACTTTACATCTATTTTTACCTTATATTTTGATTTTTTGGCTTTTATTGACTACTTATTTCTGTATATTGCTTAATTTTAGGTTATTTTAATATTTGGAGCCGCCTGTTCAGACAAAATGGTGCTCTGTGACCCAGTATCAATAAGGGCTCTTAGAGTCCTATATTCTCCATTTGCATTTTTTACTTGTATTACAGCTGTGGCCAACAGTGTTGGTTGTGCCGTTACACATGTATTAATACTCTCCTGTTTTTCTTGAAAATTGAGTAAGGTATGGTGTCCTTTACTGCACAATGAACAGACCATTTCATTAGTGCATCCTTTATTGCTTGAATGGTCTTGGCATCTTGTACAAAGCTGTACTTTTTTGGCCATTTCAAACCTTTCAATAGGTGTTAAACCTAGAAACTTATAGCACCGATGTGCTTTATTCCCGGCAACTTTGCAAATCGGACATTTATCTTCGAATACCACATTATTTGACCCACTTTGTAGCGGTTTTTTCTCTTCTTTGCTTATGGCACTTAGCGAACAATATCTTTGCTCCAAGTATTCCATGACATCAGATAGCAGTTGGATCTGTCTTGTTTTTCTAATCTGACTCTCATACAATTAGACTCTGCAATCTGTCAAATTTCCTTGGTAAGAGTTGTGCGAGTAGTACGTCAACTTCATCGGACAAATTTGCTTTTATTTTAATTTGGTGTATTGACTCATTAACTATGTCAATCACTCCCTTTACACTTTTTGCGGACTCATTGTTGATCATCGGTAAAACAACAATCCGACTTAATTGTTCGGAAAATACCCTCCGATTATTCTCATACCGCTTGGTTAACAGTTCCCAAGCGGCACTATAATTGTCAGCTGAACCTGACAATATCTGAGTTACCATGCTCCTTGCTTCGCCCTTTAACGCGGATTTTAAGTAATTGAACTTAAGAGCCAGACTTAAATCCTCTCTTTTTTCAATTAATTCCGCAAATAATTCCACAAACAGATCCCATTCTCTAGGTTCACCAGAAAATGTGGCTACCTGTATTTTTATTTAATTGTTTTGTGACACAAGTATATTTGTATTACATTTTCTTTAATGCATCTGATTTGGTGAAGCCGCTTTAGATGAACACGATCAGGGGCGTAGCGAGGTTGTCGATAATGGGGGGGGTTGATTCTCATTGAATTGCCGACTTACCTCGTGTATTTGCCAACAGCATGTAGATTTGCGGTAGAAATAAATTTACTTCGATAAAACAAGGTCAGTATATAAGGAATTTATTCTTTGAAGATAATTTGGCAAAAATTATCATTACAGCATTTGGTACGTACATGAATGTGTAACTAAAACTAACATTGCGCAGAAATGGACGACAAATATTTCTAAGTTCCTTTTATTCGTTGATCAATTCTATTTAAATTTTCACTCTGCGGTGTTTCAATAACGACCATTTTTCTACGAGTTCGTGAATGTTTATGTCGTCTACCTTATCGTTTAAAGAATAAAGTAGCATCAATGCATTCAACCGATCATCTCCCATCGTTGTTCGCAAATGATTGAAAACCAATTTCAATTTACTAAATGATCGTTCACAAGAAGCTGATGTTACAGGAGCAGTCAAAATAAAACAAACGAGTTTGTAGGCTAAGGGAATCACATGTTTCAACTTAAACACAACTTCCGAAATATCTTTGAAATTCGTACGCTCTTTACATGAATCGAAAAGAATTTGCAACTCAGGAAGCAAACATTCTGGTTCCTCGCTAAAATAAAAGGGTTCTAATTGCACAATGGATTCGATTGAATTCATTGTGACATTTTTTGTCAATTGGAATTTGGAAAACTTTCTGGACACACGCAAATGTTGGAAAAGTGTCTTACAAGTTTTCTTGAATGCAATTGTTGAAAACTTGAAGCACAGTCCTGAATTCTTTCGATTAAATGTCAAGAAATCAAAATTGTGAGCTGTTTCTGGATTTGCATCATACTTTTTTGGTACACGACGCGTTCTGTGACGTTTCGAAAAATCGTCTCGAGGATTAATCTTTAATTTTTCAGCAAATACAGCCGAGCTATTTATCAATGCATTGATCTGGTCGTCATCGTCCATTTGTTCAAATGATGCGCTTGTACTTTGAATCAATAAAGAAGCATCAATGACGTTCAATTCTACTGCCTACAAATTTTCCGTCAAATGTTTGACTTTGAACATGACATTTTTGCAAAAAAATAACGAGCTGATAAAATCAAAATCCAGAATTTTTTTGAGCAAACCAGAAGCGGACGTACGTGTACGAGAATCGAAAAATTCTGGATCGTTTATCATATTTTTCAAAACGTCCACAATTCCTTCAAAAGAAATCCACATGGCTTTGACTGACTCAGCTCTAGAAGTCCATCGAGTTTTCGACAAATTTTTCAATTGCAATGAATTTTTAATACTTTTCAATTCTTCACTTAAACTTTGGAAACGTTTTGTGCTACCATAGAAAAATACATACAAAGCTTCTAAAACATTGAAAAACTCTGAAATCGAAACACTTGCATTGCATGCTGTTTCAACAAATGTGTTGGTCCGATGATCTTGGCATGGAATGTAAGGGATTTCTTTTTCACATTTTTCGGACAGTTTTTTTTTGTGTGCCAATATATTTACCGGACATGTTATTAGCAAAGTCGTATGATTGAAAAACAATGTTTTTGGTCGAGATATTGAGTGACTGAAGTGCAAATACAATTTTATTGGACAACTCTTCCCCCGTTTTTTTCGTTAAGACAACATCCATTTTCAGAAGCCTTTCAACGGGAACTAATCTATCATCTGTTTGACGCACGTACCGAATGTTGATGGCGAGTCGATCTTGATGTGATAGTTCTGGAGTTGTGTCAGCCATGATAGAAAAAATACCTGCTTTGTTCACTTCACTTACAATGGCTTCTTGTGTTTTAGACCCTAAAAGGTCGAAGGAATTCATTTTGAGTGACCGGACTGTGGTACGTAACGTGACGCGGTCTTTTCGAAGTTTCATCTAACCTGATTACCGAATGCATGTCGACAATTATAAAATAAAAATATATTTTTCGATTTTGAGAATCAGAAGTTGTTGATTAGCCGATTAGTTTTAAACAAATTGCCGACTCTAAAAACTTGGGGGGGTGTCACATCCCACACACCCCCCCCTCGCTTCGCCCCTGAACACGATGTTTATTCTTAAACATTCTGCGAGGGGCCGCCAAATGGGGCGATTGGGATTCTTTTATTTTTATTAAGTTGTCTTAAACAAATTATTATTATTAATATTACCATTAGTAAGATAATTATTGTTAGAGAAGCATAACCAGCTACATGTTGGACTGACTTCCTATTCTTTCTTATTCTGCCGTATGATTTACTAAATAGGCTTCTACTGAATTTTATATTGTATTTGGCAAATTACTAATATCGCCCAATGCTTTACAATTTCTGTTTAGAGATATCTACCCACTCCTGATGTGTATTACTGTTCTGACTTCTAGCCTTTTTATATGGTGTAAACATTAAAGACCTACTACTTCTATCTTTCGGTTTAAGCCAATGTGGCTTTTGCTCCACTGTTTTGACATTTCGCTGATAGCTGAAATTGAGCGGTTATTCTGTTATAATGTTGCCCCTTTATTTTGCAATACCTGTTCTTTTTCTAATACAGACTCGGACAATTTTTTAACGGATTCTTTTTTGACATTATTTTTTAAATTATCATTATTTAATTAAACCATTGCCATCTGAATATTCTTATTTTGTACTGGCTCTGGGATATTTTTCTTCCCCAGTTTTTACTTTACCTCCAATGTGAGGTCCTGCCGGGGACCATAAATTTATTTCTTGAGTTTAATTGTTGAGTTTGTTTGGCATTGTATTTTATTAATTTTGATATTTACCTTTCTTGTTCTCCCAACGTTGTTCAAAACCTGTGACATCTATTGTTGTTGCCACTACAGATTTATACTTTTTCGATTCGGTGCATCCCGAGACGATCCAACCAAATTGAGTATTTTGGCCTAGTAGCCCATCAATTTTTGTAACTCCCTCTTTTAAGAATTGGATATAGACGTTTACCCCCATTATAATATCAACCTTTCCAGGTTTATTAAACGAAGGATCAGCTAGCACGTAAGTGTGCCATTTTGACATATCCACGTTTGCTTTTTTTAACGGAAGAGCTTTCATCAACTTTGGCAACACAATTGCCTCAATCTTAAGATGTCCTCTTCAGGGATTTCGTGACTTTACATCTATTTTTACCTTATATTTTGATTTTTTGGCTTTATTGACTACTTATTTCTGTATATTGCTTAATTTTAGGTTATTTTAATATTTGGAGCCGCCTGTTCAGACAAAATGGTGCTCTGTGACCCAGTATCAATAAGGGCTCTTAGAGTCCTATATTCTCCATTTGCATTTTTTACTTGTATTACAGCTGTGGCCAACAGTGTTGGTTGTGCCGTTACACATGTATTAATACTCTCCTGTTTTTCTTGAAAATTGAGTAAGGTATGGTGTCCTTTACTGCACAATGAACAGACCATTTTATTAGTGCATCCTTTATTGCTTGAATGGTCTTGGCATCTTGTACAAAGCTGTACTTTTTTGGCCATTTCAAACCTTTCAATAGGTGTTAAACCTAGAAACTTATAGCACCGATGTGCTTTATTCCCGGCAACTTTGCAAATCGGACATTTATCTTCGAATACCACATTATTTGACCCACTTTGTAGCGGTTTTTTCTCTTCTTTGCTTATGGCACTTAGCGAACAATATCTTTGCTCCAAGTATTCCATGACATCAGATAGCAGTTGGATCTGTCTTGTTTTTCTAATC
Organism: Drosophila willistoni; assembly: GCF_018902025.1. Classification (NCBI taxonomy): domain Eukaryota; kingdom Metazoa; phylum Arthropoda; class Insecta; order Diptera; family Drosophilidae; genus Drosophila; species Drosophila willistoni. Next base: position 504,990 of record NW_025814055.1, read on the forward strand.
TGACTCTCATACAATTAGACTCTACAATCTGTCAAATTTCCTTGGTAAGAGTTGTGCGAGTAGTACGTCAACTTCATCGGACAAATTTGCTTTTATTTTAATTAGGTGTATTGACTCATTAACTATGTCAATCACTCCCTTTACACTTTTTGCGGACTCATTGTTGATCATCGGTAAAACAACAATCCGACTTAATTGTTCGGAAAATACCCTCCGATTATTCTCATACCGCTTGGTTAACAGTTCCCAAGCGGCACTATAATTGTCAGCTGAACCTGACAATATCTGAGTTACCATGCTCCTTGCTTCGCCCTTTAACGCGGATTTTAAGTAATTGAACTTAAGAGCCAGACTTAAATCCTCTCTTTTTTCAATTAATTCCGCAAATAATTCCACAAACAGATCCCATTCTCTAGGTTCACCAGAAAATGTGGCTACCTGTATTTTTGGCAACACCGGTAGTTCGCCTCTCACGGTAACATTCTAAACTTTCAAATTTTTCTGATCATTAATTTTCATTTCTAACACTGATACTAGTTTCTGGACATCGAATTCTAAATCATCCATAGCATTTTTAAATTTTGCATCTTTTGTCCAACCCCGGTACGCCTGTACTTTCTCCCATAAATAATTGATCTTATTAACATATATTATGGCTCTGTTGAATTATCTATAGTGCGTAAATCTTTGGTTACTCTATCCAAATATTCCTGGAGCTGTCGGGCTCTATCCATAAATATCTCCTGGTTAACATTGGCGTTTTCATTACCGCGCGGCTCTACTTTGCTATCATCCAACTTTTCGAACATCGATACATCTGCTTCACTGTTTTCCGAATCACCAGTGCCCTGCCTGCTTGACTCTCCTTTGGCTATTAATCTGGCTGCCATATTTAAACCTTCCTCATACTTTCCATCTGTGAAATAGTAAGGTTCGGTTACTCCACTCTGTAGCATTTGGCTATGGTAACTAATCCATAGCTTCCGTATCTCACTTACTTCGTTAAGAATCTTGCTAGTAAACTTACTAGCATCTAACTCTTCTAGCTTCTTTAACCTTTTATGCAACTCGTGTTGCTTCGCTAACAATTTTTCAGTTTTGGTGGGGAACATTTTTGTCTTATGCGTATATTAGGATACCGATATAAGTATATAATAATACAAAAATTACTTATAACTATTTTAATTTATATCTTATCTGATGATCCTGTTGTAGACACCGTTCGCCACTGTTGTCCGCCAAGTAGAGTTGTCTGCCGCTGCTTGTCTGCCAATGGGTAGCGATAGTTTGCTCGCCTCTTTATATTTCGTCTCGCCTCAGGTCGCCTTCTTCGTCTTTCGCAACTATCGTGTTGACATACTGCTTCTTTGCAACTGTATGGTTGCTTGCTGATTTTTCTTTATGCCTACTTGCAACTATATTTGGGTATACATATACACTAATTTGTTTTTTAATATTGTTTTCACTTTCGATATCTGGGCTTCGAATATGCTACAAGCCAACTCCGGACTTAAATTTTTTACCGCCGCCGAAATTATTGCAGTTGCTCGACTAGCCAAACTGCCTTTATTTACTCGGTCGGTCGCATTTTTTATTTATTAAGCGATATTTTGCTTTTATATTATACTCTGTCTCTTACCATTGGTGGGGGAAAACAAGAGTTTTTTATTTTGCTGCCTATAGCTGATCTTAGCATTTACACTTGCATAAGAATCCAGACTTTAAGGAGCTGATTCAATCTCTGAGTCTCTTACCACTGGTGGGGGAAAACTACAGAGTTCCTTTTACTCGAAGGACCAAAATGAATAGGGATTCCGGGCGAAGGAAAATAACCCAATCTTAATTCGTTTAATTCAAAATATGAACTGATTTTATTTGCAAAAGTACGACGTTTATATAGGGAGTCTTAGGCTCTAGGAGGTAACTATTGTTTCTAGGAGATCTTATTCTAGTACGACTCACACCCACGTATTCGGGGGTTGAAAAATTATTATTATTTTGGGCCCGTCGTCGGCCACTTGACATCCTGCCGTTGTGATCGTTTGGGTTAGTTTAAAATTACAAGTGTTTTTTCCACAACGCGTGTGGTTGATTGTAATTCTAGTCATATGCTAGGCTAGTTGTTTGTGACAAAAATACAGCTGTATTATTATACCATACACCCATAGGGTGAAATGGTATATTAAAGTCGCCAAAATGTATGTAACAGGCAGAAGGAAGCATCTCCGACCCCACAAAGTATATATATTCTTGATCAGGATCAAAAACCGAGTCGATCTAGCCATGTCCGTCTGTCCGTCCGTCCGTCCGTCCGTCCGTCCGTATGAACACCTAGATCTCGGAGACTATAAGAGCTAGAGCCACCAAATTTGGTATGCAGTCTCGTGTAGTATGTACGCTTATCGAGTTTGTTTCAAATTTTTGTCACGCCCCCTTCCGCCCCCGGAATTTACATAAAACTGTTTTTCTTAAAAAGTATGGCAGATAGAGACATCAAATTTGGGTTATATACTTCTTTAGTTAGCGCGCAGAAAATAATTGTTCCAACTTTTTGCCACGCCCCCTTCCGCCCGCGGAATTTACATAACTCTGATTTTCTTAAAAACTATGAAAGCTACCGACATTAAATTTGGTATGTAAGTTAGCTTAATAGACGCGCAGATATTGACTATTTAAAAACTTTGCCACGCCCAATTCCGCCTCCATAATTTAGAAAAAACCGATTAGCTCTTGCAATTTTTTGACCATCGCGATCAAATTTGGCAGACTAGTAAATCTTATCTATTTCTATCAAACTACCAAATTTGATTGAAATCGGACTAGAAACATACAAAATATACGTATGAACGTATTTTGCTACGCGATCCATAAGGGCAGAATTGGCCGTTGGCTAGTGGCGGCGCTAGAGTGCTTGTGCGTTTGTAGAGTGAGCGAGATAGCAAATGGTATGAGCATGCTACAACAATTTAGTAGACATACATTTGGTTTTCGAAATTTTAAATATTTGTTTCACCTGGTGTATGGTATACCCAAGTCGGCGAGACGACTTACTTACTTCATTTTATTTTTTTAGTGCATCTGATTTGGTGAAGCCGCTTCAGATGAACATGTATTACATATTACATTGCTTCACAAGTTTATATACAAAGAAGAAGGCGATCGTACTTATTTGCAACGTTTTGTGTTTATCTCATGATAAGTCAGGTCTAACTTCCCATTTATTTCGCATTTTGCAAGCTGGAAATTTGCTAGCTGACCTTGACACAGGTAATGATGAAAACGAAGATGACGACGATGAGTGCGAAAGAGATGACGCTGTAGGCAATATGCAACACGAAGGCGAAATGTTGTCAGTATTGAGCGACAAAACGAAGTTTAGAATAGCTGCAACAAATGAAAATATGCAAAAGAAAACATATCGGGCAAACTCTACAGTCGCAGCCAACAATATTGATTTGCAAAGTCCATTAAATGTCAACATGCCACCACCGAGGTTTGCTTTGAATTTTCGGGATGTTGAGGACTCTTTACGACCTTTCCATGGCAATGAAACTTTATCAGTTGAAGTATGGATTAAGGATTTTAAAGACATGGCTGACCTGATGCATAGGGATAGTTTTGTAATGTACAAGAATTTCAGTTATTTTAAAATTCAACTGATTTCGATTATTTAGTATTTTTTTTGTTGTTATCGACTTTTGCTAAAATGGTGAGAGTCGAAATTTAGGTAACCAGCCGATAAAAGAATAAACTATGTGGCAACGCCACACAGCTGATCGGTTTGTTTTACATTGCTTTACATTATTTTTCTATAAATGGAGTTTGGATAAACACTAAGAAAAATAGGGCAAAAGAGACTTATTGGACAACGTGGATTCCAACCGATCGGACGTATTTTTCCAAAGTTTTAAATAACCCAATAGGAGAGGGCATCATAACCTCAAAGCGTGTGCGAAAATAAAATTTTATGCGTGTGTGTGTGTTTAAGGGTGTTCTTCAACAGCATCGGAAATAGTTTCCATCAAGTATTGGCAATTTTTCTAAAGATTCGCCTTGCTTGACGTTTCAGTTGAGACACCTGTCTTCGGCAGTCTTGCACCAGCTGTCTCCAACCTTTTCGGGTGAACTGTTTGCGTCATTGTGCAATTTCCGAACCGACGATCTATTGTGGAAATCCGAGAGTTAAATATATTTAACTTTTGCCTCGGATGGTATTAAGGGTAAATAAAAGAAAAATTTCCAAAATAGTTTTGTGTCTTATACAGTGCCTCACCTGTAATCCAGACCATACAAGCAGAACACGTGTAGGAAAAATAACCTAGAAGGATGTATGAAACCTAACCTTTTCCCCAATTTTAACCTAACCTAAAGCATGAAGGATGAACAGTATGTATTAAAATCTAACCTTTCTACGTACGCAACCTAACCTTACTCAAGAACGTTATGTAGATGAGAAGAGCATTTTGGAATTATTTTCAAGTACAACCACGGCCATTTGCCAATGGAGATTTTTTATTCGTCTTCGGAACAGACGTAATTATCAGGATTAAGTGAAATGAGTATATAAGGCTCCACAGTAGCTTAAAATCAATTTTAAGTCAAGGCTACATTGATTTTCCTTTTTTTTTTTGGTTGTTGGTTAAATGGTTCAATTTTAAAGGAAATGGAATTCAATGGCAGAGTATATTTTCGTTAGTTAATAATTTTCATTTTTCAGAATTTGAGTATGCATGTAAATTGACAATGTAACTAGATGCTTTAGCTCTATTTGGAGCTAAACCTTCCTATTTTCAACAGCGACAACAACACAATGAAAGATTTTTCTGTGTGGCAAAAATTAAAAAGCTGTAAGTGTATCAAAAACCAATTTTCCTTATATTATTTGTATAAATTTATTTGACGAAATGAATTCATTCGGGTGAGCATTAGCATTTAATACATTTTCAATAGACATACATCTACATATATAAAAGAAAGTCAAAAGTGTTCAAACACTTATAACTCGAGATCCGCTGAACCAATCCTGATGGTTTTTTGTTAAATTAGAAATTCGAATATCGTGTTTTGTGTAGTGTTTAGTAACCCATATTATCAAACCAAACCAATTAGCAATCTAATCATTATGCCAGGTCCTAGAAGATCTAATCTTTCCCAGAGGAGCCGTACTGCAATTAGGTTACGGGACCTCGCGAGTCAATTATCCGATGAACAAGGAGAAATTATACGAGAAGAGCGCCGCGTTAGTATTCAACGCAGAAGAGCATTAATTCGTGCTTCTCAAACACAAGAGCACAGAGAGGCAGCCTGTGAAACGGCTAGATTAGAAACGAGAAATCGTCGAACATATCGCACAGATGAACAGAGGAATAATCTTCCAAGTGCAAGAAGAAATTGTTCAAGTATTGATTTGAATCGAGCAGCGTTTCGATATGATTGCACCATCGACTACGCCTTGCATCGTTTAGTTTGCATTGGTCCAATGGACGTAGTTTGCCAGCATTTTGGCGGATTGAAGTTTGCTGGTGAAACGCCCGCTTTGTGACATTGCCATTAGTGGTCCCGCCACCAGAGCCATTGCGTTCCCTGCTTTATGGCGAAACACTAGAATGACGACATTTTCTAGCGAACACTCAAAAATACAATGCCTGTTTTCAAACGACTTCATTTGGGGCGGTAATTATTGAAGAACACGGATATAATCCGACATTTAAGGTAACTTACGTAAAAAATGTGTTTGTAAATCTAACTATACCTATGGTTTTGAATTTAAAGATTCAAGGCCATTGCAACCCATTGAAGATGTACAGCATAAATTCTTGCAGCATACTTCATGGGCAATATGGAAGAACAACTTGACCGGCGTCAAGGGATCAACACAGCTACGAAAAGAGCAATTCTCCAAGATTTGCAGCAAATGCTTCGTGCATGTCATGCATTGGTCAGGCTGTTCAAGACTGCTTTAAAGCGCATGCCAAGTGATGACTATATATAAATGATGACTATTGTAATCAGAGCAGATAAAAGACCAGCTAGAACACATGAACGCACATTTAATGCTCCAGCACTCGATGAAGTGGCAATCCTGATTGTTGGTGAAAACTTGGAAGCCGTGATATTGTGCTGCTACAAAGAATATATGAAACGCACCGTTCCTATGACGCGTTACAATACCCACTGATGTTTTGACAAGGAGACGATGGATATCACTTTAATATCATTGTTTTCATTTTAACTTGATATACATCGAAGCAAAAAAGTCACAGCTTAAACTGAAAGCGAGTAGCCTACATTGGATCGTCAATGCTCGGTCTCCTCTACGTCTGGAGTATGAAGTCCTCCTATACAACTCCGTACTGAAACCTATCTGGACTTACGGAGGCGTACTATGGGGAAATGCAAGTACCAGCAATGTCGATATTATGCAAAGAGCGCAGTCGAAGATTTTAAGATCAATCACGGGGGCCCCGTGGTATATACGAAACGACAACATTCAAAATGATCTAAATATACCTAGCGTAAAATCTGAAATAGGTACTCAACAACTAAAGTATTCTGCGAAACTGGATGCACACCCAAATGTTCTTGCCAATTCCCTTACGCGAACTAATAATAGAACTCGTCTTAAAAGAAATGACAGACCAACCCAATAACAAGTGATTAGGGCCGCCTGCAATATCCCCAGGATTTATCTTAAGTACTAGTCTAAGAAAAATATCTCAATCTTGTTGTTAGGCTCTAATTTAAGAGTAGATTCAACAAATATATATTAAACGTTAAAAAAAAAAAACTTGATATACATTTTATTGTGTGTGCTTTTGGTACACAAAAAAAGTTATTACTCTTAATACTGTATTTGTTTCAGGTGAGGAAACTACCAAGAAGCTTAGTTCAATGAATTATTACGCATATCGTTTGATGATTCGTGAAAATTCTGTTGCGATTTCGTCGACTGCTTCAACAATACTGCGTTGACATGTACATTAAAATCGAATGGAACGCCTAACTTTCATCCGTTTGAATCTAGTTAGAGTATATTCATTTACGCGATGCAATAAGCAGAAGGAGATTCGGAAAATGTTGGTCGATTGACTATGTTACCAGCGACATACACAGGTAGTACGCGTCATATGCATGAATATGCGCATGATGCAATGACATATGTTCGTCATTATGGTCGGCCAGATCTATTCATTACATTTACATGTAATCCGAAATGTATGGAAATTATTTAATTGCTGCTTCCCGGACAAACATCAAGTGATCGACACGACATCACCGCACGGGTTTTCATGCAAAAAATTCGGTCACTAATAAATTACATTGTTAAGCACCACGTCTTTGGGATTACTCGATGCTGGATGTATTCAGTCGAATGGCAAAAACGAGGCTTGCCGCATGCTCACATTCTAATTTGGTTAGTAGACAGAATTCGGCCATGATGATGTTGTAATCACGAATATGATTTATGAACCATGTGACTATCAACCGCCAATCACCGTGCATGGTCGACGGCAAGTGTTTCAAACGGTATCCGCAAAAATTCATGGCAGAGACCATTACAGGCAACGATGGTTATTCATTGTATCAGCGTTGATCGCCCGATGATAATGGTAGAACTATCACAACTAAAGTGAAAGGAAACGATTTCATAGTTGACAACAGTTGGATTGTTCAAGGCACATTGTAATGTTGAGTATTACAATTCGGTTAAATCTATTAAATACATTTGCAAATATGTCACGCAAGCAAGCGACATGGCGGTTTTTGGTATCCAAACATCCAATATCAACGATGAAATCACGCGCTATCAAGTTGGTAGATATGTGAACTGCAATGAAGCAATTTGGCGTATATTCTCATTCCCTATTCACGAACGTTATCCCACTCTTGTACATTTAGGGGTGCATCTAGAGAACGGTCAGACAGTATATTTCACAGCGCCGAATGCTGCTCAACGTGCCCAAACACCTCCAGCGACAAGACTGACCAGTTTTTTTTGCGATTTTTTAAAACGATCCGTTCGCACGAACGTTGAAAGCAACGTAAAGACTCGGAAATGCCACGTTATTACACTTGGAACGCTACATCGAAGAAACTTCAACGTCGGAAGCAAGGCGATGCAGTTCCTGGTCATCCAGATATGCGTTCTGCAGATGCTCTTGGTCGTATTTACACAGTTCATTCGAAAAATGATGAATGTTTTGATTTGCGGTTTTTGCTGGTACATGCTCGAGGGCTAACATCATTTGAATCACTACGAACTGTTAATGGTAAATTGTGCCCCACATTTCGTACAGCATTTCAAGAGCTGAATTTGCTAGAAAACAATACTCATTGGGCAACACGACAATCGCTGAAGCTATTATTTCTGCATCTCCAATTCAGATACGCACATTATTTGCAATCATCATTTCGACATGCTTCCCATCGAACTCACGTGATCTGTGGATAACATATCAGAAGACATTTTATATCGAATTCGTGTCAGCTCGAGAAATCCCGACCTTGAGGCGAATCAGGAGATGCATAACCAGGCCTTGCTCTTGAGCGAAGATATGTGTTACCTCATATGCGGCAGTTTGTTAGTTAGGTTAGGAATGCTAGCGCCAGATCGCGGCATGAATGACGCATTTAATAGAGAATTAGAATGTGAACTTGAATATAATCCACATAAACTAATCCAATCAGTTCAAACGAATGTACCACTTTTGAATCCTAAGCAGAGGGAAGTCTATTATACACTGATTATGCCAAATTGATGATGGAAATGGTGGCTTATTTTTATACCCTTGCAAAAAGGGTATATTAATTTTGGTCAGAAGTGTGCAACGCATAGAAGGAAGCATCTCCGACCATATAAAGTATATATATTCTTGATCAGCACGACGAGACGAGTTCAAATAGCCATGTCCGTCCGCCTGTCTGGATCAACGCAAACTCCTCTTAGACCGTAAGAGCTACAGAGCTGAAATTTTGCATGTAGGCTTGTACATACTGCAGGATTTGTATATCTCGGATCGGACCACTATATCATAAAGCTCCCATACAAATGAACCGAGACTTTTTTCAATAACTTCGTTATTTTCTGAGCTTTAATGTTGGGCAGTTTATTACACATATAAATGACTATGTCAAATTTGATCAAGATCGGATGACTATATCATATAGCTCCCATAGGAACGACTACTAAATCATCTACTTTAAATTTTTGAGGTTTGGCATGCTTCAAGTCGAATCTTTATACCCTTGCAGAGGGTATTATAAAATTGGTCAGATGTTTGTAACGCACAAAAGGAGACGTTTCCGACCCCATAAAGTATACTTATATATTCTTGGTCAGCATGAGAAGCTGAGTTGGTATAGCCATGTCCGTCTGTCCGTCCGTCCGTCTGTGCATATGCGTTTTACTCAGCCGTCTTAAGAGCTATCGGGCTGAAATTTTTTTTTCGGTGTTTTTTATTACCCGGGAAAAATAAAGTATGAAAACCATCAGGATCGGACCACTATATCATATAGCTCTAGAAGAAACATTTTCATAAAAATTGGAGTATGGTACGAAATTTACATATGTGATAATATTGGATATAAAACCCCAGATCCCAAAATTTGAATGTGATCGGATAAATATAACACAAGTTACAGTCATATAATAATCAGCTCTGCTCCCAGCTCTGCCGGCAGCGCTGCTTGTTGTCTACTACGTCTTTCGTCATCAACAGAGTACACGCATACACACACAGACGCAACGCTACATAAACTGTATGTGTATGCGTGCGTTGCTTTGCTTTGGGAATGAGGGAAGAAGAAGAACAAATTGTAAAATAGAGAGTAAAATTGTTTTGTTTGTATATTGATGAATTGAGTTGCAGAAAACAAACATGTAAAATTATTATTACCAAGGACTGCAAGGGTATATAAACTTCGGCATAGCCGATGTTAGCTTCTTTGATATTTTTTCCCATTTTTCCTATTCAGCTTTTATATTTTCTGCCGCTTGATGACGATTTAGTTGTACATCCGTTTCTTCAAACTGGTCTTCCGTCATTGCTTGTATAATTCGGTTATACGATACATCTTTGGGATTAAAATTAAGTACCAAATCGTTCGGAGAAAATTTTATCGTTGAATTAATGTTTGTATTCATACTCCACTGTATGTTGAACAAATGTTGATCCCAATCTTTGCTTTTATCCGTACTTGTTTTCATTTTTTCAGCTTGACCGTTGGCGCTTGGTGTGCGCACTGCTGTTTTAATATGTTGTATGCCATAGTTTTGCACAAAATCTTTGAATTCCTTTGATGTAAATGAAGTACCTCTATCTGATATGATTCGTAATGGTTGTCCAAAAATTCCAAACATTTGCGAAAGCGCTTTAATAACTGGGATGGTCTTTGTGTTGCGTGTTGCGACTAATATGGTGAACTTGGTAAATGCGCATACTATTACCAAAATGTAAATATTTCCTTCTTGCTTTTTGGAAATGGTCCAATATGATCGATATTTATTGTCCGGAATGGTATCAGTATTACGTCTTGCAAGTGCGTTTCTCCATCTGGTTTTCCTCCTTTTACTTTATTGATACAACACTCTGGACATGAGTCTATGTATGACTTAATAAATTTTTTCATCCTCGGGAACCAAAAATAACCACCAATTCGTTCAATTGTCTTTTGCGTACTGTAATGACCTACATCATCGTGATTGCTTTTAGTAATTCTCCAACGAATTGCTTGAGGAACTACTAATTTTTTGCCCTTATCTGTCTTTCGTAGTAATCTGCTTTTTGAAATAACATAATCGTTTTTTACTTGCTTCCAATCAGCACTTTTATCTTTCATTTTAAATATTTCAAAAATTTGCTTTAACTTTGGATCTTGCTTTTATTGCATGGTGTACACCCAATCATCATCTATTGGAATGACTTTAAAAATGCCATCTGTTTCCATAATGCTGCTTTGTTCTTTAAGTACTGGTTGTCTGCTCATACCTACATGTGGTAAATCTAAGCCCGGTCGGTGCTTACATATGAAGTCGAATTCTTGGAGTCTGAGCCACCATCGCGCAATAGGCGGCTGAAGAGCGGTTGATTTCTTTAATGTTGCTACAGCGTTGCAATCCGTTATTACTGAAAATTGAGATCCAAGAAGGTATACACGGAATCTTTCCAATGATTCGGCTATAGCTAAAACTTCCAGTGCATGGCTTGACTACCGACTTTCAGAATACGTACAAAGTCTACTGAAGTAAAATACCGGCTTGGTATCCTCGTCTTCCTGTTGAAATAGTATTGCTGAAATTCCTATGGTGCTCGCATCCGTATGCACTTCATGATATTTCCTTGGGTCATATAGCGTTAAGACTGGTTCTGTTGTTATAGCTTCCTTTAAAAGCTTCATTTTGATAAGCTGTCCATATAAAGCTTTGGTTTTTTTTTCAAAATCATACTCAACGGTTGTGCAATTATGATGTAATTGGGAACAAATTTACGGAAGAATCCAGTAATTCCCAAAAATCTCCGAATTTCTGTTTCATTCGTTGGTTGTGGATATTCAGCTATACATTGTGTCTTTTCTTTTCCTGGTTGAATTCCTTTACCAGTTATAAGCCACCACCAGTATGACCTAGAAATTTGACTTCTTTTTTCATGAACTTACGGATGAACGGATTTGACTGCTTCTAAAAGTTCATTTAGAATCACTTTTCCTTCGTCAATTGTTTTTGATGAAATAATAACTTCATCAACATAGCTTATTATATTTCTTTGATATTTGAGGTTTCGTATGATATCTGCGATGACTTTTTGGAATACCATTGGCGCATTAATCAAACCAAAAGGCATGACATTAAACTAAAATAATCCGTCTGTTGTCATAAAAGCTGTAAATATCTTGCTTTCGTTGTTCATTTCTATTTGATAATATCCAGACGTCATATCCAGCGTTGTAAAGAAATGATTTCCTGCTAACTTTGCCAATTGCTCTTCTACGACTGGCATCGGGTAGTGTTGTTTTACTGTGACTGCGTTGAGGGCTCTGAAATCCACACATAAGCGATGTTCTCCAATGGGTTTGGGCACCAACAGCACCGAGGATGCTGCATGTGGTGATGTGCTTCGTTGGATTATGTTGTACTTCAGGAGTTCATCTACTACTGTTCGTAACGCTTCTCTTTTTGCAAACGGTACTTGATATCGCCTTCCCACAATTGGATTCGTGGTTGTTACTTTGATCTCCATCTTTGTTGATTTGCATCTGCCAATGTTTGAAAAATCTTCGGCAAAGCATTCTGTATAAGCGCTCAATAGATCACTCACCTGTTTGCGCTGAGGATCGTTAACCTCAGCACCGATGTCAAACTCGCATTTTACCTCCATCGGAGTTTTAGTTGACTTCGTTTCGACCGTTGTCTTCCCCTCTGCACATAAAATATCCCTTCCTAAGAGGACTGCATGATTAAGTTCGTTATCGTCAACTATGTATGTAGATGCATACATGTATTCGCTTGTTATCCCAAACGATCTCAGTTAACAGGCATTCCTTTGACTCAACAATTCCTCCTCCAAAACCTCTGAAAGAATTGGTCATAACCTGTAGAACTGCGTCCTTCGGTAACTGAGACTTTTGCATGAATGTATTGTCACTGCCAGTGTCTACAAATGCCTCATATTCGTGACATTCAAAAAGTATTTTCTTTAAGATTGGTGGACGTTTCTTATCCTTTATATGTACTATCAACTTTCGACACTGTTGACCGATTAAGTCTGCAATCTTTTCCTTCATGTCCCATCTTAGAGCAAATCGAACATCTTGGCCTACAATTAATTACAATTAAAGCATTTTGGACCCTTTGCCTTATTCTCCTTGTTAACTTCCATGGTCTTTGCGGTATCTGACGAAGCGTATTCCGCCGTACGGTATGACTGCCATACGGATGAAGAATTCATATTCTCTAGTAACCGAAATAATTCTGAACATGTACATAAATTCATGGCTAGTAAAGCTTTTGTTGACTCTTGCTGATTTAATCCGTTGATAATATATGAGTTGATGGATTTATCGTCTATATTAGCTTTTCGACCTATCGCCATCATTGAGTAGAAGCACTAACCATAGAATACATAGATGCGTCAAACTCAAGATTTTTTGATTACAAACGCTAGCCTGAGCCTGGAACCCCAGAGAACTTCGGCAAAAGCCGAACAGCCTAGAACCCCAGAGAGCGGCCGCAGCGAGAGCGAAAAACGTTCGCTTGCAGCAGTGTCGCTACGCATCGAAAATAATTCAGTGTGTCACAGATCGCAGAACGATGAACGCATGTCTGTGTCGCTGTGTTCTCGTGAAATAGGCGAAGGCAAGGTTTGACTTGAAGTGATTTATTGGGGCCGCAAGCCCGGTATTTATAGGAGAACGTTTACATTGGTCTTATGGCTAGTGTCCTTAACGGTACTTAAAGCTAGACATTATGCTTAAGTTCTAATTACTTATAATCTATCCCTAAAAGTATGTGCCCTAATCTTATCCCTAAAAGTATACTACACCTCCTTTTTTTAAAAAGAAAAATTTATATTTTTCTAACATCCTTTTTATGTTATTTTTATTCTATCTAAATGTACTGTTTGCTTTTTGTTTTTATCATCCGCTATTACTATATTATTGTTAGGACCTATGCTCTGTATTGTATATTTGCCTGTGTATTTGTTATCTAATTTATGTCCTGTATCATTTTTTAAAAGTATTTCTTGTCCTTCAGTTAGCGATACTTTTTTTGTGTTTTTATCATATGTTTCTTTTTGTAATGCTTTAAATTTTTCGATAAGCAGTTTCGCTCTATTTTGTGCTATTTGTAATTTAAATTTTATTTCTTTATTGAAATCATCAATGTTGTAAATGGGTTCTACCGTTTCAGACGAGAATGGGATAGTTTTAGGATGTTTTGCAAAGACTAGTTCAAAAGGTGCATAACCATGTACCGTGGATGGAGTGGTGTTAAAGCAATATGTGAAGTATGCTAGATATTCATCCCAATCGTTTTTTTTATGGATATATATGACCTGATGTATTCATTGAAAGTTCTATGGCTTCTTTCTACTGTTCCAAGAGTTTGATGATGGTGCGCCGTGGAATTAACTTTAGTTATGTTAAAATTTTTGCAAAGTTCTATTAGTATTGAATTCATATATTCTGTTCCCATGTCTGTTAGAATTGTTTTCACTGAACCGTAAATTAAAATGAATTTTTCGAATATTGCCTTTGCAACCGCTTTTGCACTTTTGTTTGGTATTGGTATTGATATGAGATATTTGGACAGATCGCAGATAATAGTAACTGCGTATTCATTACCGTTCATTGTTTTTGGTAATGGTCCAATTGTATCTATTATTATTGTGTCAAAAGTGGTTGCAGGGGTTGGTGTTATGACCAATGGGGAGTGGTTGTGTCTGGTTACTTTGGCTAGTTTGCACTTTTCGCAATTTTTGATGTATATTGCAACATCCCGAGACATATTTTTCCAAAAGAAATCTCTTTTTATTTTTCCTAGTGTTCTGTTTACCCCGCAGTGACCTCCCTCTATTGGGTCATTATGATATTTATTTAATGTATTTCTTATTTCTTCTTTATTTGTTATAACTTTTACTTGGGGTAGAACTGCTATTTCTAAATGTTTTAATGTGTCTTTTCCTTTTTGTTTTAGTTCATTAGGTGTAAGTGACCTTAATAGTTTTTCTGACATGTCTATCTTCAGTTTATAGATTTTTTGAGCACCGGCTTCTTTTTCAAGCCTTGGAAGGAATCGATCTAGATCTATTCTTCCACTAATGATCAAATCGCCTATGTTGAAGGAGAGTAATTTTTCTTTATTTTTGGTAATAATACATTTGCACTTTTTGAATTTAATTTGCGCGTATTTTTTGGCTTCGCTAGGATTTATTATTTCATATACTCTTGGTGTTTCTATTCTGCTATTGTTAATTTTGTTTTCCTTATGTACTAATTTTTTGTTTCTGATCTTGTTGCTACTTTAAGTATTTTATTAGTTTCTATGTTTTTTATATTTTCAAATTCAATTCTGGAGAGAGCATCCGCTGCGAAATTTTCTTGTCCCCTGATGTATTCTATAGTAAAATCGAACTCTTCTAAATCTAGCCTTATTCTAGTAAGCTTTGACGATGGGTTTTTTAGAGAAAATAGGTATGTTAATGGCTGATGGTCAGTTCTGATTAGGAATTTTTTCCCGTATATGTATGGTTTGAAATATTGAATTGCCCAATGTATTGCTGTTAATTCTTGCTCTATTGTTGACTTATTGCTTTCGCCTTTTGTAAATGCTTTAGATGCATATGATATGGGTAATTGGAGTCCATCAAATTCTTGGCTGAGGACGGCTCCACATGCGATCTTGCTTGCATCAGTTGTGATACAGAATTTTTTATTAAAATCTGGATATTGAAGTATTTGTGGGCTTAATAATTTGTTTTTTAAGTATTCAAAAGCTGCTTGACAGTTTGCATCCCAGATAAATTCTACATTTTTCCTAGATAATCTATTGATAAATTGTGCATGGTATGCAAAGTTTGGAATGAATCTACGGTAGTAATTACAGAATGCTACAAATCTTTTGGCTTCGTCGCCATTTTTGGGAGTCGGGTAATCTTGAATCGTTTTGAACTTGCTTTCGTCTGGTAAAATTCCTTTATTTGTGCATTTGTGTCCTAGAAAAGTAACTTCATGTCTGAAGAAGGAGCATTTGTCTGGGTGCAATTTTAGGTTATATTTTCGGCAAGTTTCAAAAACATCCCTTAAGTTTCTGATCATGTGACTTTCAGAGCAACCAATTACAATTAGATCATCCATATAAAGGAATGTTTGGGATGGTGATAGACCCGTGAATGCAAGGGACATCATTCTTTGAAACGAGTTTGGTGCAATTTTTAATCCGTATGGTAATCGCTTGAATCTGAATGAGCCCTTATCTGTGGAAAATGATGTTATGTCCCGAGATTTTTCTTCTAATTCTACTTGATGAAATCCTGACATTAAGTCTAAACAAGAGAAGTATTTAGCGCGTCCTAGCTGGTCAAGGATATCGTCCATTCTGGGTAGTGGGAATGTATCCGCTACTAGTTGTTTGTTAATTTTTCTATAGTCAACTACCAATCTCCACCGTTTTTCTTTACTGCCAGGTAGCGCTTTTTTAGGAACCAATAAAATCGGACTATTGAACTCAGACATTGATGGTTCAATAATATCATCATTGATCAATTTGTCCACTTGTTTATTGATTTCGGTTTTTTGACTGTGTGCTATCCTGTAGTTTTTGGTGTAGACTGGTGTTGTGTCTTTGAGTCTTAATTTTTGTTTATAGAAATTGTTGGACGATATTTGTTCAGATTCTATTGCGAATACATCATTAAATTCTGAGCATAATTTATGTAGAGGTTCTTTTACGAAATCGGGAAAATGGGGTGCTAGTTTGTTCATTATTGTGGATTTATGTTTTGAATCATGTTGTTTGTCTATTTTTAAGATTTCATAATCGGACAGTTTTTCATTTAATAGGTTTATATTTGCAATTTGCACGTCTGTGTTGTTAGTATTTAATATGCGGACATATGGGTTAGTCTTGGAAGCAATAGTGTTTGCGACGAATACCCCGGGTGTAATTCTTGATTAGGGATAAAGATGTTATTGTCGTTTGAGGATATTGTAATGCGTACAATTTTTTCTGTTCTAGATGGGATATGGAATACATGTGTGTTTTGACTGATCCCTATATTGATTATAATTTTATATCTTGATTTATATGGATCTATTATCAATTTGTTGGTGGAATAATTGAGTGTGCAATTGAATTTTTTTATAAAGTCAAGCCCCAAGATTCCGTCACATGGGATGGGGAAATCATTTTCTATTACTTGGAAGGTGTGTACCGTTGAGAGGTTGCTGACCTTTAGTTTGGTTTCGCCTATTGTAAATAGGACGTCTTTGCCTATTCCACTAAGTTTTGTCCGTTTTTGTATGTTAACTGTATTGTCTTTTCTTAATATTTCTTGTTTTATTAGTGATACATCAGCTCCTGTGTCTAATAGTAATTTTATTGTCCCTACATCGTCAAAGTTTAAAGTTATGTAGCTATTAAGGTTGCAATTTAAATTATATATTTTATTTGTTCGATTTTTTACACCAGAGGACTTTCGGAGTTTTCCGAATTTTCTTCTAAATTTGTAAATCTAACATTATTATTTTGTTGTGTTTTAGGAGGATAATTAGTTTTGGTATATCTATTGTTATAATTTCTTCGATTATAATTATTACTATAGTTATTGTAATTCCTAGTATTGTTATAGTTAGTATTATCATTTGGGTTTTTATTTTGGTAATTATTATTATAATTTCTATTATTATTGTACGAGTTCCTATTTGTGTAATTGTTTCTTTTAGTATAAAACACGCTGTGATCTTGTTCTATATTTGTAGATGTATTTACAAATTTAGCTATAACATCATTCATTTCAGTAAAATTGCCTGCTTCTATTATTGTTCTGACCTTTTCGTTATCGCAGTTCTTTATGATTGATTTCACTGCTGTTTGAGTGGCATATTTCTTTGCTGTTTCAGGGTTTACGTTGTCTGTTATGAATGCGCGTTTCAATGATTTAGTAAGATTTTCTATTTCTGACATAAATGAATTTGCGTTCTTGCCATTTTGTTTTAAATTCATTAATCTTGCCTCTGCTACCTGAACTGTTTCACCCTTAATTTCTTTCTTTAATGTTTGGATTATACCATTTATAGTGTTTTCATTAGTAACTAGTAATCTAACGTCCCCTTTTAGTTTTGTTTTTATGACTTTAATAGCTGTTTCTTCATGTTCTGCTTTTATTTCGTTGATTAATTCCAGTGAATCTATGAAACTTTGAATTGTTTCTACTCCACCATCATACTCTTGAATCAGCTTAGAGGCTGTATTAAGAAATTCGATCTTTGTTTGCACCATCTTTGGTTTTGTATTATCTTGAATGTTTTCTGGGTTATCTTTTACACCTGATGTATCTTGAATGTCTCCTGGGTTATCTTTTACTGCTGGTTCTTCTATGTCTTTTGCTATTAGAGGTTCAAAAGTTGCTTCTAGATTCGAATCTACCGGTATTGTGAATTTTATATTATGTTTTGTTGCTATACTTATTAGTTGTTTATTTAAACTATATATTAGCTCAGTAAAGCTTTTACTGCTAGATTCATTGCATATGTCTGTATTGCTACTCTTTATTCTATTATAACTGTCGAAGATAGTTTCAAGGTGCTTGTTTATGGTTTGAGGGTGTATATAAATTGTTTTATTTAGGCACTTGTATGCTTTCTGAAATTTTTCTTTCAATATTTCTATGTTCTGGTCCATTGAAATTACGTTAAAATAATTTTCTTCTTTTAATTATTTCATTTTCTGATTCTCCTAAAATTTTTTTTTTGTTATTGTTTTTTTTTTTCAAATTGTTTATAATTCTATTTTCTAATATTTAATTATTTCCAAAAAAATTTTGTAATTTTTCTTATAGGGTATTTAGACTTCGTTATTGGGCAGTTTTGATATTGTGGAGCTTGCTGCGATCAGAAAGCTTTATGTGTGCTTGCAAGCTTTGTGAAATTTTCTTGAGCTTTTTTTTTTTTAGAAGCTCGCTTTGATCGTGGCGAGCTTTACAACTGGGCTTATGTTGTTTGTGCAATTTTGAGTGCACATGGTTGACATGTGCTCTTTGTTAGGGTATGTTGGGGTATATACGGCTGATTGGAATTTTATATTTAATTGTATAAATATATAATTGTATAAATATAAATATATATGTGTATATATGTATTTTTTTCTTGCTTTCTTCTTTTTTTTTTTCTAGGGTATTTTTGGCAATAATAGACTTATTCAAAAAAAAAAAAATTTTTCGGACAATATATTATTATTTTTTTTTCATTTTATTTTTTCTCTATTTTGTTAGTAATTATTTAATTAATTAATTATTTATAGTGGCAGCGCAAAAATCGCCTCTTGCCACAAAGGTGCCTTCATATAGCACACTTTTTGTTTTTGTTAAAGTTTTTATGTTGTTTCTGCATCTGCTGCTGTTGCTGGTTGCTGCATCTGACTCTGTGACTGTTGTTGTCTCGCCTGTTTGGTCCTCTGGTGCACCTTTTCCAGCTCGTCTACTTTATTCCACAGCTTGCATGCTTCCGCCCAGGGTGGTGGCGGATCGTTGTTGATTTGGGCAAGTAGGGCCGCACGTTGCTTCCTAAAGCGGACCAGGTGGCCGCCTCGGCGCTTTGGCCTTAGGACAAGGGGATTGCCGTCAGCGCGTCCTCCTCTCGCCTCCTTCTTGCCAGCTCCGCTCGTACTGCAGGTTGCCTGGCTCGGTATTCCTCAATAGTCAGCGGCCGTGGTCCGTCCAGCGGGCAGTCCTCCAACGCCTTTTGTAGCGCTTCGTTGTCCTTTGGCATTGATACTTCAGCTAATCCTTTTTGTGTTTTTTCTTTTTTTTTTTTTACTTTTGCCTTTTTTGTATGGCAAGGATTTATTTTATTTTGCCTTTATTTTATTTGTTGCCGATAGTAGGCAGGATCGCCATGAAATAGGCGAAGGCAAGGTTTGACTTGAAGTGATTTATTGGGGCCGCAAGCCCGGTATTTATAGGAGAACGTTTACATTGGTCTTATGGCTAGTGTCCTTAACGGTACTTAAAGCTAGACATTATGCTTAAGTTCTAATTACTTATAATCTATCCCTAAAAGTATGTGCCCTAATCTTATCCCTAAAAGTATACTACACTCGTTTTGCATATGTGTGTGTACACTCGTCGGTACATGCTCAGGCTTCGTAGTGTGTGTGTGACGTGAAGTTGTACAACATCGCATTTCAATCGCTCGCAGACTTTTTGAGTTTTCGACAAGCTAGCGACAATGCGAGAATGAGATGCGTGCTTAACTACAGAACTCGACGGCACTTCTCAAAGTGTCGACGTGGCTCTGTTGTTAGTGTGCTCGCTTGGTGATCGGGCGGCCGGGGTTCGACTCCACTCTTGGTCGAAGTTTTTCATAATGCTTTATATATTTTTTTGATACATTTTTATTTACTTGAACTTTTATACCCTTGAAATTGACACAAGCAACACTTCTACAAGAATGTGCCCAAAATTAACAAGGAAACACATATATCCAAATTCTTTCGAGAAGATGAAGGTTAAATATGCAACGCAGGTATTTAGCCAAACAGTATCATCCGCCATTAAAACATTGATTCAACATGGCAAATTTATTGACTGCGATGTGGCAATCGCTACATCTAAATTTATAGAAAAAGTCAATAGTTTGTTTGATTGCTTGAATAGCAGTAATACTTATGATAGAAATCCGAATAAATCAGCGATCCAGAAAGACAGTGACAACCAAAAATACATAATAGAAATGGGAGACTATTTTAAGAAGTGTTTATATCGCAGAAAAGTTTATTGTTTAGATGGAATAGTTCTATCAATAAACGCAATATTAATGCTTACAAGCGATATTTGGAATGAAGGGCACGGAGTATTCTTTTTAATCTTGTCACGTCTAAACCAAGATGCGCTAGAACATCTATTTTACCTAATAAGAAGTAGGGGTGATACAAACAACAATCCTATGTTATTCGAATTCAATGCAATAATATCAAAAATGTTGTCAATGAAATTAATAACGTCAAAAACGACAACAGGTAATTGCGAGCCAGATGAAGATATGCTAATAAATGTTATTGAAGAAACAAAGCATGAACTGACAATTGAAAACGTAAATGACCAAAATCAGGTGTATTACGAAGATTTTAACATAATCTTAGATGAAAATATGGAAGTATCCGAGGCTGATGAAGAACAGCCAACTGAAATCAGTATAGCCACTGAGAATTCATTGAGATATTTCGTAGGATTTGTTATGCATAAAGCCCAACAAAAGTTCAATTGCGATACATGCAAAGAACTTTTAAAAAACGAGATCGCAAATTATGAGGAATCGGAATTTTTTATCATTAACAAAAATTTTAAAACTATAAACAACATCTAAAGCTTAAAGCCCCACAAAATCATTTATTTAACCTGATGGAGCAGCATTATAAGATTTTCCATCAGTTCTTTAAAAATTTCCCACATGTGCGCAAAATAAAAGAAAAAATTATTAATGAATGCTTTTCGAATATTGAGAAGGACCCGAATTACCGAGATTGGTACAGTGAATCCCATGAATGCAGCGAGCATCGAAAATTTATTCTAAATTATTTTCTACTCGTTCTGCTTAAGAAAAATAGCAAATGGCTGATGGATAGTTTATGCGGTGCTTCTGAAAAGCACAAAAGCAATAGGAAAATATAAATTTTAGAGTCTTAAAAATAAAAAAAGGTCGATAAGCAACAGAGTCGGTATTCTGGGAACGTCCGTCCGTCAGGGGTAATTTTTAAAAATATAGGTTTGCTCAGGATTTATTTATAAGCCTTTTTGGAATAGATGTAGATAGCTGTAGGTGGGGAACATGGAGAAGATTAAATGTGAATTTATTCATCTCAAGTCGACTCGAAGGTCATTCGTAAATGACCCCATTGCTATTGCAATGGCCTCCTCGTGGGGTTCCCTGGATACCGATTGTACATACTGTACATTGCAATCTGGACCTTTCCCTCGATCGGTTTATCGATGAATCCTATCGATACATTCGATATTTAGGTATGGACTTTTCCGGCTCTTCTATGATTGCCTTCTCGTGGAGATTTCTTCGACGACGTTTGCTTCGTCCCCTATGACTTGCCTTTGTCGATGTCTTGCCTCCCCGTGAAATCCGTGCAAACTTCTTCCGTTAATTTGGAAATTCGTGACCGTTTTGCGATTTGTGCCGTTGCGTCTTTTCCCGCGTTTTTTTGATATATCTATCCTTGTCTTTTTACAGCTTTGGAAGTTTGTGACCGTTTTGCTTCTTTGCCGTTTTGTCTTTTTTCCACTGTTTCGTTGACCATAGATATCTCTTTTACTCTTTCGGGAAATCGTGACCGTTGTGCACTTTTGGCATTTTGTCTTTTTCCCTTGTCTCGTTGGATTCTTGGATTTATTTCATCACTTATAAAAATAAATTATTCCGTTTTTTTCGAAAGCCGTGTGTCTTCGTATCCCACTTCTGATTTGTCAAGATACCGATGTGTTGGATACATTTATTACAGCTTAAATTCTAATCGAAATAATACCAATTATATATATGTATATGGTGTTCTTCCAAAGACGTCCGATCGTCACCGCTTCTCCAACAAGACTCCCGTACTCTTTCTTTACGTTCTCTCTCTATGCTCTCTCTCATTCTTGACAGTTGGCTCGGTAGTTATCATGCTTAGAAATTTAAACCAACCAAAACTGTGCAATGGAACGCATTTGGTGATAGGAAATCTGATGAGCAATGTGATTCACGCGTCAAAACTCAAAGGAAAATTTAAAGATGAGGAAGTTCTTATTCCAAGGATTCCGATGATTCCAACAGATATGCCCTTTGAGTTTAAACGAATTCAATTCCCGATTCGTCTTGGCTTCGCCATGACGATCAACAAATCACAAGGCCAAGCCTTGACTATTTGTGTCCTCAATCTAGAAAATGCGTGTTTTTCTCATGGTCAATTGTACGTGACATGCTCACATGTCGGCAAACCATCTGCATTTTTTGTTCTTGCACCTGACCAAAAAACGAAGAATGTCGTTTACCACAAGGTGCTTGAATGAAAAGGTAAAAGGTAACACGAAATTCTTTGACTGTTAGGCGGTACGAGTATGCTAGTATATAAATAAAAATATCCAAAGAGAATGGAATTCGTGAGGATATTAGCGTAATCAAGCGGGTACATGTCATAACGCCCAGTGTCATAAGGCCCATGGGCTTTATGTCGCAAAAATGTGTGTCTTAGCGCCCATGGGCGCTAAGACACTTTTAAATGTGAACTAGCGCCCACTCCAAAAACGAAATAGCGCCCGAGGGCGCTACGACACAATTGAAGAATATTCAATAAAATATTTAAAAAATGTAATTGTTTGCCCTTTAATCGTGTCATAACGCCCATAAAAAAGTGAAATAAAGTCCGGCGTGCTTTATGTCACATTTAAAAGTGTCATTGCGCCCGTGGGCTTTATGTCGCAAAATGTGTGTCATAAGGCCCAAGGGCCTTATGACACTGGGCGTTATGACATGTACCCTAATCAAGCAACATAATTGTAAAATTTTATATTTCTTTTAATTTTTTTTTAACTTATGTTAAAAGTTCAATTACAGTAATGTTAGGAAATCATGCATTAAATAATAGAATAATCATACCCGGATTTGTACCGATATTCAGCTATTTAGCTGAACAGTTTTGAAAATAAAGAATTTGTGTAGATCAAATTTATCGAATCTATAGCACGCAGATGCTAAATATTTTGAAATGTTTGAATAAATATTAAGTTCATTATAAATTATTATCTTTTCTTTTTATTTCTTTGGTTCCCTCATGTAGAATGAGAAGTTCTAGCTTTCGTATTGGGAGTCTGCGATAACTTTCGCTGGCAGGCTCATGGTAGGGTGGTACAGACGCGGAGCGCAAATATCATCTAATTACGAATTACGGACTTAAGGATAAACATGGCAATATTGTACAATTCTAATAACCTAAAAGTGTTAAAAGAGAAAATAAAATGTTATGAAAAAATGCGGCGAAAGTCGAGTAATCAAAAAAGTGAATCTAAGAACGTTCAAATCAAAAAGAACGTGTAATGAAATACGACAACAATGAAAGTGATATAAAATGCTATAACTGTGGACAAAAGAGACATGTATCTGAGAAATGTGACTATAAGAGTAAAGGAAGATCTGGTTTTGGTTGCAATGATTTTGGCTACATAGCAAAAGATTGTCCAAAGCCTGATAATAACAGATGTTCGTAATACTAATAAAAATATCATATCATATAGCATATTACCTATCGGTTCAAAACAGCCTTTCCCTTTTCGTAAGCCAAGAACACTTTGATTTGGTTTTTCTAGTAGTATTAACTGAGTTCTTAGATGATGAAGTAATTTTAGGAGAAGTCTTTTGTAAGCATGCTGAAATAAAAATGAATCGTAATGGCGTAGAAATCGGAACAAATTATGATGAAACGAAAATAAGTTCGGTAATGAGAATTAAGGTCAAAAACTGTGAAATTGACATTGACTCAAATGCATCAAAAAGTGCGAAGTGAACGAACTTATGAAAAACTATAAGCCGGAAAAACTAAAATCGACAAATGTTGAAATGCGTATTGCATTAAAAGACGATAGTCCAATTTATTCGTGACCACGCAGATTCGCTTTCGCTGAACGGTGCATAATCGATGACCGAGTCAACCAGTGGCTGAAAGATGAAATAATAGAACAATCCGAGTCTGAAGTCAGCAGTGCGGTCGTATTAGTAAAAAACCAGAGGGCCGGGGCTAACTTTGACCGCGTCAAAGTTTGTATACCCTTGCAAGTTTTTTGTGTAAAAGGTCTAATGCTTGCGAAAGAACGGCTTAGGAAATAACGAAGTTATTGATCAAAGTCACTGTTCACCACCGATTGTTCCTATAGGAGCTATCTGATATAGTCGCCCGATCTTAATCAAATTAGGCACAGTCATTAATAGTTATACTAAACTGAGAAATATAAATTTTTATGACAATTGCTTCAAAAGTAACGAAGTTATTGACAAAAGTCACTGTTTTCGAAAGATCGTTCCTATGGGAGCTATATGATATAGTCACCCGATCTTGATCAAATTTGGCACAGTCGTTTATATGTGTAATTAACTCACCAATATTAAATTTCACGACAATAGCTCAGAAAATAACGAAGTTATTAAGAAAAGTCACTGTTCGTGACTTTGGCGTTTGTATGGGAGCTATTCGATATAGTGATCCCATCCGGCTGAATCCGAGATATACAACGCCTGCAGTATATACAAGCCTACATGCAAAATTGCAGCTCTGTAGCTCTAACGGTCTAGGAGGAGTTTGCGTTGATCCAGACGGACGGACGGACGGACGGACGGACGGACGGACGGACGGACATGGCTATTTGAACTCGTCTCGTCGTGCTGATCAAGAATATATATACTTTATATTGTCGGAGATGCTTCCTTCTATGCGTTGCACACTTCTGACCAAAATTAATATACCCTTTTTGCAAGGGTATAATGAAGTAAGTAAGTCGTCTCGCCGACTTGGGTATACCATACACCAGGTGAAACAAATATTTAAAATTTCGAAAACCAAATGTATGTCTACTAAATTGTTTTAATATGCCTCATACCATTTGCTATCTCGCTCACTCTACAAACACACAAGCACTCTAGCGCCGCCACTAGCCAACGGCCAATTCTGCCCTTATGGATCGCGTAGCAAACTACGTTCATACGTATATTTTCTATGTTTCTAGTCCGATTTCAATTAAATTTGGTAGTTTGATAGAAATGGAAGATTTATTAGTCTGCCAAATTTGATCGCGATGGTCAAAAAATTGCAAGAGCTAATCGGTTTTTTCTAAATTAAGGAGGCGGAAGTGGGCGTGGCAACATATTAAAATAAATGTATTCTGCGCGCATACTAAGCCAATATACATACTAAATTTGGTGAGTTTAGCTTTGTTAGTTTTCGAGAAAATCAGTTTTGTTTAATTTTCGGGGGCGGAAATGGGCGTGGCAAAATTTTTAAATAGTCAATATCTGCGCGTCTATTAAGTTAACTTACATACCAAATTTAATGTCGGTAGCTTTCATAGTTTTTAAGAAAATCAGAGTTATGTAAATTCCGGGGTCGGAAGGGGGCGTGGCAAAAAGTTGGAACAATTATTTTCTGCGCGCTAACTAAACGAGTATATAAACCAAATTTGATGTTTCTATCTGCTATACTTTTTAAGAAAAACAGTTTTATGTAAATTCTGGGGGCGGAAGGGGGCGTGGCAATTTGAAACAAACTCGATAAGCGTACATACTACACGAGACTGCATACCAAATTTGGTGGCTCTAGCTCTTATAGTCTCCGAGATCTAGGTGTTCATACGGACGGACGGACGGACGGACGGACGGACAGACGGACATGGCTAGATCGACTCGGTTTTTGATCCTGATCAAGAATATATATACTTTATGGGGTCGGAGATGCTTCCTTCTGCCTGTTACATACATTTTGGCGACTTTAATATACCATTTCACCCTATGGGTGTATGGTATAAAAAGGGATGGCACTCCCCGGCTGCATTGATTACAGAAGAATAAACAAGGTAATAGTAAAAGAACATTTTCCATTACCACTCATTGAAAATCAATTGAATCGGGTGCAAGGAGTAACAGTTTTCAGTACAATCGACTTAAAGAATGGATTTTTCCATGTATATGTTAAAAACGAGAGTCCAAGATTCACCTCGTTCGTTACACACAGCGGACAGTACCAGTTTTTAAAAGTTCATTTTGGATTGACAAGTTCCCATGGGGTATTTGAGAGACACGTTAATGCCATTTCCAATCTGAGAAATATTTTAAAGCGTTGTGGAGAATATGGCTTAGACATCAGTTTAAAGAAATGTTGCTTTTCGAAATGAAAAATATAATTTTTGGGCCATGTATCTCAGACGCAAAGACCAAAGCTGTAACCAAATTTCCTATGCCGATAAATCAAAAGCAGCTACAAAGTTTTCTTGGTCTCTTTGGTTATTTTCGGAAGTTCATTGCAGATTTTTCGATTATAGCCAAGCCTCTTACCAACTTGTTAAATAACGATGCAAAATTTATATTCAACGAGAATCAGATAAAATCTTTTAATTTGCTAAAACGAAGAAACCTGTTTTGCAAATGTTTAACCCCAAGTATGAAACAGAATTATACATATACACGTTGATTGATGGCTTCGGATCAATTTTATTACAAAAGTTACCTGATGATAAAGATCTACACCCTGTATACTACATGAGCAAAAAGACGACTGAAGCGGAAAAAAAATTCACTAGCTACGAATTAGAGATTTCGGCGGTAGTTGAAGCATCCCGTAAGTTCCAAGTTTACCTTCTAGGTATGCATTTTAAAGTCATAAGCGATTGTAATGCGTTTGCAAAGACAATGGATAAAAAAGATGTGTGTACTATGATTGCTCAACGGATTCTTGATATCCAAGAATTTGATTTCGAAGTTGAGCACCGTGGAGGAAATCGTATACGTCATGCAGATGCGCTAAGTTGCTACCCCGTTATGATTATATCGGAAGATTATATACACGGTAAATTGAAGAATGCCCAAGTACAAGACGACCAATTAAAAGCCATAATCGATATCTTAGCTGGGAAGACTTCTCACAACAACTATTTTATGAAAGCTCATACTCTATAAGTTGGTCAATGACGAAGAACTAAATGTAGTTCCCTCTACCCTGCAACGGAAAATTATTAAACATGCTCATGAAATAGGTTACTTTCTGTGAAAAAGATGAAAGAAATAATTTCAAAGGAGTATTATATCGCAAAATTAGATAAGAAAATACAACACCAAACAAGATGCTGCATTCCATTTTTAACACTAAGTCGAAAGCTTAGTAAAAAAGAAAGAGACCGGCATCCACTGCCAAAGGAAGAGCTGCCCTTTCAGACTTTTCACATCGATTTTCTGGGACTCTTAGAGTCAACTCACAAGCAGTATAAGCACACTCTTGCAGTTATCGATGGCTTCACCAAATTTTGCTATATGTACCCGAATCAGTAAGTAATCACAAGACTAGAGCAACAACGTTTAATTATTGGAGATCCAGCTCAAATTATTTCTGACAGAGGATCTGCGTTGACTTCTGATTAGTTTAAGGAGTATTGCAAGGCAGAAAATATCGAACTTCACGCAGTTACGACTGGTCTTCCACAAGTTAATGGACAAATCGAAAGCCTTAACGCTGTTATTATATAAGTGTTTTGTAGCGGACGTTGACGATACTATGCGCAGTACGTTCAAGTGGCCCCTACGACAACAGGACAAAGCCTGTTACGCGCGAGCCCAAGCAGATAACTGCCCACCTCCCACCCGACCGACCGAGGGGTGCAGCCGTATAACGCACGGCACGAATCGCGTGGACAAAATACACAATACAAAAGACAGACAAACACATAATACTATAGCTATCTATTAACTAAATGGGATAGGATAGATGTTTTAAGCATATTAATAGAAAACTCTGAGCCGATTACAGGGGATAGAAGATTGTAATCAGAGCAGAGGACCCTAAAAGGTTCATGCATAGCATAGTTAGAAGAACAACGACTAAGGGATAAAGGTATCAAAGGATGTCTACTCTGTCTACATGGTACCGACAGATTCACCTGAGCTAATAACTCAGGCGAGTCGATATCACCAATTAGGAGCTTGTGCATAAAAATGACACCAAGCATAATTCTACGGTTAGTTAGGGACGGAAGGTTAATCAAGAGAAGTCTACTAGAATACGAAGGCAAATTGACATTGCGATCCCAGTTTAAGCCACGAAGAGCAAATAGCAAGAACTGCTTTTGAACGGATTCTAGTCTAATCTGGTGCGACTCATATTGAGGTGACCAAATGCAAGATCCATACTCTAAAATAGGACGGACAAGCGAAGTAAAAAGAACTTTAGTTGTATAGGGGTCATCAAATTCTTTTGACCATCTTTTAATGAAACCCAGGACACTCATGGCCTTTGCGACCGTGGTGGAAATATGGGTGTTAAAATTTAACTTATGGTCCATAAGTACGCCCAAATCATTCATATTATTTAGACGTTCTAAAGAGCTGTTGTTTAGAAAATAAGTGACCAGTTGAGGAGAGTTACGAAAAAAAGTCATTACCTTACATTTGGTAGTGTTAAGATTTAGTAGATTAAACTGGCACCAGGATTGAAAGTTTTTAAGATCAGCTTGTAGCCGACTAAATGAATCTGTATCTTTATAAGTAAGGCAAAGCTTGACATCGTCAGCATACATAAGCACACGCGAATGAACAATGACTGATGGAAGATCGTTAATAAATAGTGTGAAGAGCAGAGGGCCATGATGACTACCTTGAGGTACACCAGAAGTCACAGAAATGGAAACGGAAAAAGAAGACTTAAAAAGTACCTTCTGTTTTCTATTTGTTAAATATTCTCGAACCCAAGAAAGGAAAAGGGGTGGGAACCCAATGTCGCTCAGCTTAGAAAGTAATAGGGTATGATTAACGGAATCAAAGGCTTTGCTGAAGTCAGTGTATAAGACATCAGTTTGTTTACCATTTTTGAACCCCTTGATAATTATTGATGTAAATTCTAAAAGGTTAGTGGTTGTAGATCTACGTTTCACAAACCCATGTTGGGATGGCGAAATAATAGAGCTGCAAAAATGTTGCAATTGAGAAGTTATAATTTTCTCAAAAGCTTTCGGAATAGCGGACAATTTTGAGATACCCCTATAGTTAGAGGCTTCGGACTTTTTGCCATTTTTATGCAGAGGAATAATATACGACTCCTTCCAAATAGATGGAAAAGAGGAAGATTCTACAGACAATAGAAACAATTTTAAAATGGGTTTACATAATGCGTTTGCACAGAACCTGAGTACACATCCAGGAATACCGTCTGGCCCCGGAGAATAAACAGGTTTAACTAATTTAAGTTCGCTAAGAATAGAACTTTCATCAATCACTGGATTGAAAATGCAATTAGCCTTTTTTAAATGATAAGGATACGGACTTGCTCGATATTCCGTTGAGGAATAAGTTGTTTTGAAAAAACTCGCAAACATATCGGCAATTGCCTGATCAGTGCTCGCTTTTTTATTTTGAAAAGACAAAAAAGATGGGTGCACAGAGCGTGTCTTCACATTTTTCAAATTGGATAGCTCGCGAGAGAACCAGGGAGGTTTTTTAAGCCGCTCCAGCCTACCAAGAGGCACACAAATATCAAAGAGTGAATTCAGAGTATCATAGAAAAAACGAACAGCCGAGTTCATATCACTACAATTGTACAGATAAGACCAATCGGTAGTAGCAATGTTTTCATTAAGGCTGACAAAGTCAGTCTTACGAAAGCACCTAGTTAGAGGTAACTCATTTGAACCAAGTAATGGTGAAAGCAAGGGCAAATCAATTTTTAAATTTAATGTAGGATGAAATTTGTCTTCTGGAAGAACAAATGGTTCGATCCTAGAAACCTCACAATAAAAAGAATCCAATACAAAAATAAGATCTAACGATTTTCCATTAGAATTTAAGACAGGATTGACTTGGGATAAAGATAAGCCTAGAAGGCCATCAATAAAGTCATGTGACAAAGAGGGCAGCAACGTGGTAGATTCATCTGTTAGTGACCATGCTAAAGCGGGTAAATTAAAATCACCTACAACTATGAGCATGTCTTGACTCGAAACTAAAGAGGAGACAAACTGAATTGCCTCTAAATGATTTAAATATACCACCATGTCTGACAATGGTGGAATATAGGAACAAGTAATGAAAGCATTAAAAGATTTAAAATTTACTTTAACACCGACAAACTCAATCTTCTGGGTACTAGAAAATTGAATCATTTCAGATGATAAAGCAGCATCAACAGCTATCAGAACGCCACCACCTATGCGAGAAATCCGGTCACGTCTGAAAATAGAAAAGTTTGTGGAAAAAACCGATGCATCAGCAATATCAGGTTTTAGCCACGTCTCTGTGAAAGCTAGAATGTTATGCTCAAAAGAAAGACTATCTACATAGAGATTAGGAAGTTTAGATTTCAGTCCTCTAACGTTCTGGTAACCCAGGTTAAGGGACGAAGCTAGTATTTTGACACACCAGCAGATGCTGATGTGGCAGGAATAGTATTAGTTGTTGTTGTAGGCTAGCGAATCGGTTGCCGATTTTTCTTTTTTACAGTATATTCCTTAACTATTATATGTTTAGGCCAAAAATCTTCTCGACATATAGTGTCGAAGATATTGGCAGAAACACTAACTTTAAAGGACGAAATGTACCGAGAATAAGAAAATTTAAACTTCTCCACCGCAATATTCGAGACGTTAACTTTCTTCCGAATATAGGCTATTACATCATCAGATGTGACAACAGGGTCTAGCCTAGAAACAAATATATGTTTCTTTGGTGGTATGCCAACGAGAGGCCGCGGTCCCGAAGCGTCAGCCGCAGCAGTAACGTTGGACAAGTCACCCACTGCAGCAGTCAACTTGTTTACGGGGCCCTCAATAATTTTAGAACTATCGGCAATTTCCATTGGAATGGGTAATTGCCCAGACACATCGGACACTACAATAGGCATTGTTTTTAAGAGATCATTCCCAGGTGATACCGGTAATTCATTACTAATAGCATTCACAACCGGGCTCTTAAACGATATCAATTGATGTACATTAGGAGTGGACGGTGCATGAGACCGGTCGGGGACGATAAGAGACGCTGGCGGATCTACAGATACAGAAACACCCCAAGGACTGGTCCTTTTACGTTTCGTAGACTCATTCATAAGCGATAAACTTCTTAACTGAGTCTCCACCGCAGTAAACTCCGCTTGGAGTTTATTAAAACCTGCCCTTAAAGTGTCAAAACTATCTCTAGTCCGCCTCATGAAAGAGCGCATCTCATTCTCGACCTTTCGGCAAGCATCACATCCATATTTTAAGCCACCACCTTTAGCATAGACTCCTTGATTCTGCCTGTGTAACCTGCACACTTAACGTGAACCGCATTGTCACACAACCAACAAAGAATATAATCATGGCAGTCAACCGCATTAGTGGCAACTATGCAATTATTTTTTGAGCAGACAACCATTTTATCAAAAAGTTTAATTTAATTGAAAAGGGAAATACAAAAAAAATAAAAATTCTAAAGGTTAAAAATCTGTGTATAAGAATATACTGACCAGTTCTGACACAAGGGTTAATGTGCAGAGTAAGCCTTCACAACTAAAGAATAAAAAGAAATGAAAAACACAAAAACAAAAACACGTATCACAGAGTCGCGGGTAGGCAAAAGACGAGAGCGCAAATCAATCAAGAATAGGAAAGAGCGGGAGAGCGCGTCAAATTGAACACATGCAACAACAATTTGTACACAAGAGCGCGAGAGTTAGTTAAAACGGTAAAGACACAAAAGCAAAAGAGATAAACAAAACAACAACACCGCTAATGCAAGTATTGTTGTAAGTTTTGATATTATTGAAATTTAAACAAAAACGACAGCAAGAACTCGCGAAATGAAAATAAAATTCGGATGTTGTAATTATTATTAATTAAACCGATAATTTAAGAGTTATGTAAAAGTATTTAATCGCGAGAAAAAATAAAAGTTGATAAGCGCAAAAAAAACACGTCCGTCCTCTGCAACGAGTGAAAGTTTTTTTTTTGTTGTCTAAGATTTCAATAGAAGACCCCAGCAAATGGTAAAGTTTGTCGGCAAAGTGCAACGAACGATCAACTCAACGTACACCAGAATTACTCACCTAACGCCTTTCAAACTAGTGATTGGTATAAAGATGCACACAATAGACGATCTTAAGCTGAAAGAATTAATTCACGATAAGATGATTTAGATTTTTAACGGCAAAGATGATTCTAAGTTTATTAGAAATTGATAATTATTTTGATGAGATCAATAGCAAATATTCAAAATCCAACTAAACAAATCGCAAAAAATTAAAAATTTTTAGTATTCAAGGTCAAATTCAAATTTGATTTTCAAGCATGTTTTTCCTCCAAAATTATAATGAAACTTCTTTTATCATCACAAATGAATTGTTGTATTGTTTTAAACGACAATATTACGGTTTTTAATGTTTGGATTCGAATTTTTATCATTGATTTGGTCAGAAGTGTGCAACGCATAGAAGGAAGCATCTCCGACCATATAAAGTAAGTATATATAGTCGTATATCCAACGTCAATACCCAAAACCTTATAAATTTTTCGTCCCCTAAAATCAAACTTTAAAGTATACATCCGTTTTTTTTATAAACAATTGAACACTTGCAATAACAATTGTCCTCCTAAAAGTCAAAAGCGTGAGAACGCTAATTAAGCATTAAAATTTGGGTCAATCAAATCCGTTGTATTCATAAACAATTGAAGACTTGCAATAATAATTGTCCCCCTAAAAGTCAAAAGCGTGAGAACGCTAATTCAGCATTAAAACTCGGGCCAATCAAATCACACCAATATTGAAAACGTGTATTATATGTATTGTTGTATTATGTTTCATTATATTATCCAGTCATAAAATAAGCATGTGTTCTTTACGAATGTCTTTTATTGAATGAATTTGGTTCTTTTAGCTAAAGGCTTGCTAGCTGTCGGCGCAGCGGCAGAGCAGCCGTTTTATATATACATTATATATAAGTAAAGTAACAAAATGTAAGACGGGCAGAAAGTGTGAGTTATGCATGCATATATGTATATTAGCGGTCAGTATGGGAAACATGCTGACTCGGCTCTAATCGATGAATGCAATCAGTGCATATCATATTACGTTTGCACTTGAAATGTGTGCGGGCACTTGGCACGCTGTCGCTGAGTGACAAAGGCAATGCCCTATGCATATTCGGCTAACAAAGTGTTGCCGCTCAATATTTATGTTGAGTAATAAGAACTCGTATGTGCATACACTACACACGCCACTAAAGGGCTCACAAGTTTAGCCTATAAATATTACTCTAAGACATCTTTGTACTTTAGTTTTAAGTATTCATTCATTGAATAAAGTCCCGTCTTTTAACTCAACAAAAACAATATCATTTTGTTTCCTATCTGGAAAGACCAGATATCTAATTGACGCAGTCGGTAGGATCAGTAAAAGTGAACTTGTTATTCTATCCGTGTGACACATAGAATTATTATCCGTGCGTTACATAGAATTAGTGAATAATCACTATAAAACTCCGATCCGACATCAAGAACTTACGGGAACGCTCAAAAGTCTACAACAGGGAAAAATATTTAAGCCCACTGTGCGCGGAAATATCAACTGTGTGTTGCAACCCTAAAATTCCAATTGTGGAATAAAACGCCACCTGTGTGCGGAAATATCAACTGTGTGTGTTACAACCATAAACTCCAATTGTGGAACAAAACGCCAACTTATGTGCGAATAAAATAAAACACCACTAAAAAACAAAAATGGCCGTAGAACTCACCAAAGCCCACCTCAATCAAGCACTGTCTTCGTTAAGACAGGTGGCAAACTATGATGGAGCACCAGAGAATCTGACATCATTCATAAAGAGGATAGATTTCATCATGCACCTATATCCAAACCATGACATACGGCAGCATAACATATTGTTCAGCGCAATCGAGATGCAGCTCACTCTCACCATGTGAGGAACTTCTTCGACGCGTCTACAACACCAACTATACAGGAAACCTTCGTAAGTTTGTAACAGAATTAGAAGACAAATCCTATATTATCACAAACAAGCTTAGTCTTGAAAACGATGCAAATAACACTACTCTTTATACAAATGCTTTAAATAACACTATAAAAGATGTAATAAACAAAAAATTACCTGATAGATTATTTATGACGTTAGCTAGATATGATATAACCACAGTTAGCAAGCTGAAACGAGTAGCTCAAAGAGAAGGGTTATACGAGAATAGTATAACAGAAATCAGAAAATCAAATCAAAGCCAAAATCAAAACCAAAAAAGTGAAAATTCTTTTGTACCCAATAGTACAACTCCGTCTCAAACAAAACAATCCGATACAACACAAAACCAAAAACTTTTCCAAGAATTTCAGCAAAAATTAAATATTGACAGGGCTCAAAATCCAATAAATTATCAACAGCAAAATAACTATCCAAAAAATAATGTAGCAAACCAGCCTACAAAAAGACAAAGAGAAAGTAATAGTGGAATTAGCAAAATGGATACATCAGAATGCCTCGGAACAATCGGAAGAAGAGATGGAGACAAGTCCTTTATCAGAATAATAATGAGCAATAAACCTTTGAGATGTGTCGTCGACTCAGAATCTTCAATAAATATAATGTCCGAAAACTTTTTTAATTTCAAAACCCATTTAGCAGATTCCAAAATTGACATGATTAAAGGAGCAGTAGAATTAAAAGAAATCGTTTTTCTTGCACCCAGCAAACTTTGTCAAACAGAACAAAAATTTTATATCTTTCCTAAAAGCCTGTAAAGCCCAAATAAATTATTAAGAAGAATACGCAAAACTAGGAAACTATACATTTTATTTCAAAGATATTGAAGAAATAAAAGAAGAACATAACATAGAATGTTGGGACCCACCACAATTTTTGCGATTGAAAATGAAATAATAGAAAGCAATGAGTATAGACTCGACCATTTAAACAACGAAGAAACTCAAAAACTAAAAAAAGTCTTGTACGAATTCAGTGACATTCAGTACCGCGAAGGTGAAAATTTGACTTTCACGAGTACAATAAAGCACTCTATTCATACAAAACATGAGGACCCAATCTATAAACGACCATACAAATATCCCCAAACATTTGATATGGAAGTCAACAAACAAATAAATGAAATGATTGAACAGGGTATCATTCGAAAATCGAATTCCCCCTCTTATTCACCCATTTGGATCGTTCCAAAAAAAGGAGATGCCTCCAAGAAACAAAAATTCAGATTAGTCATTACTACCGAAATTTAAATGAAGTCACAATAGATGACAAATTCCCAATTCCAGTCATGGATGCAATTCTCGACAAACAGGGAAAATGCCAATACTTTACCACAATTGATTTAGCTAAGAGATTTCATCAAATTCAAATGGATCCTGAACCTATTGCAAAAACAGCTTTCTCAACTAAACATGGCCATTACGTACACATGAAAGTAAACATACTCAATACTCTTTCAATACATGTAAATTGTATGTATAGGTAAAATCAAAGTAGGCCAAAAATCAAGAATCAAGTAGTCTGCTGAGACTATTTTTCCGACTGCTGCTTTCGTCGACTTCCGAATTTGGCCAATAGCAACAGTCGGAACAGTTCCTAGTATTAAAATGTATAACTTGGCTGTTGCTATCAAAGCAATCTGTTTCGGGTTTTTGCTATTGCTGCTGCTGTCGGGTTTTTTGCTTTCGGATTTTTGCTGTTTGCTGCTGCTGTCAAAATTTTCTATTTCGGTTATTTGCTGCTGCTTTTGCTGTCAGATTTTCTGAATTCGGTTTTTGCTGTTGCTTTTGCTTCGAGTGTTCATAGTTTCCGAAGCAGAAGCAACAGCACACAGCAAAACTGTTGACAGTTTTCGCAGTTTTCGAACCCTGCTTTTCGGTAGAAAGTTCGAAATTCTAAGCGACCATAAGCCTTTAGTACGGCTCAGCAATATAAAAGAACCAAATATGAAACTTCAACGATGGAGAAAAAAACTAAATGAGTTTGATTACAAAATCAAATATTTACCCGGCAAAGAAAATCACGTAGCAGATGCCCTTTCTAGAATTAAAACAGATGAAAACTTTTTGGGATCAACAAACAGCACCGCAGCTACAATACAAAGTGCTCATGAAGATAATGGAAGTTACATTCCAATAGTAGAAATCCCATTAATTATTTCAACAGGCAAATAGAATTCATTAGAGATTCAGAAGACAAAGCAGAAACATCAACCTATTTTTATAAATCAAACATAATAATAACATACAAAGAAATGACCAATGCTTACGCAAGGGATATAATCAAAAGATGTCTTTGCGGAAAGAAAACTGTACTATTTTTTCATAATGAACAAGATTATTCCATATTTCAACAAGCCTTTATTGAAATAATACGATCGAACGCAAATACAAAAACCTCGAAATCAAGCATTAAGTTAGAGGACCTTCAAACGTTTGCACAATTTAAAGAAATAATCCTAAAACAACACAAAGAATTATTACATCCAGGAATCGAAAAAACGATTAATTTGTTTAAAGAAAAATATTATTTCGATTTTCAAAACCTAATTCAAAACATTATTAACGAATGCTCAGTATGCAATATCGCAAAGACAGAAAATAGAAATACAAAACTAGCTTTTGAAATAACACCAGAAACTTTTAATATCAGAGAAAAATACGTCATGGATTTTTACATGATCGACAATTTACAATTCCTTTCATGCATTGACATTTACTCCAAATTTGCAACACTTGTAGAAGTAAAGTCTAGAGATTGGTTAGAAGCCAAGAGAGCAATTATGAAAGTATTCACTGAAATGGGCAAACCAATAGAAATAAAATCAGACAAAGATTCAGCATTTCTGTGTATAGCACTAAAAAATTGGCTACAAAAAGAAAATGTAACGTTAGAAATTACAACAAGTAAAAACGGAATTTCAGACGTAGAAAGATTCCATAAAACAGTAAATGAAAAACTCAGAATTATAAATAGTGAAAATGACATCGAAGATAAATTAGTAAAATTTTAAAAAATTCTCTACATATACAACCATAAGACGAGACATAAAACAACTAACCGAACACTAGCGGACGTTTTTTTTATCTATGCAGAATCACCCGACTATTATACCCAAACGAATAAAATACATTAAATAAACAATTTAAATAAAGATAGACACGACTTCGAAATCGATACTAGATTTAAACAAGCACCATTAGTAAAGTCAAAACAACAAATCCATTCAAAAAGACAGGAGATATAAATCAGTTAGATGAGAAACATTTTGAAGAAAGAAATAGAGGACAAAAGGTCACACACTACAAATCAAAATTCAAAAAGAAAAAGAAAGTTAATAAAAGCAAATACGATAATTGATTAATTACAGGTCAACAACTCAAGATGACTTTTTTGTGTATTATGCTATTCTTAACATTAAAATCAGCATGCAGTCAATCCATTGACATTTTGTGCATTATGCTATTCTTAACATTATAATCAATATCATTGATTTTAACAAATTAGAATCTGTACAAAAACAGTTTTTACACTTTGCCTTTCGTGATTTGCGCTGGGATCCAACTGTACAACTTCCATCTTGTTCTAGTCGACTTCAGTTAATTAACCTTCCTTCTTTAACTAATCGTAGCATTGTTTGGTGTAACTTTTCTTTACAAACTTTTGAATGGTGAGATTGACTCTTCCGAGCTGTTGAGCTAAATTAACATTGCTGTTCCACCTAGAAAAACCAGCAATTTCACACAGCTTATGCTTCCCACTTGCACAACTAACTTTTCTCTGCATGAACCTTATCGTATACTATCTAGTGACTACAGCAGACTTTGGCACGTTGTCGGTTCCGAAACATCGCTTCCGGGTATAAAAACTGTGATCTTGTTCTTCCTCGCTCGTAATTAGTTGTAATCATCTTTATTTTAACCTATCCTGTTTTCTTTTGATATGTAACCTATTATTTTATTACATTTAATATTTTCTATTTCTTTAGTTTAATTCATGTTTATATATGTAATACGCCTATGCCCTTAGGTCGGAGTGGATAGAGGTTGTAACATTAACTTTACTTAGGGTCATTCGTAACAGGCCCGGGCCCGTGTCATATGGGCCACTTGTTTGTACTGAGCGTTGTACGACTACGTCTATAAAAAAATAAAAAAACAAAATAAATTACAAATATCTCTTTGGTAATCTTGAAAGCAATAGCGTACAAGCAAACACACTAAATTACGTAATAGACACTATTAATAAAGGTTTAGAAGTACTAAACAACCTCAAGGAGGAAAAGGAAAAATCAGTAAAATTAGAAGTTCTAATCTTTAATTTTGAGCACTTCACAGAATACATTGAAGACATGGGCATGCAGCTCACTAGACTAGGAATTTTCAACCCAAAACTTTTAAAACATAATCACTTAAATCATGTTAATTCGGAAAAACTGTTGAATACAAAAACATCCACCTGGCTTAAACCAAATTCAAACGAGATATTTATCATTTCAAACATTCCTCAAGAAATAATAAAAACACCTATCTTTGAGATACTTCCTTATCCAGACGAGAATAAAAATATTTTGACAGAAAATTCATACGATAAATACTATTTTAACAACAACACTTTGTTCAATAAAAATACAAAACAAATAGAAACTAACGAATGTATGTATAATAGGCATTTTAAATCCAATCCCAACCACTTGTAAATACACTAAGACATATAAGAATTTTCAAACTAATTACATTGAACCAAACATAATTGTAACATGGAATTTACCAAAAACTAAACTTAATCAAAATTGCGTAAACAACGACTTAATAATACGAGGCAATAACATAATAAAAATTTACGATTGTGCCTGACAACTAAGCGAAATATCAATAATAAATTCATTGCTTGACTATAGCCAAAGCATTTATGTAACAAACAATATCACCAGGCTAGAACCTATTTCCTTTATCCAAACAAAAGAAATAATTAACGAACAGACCAAATATTATAGTGTATTCCAAACCATTACATTAAACACTTTTATACTTACTATAATAAGTTTGATTACATACCTAATCTATAAGTTTAAGGCTATACCACAAGAATTAATAAATAAGCATTTTCGATCAAATAACAATCGTGGTCCCAAAGAAATAATCGAAACCCCATTTGTTGAAAAAATTGAGTCCCAAATTATAAACATAATTGATACTCCAATATTTACAGCTGAGAAAAACCCCTCGCTATATCCTAATGTATCCGCCTGAGGACTGTTTTTTTTTTTTTGGATGGGGGAGTCATATATCCAACGTCAATACCCAAAACCTTATAAATTTTTCGCCCCCTAAAATCAAACTTTAAAGTAAACATCCGTTTTTATACCCTTGCAAAAAGGGTATATTAATTTTGGTCAAAAGTGTGCAACGCATAGAAGGAAGCATCTCCGACCATATAAAGTAAAAGTTCAAATAGCCATGTCCGTCCGTCCGTCCGTCCGTCCGTCTGGATCAACGCAAACTCCTCCTAAACCGTAAGAACTACAGAGTTAAAATTTTGCATGTAGACTTGTATATACTGCAGGGGTTGTATATCTCGCATTCAGCCGGATCGGACCACTAGCTCCTATACAAACCGCAAAGTCACGAACAGTGACTTTCCTCAATAACTTCGTTATTTTCTGAGCTAAGATCGTAAAATTTAATATTGGTCAGTTTATTACACCTATAAATGACTATGCCAAATTTGATGGTGACTATATCATATAGCTCCCATAGGAACGATCGGTGGAAAACAGTGACTTTGATCGATAAAAATCAAAAGCGTGAGAACGCTAATTAAGCATTTAAATTCGGGCCAATCAAATCACACCAATATCGATCACGCCACTAAAGGACTCACAAGTTTAGCCTATAAATATTACTCTAAGACATCTTTGTACTTTAGTTTTAAATATTCATTCATTGAATAATGTCCCGTCTTTTAACTCAACAAAAACAATATGTGTCTGTCCGTCAGACCGTCTGGATTAGCGCATACTCCTCCTAGACCGTAAGAGCTACAGAGCTGAAATTTTACATGTAGGCTTGTATATACTGCACAGTTTGTATATCTCAGGTTCAGCCGGATCGGACCACTATATCATATAGCTCCCATACAAACGTCAAAGCCACGAACAGTGACTTTTCTCAATAACTTTGTTAATTTCTGAGCTATTGTCGTAAAATTTAATATTAGTTTATTACACATATAAAGTTTATAGGGACCGAA
This sequence comes from Drosophila willistoni, assembly GCF_018902025.1. Taxonomy (NCBI): domain Eukaryota; kingdom Metazoa; phylum Arthropoda; class Insecta; order Diptera; family Drosophilidae; genus Drosophila; species Drosophila willistoni. Next base: position 545,701 of record NW_025814055.1, read on the forward strand.
AATAATTATTATATCCCTAAAATTTTTCAAAAAAATTATCTATTTATAATTGTTACAAAAACCCTCAATCTTAATTCTTATTTTTGTTTTTTAAAATATAACTCAAGAAACCATTAAATGATTTTTATAATTTTTTTTTATATAAATCACAAATGATTTTCTTTTTTTTTCAAAAATAACAGTTATAGGTTGAGGGAAAAAATAAAAATTAAAAATAAAACTTATTCTTGAGTTAAATGGTAAAAGTTTCAAAATAATTATTATTATTGATTTTTTTTAGATTTATCCTATAACAGTTACGGGCCCTGCTATAAACGACTATACAAAATTCGATCAAGATCGGGTGGCTATATCATATAGCTTGCATAGGAACGATTCGACAAAAACAGTGACTGTTCTGAATAAATTGGTTTTCTTTTCGATGCAATTGCTTTAAATTACACATTAGTCAGTTTTATACATCTGTAAATGACTGTGCCAAATTTATTCAAGATCGGGCGACTATATCATATAGCTCCCATAGGAACAATCGGTGGTACACAGCGACTTTGATCAAAAATTTCGTTATTTCCTATGTTAAGATTGTAGGCCGTTACTTCGCAAATATTCGACTTTTTAGATAAAACATTTTTCCACTTTGATGGCTATAGGTAAGGAAAGAGTAACAAAACACTTGCAAGGGTATACAAACTTTGACGCGGTCGAAGTTAGCCACGATGCTATGGTTAAAATTGTTTTGAACATATTTTTAAAATTGTGATTAAATTCGAATTAAAACATTATAAAATTTTGGAGGTACGGTTTTTTAACGATAGAGAAATATACTTTCTGGTAGGTCAAAAAGGTACAGGTTATGGTTATTTAGCTCAAGAGATTCTATTTCACCTATTGTAAGTTTGATAACACCAAGCAGTACTCTGCGATTAATCAGAGAAGGAAGATTAATTAACTTCTTTGTGAATAATTTTTCTGAAAAGATAGTAAGTTGTTTCGCTTTGCCCCTATGTAATGAAAAATAGCAAAAAAAAAACTTACAAGAATAACGGCATAATACGTATGTATATATTATATACTGTATAATACTAATATTAAATACATACATTCATAAGTATACAAACCAATCGCGTTATACATAAACATATGTACATATACAAATGCGCATGTGTAAATTTAGTTTCTTTTGTAATTTGATGCGAACCTTTTGGTGACACTTACAATCGTTACTGTTATTAATGTAATGTTTACGCCTCAAGTTTTGTTGTAAATATCGCACCCAAACGAATTTTGACACGTGTCTCTGCATCTGAACACAAAATATTACCTACCACTCCGGCGACAGTTTGAAAATCTCTCAGGCGGTTCTATCCTGCAGTAAATCCATTCGATATGGTTATGAATTCGGCACAAAGCATCATTTGCAGCTTTAGTGTTTGCTTAATAAAGGGTGGGATGTCCGGCTAAGAAAATATTTAATCAGATTCGGTATGATTGTGTTACACAAAAATGCTGGGTATTCATTGGGACATTATCAAAAACAATATGGGGTCAGCACGTGTACGCAGACAAATAACGGACATAAAGAAACAAATAAAACGTGCGCTCATTCTAATACTTCTAGATGCACATATTAAATCTTTGTGATTATTCATAAACAACCATCAAGCCTGGATACCGGAATAACTAACAAATTAACGTTTTTTATAAAATGTCGAGATTTCGTGAAAGAACGGCCTACAATCTCTGGCTGGAGCAATGCGCAATGTAGTTATTTTATCGTATGTTTATATGACGGTTACATAATATAGTCATCCGATCTTGTTGAAATTTAGCATAGACATTAAACGCTTTATAAAACTGATAAACACTAAACTTTACGCCCGATCCTGTTCAAACTTGTCATTGGATAATAAAACTCACAAATATCAGTTTTCATAATTGAATAGGGATTCCCGGAGAGAAGGAAAATAACCCAATCTTCATTCGTTCAATTCAAATTATGAACTGATTTTATTTACAAAAGTTTGGAGTTTATATAGGAAATCTTAGGCTCTAGAAGGTAACAATTGTTCTTAAGGAGATCTTATTCTAGTACGACTCACACCCACGCTTTCGGGGGTTGAAAAATTATTATTATTTTAGGCACGGCGTCGACCACTTGATATCCTGCCGTTGTGATCGTTTGGGTTAGTTTACAATTACAAGTGTTTTTTCCACAACGCGTGTGGCTGATTGTAATTCTAGTCATATGCTAGGTTAAGAACTATCTTTGTGCCAAAGTACAGTTGTATTATATTTTCTTTAGTGCATCTGATTTGGTGAAGCCGTTTCAGATTAACACGATGTTTATTCTTAAACAATAATAATAGCTTAGATTCATGACTTTTTGATTTGTATGGGAGATATCATATACATATGTCTATGGTCCGTCTGATTTCGACATATACAATCTTCAACGTACATATGTATGAAGCTTACATGCAAGTTTCAGCTGTGCAATTTTATTCGATTTTCAAACTCAGGTGGTTTGTCAGTTCTTTTCTGTCATAAAATTAGCGAAAAATATTTCTTTACTTTGTGCGCTTGGCAATTTTAGCCGGTGTGATAAAAATTATTTTAAATTATGGATAATAGGCACCAAGCTATGTAGAATGAACAAATAATCAATTTTTGAGTCTTAGACATCTGCATGACTTCATTCACATACTAGATTAAATGAGTACACTCGAATTGAATTGAAGTGAGTGAGTGAGAGGCTCATACTGAGTGAGTGTGCATGATTATTGTATTGTTCACGTACTCATATTGAGTGAGTATGAATACTGCTTAAAACGAAATGAGTACTTAGGCAAAAGTGACAGCATTCGCATAACTCGAATATCCGATTTCACATTTTGTAAATTTCTTTTCTTTGAGTCGAAAGTCTATATACACCGAAATCCCTCCTATTAATAACATAAAAAAAAAATGATATTTTGTATATTTCAAGACTCTTCCGACAAATTGTTTCTTTGTAGGTCTTCCTTATTGCTCAGAGTTTTATAAACAGGATCTAATCTAAGAAAAAATCGGGTAACTTATTGTCCGTTTCAGAGCACCTTACAAAAGTACTTCAAAAAACAAAACTAGCAGGCAGAAAAGGACGAAACACAACGCTAAATGTTATTAAGAAGAGGGATATTGGACTAAACTTTAATTGTTTAAAATTTATTGTAATTTTTTTTGTTGCATAGAGTTAACTTTCTGTCTTTTAAATTATAACATACTTCCATTTTAAATTTTTAGTGCAAAAAGCCGAATAATGGCAAAATTGGAGGTGTATGTTGACTTTTTCCTTGATTGTATCTATGTTTCTGTACGCACAAACAACTGTGACCGAGTGTAGCCTGAGATAACTCACTCACTCATACTCATTCTGTTTCTCACTTATACTCACTCAATTCATTTCGAGTGGTGTATATTTTGAGGCTCTGGCAGTACCATTAACTTTAAAGCAGAGCCCGGCACTCATATCCCCCGGGGGACGAACACGTTCGGCACCTCGTATGCGTGTAACCGAACGGCTGCCGAAGTCCTCATACAAAATTATCATGAGCGAGAGGGTGGGTTTTAGTTTCCCTTAGCATTTCGACACAAGCAGATCTATGTCGCTTTGTTGAGAGAACACACATGAAAAAATTGATCGCTGCTTTGTTTTCTCTATCTTTTTCTTGCATAAGATTATTTGCTGCACTCGTTTTCTTGATTCGAGGCAGAATTTGATGAATTCGGTTACACGCATACGAGGTGCCGAACGTGTTCGTCCCCCGGGGGATATGAGTGCCGGGCTCTGCTTTAAAGTGTACATAAAAGCTCTAACTCAACTTTATAATTGAATTTGCTCCAGTGTGTAATTGTTGTTCAAATTTATTATTGTTTAAATTGATTTTCAGGCTAAAATAACCAATAAACCAATACATTATTTAATTTAATTTATTAAAAATTTTCACAATTCTTTAAAACATTAAAATGAAGTATGACTGAAAAAATTCTATTATAATTAGTTTTACTAATGTGCTAAGGCTTGTAGTGATATACATGTGCACGTGTAGTTGTTAGCTGCCTGTAGTTGTTTTCTACCTTGCTTACGATAACACAAGTGTATGCTAAAGATCGGCGTCGTGCACTTCTAGCGTTGCTCTTGCTTAGCTCGTCGGATGAGGAAGGGTTCTTTCCTACTCTAGGCATACGCACGGATCATACAGAAAAAATATAAGTGTTGGACTAGATCGGGATACTATTAATTGTGCGGACGACTTCTCTACAGATTAGCTAAAGGTGTTGTTCGCTAACCCTTTCTGTACCCACCCTACCTTGGCAAACTATTGGGTTTAATTGATTGCCCCTTAACAGACTCTTAAATGATCTTAGACGATTTGTAACGGCTGCATAGTCATGGAATCAGGCGACGGACTCCTCAATGAATTAGTTTACACAAACATGACGAAATTTCAAGTTACGGGTTTAATTCCAAACAAAAGGGTTTTCATGACTTAATATTCTAAGAAATTACAAAATAAAGATATGTAAAAAGATATAGCAAAATAAATTTAAATACGATAATTAGAGCAAATATAGATTCAAAAATTCATAGTAATTCAAAAGAGATTCGGGTTATGTGGCCGCGTGTGCCAGTTGGCAATGAAACAAATATTTATATATGTATATACATGTGTGTGTTAACTCGCGATTTATCCAACGGTGCGATCTCTGGGCCCATCGATGCTGTAGGGATTTGCTGTATAATTTAGTTATTAGAAAAATGAAATGCAACAAAGCCAATCTCAACGCATTACATACCCATTAGGTTTTCTACTAAGGAAAACGTATTTTACTTAACCAAATAGGGACTTAATTTTAATGATAATATTTAAAGTTTCGTTACGTTACTTAAACTTATAATTGATTTAAATTTTCTTTTAGATCAACAAAATTTACATTAATAAAAGAGAAAAAAAAGTACAAAAAGGTGTTGCCGTGGTGCAACAAGAAAAGTAGTATCCAAACCAAAGGGCTGCTACGCCATACATTTGCGTATAATAAAAAATCGATTTTGGAGGACAAGATATGTAGAATGAATAAACCAAAACAATTTGGTGCTATAATTTATTATATGTTATATATGTGTACTGTTTTGTATTTCCAACAAGATAAAAAACCAAATATATGTGTTCGTCTTCTGTGAAGTAAAAACTAACCTGCGTGTTTCTGCGATGTGTAATGTATGTGAAAATAAAGTAGAGAGTGTGTATTAAAAGTTCGTAATAATCTTGTTTGCAGCTTTTTGTGGCTCTTGCGGTATTTTGAACTTGTAGATCACATTGAGTTCTCTCATTTAACTCTGCTGGACGTATGGATCGACAGCGGCCGCAACTCTATGGTTCTTCCAAACTGGATATTTGGCGAATTGACGGAATGTTCGCTAACCAATGAAAACAATGAACTTAAAAGAAAACCAGTGGGCCGGAGCTAACTTCGACCGCGTCAAAGTTTGTATACCCTTGCAACTTTTTTGGTAACTCTTTCCTTACATATAGCCATCAAAGTGGAAAAACGTTTTATTTCAAAAGGTTAATGTTTGCGAAAGAACGGCCTACAATCTTAGCATAAGAAATAACGAAGATATTGATCAAAGTCACTGTTTTCCACCGATCGTTCCTATGGGAGCTATATGATATAGTAACCCGATATTTATCAAATTCGGCACAGTCATTAACAGATACACTAAACTAACAAATATGTAATTTGAAAGCAATCGTGTCAAAGATAACGAAGTTATTGAAGAAAGTCACTGTTTTCGACCAATCGTTCCTATCTTGATCAAATTTGGCGAAGTCGTTTATATGTATAATTACCAATTACCTTACCAATATTAAGTTTCACGACAATAGCTCAGAAAATAACGAAGTTATTGAGAAAAGTCACAGTTCGTGACTTTGGCGTTTGTATGGGAGCTTTATGATAGTGGTTCGATCCGGCGGAATCCGAGATATACAACCCCTGCAGTATATCCAAGCCTACATGCAAAATTTCAAAAAATTTCACTCTGTAGCTCCAACGGTCTAGGAGGAGTTTGCGTTGATCCAGACGGACGGACGGACATGGCTATATGAACTCGTCTCGTCGTGCTGATCAAGTATATATATACTTTATATGGACGGAAATGCTTCCTTCTATGCGTTGCACACTTCTGACCAAAATTAATATACCCTTTTTGCAAGGGTATAAAATGTAAAATCTTTCGAATTTCCATTAATCCAAATTTACAAAAATTTACAATTTGCAGCAGAAAATGCGCACATTTTGAATAAAACATTCACAGTGGGTATCAATGAGCTTAAAAATTGGTTTGGACAATAAAGAAGATAAGGACAGTCTTCGATTGGGTAGACCAAAGCTAAATGATGATGAAGCAGGGCCCCGTCTTAAAAGAAAACTAGCTGCCGATGTTGCAATGACCAATAAAAATGACACCAAACTTTTGATTCATGCTGCTACAATGTCAGCCAGAAAATCAAATGAAAGTGACACTGCATTTGTGCTTCAATATGGAATAAGTTCACTTCACGTTTGGATACGCATTTTTGAATTGCTGCTCAAAATATCATACAGATTAGGGTTTAAAAAATGGCAAGTATGAAAAGAAAAAGACAAATTAGAAATGATTGAAAAAAAAAAACCTATATGTACAAACAAGATTGCGACAAGAAATAGGTTTGGAACGCGTCTGAAGCGAAAAATACATTTTACAAGCGTAAAATATACTCGAAGGTAAATAATATAATGGATGTATTCCAAAGATCTATAGACTCTTCAGATCCCCCCATCTCAAGTATATCCAATAAGAAAAGGTCATCTCGACATAAAAAAACCCCCATTTCGCGAGAAATGTTAAAATTGTTGTACTTTATTTATAGTTCCCACACTTTCCTTTGTGGTCACGTATACGCATTGATGCCTATATGGTCTATTGGAGTAGGCATGGTCATATGAACTTTAAATTTTGTTTAAATATTTAAAGTATATTTAACAAATATACTAAGTTTTAGCTCGATATCTGCGTTATTCGACTTTATGCCACTTATTTGGCAATTGCGCCCAGTGTGCAATGACATAGTAGGCAGCAGGTAGCGTTTAAGCAGAGCCGATTTATATTGACTGTAACCTATGTTCTATTTATCCGATCAGATTTATTTGTTATTTGATGTTTTATATCCTATACTATCACATTAGTAAATTTCATATCGATACTCCAACTGCTTCACCTACTTTTCGAATATATGTAACTATATGATATAGTAGTCCGATCCATGAGATTTTCATACTTCATTTGACCCAGGTAATAAAGCAGAGAAAAAAATTGTTAGCCCGATAGCTTTTAAGATGGCTGAGTACGCAGACGCACCGACAGAAAGACGGACATGGCTATATCGACGCTGAGATGCTGATCAAGAATATATATACTTAATGGGGTCGAAAACGTCTCCTTCTGTGCGTTACAAACATCTGACCAATTTTAATTTACCCTCTGCAAGGGTATAAAAACCATAGCCGATCGACTTTGGTGGTTTGTATTAAAAAACAATCTCATCCACCCCAACCAATCAGTGTTTGTTTTAAATTTGAAACTAACTCGATAACTGTACATACTACACTACATACTAGAATACATACCAAATTTGGTGGCTCTAGCTCTTATACTCTCCGAGATCTGGGTGTTCATACGGACCGACCGCCATGGCTAGATCTTCTCGGCTGTTGATGCTGATCAAGAATATATATACTTTATGGGGTCGGAAAAGCTTCCTTCTGCCTATTACATACATTTTGGCCACTTTAATATACCATTTCACCCTATGAGTGTATGGTATAAAAACATTAAAAACAAGCATTAGAAGAGAAAATAAACGATCAGATAAATTTGAAGGTTGAGAATATAATCGTGAGAGGCGAACTAGTGGAGAGCGGAGAGAATGGGATCTGTTTGAGGAACTATTTGCGGAATACATTGAAAAAAGAGAGGATATAAGTCCTACTCTTAAATTCAATAATTTCAAATCAGCGTTAAAGGACGAAGCGAGAAGCATGGTAGCTCACCTGTTCTTAGGTTCAGCTGACAATTATAGCGATGCTTGGTGATTGTTAACCAAGCGGTATGAAAATCATGGGAAAATATTTTCCGAGCAATTAAATCGGATCGTTGATTAACCGATGATCAAAAATAAATCCGAAAAAAGTTCAAAGGGAGAGATTGATGAGTTAGTGCACTTGATTAAAATTAAAACAGGTTTGTCCGATGAAGTTGCCATAATATTTGCACAACTCATACTTAGGAAATTTGACAGAGCGGCTGTGCAGTTATTTGAGAGTCAGATTAGACAAACAAGCTTACTTCGGCTATGCCAAAGATTATATACCCTTGCGGTCCTTGGCACTAATATTTTTACATGTTTAAGATTTTTTTTATGCAACTCAATTTTTTTATACACAAACAAAACATTCAATTTGGTACTCTTTTTACTACAATTTTTTCTTCTTCTTCCTTCATACCCTAAGCAAACTACGACACGCATAGACACACATAGAGTTTACGTAGCGTTGCGTCGGTTTTTTTTTATTCATTTATTAATTAATGAAATAAAATAGAAAATAGTATATACAAAATGACAAAATGATAGACAAGAAGAGCAAATAAAGGGCAATTTTCTTAGCGTTGATGCAACATATATGCATACCGCCGACCACGGAATTCGGATGCATTCGGTTAGATGGTGTGGCTTCTTGTCGAAGAACTCCCCTTAGCCTTTGCTTTTCGTTTTCAAACCTCTTGCAGTGAAATATCGCCTGGCTTCTGCAGTTGCCTCTCTTCTGGCTGAAGGTGTCCATTACGCACTCTGCCGTCTTCTAAAAATGCTTTGCGCTTCCTTAGCTAGTAGGTCTATCGGGACCTTATTTGCGATTACGAGAGCCGCATCATCATTGTCCCGGGCCTCGTGTATTGAGCATGATTCGGCTCAGGGATCTTCCCAATTCTGCCGCTCTTGTACTCGCGTGCACCAGGTGTTCTCTGAAACAGAGGCGTGTATCCGAAAAACTCCTAGATACTTGATTGCTCTAGTTGAGCGGATTGTGCAGGTGTCTAGCACAATTTTCGCCTGCTCTACCGTTTTCCTGATGCTGATAAGAACTGTTTCCGTTTTTTTTTGTCTGCAAGTTCTAATCCTGCATTCGCAAGCCACTGTTTTGCTATTTCGATCGAAGTGACCGTCTTTTCTTCTGCTTCTGGAAGCTCCATTGCCACCACTGTGAGAGCCACGTCATCTGCAAAACCGATGATAGGCAGTCAGTCGGGAGGCTTATTCGATACCGTCATACGTAGTATTCCACAGTATCGGGTCAGGTCCCGAATTCGGTCGCCACTTCATGTGCTATATCATAGCTTACGGTTCCGGATATAATCCTGTATTAAGGCAATGAGCGGGATCGTCAGGTGAAACAGCGTCTCGATAATGCGGCTCCACATCAAGTGTGGTTACCAAACAGTATTTTTCACCGTTTTTCCAGCGCTGTCCTTCAATTGACTTTTCCGCTATTTCAACAATTGTTGCCAATGCGTGTATTGGTGATTTGGCCTTGCGAAAACCAAATTGCATCGGCGAAAGATCACCAGCTACAGCAATTGCACTCTCCAGTCTCGTGCTGATAAGTTTTCTAGCAGTTTAGTTTCCGAGTCTATCATCCAATGTGGTCTGTATGCAGACGGGTCAGGCTGTTCGACTTTGGAATGAGCACTAGGTCTCGTTCTTTCCAAATGTCTGGGAAAATGCATTTCTCAAAACATTTGGAGAATACCTGGGTGAACTTTTCAAGCTGGAGACGTACTGCTTGTTTGAGTGCTTTGTTGGAAATCGCGCACGGGTCGGGGGCTCTTTGGTCGTGCATTTGTGCAACACCCGCTAGCAGTTCATCTGTGCTGACACTCATGTGATCAGTGTGCTCGAAATGCAGCATTTCCCTAGGAGCTATATATGTCGTATCTGGAAAGAGCGTTTGCACTATATTCGCCATGTGGTCCTCACTTGGTGCAGCAGGTCTGGCAGCTTTCAGCTTTTTAACGGCCATTTTAGCGCTAGCGTAGAGGCCATCGGCTCTAAGATATATAGGGTTGACTTAAATATGTTCGAGTAAATTACAATGTTTGAAGAAGTTATAAATTCTGTTAATATTGTCTTTAGATATTATGGAGAGGTGGGTTGAGGGAAGAGTGGATGGGAAATGGGTCTTCCTGATACTCTCTATTCGTTGGCAGTAGTCTAGGATGTGGGACGCCGATGTGCTTTGTCTGCAAAGGTGACAGGGTGATTTAGTTTCCCCGGTGAGCAGATGGGAATACGTAGTAGTGGAGTGACATGCGGAGACGGACAAAAATCCGACTTTTGCTTCTTTGACAACTATCGTAATATCGAGGTATTTCCATATTTGGATTAAAAGTTTTATAATAATGCTGAAACGATGCCCAGTTGATTGTTTTGAGGGCAAAGAGGTGTCGTTGAGCAGCTTTTTTAAGTCCATATCGTTGCATGGTATGACAGTAAAGGTGGGAGATTTTCCGACCACTTTTGCAGCGGCATCTGCCAATTCATTCCCAACAATACCTTTGTGGCTGGGTACCCAAAATATTTGAAGTTTGGCTGGTGCTTTTATGAGGGCATCTCCTTTTTGGCAAATCGAAGTATTAGTATTGCTCGTATTTTCTATGGCTAACACTGTTGATAGGCTGTTAATGGTTATGGTTAATTGTTTTGACAATTGCTGTAGCTTCCGCAGAAAATATAGTAGAATATTCCGGAAGCCATCCAGATGCTACACGTACTCCATCTGTGATATGTTGCATTTTTGTTTTATCAGTGTAAAGCCAAGACCGGCTTTTGAAGGGAGGTTTGGCTGCTTCTTCGGAAAATAATCTTTGAAAGGTTTGGCTGCTGGTGTGGTTTTTTGAGAATTGTAGAAGTGTAGTGTTGATGAAGGACGGCCTAAGTAGCCATGGAGGTGTTGTAGCCTTCCTGGAGATTGTTGGTGGTTGGATGTTAAGTTCCTTTGAAAGTAAGGCGCATCTGGGTATGGAAGACAGGTGTTTATACCGTTGTTTTTTTGTGTCAAGGCTTTGCGCATGCTATTTTGCAGGAGCAAGTTTGGTCTGCAAAATAGTTTTGGGATAAGTTTACCCGTGGTTTCTGTGACTTTGTCTTTAATAGAGGGTAACTCTGCTTCTGCCAGTACACACTTAGATAAGTTTTAGCGGACCTGGTGACATTAATTAGGCTGTTGATGTGGTGACATTAATTAGGCTGTTAATATTTATTAAGGAATGCTTAGAGGTTAAGTATTTAATAACATTTAGTTTTTTTTTCAAGTGCTCTTAGATATAAACAGTGTTTTTTAAAAGTCATTTTTTTATCAAAGATTATACCAAGTATCATAAGGGCTTCGACGCATTCTATGTTAAATATATTAATATTAAGGCAGGGATATATGTGGGACTGGGGTATTGTCTTACGAATAAACACAGTCCCGGTTATAGTTTTATAATAGTTTTATTTAATGTTAAGATAAGTATTGGTTTTTAGTTAATAGTAGATATAATTAATTATTGTTTAATGTCTTTCGTCTTTTCGTCGTCTGTACGCAGTGGCGGATCTACGGGGGGTGAAATAGGGGAAATTTCCCCCCCCAAAACTCCGAGTCGGATAGAATATCAGATTTTGGTTGACAAATTCAACTACTTGTTTGTGCGTGGATTGCGAGACTTTTTGTGAATATATTAAGTTCATATGATATACATATGTATGTATTGACTTATTTTTACAATATACAGTTAAAAAACAGACCAAAACATTCTAGATAGCCAGTTGAGAGCTTGATGGGTGCTAAATTGCTATCACGCGTGTTAATCACGCGTGATGTCACTGAAGCACATGGCAAAATCGATAGTCGTATGCGCGCTAATGTATTGATTAATCGATCATCGTTTTAACTCAGCTGTGCGTACACTGCCAGATTTCTCCACAAGTTAGATCACATCAAAGTAAAGGAGCTTTTGTTTTTCGAGTTCATTTCAATTTATATTTAAACTAATTGTAAGTACTGTGCAATCGATTTATGCAATAGTATAGCTATTGTTTGTCGCTACTGAGTGCTGAAGCGTTCAATGTATGGAATGCCCTTCTTGGCACATGAAACGTTCTAGAAAATGGTGAGTATAAACATATGCGTTTTTCTGGGATGGCCATAGTGGCTCTGAAAAATTATCCCTAATGAGTGATTAGAAAAAATGTTCATAGAGTTGATTAATTTCAGTCTCGCCAGCAGCCTTCGATTGCCACTTTTTTTCATCCTCTCAAAAAAAAAAGTTAGAAGACTTCGCTTCAGATGAAACGTATCATGTTGACGAAGATCAAGTTTCGGATACTACTTCCGAAAATAATACTACATTGACACAAGGAACTCAGAATTTGTCGAGAATTAGTTCACTAGGCGCTTGTTCATCGTTTATGACAGACACAAATGATAACCTAGCTTCTATGGTTATGCCAGAATTCTCCAGCGACATAGGTCATTTTATCGGCAAGAAGATAAGCGATAGGGTTAAAGGAGAACTTTTGGAAAACCCTTGGATACCATCGAAGAATTATATATTTCCTTTCTCCAGCAGAAATGTTTGCGGAAAAGAGATTAGGCATTATGTATCACATAAACATTTAGTTGATCACAACGAATGGTTGGTTTTTTCTGATGTCAAAAAAGGCCTCTATTGCAAATACTGTCCATGGTTCACAACAAACAATTTAGGAGGTTACCAAAAAAATACTCCTTTAGGTATACTAGTCACGCAACCGTTGGTTAACTTCAAGAATCTAGCCGGCAAGTTAGGAGATCTAGAAAGCCATTCTCAACACCTTTACCGCAAGAATGCAGTTGTTGCAGGCAAAGATTTTCTGAATAATATACCAAAAATCCAGTTTGAAAACACTTCTATGTATGTATGTATATATTATTTTTGACTTAGTGTAATAAAATGAAATTTTTTCCATACTTGGTCTACAAAAATTTTTGTCTTCGATTTCCCCCCCCAAAATCGAATGCACGGTCCGCCACTGTCTGTACGTCTTACACTTTCGGCTTTTCGTCTTAAAACTTCGTCTTCTTAATACTTCTCTGTCTGACCTGCGCAAGTGCTCGTTTGCCTTGGGCCTTCGCTGAATACAGAGTCTATTGCCACGTCGTAGGTGTCGTTGAATTTTACCCTTATGATCCGGTATGGACCAAGATATTTCGGCTTTAGCTTTACCCAGGACCAAGTTGAGTTCTTTTGATGGCATGTAAATCGCCTATCTCATACTTCGAGGCTGATCTTCGTCTTAAGTTGTACCTGTTTTTGTGTTCATCTTGAATTTGTAGAATATATTGCTTTGCTTCTTAACGTTGTTTATCTCGTTCATTATTAAAGTGTTGAATCATTTCGTCTTCTATCATTTCCTTGATTTTGATATCAGACTTTAATCGCATCTTTGTTTGTTTGTATTTAGCCTCTCTACTTGGCCATTCGCTCGAGGAAGTCCCGTCGTGATGAGATGATGTTTTATGCGTTCGCTTATACAGTACAAGTCGAATTCCTCCGAAGAAAAAGCTGGTCCTGTGTCCGATATTATTTGGGATGGATTGCCAAAAACCTTGCTCTGCTCCTGTAGTCGTAAAACTGCATCTTTTGTAGAAGTCGACTTTGTTGGATACAGCCAACAAAACTTAGTAAAACTATCGATGACTGCCAGAATATGTTTATACTGTTTATGCGTTGATTCCAGAGGTCCTAAAAAATCGATATGGTAGGTCATTAGCGGTTGTTCATCTTTGTATAATGGATGAAGCTCTCCTTCTTGCTTTCCTTGCTTGCGGTTAGTCATGATACATCTTATGCAACAGCTTATACATCTTTTTATTTTCTCTTCCAGATTCGGTATGAAATATTCTTTTCCAATGATCTCTCGTGTCTTCTTGATGGAAAAATGACAATGATCGTGGGCCTCTTTTATTAGTTCTCGTTGCATACTAGTTGGTACGACAATAAGTTCGTTGTCCGAGATAAGTTTGTGCAAAACTCCCGCCTTTAAAAAATAGTTATTGTGATTCGTCTTATCTGCCAATGCATACTTGTTTTCGACTGAGTGCATTAGCATGGCGAATTCGAGTGCCCGCTCTGTGTTCGACGTCATATTGAAATTCTTGCATTTGGAGAATCCAACGAGCTACTCGTGTGCACAGATCCTTTTTCTGAATAGTTTTAGCTAGAGCATGGCAATCTGTAACAAGTTTGAAGCGTAGTCCTAGTAAATAAACTCGAAATTTCTTTAATGCTTCTACAACAGCTAAGATTTCTAACTCGTAACTGGTGAACTTCTTTTCGGCATCTGTCGTTTTCTTGCTCATGTAATACACTGAATGAAACTGCATGTCTTCTGGCGACTTCTGGAGAAGGACTGCGCCAAATCCGTCGATCGAGGCGTCCGTATGAAGCTCCGTTTCGTGTAGCTGATGAAAAATTTTCAAAACTGGCTTCTCTGTAATAAGCTTCTTTAATTTGTTAAACGCAGCTAGCTCTTTCTCACCAAAAATAATCAATGCATCATGTTTTGTCATATCCGTTAGAGGCTTTGCAATCAGAGAAAAATTTAGTATAAACTTTCGAAAATATCCAACTAACCCCAAAAAACTCTGTAATTGTTTTAGATTAGACGGAATAGGAAACGATGACACGGCTTGCGTGTCATCAATTACGTGTCCTAAATACTCAATTTTCGTTTTAAGAAACTGACATTTTTTGAAATTAATCACAAGCCCATATTCTTCGCATTGTTTGAGTACTTCTTTTAAATTGGCTACAGCTTCGTCTTCAGTTTTTGCTGATATTATTATATCGTCAACATATGGTATGGCTACTCCTTTCCTGGTTAGATCTCTGAATATAATATTGACATGCCGTTGAAAGACGCTGGGAGAGTTTGAAAGACCAAATGGAACTCGAAGAAACTGGAATTGTCCATTATGTGTTACGAAAGAAGTATACTTGCGGCTCCCTTCTTCAATGCCAACATGAAAAAAACCATTTTTTAAATCTATGGAACTGAAAATACGTGCATTTTGAAGCCTGTCTAACTGATCTTCTATTAAGGGAAGTGGAAAATGATCTCTAAAGATTACTTTATTAATTCGTCTGTAATCGATGCATAACTGATTTGATCCGTACCGTTTTTTCACAAGCACGACTGGGCTAGTATACTCAGACTCTGATATTTCAATTATGCCATCCTTCAGCCATTGATCGGTTTGATTATCGATTATGCATCTCTCTGCATATGAGAATCGTCGAGGTCGTGAGTATATCGGTTTATCATCATTTATAACTAATCGCATTTGAATATTTGTTGACTTTTCGCTTACCAGATGATAATTTTGTATCAAATTTTGAACTGCTTCTTTAGCCCTTTTACTTGCTGCTGGATCTATGTCGGCCTGCTGTTTACTGGAGTCATCCACATTGATTTTCAGAAAGAAACTTACTTCGGATTCTAAACATTGGGTTTTTGTCACCTTTAGACCTTTGTAGGTGATTGTAACCTCCGCTTGCTTACAGAAATCCTCGCCAAGAACAATTTCCACATCCATAAATTGTTGCTCCACTGGGAGAAATGTCAAACAGTATTTCTCACCGTTAATATCGACTGTATATTTAAATGAATCCGATGCTTTGATCTTGTTTGTGTCTTTTTTCTTTCCGAAACCGATTAAATAAACGTTAGAATCACTCAACATTGAATTATTCATGCTTTTCAGTATTGCTTCAGATATTAAATTGTACTTGCTATCGGTGTCTAAGAACGCGTTATAATTAATATTATCGATTTTAACTAAAATAGACATAAAATTTTGAGATGAAGTAATTTTGCATGTATTGGCTTTGTCATTTTTGGCACTGATTGTTGGGCAATCCTTGGCAATATGTCCGAAATTATTACACTGAAAACATTTTCTGCCCTTATTTTTATAATCGCAATTAACTGATGTATGGCCCTTGGCGCCGCAATTAAAACATTTGAGTTCTTCGTTTGCATTTTTTTTTGCACTGCTTAAAACTTATCGTCGTTTTTACTGCTTGCCAACACCATTGTTATATTTGTTTTCATTTTTCGATTTCTCGCGCATAACTTCAAAAATTTTTAGCTTCTGCTTGAATTCATTTATATAATTAGAGCCGTATAAAATTGATTTGTTATTCACCGTATCGTCTATGCCATCGATCACATATTGTATCAGCGAAGAGTCTTCAACATTTCCGCGAGATGACATTTCTTTCATGCGCAAAAAATACTCCTGCAGACTTTCATTTTTCTTTATTTTTCTATCAGACATTAACTTATGTAACTGTGCGCTATTTGTTGTTGATTTATATTCAAGTCGTTACATTTCGCTCACTATTAGCAAACATTTTTGCTAGGCCTTTTAACGATCGTTTGGCAAAAATAAATTTTTGTAACTCGTTCCAACACATAACAGTTGCCATATCTTCAAAATCTTGGACCCATACTTCGATAGATAGATTATCTTCGCCACTAAACAAACGGATAGAGTCTTCTATATCGCCAAAATTTAAAGCGAACCTCGGAACTTCGGAAAAGCTGCTTGGATTTCAACCACTACTTATATTTTGCACACTGCATGAATTCTCGCTTCGCACACTTCGTCGTTTTGCGACTCTTCATTTTTACTTTCGTCGTTATTTTCCGTTTGAAAATCGGCATCTTTGAGCAAAGAATTCTTTTTTAAATTGCAAAATATGTGTTTCGTTAAATCGTTTTTATTGTGAGGCAATCGAAGCAAATTACAAATTACAGCAAGATCCATATCTGACAGATTTTCAGCAATATAATTAACTTTATCAGTCTACAAATTGTCCGACTCAGCAAACTCATAGCCCTCGAACTCGCGCACCCGTTTTCTATTATTTCTATCTCCTTCTTTTTATACCATACACCCATAGGGTGAAATGGTATTTTAAAGTCGCCAAAATGTATGTAACAGGCAGAAGGAAGCATCTCCGACCCCACAAAGTATATATATTCTTGATCAGGATCAACAACCGACTCGATCTAGCCATGTCCGTCTGTCCGTCCGTCCGTCCGTCTGTCCGTATGAACACCTAGATCTCGGAGACTGTAAGAGCTAGAGCCACCAAATTTGGTATGTAGACTCGTGAAGTATGTAGAGTGATCAAGTTTATTTCAAATTTTTGCCACACCCCTTTCCGCCCCCGCAATTTAAAAAAAGCGTTTATCTCAAAAACTATTCCAGCTAGAGGCACCATATTTGGTATGTATATTCGCTTAGTAAATGCACACATTTTGTATGTATAAAAATTTTGCCACGTCCTTTTCCGCCCCGCCATAAGGCCGGAGTTGGCCGTTGGCTGGTGGGGGCGCTAGGGTGCTCGTATGATTGAGTGAGCGAGATACTAAGATATGCTTGTAAGAAGCATGTGAAAATGCATTTGTTTAATAAAGTTGAAATATTTGCTTTACTGGTGTATGGTATACCTAAGTCGGCGAGACGACTTACTTACTTCATTCAAATATAAACTTGTGCAACAGAACGATATTCTCTCTCTTTTCCTGCCGAAGCATCTCACTAATACAGAGGTAGGCGCCCATAGCCCGTGCGGGCACTTTTGCTCGGCAATTGCTCGTGTTGCCGTCTGTGTGCATGCCGATGTGAGCACGAAGTACAAGTTGAGCGCATAAAAAAACAGCTAGTGTCGCAGAGACTTTTGACGAAAGCAGTACTATGTCGCTTTGTTACGCAGCTACACGCAGAAAAATTAATGCTTCACTTTCTTACATGGCAACTTTAAAAATATTTTGCCATTATTTATATTTTGTCCCTATAGGGTAAAAAGTATATTATAATATAAGCGAACATGCATAATGTAATATAAATGTAAGATAAAAGGCAATGTTAAAATTATCTTCCATGTTTACCACAACATACATTTGCGAATCCACATTTTCGACAATGAAATTAATTAAAGATTCAATTCGAAATAGTCTTACTGATAGCCATTTAGAAGATCTCCTTCGTATAAAAAGTTATCCAAACAATATATAAGTAAAGGAAATAGTTGAGTTTCTGAACAACAATTAGGTAGGAATTATTCTTTTTCACTTGCAGTTTGATTTTTTTATTCGTTTCTTCACATACGATTCGCCCAGTGTAAAGCAGCTTACGCACACAAGCAAGCGCACGCATACATTGACAGTTTGAGCTGGCTCTCTTTGTGCCTACCCCTGCACTAATACACTGAAAGTCATTTAGCTGTGCCATTTTTCGTTTCGTTTTTCTTCGTTTATGCTGTGTGTGTATGAGTAAACGACGCGGTAAAAATGAGGCATCTCTTTTTGGCTGATGCAATTGCCATGAAATTGTGAAATAAATTTTTTTCTTTTATACCGATTCGACTTTTATTCAACTTTTAGCATTATTCACAATTTTAATTAAACTTTCAGAGGGACTCGTATTTTTTAATTTTGCACCTCTTTACACTTTATTTTAATTTTCCGTTATACTCTTTTTTTATACCATACATCCATAGGGTGAAATGGTATATTAAAGTCGCCAAAATGTATGTAACAGGCAGAAGGAAGCATCTCCGACCCCACAAAGTATATATATTCTTGATCAGGATCAACAACCTAGTCGATCTAGCCATGTCCGTCTGTCCGTCCGTCCGTCTGTCCGTCTGTCCGTATGAACACCTAGATCTCGGAGACTGTAAGAGCTAGAGCCACCAATATTGGTATGTAGACTCGTGTAGTATGTAGAGCAGGGGTAGGCACAAAGAGAGCCAGATCAAACTGTCAATGTATGCGTGCGCTCGCTTGTGTGCGTAAGCTGCTTTACACTGCGCGAATCGTATGTGAAGAAACGAATAAAAAAATTAAACTGCAAGTGAAACTGCGGAATTTTCCCACAACCCTTTTTTACCGAATCGCCTTACAAAACAAAGTACAGTCATGAGTCTTGGATTCCTTTTACCTTAATGTCATAAAAATGAATGCATATTTTGTATCCGCTATTATATGTATATATTTTTCATACTATACATATATGTGCATACATGTATATCTTACATTTATATTACATTATGCATGTTCGCTTATATTATAATATACTTTTTACCCTATAGGGACAAAATATAAATAATGGCAAAATATTTTTAAAGTTGCCATGTACGAAAGTGAAGCATTAACTTTTCTGCGTGCAGCTGCGTAACAAAGCGACATAGTACTGCTTTCGTCAAAATCTGTGCGACACTAGCTGTTTTTTTATGCATTCAACTTGTACTTCGTGCTCACATCGGCATGCACACAGACGGCCACACGAGCAATTGCCGAGCAAAAGTGTCCCCACGGGCTATGGGCGCCTACCTCTGATGTAGAGTGATCAAGTTTATTTCAAATTTTTGCCACGCCCCTTTCCGCCCCCGCAATTTAAAAAAAGCGTTTATCTCAAAAACTATTCCAGCTAGAGACACCATATTT
The DNA here is from genome assembly GCF_018902025.1 of Drosophila willistoni. NCBI lineage: Eukaryota > Metazoa > Arthropoda > Insecta > Diptera > Drosophilidae > Drosophila > Drosophila willistoni. The sequence goes on from NW_025814055.1 coordinate 565,383, forward strand.
GGTATGTATATTCGCTTAGTAAATGCACACATTTTGTATGTGTAAAAATTTCGCCACGCCCTTTTCCGCCCCCGTAATTTGAAAAACTTGATTATCTCCCGTATTTTTTTACCTTATGCAATCAAATTTGGCACACCTAAATTTGATACTAATATCTAGCAAAATACCATATGATCAAAATCGGACAAAAAACAGTCGAGTTATGCATATAAACGTTTTTCCATAAGGCCGGAGATGGCCGTTGGCTGGTGGGGGCGCTAGGGTGCTCGTATGATTGAGTGAGCGAGATACTAAGATATGCTTGTATAAAGCATGTGAAAATGCATTTGTTTAATAAAGTTGAAATATTTGCTTTACTGGTGTATGGTATACCTAAGTCGGCGAGACGACTTACTTACTTCATTTTAGGATGAGTTCACAAAATATGTATGCTATCTCTTTTCCACTTATAGTTTTTTTACGTAAAGCCTCAATATGTGTTGAGCCCAAATGTGTGGGTCACCTCTTTCACGTTTTATTCTTTTTAGGTTGAGCCCCCAAAATGTGTGGGACTGGGGTATTGTCTTACGAATAAACACAGTCCCGTTTATAGTTTTATAATAGTTTTATTTAATGTTAAGATAAGTATTGGTTTTTAGATAATAGTAGATATAATTAATTATTGTTTAATGTCTTTCGTCTTTTCGTCGTCTGTACGTCTTACACTTTCGGCTTTTCGTCTTAAAACTTCGTCTTCTTAATACTTACTGTCTGACCGGCTTGCCAGATTGTCTTGCGCTTTTTTGAGTCAGCTGACTCAACTAGGGCTGGCTGAATAGGATTGCCAGACCATTCCCACATATATACAGCGAATTTTTTTACAGATATGTAGGATTTTACATTTGCTAGAAGAGAGGGTTGCACCAGCTCCCAAACCCCATTATCCTAAATATATTATTTAGGATGTTTTGGAAAACATTATTAAGTTCACCTAAATCTCTTATTTTACTGACAATAATTGCATCGTCTGCGTACAACGGATACCGTTGTGGAGTTTGTGGTATGCTGAATAAACATTGTTGATTTTAGCCCGAAAAGAGCGCCGGGTCATAAAAGCCTTCACTATTGTGAAGACCCTTAACCTACCCCCCATGTTACAAGCCGAACAAATTGCTGAAGAACAGTATGAACTCCAACGCGATCAAACGCTTTTTCGAAATCTGTGGCCAGTATGGTAACATGATTGTTAACGTCAAGAACAGCGTTGCCAAGTCTACGTATTTGTACGTAGATCTACGCATTTCGAAGGAGATCTACGTATCTACGCACGAAGAGACTAAAACTACGTACTTTTAAAAAATATTGAAAACAAATTTTAAAACCCAAAATTTTTGGGTAATATCAATATATTATGAATTAAATAAAAAAGATGATATGATTTATATTGGGTTAGCAGCACTAAATTCCGTTTTCGTTTCGAAAAAACGGAAATTCAACCCAAATGTTTCCCATCTTGACGGAGTTAACCCAAAATTTGTTTTCCCACATAGCAGTACTAATGTTGAGCGTTTATTTTCAGAAATTAATTTAATTAAGACAAATAAAAAAAACAAATTAGACACGGAGACTTTAAAAGGATTGCTTCACACCAAAAGTGGATTATAGCAAAACTTAGAGCCTTCTGACAAACACATAAAATATTTTAATCAAAACATGTATAAATTTTTGTAAAACATGTACATAAATTAATATGTATAATTTAAACAATGTAATTTGCTTTCTAAAACGACAAATGAAATTAATAACAACGAAGTACAATATAGTTAATTTAAAAATTTAATGGTTTATTAATTTTTTTTATTGTTTTTAAGCTTTAAAAAATAGTACGTAGATCTACGTATTTCAGCAAAATTGTGCTACGTAAAAATACGTAGATTTTGGAGCCTGGCTACGTATTTCTCAAATTTTGACTTGGCATCACTGGTCAAGAATGTCTTGACCGCGTTACTTTAACACCCGAAGGTTTTACTGATACAAAAATAGAACATTTAGCACGAATTGACTTTAAACTTATTTATTAGAAACTGAGTACAGATTATGATGGTGGTTCTTAAGAACAACAAATTATAAAGTTTATCAATATATATTATGCCCTAAGGCCCATGGCGTCGAGCGTCGTTTTGTGCTAATTATCGATAAGTCAGGGTTGCATTCAAGTCGATACATAATTAATTTGAAGGGAAAACAATAAGGGCTACCTAGCTTTAGGGCTTGGCTGCAACATACCGCCTCTACAACATCCCGCCTACCATAAAACTACTCGGGAGTTTTACCCAAAACGTCTAATACAGCAAGCTTAGACACTGGTCGTTTCAAAATTCCAGCATTTATTTTTACTTCGACCACTCGTATTATCCCATCTCTGGCTGGAATAGCTTTTACGATGATTCCTCTTTTCAAGCTTGACCTTGGTTGGTTTTCGTCACATATTATGACTAAGTCTCCCATCATTATGGGTCGAATCGGTGCGAACCACTTTGTTCGCTTTGTCAGAGTTGGTAGATATTCCCTTTTCCATCGTTTCCAAAACGTAATTTTTAATTGTTGACAAATTCTATATTGTTTTCGATAACAAAAGTTGTCTTCCTCTCCAGGGGCTTGTGTCGAATTGGTTGTGCCAAGCAGAAAATGATTAGGCGTAGTGGACCTGGATCGTCTTTATCCACTGGAATGTGTGTTAGTGGTCTGCTATTTATAATATTTTCCGCTTCGATAAGCAAACTTCTAAGTGTTTCAACCTGGGGCGCCTTATCTTGCAACGTTATTACGAGAACCTTTTTAACTGACTGAACTAGGCGTTCCCAACAGCCTCCTGAACTTCGGTTTGCTGGACAATTAAACTTCCATTCTATGCCTTTATTTGCCATCTCTTCGGCGATGTACTTCCAGTCAAAGAGGTCTTTGACTTTCCTTATTAGACGATCAGCTCCAACAAAATTTGTTCCCATGTCCGATCGAATTCTGATTGGTATACCCCGTCTGTTTACGAAGTTCCGAATAAAATACAAGTCCTACGTAGGAAAATGGTCTTTGGTAAGGAGTTACACGATCGGTCGGTAGCTGACCCAACAGAGTACCCTGCGGCAGTATTACAAATCTGGCAAACCATTTTTGCCCTTTTTACAACGGCTCGCAAACAAATGATCCAGAATTTTTGACGAATCTCAGCGATAATGAGTTTATCGTTTTGATGATGAAATTTCTCGTGATACGATGTTACTATTGAATCAGTTAATTTGTGTTTTTGGGGTAATATGATAGGTTGACGAGCACTTTGCGATAATTATGTGCATAGTCAAGCCTACCGTTGACCACTAAGATCCCGTCTGCGTTCATCGTAGGAGTTAAAGAGAAGATGCTACTGTCTTTTGACATGCCTGAATTGGTTTGTAGATCAGCTAGTTCCCTATGATAGACTTCCTTTTGTATGATTTTTACTAATGTATTTTCGGCATCTTGCAATTCCCGCGAAGAAAGTGTTGTTACATAATTATCACATTGACGTTTCAATATCCGTTGTTTAAATCAATACCCATCCCATTGTTCGCTTCAGTCGCAAATATTTAGAAAATCTGTTTAGGTCAATAATATTTTCAACAGAAAATGTTAAATATACCCTTTTTTGTTCAGTCGAATCGTTTTCAACGTAGATCTTTTCCTGTGCTGGCCAGCTAGATTCATCATTCAATAAAAATTAGGGGCCTCTTGTCCAAATATTGTCCGGTTCGTATTTAATTTTTACTTTTGTTCTCTTGGCTTTATCGGCTGCATTTAGATCTGTTGGAACCCATCGCCAATCATTTTCATTTTTTGTTTCCAGTATTTCGTTTATACGGTGAGCCACGAATTGTTTATATTTTCGATGATCTGATTGCATCCAGGCTATAACAGTCTTTGAATCTGACCATAATACATATTTCTGCACGTTTACAGTATGACTTTCCAGTATCAGAGTCTTTAGTCTAGTACCTAAAACCGCTGCCTGGAGCTCTAATCGGGGAACAGACAACGTCTTTATTGGTGCACATATAGTTTTTTCCGCGACGAAAATTGTTTCGATAAGTCCATCAAGTATTATTCTCCAATAAGCAACGGCAGCAAAGGCTTGTTCACTAGCATCTACAAAAATATGCAATTCTATGTTAGCTTTAGATGACATAAAATTTTGAGAGTAACATCTGTTTAATTTAAACCTCTTTACATTTCCCAATTTTAAAAACGAATAAATAATTCTTCTGAGATCAAATCATTCCAGTGAATGCCTGACCGCCAGACATCCTGAATCAATATTTTTCCATGAATCGTCAGGTCGGCTAACATACCTAATGGATCGTAAATAGACATGACCAAGCTAAGAAGCTGCCCCTTGGTTGGACAATTTTCAGCCTTAAGTATGCTTTGGTGTACGCGATTCATCTTTAAATCAAATGTAAATTGGTCTGTGTCGTTGTACCAATACATGCCCAATACTTTATCGACAGCCTTCTTATCCATACTCACTGGCAAATTATCAGTTTTCTTTTTCTCTTCCTTATTCAATTTGTTCTGTACCCACTTCGAGTTTGACACAAAACCTCTTAGTTCAAAATTAGCTAATTTATGCACCCTTTTTACTTTAGAGCTTATATGGTATGCCTCTTGCTCAGATACAAAGCTAGCTACAAAATCGTCAACGTAATGATTATTTTGTTGCGTTAATTACTTCCTTTGAATTTGTACTGTTTTGCGCATTTATATTTTTCACATATTGAGCACAGCACGGAAAACAAGTGGCTCCGAATATCATGACCGTCATCTTATAAGTATCGACCTCTCTTGTTGTGTTACCATGTCTCCATAAAAACCGCAAGCAATCCTGATCTTCCTGTCGAACTCGCACCTGCAAGAACATTTCCTTGATATCTGCACAAACTACCACCGCTCCTTGTCGAAGTTGAAATAAAATTTGAGTCAATGGCGGATTTTCGTCGGGACCTTTTAGTAATCTTGAGTTCTTCGATTGAGGCTGCTGCTTCGAATACTAGTCGTAACTTTCCTGGTTTGTTGACATTGTAAACGCCGAAATGAGGTAGATACCATGTCTTAGAACTGGTTACACAAGCTTGTTTTTTTGTCATTTTGACAGCATATCCCTTCTTCACAAAGTCCATAGTGGCGTCGTCATAGGTTTATACGCTATTTGAGCGAATAATTTTATTCTCTATTAACTGGAGTCTTTTCAATGCCATACTGTAACTGTTAGGAAGATTTAATGCCTCTTTTGTCCATAACAATCCGGTTTCATATTCTCCTTCTAATTTTACGGTTGTGTTTCGAAGTATCTCTTCAGCTCGAATTATATCAGCGGACTATACAGACTTAATAAACGGCCGTACCCCAAAATTCTCAGTTGTGAAATAATCTGCAATCAGATCGTGCATTTCCCTGTTCATTTGATCCTCCAAAGAATTCGCATGAAATACTGATGTTACTAACGGGCTTGTATTAGATTGGTTTGCTCTTGATCCAAAAATCACCCATCCCAAAAAAGTTTTTGATGCCACTAGTCTTGGTCCGATATCAACGCTTCTTATAGTTTTGACCAGGTGGGTATTATCTATACCGATCAGTATTGTTGGTTTGGCATCTGTGTAACTTGCTATTGGGAGGTTCGCTACTCGAATGTTTCATGATCCATTGATTGTAGAGGTAATTCCAGATCAGGGATTGTAGTGCCTTTTAACTGTAACCAATTTTTATTTCCATTAATACCTCTTATTTTTAGAAGACATACTGTCGTATTCAAGGTAATGGCATGATTCTTAATCCAATTTAATGTTAACCGATCCGAGTTTTCTATGACCCCTAGCTTTTTAGCTAAATTTTCGTTAATTAACGTGTCATTGGATCCCTCGTCTAAAAACGCGAATGTTTCAACTAATGTATTCTGTGGATCCATTATTTCGACTGGTACTTTAACTAAGAACCTTTTCATAGTAGATTTGACTGTATGCGTAGCTGCTTCTTCTGCTTTATCTTCTTTTATCATCTGTCCCTTAGGCTTGTGTAATGATTTGTGATGTAAACTCTTGCAGCCGCTGATGTTACATCTTCGTTTGAACTTACAGCTAAAACAAACTCCTAATTTCTTGACCAAGTTCTATTTCTCGTTTACATCAGCTTTTACATATACATCGCCTTCGGACAGAGAGTGGTCGCCTTTACATTCGGTGCAAACCTTTGTTTATTTCTCATCTTTCTTTTGTTTGCATTACCACTGTTTGTTTGCATTACCAGTTTTAGATTGTGACGATGATCACCTTTTGAAGTGGACCTGTTTGAAGTTGTCATTAATGTTACCTTCGCAATCGTTCTTGCTATACTATTTAACCAATTACTAAAATGCATCAAATTGGCGTATGGATGTATTTGGGATAAAAACTCTTGCCATGACATTGACATTGGCATTGATCCAGCATCGATGGATTTTGCAAATGTAATACTGCTTCTTAAGATTGCAAAAATATAACCAAGTTTTTTACTTTCGTGGCAAATGGAACCATCCTTTCTACAGTTTTCTCTGAATGTCCAAATTTTTTTTAGCTTTCGCGTGCGGGTGAAATTTTAAGCCCATGGGCTGAGTTGGGTTGGATGTAACATTTCGGCCCATGCCCACCTCTAGTACATATCTACTATGAGAGCAACTACGAAGTTGCTACGAGAGCGACTACGAAACTGCTACGGGAGCAACCGAAAAGGAAATGCTCTAAACTACAAATAGCGTATCGAAAATTTTTTGCTCTTGCTATTGCTCTGTGCTTTGACGATGTATGCTACGGAGCAGAGCAGAAGAGCAATCGTTTTCCGTTTGTGCTCTCTGCTATGCTACGTAGCCTTTCGAAATCAGAGCAGTAGCGGGAGCAAAAAAAAAAACAACTCCGACGTAGCATAGCATTTTCAATCCCTGGCACCAACATCGGTAGCACCCTGTGTGCCGCCAAAAGCATGCGAAGCGCCCATTATAGCTCCATGACGTTGTGCACCGTCCAAATATGCAGCACCCTGTGTGCCGCCCAAAGCATGCGGAGCGCCCATTATGGCTCCATGACGTGGTGCACCGTCTAAATATGCAGCACCCTGTGTGTCGCCCAAAGCATGCGGAGCGCCCATTATGGCTCCATGACGTTGTGCATCGTCCAAATTTGCAGCATCCTGTGTGCCGCCCAAAGCATGCGTCTTCTCTAATTCTGAAATACAGTCAGTTATAGATTTAGTAGCAATTTTTAGGTGATGAATTTCTTGTATCTGTTGTTCTTTTCCATTGTGGATAGCTTCAATTTTTGAACCTTGTGATGCATATCTCACTCCCACTCACTCTCTCCCACGGTAGACTCGTTTACCGCGGATTTCGGCGTTTCCATCGCGTCCATGTCTCCCGCGCGTTTTCATTTTATTGCTCATATTTTCACACTTATTGTTAATCTCGACACCATCAAAGCACTTTTACATATTATATAAGTTAAAATAAAGAATGTTAACGTCAAGAATGTCTTGACCACGCTTTACTTTAACGCCCAAAAGTTTTACCGATACAAAAATAGAACATTTAGCACGAATTGACTTTAAACTTATTTATTAGAAACTGAGTACAGATTATAATGGTGGTTCTTAAGAACAACAAATTATAAAGTTTATCAATATATATATATTACGCCCTAAGGCCCATGGCGTCGAGCGTCGTTTTGTGCTAATTATCGATAAGTCAGGGTTGCATTCAAGTCGATACATACTTAATTTGAAGGGAAAACGATAAGGGCTACCTAACTTCAGGGCTCGGCTACAACATACCGCCTTTACAACAATGATTTTTACTCGAAAGTGCGTCCGACACGTAGTGCTGGAGCTCCAGCAAGGAGTCCATAGTACTGTGTTTGGGCTTAAAGCCGACCTGATTTAGACTTATGAAGTTATTTTTTGTAATATACCACATAAGTCTACGAGCTATTATCTTTTCACATATTTTGCTTATTTCACCGGAAGGTTTGTTGGGCTTAGGTATTGGCAGAGTAGTTGCTGATTTCCATACATGAGGATAGTTTCCATCGTTAAAGATACAATTGTAAGTCCCAAGAAGCTTTGACTTCGCAGAGGGTGGGTGGTGTTTAATCATTGGATATGATATACAGTCGTGCCCTGGAGTCTTTTCCTTAGCTGTTTGCAACGCGGTTTCAAGTTCTGGTTCCAATTCAATTTGTTTAGCTGATATTGAAATACTAGTAGGGTTGTATATAAAGTCGAGAAAAAGATTTTTGTTTCGAATGTACTGAACATCAAAATTACTATCTTGTGAATATGCAGACCAATTTTTAGCAAATTCATTTGCAATATCAGAAGGTGAGGTCAGTAACTGGTTTTTTCGCTTAGCTGCTTTAACCGACCGTTTGAAACTGGCATTGGGTTTTTTTATAGGCTAACAAATTGGAATCAGACATCTTATATTTAAATAACTGCCACATATGTTGTTTTGTATCTCGAAGCCCCTGAAGGATATTATTCCACCAGCAAATTTTTCTTTTAAATGTGGTTTAGTCTGTGGTATTGCGATATTAACGGCCATTCTGATGGCTTTTGTTAGTGGAGCAACTTGCAATTGTATGTTGGAGTGGGGGGCCCAATGACAATGTCGATCACAAGATAAAGCAAAAATGTCCCAATTTGCTATGTTGGGTTTTGTATATAGGGCAGAATTTAGTGTTTTGGAAATGAGCCTGTCGGAGAATGTTGGTAATAATTGCAAAATGATACCTACCGTGCAGGTTATCTACAACTGACCATTTACAGAAAGGGTAGAGCGAAGGAGAGATAAATGCCAGATCAATATCCCCAGGCAAAGCTTCAGGCATTAAAATCCCCTACTAGCATGATTGGGGGTTTATCCACTTAAAATTTCCGCGCAGTTAGCTGGTAGAAATGGGTTGATTAGTTGGGATATATGAATTCGCAATTGTTAATGCATGCTGCATCGTTTTTGCAGTGTTTTTGTGTGTGATCGAGTTTCTGGCAATATTTGCAGCGCATGGGGCTGGGAAGGTATTCCGAAATTTTAACTCAGTGCCAACAGATTTCAATCTTTGTTGGTAGGTTAAACAGATCGAAGGTTAAAAGGACAACACCGCTGGGCATAGAGACACCTTCAGTTTGAATTTATAAACCGATGTGACTTTTTGAGTGCTTAGCTCTTTAACAATTTCATCCTCAGGAATGTTATTTAGGTATGGGGCATAGATGCTTCCTTTAACTGAATTCAGAACTCCATTAAGTTTTCATTCTATTTGGCACAAGCCGGGGAGTACAGAGGTTTTAATAAACTTGTTTGCATCTTCGTTAGAACTAGTAGAAGTAGACTGTTGTCTTTAAAGTTGGAGATTGAAATTATATTTTTATTAATCAATTTGAGTGCTTTGTGCACAGCAAAACATGAATATTTGGTGATTGGTTTTTCACTTTCTATGGCAGAGAGAACTATGGGCGATTTTTTGAGGCTGTCGCCGTTTTTTAAGCGGGGGCTATCGGACAGAATACTGAACCGATTCCCCTCCGCCTTGGGTGGTCCGGGGGCCATTGTGATACCTACCTTTGTTGAGCTACTTTCTCATTCGTGGGACCATGCATTAAAGTCTCCAGCAATAATGACTTATCTTTTACCGATTGCGTGCGCTGCGAGGTTGTCGCGTCTACGTTCAAACTCTTCCCAACTTAGGCTAGATGGTAGGTAGCAGCTGTATAGCCAAATATCACCTAGTTTTGCGCACACATAGCCGTCAAAAGAGTATACCGACTTTGCGTCCGGCGCTCTGTTACTACAGGCCCATATGGCTGCCTTAGATGTTCTATCAGCAGTCCAAAAACACCCAGTTTACGCCGCCTCGCAGTGATAAAAATTTAGTTGTAAAATCTTCATTCAATTCTTGCTGGAAACATCCTCTCCTGTGGTTACCAGTGGGCAACGGCGACTACTAGTGTAGTGGCTCGCATCCGTGCGTTTTGCGTCTACGCAGTTGAAGCAAACTGGCTTATTGTTGCAAGTGGCTGCTTTATGATCGGTCTTTGGCACTAGTGCAATTCTCCGCTTTGTGGCCGAAGTATAGGCACTTGTAGCATCTTTTTTGAACCTGCCTCTCTCAATTCGGATACACGTCCCAGCCAACTTCTATAGAGCCTTCTCTTAGTAGTGTGGCTGCTATAGTACGCGGCATGCTTAAGATGGCCATCTGTTTGCCTCTAAAATGTCGCAAATATGTCAAAATGGCAATCCCACGTACATACTCAATTTGGTGGGATCGTGCCAGTATCAAAGGTATCAGAGGGCCGCGGCTAACTTCTCTCGCGTCAAAGTTTGTATACCCTTACAACTTTTTTGGTAACTCTATCCTTACCTATAGCCATCAAAGTAGAAAAACGTTTAAGATAAAAAGGCTAAAGTTTGCCAAAGAATGGCCTACAATCTTAGCATAGGAAATAACGAAGTTATTTACAAAAGTCACTGTTTTGGACCGATCGTTCCTATGGGAGCTATATGATATAGTTACCCGATCTTTATCAAATTTGGCACAGTTATTAACAGATATATTAAACTAGCAAATGTTTAATTTGAAAGCAATCAAAAGTAACGAAGTTATTGACAAAAGTCACTGTTTTCAAAAGATCGTACCTATGGGAGCTATATGATATAGTCACCCGATCTTAATCAAATTTGGCATAGTCGTTTATATGTGGAATAAACTCACCAATATTAAATTTTATCGACAATAGCTAAGAAAATAAGGAAGTTATTGAGAAAAGTCACTGTTCGTGACTTTGGCGTTTGTATGGGAGCTATATGATATAGTGGTTCGATCTGGCGAAATCCAAGATATACAACCCCTGCAGTACATACAAGCCTACATGCAAAATTTCCACTCTGTAGCTCTAACGGTCTAGGAGGAGTTTGCGTTGATCCAGACGGACGGACGGACGGATATGGCTATTTGAACTCGTCTCGTCATGCTGATTAAGAATATATATACTTTATATGGTCGGAGATGCTTCCTTCTATGCGTTGCACACTTCTGACCAAAATTAATATACCCTCTTTGCAAGGGTATAAAAATAGTGGAGAAAAGATTACATTGGAACAAGTCAGTAGTCAAGTAAAGGTAGTGATTTTTAAAATTGTCCACCTTATAAAAAGGCTAGAAGTTAGAAGTTGTGAGACATTAGGCGATATAAGTAATATGCAATATAAAGTATAACCAGAGGGCCGGGGCTAACTTTGACCCCGTCAAAGTTTGTATACCCTTGCAAGTTTTTTGTGTAAAAGGTCTAATGCTTGCGAAAGAACGGCTTAGAAAATAACGAAGTTATTGATCAAAGTCACTGTTCACCACCGATTGTTCCTATGGGAGCTATATGATATAGTCGCCCGATCTTAATCAAATTTGGCACAGTCATTAATAGATATGCTAAACTGAGAAATATAAATTTTTATGACAATTGCGTCAAAAGTAACGAAGTTATTGACAAAAGTCACTGTTTTCGAAAGATCGTTCCTATGGGAGCTATATGATATAGTCACCCGATCTTAATCAAATTTGGCATAGTCGTTTATATGTGTAATTAACTCACCAATATTAAATTTCACGATAATAGCTCAGAAAATACCGAAGTTATTAAGAAAAGTCACTGTTCGTGACTTTGTCATTTGTATGGGAGCTATATGATATAGTGATCCGATCCGGCTGAATCCGAGATATACAACGCCTGCAGTATATACAAGCCTACATGCAAAATTGAAGCTCTTACGGTCTAGGAGGAGTTTGCGTTGATCCAGACGGACGGACGGACGGACATGGCTATTTGAACTCGTCTCGTCGTGCTGATCAAGAATATATATACTTTATATGGTCGGAGATGCTTCCTTCTATGCGTTGCACACTTCTGACCAAAATTAATATACCCTTTTTGCAAGGGTATAAAAACTAGTAGAAGCTAACTTAGTAAGCCATACGGAAGAATAGGAAGTCAGTTGCAGTTAAAGGAACATCATATTGAATTACTAGGGGTTAACTTCCATTATGTAACTGGTCATGCTAGTTATTTTACTAATTATAATATTAATAATAATTTGTAAACGAAACAAAAATATAAAACAAAATTCAGTCATAAAAAATAATATGTCAAGTATTGCTTAAAACCAAACAAACATCCATCCACAGTCTTTGAAAATTATCACAACTGCGCCATATTAAGTTACCAACGCTGAGCATGAAATATAAATAATTTGAAACTGGCATTGGGTTTTTTATAGGCTAACAAATTGGAATCAGACATCTTATATTTAAATAACTGCCACATATGTTGTTTTGTATCTCGAAGCCCCTGAAGGATATTATTCCACCAGCAAATTTTTCTTTTAAATGTATGCGGTTTAGTCTGTGGTATTGCGATATTAACGGCCATTCTGATGGCTTTTGTTAGTGGAGCAACTTGCAATTGTATGTTGGAGTGGGGGGCCCAATGACAATGTCGATCACAAGATAAAGCAAAAATGTCCCAATTTGCTAGGTTGGGTTTTGTATTTAGGGCAGAATTTAGTGTTTTGGAAATGAGCCTGTCGGAGAATGTTGGTAATAATTGCAAAATGATCACTACCGTGCAGGTCATCTACAACTGACCATTTACAGAAAGGGTAGAGCGAAGGAGAGATAAATGCCAGATCAATATCCCCAGGCAAAGCTTCAGGCATTAAAATCCCCTACTAGCATGATTGGGGGTTTATCCACTTAAAATTTCCGCGTAGTTGGCTGGTAGAAATGGGTTGATTAGTTGGGATATATGAATTCGCAATTGTTAATGCATGCTGCATCGTTTTTGCAGTGTTTTTGTGTGTGATCGAGTTTCTGGCAATATTTGCAGCGCATGGGGCTGGGAAGGTATTCCGAAATTTTAACTCAGTGCCAACAGATTTCAATCTTTGTTGGTAGGTTAAACAGATCGAAGGTTAAAAGGACAACACCGCTGGGCATAGAGACACCTTCAGTTTGAATTTATAAACCGATGTGACTTTTTGAGTGCTTAGCTCTTTAACAATTTCATCCTCAGGAATGTTATGTAGGTATGGGGCATAGATGCTTTGTGCACAGCAAAACATGAATATTTGGTGATTGGTTTTTCACTTTCTATGGCAGAGAGAACTATGGGCGATTTTTTGAGGCTGTCGCCGTTTTTTAAGCGGGGGGCTATCGGACAGAATACTGAACCGATTCCCCTCCGCCTTGGGTGGTCCGGGGGCCATTGTGATACCTAAAGTCTTACGATTTTAACTAAAGGGAAAAAATTACCCACGTGCAGAAACACACAAAAAGTTCGTTGGTCGAATATTTGTTTTGCTCACAAAGCGAAAGAGAATAAAAGAAGATATTGAAGAACGTTGAATTAGCTACTGACGTCTGCTCGCGATGAGTGTTAGTCGGCGACTGTAGTGCGTTTTGGTTCACGGCGTCTATTGGCAAACTCATCCCCGACATGTGAAGAGCTGATACTGCCACGCGCTTTTTGATAGACCCGTGCACGCAAGCATCTTTTCCTGGCCTCGGCGATATCATTGCTCCACCAGTGGATGATGCCTGATATAAGCCCTGCGGATGGGAATGCTGCAATCGCGAGCTGCAACTTCAGATTTCATGATCATTTCTGCATGTTTGTTGGCAACTCCAACTAGTTTTCGAATCACTAGTGATGATGCGAAAATTTCTGGGTTTAATGCGTCACTTCTGTATTTTTTACGTTTTTCTTGCACAGCTTCTTGCTAAGCTCGACTGCCAATATTACAAATAATGGCCATGTGATCGCTGGCAGTGTAATGGCTGCTTAGCTCCCACTGTATATCGCTTGCAATCTGGCTGCTAGCAAAAGTCACATCAATGACTGACCCTTAGTCCGCTCTTCTAAAAGTGTAGGTTGTACCTGTATTTAGTATTGCCATATCTAATATAGCAAAAGCTTCAAGCAGACTGCGTCCTCGCGCATTTGTTGAGCTACTTTCTCATTCGTGGGACCATGCATTAAAGTCTCCAGCAATAATGACTTATCTTTTACCGATTGCGTGCGCTGCGAGTTTGTCGAGTCTACGCTCAAACTCTTCCCAACTTAGGCTAGATGGTAGGTAGCAGCTGTATAGCCAAATATCACCTAGTTTTGCGCACACATAGCCGTCAAAAGAGTATACCGACTTTGCGTCCGGCGCTCTGTTACTACAGGCCCATATGGCTGCCTTAGATGTTCTATCAGCAGTCCAAAAACACCCAGTTTGCGCCGCCTCGCAGTGATAAAAATTTAGTTGTAAAATCTTCATTCAATTCTTGCTGGAAACTTCCTCTCCTGTGGTTACCAGTGGGCAACGGCGACTACTAGTGTAGTGGCTCGCATCCGTGCGTTTTGCGTCTACGCAGTTGAAGCAAACTGGCTTATTGTTGCAAGTGGCTGCTTTATGATCGGTCTTTGGCACTAGTGCAATTCTCCGCTTTGTGGCCGAAGTATAGGCACTTGTAGCATCTTTTTTGAACCTGCCTCTCTCAATTCGGATACACGTCCCAGCCAACTTCTATAGAGCCTTCTCTTAGTAGTGTGGCTGCTATAGTACGCGGCATGCTTAAGATGGCCATCTGTTTGCCTCTAAAATGTCGCAAATATGTCAAAATGGCAATCCCACGTACATACTCAATTTGGTGGGATCGTGCCAGTATCAAAGGGAAATAAGTAGTGGCAACAACAATATATGTCGTAGGTTTTGAACAGTTTTGAGAGAACAAGGAATATAAGGATAAAGACAACATCACAACTCAAAACAACGTTAAAAAAAAATCACCATTTGTAAGATGGGGTAAAAGAAATAATTTTTCAAAGTAAAAAAGAAATAGAGCAAATTTTTTGTTCTTGCGCAGGACCTCACTTTGGAGGTAAATTAAAAACTGAGGAAGAAAAAGTATATATCTTAGGTCCAGCAAAAATGAGAATATTCAGATGGCAATGATTTAATCAGATAATGATTATCGAAAACATATTGTTAAGATAGATTCCAATAATAAATTGTCAAAATATGTATTACAAAACAGGCAGATATGGCAAAATATTCATAAAAGGACCACATTTAATGATAACCAAAATAACCACTCAAATTTCAGCCATCAGCAATATTTAACCAGAGGGCCGCGGCTAACTTCTCTCGCGTCAAAGTTTGTATACCCTTACAACTTTTTTGGTAACTCTATCCTTACCTATAGCCATCAAAGTAGAAAAACGTTTAAGCTAAAAAGGCTAAAGTTTGCCAAAGAATGGCCTACAATCTTAGCATAGGAAATAACGAAGTTATTTACAAAAGTCACTGTTTTGGACCGATCGTTCCTATGGGAGCTATATGATATAGTTACCCGATCTTTATCAAATTTGGCACAGTTATTAACAGATATATTAAACTAGCAAATGTTTAATTTGAAAGCAATCAAAAGTAACGAAGTTATTGACAAAAGTCACTGTTTTCAAAAGATCGTACCTATGGGAGCTATATGATATAGTCACCCGATCTTAATCAAATTTGGCATAGTCGTTTATATGTGGAATAAACTCACCAATATTAAATTTTATCGACAATAGCTAAGAAAATAAGGAAGTTATTGAGAAAAGTCACTGTTCGTGACTTTGGCGTTTGTATGGGAGCTATATGATATAGTGGTTCGATCTGGCGAAATCCAAGATATACAACCCCTGCAGTACATACAAGCCTACATGCAAAATTTCCACTCTGTAGCTCTAACGGTCTAGGAGGAGTTTGCGTTGATCCAGACGGACGGACGGACGGATATGGCTATTTGAACTCGTCTCGTCATGCTGATTAAGAATATATATACTTTATATGGTCGGAGATGCTTCCTTCTATGCGTTGCACACTTCTGACCAAAATTAATATACCCTCTTTGCAAGGGTATAAAAATAGTGGAGAAAAGATTACATTGGAACAAGTCAGTAGTCAAGTAAAGGTAGTGATTTTTAAAATTGTCCACCTTATAAAAAGGCTAGAAGTTAGAAGTTGTGAGACATTAGGCGATATAAGTAATATGCAATATAAAGTATAACCAGAGGGCCGGGGCTAACTTTGACCCCGTCAAAGTTTGTATACCCTTGCAAGTTTTTTGTGTAAAAGGTCTAATGCTTGCGAAAGAACGGCTTAGAAAATAACGAAGTTATTGATCAAAGTCACTGTTCACCACCGATTGTTCCTATGGGAGCTATATGATATAGTCGCCCGATCTTAATCAAATTTGGCACAGTCATTAATAGATATGCTAAACTGAGAAATATAAATTTTTATGACAATTGCGTCAAAAGTAACGAAGTTATTGACAAAAGTCACTGTTTTCGAAAGATCGTTCCTATGGGAGCTATATGATATAGTCACCCGATCTTAATCAAATTTGGCATAGTCGTTTATATGTGTAATTAACTCACCAATATTAAATTTCACGATAATAGCTCAGAAAATACCGAAGTTATTAAGAAAAGTCACTGTTCGTGACTTTGTCATTTGTATGGGAGCTATATGATATAGTGATCCGATCCGGCTGAATCCGAGATATACAACGCCTGCAGTATATACAAGCCTACATGCAAAATTTCAGCTCTGTAGCTCTTACGGTCTAGGAGGAGTTTGCGTTGATCCAGACGGACGGACGGACGGACATGGCTATTTGAACTCGTCTCGTCGTGCTGATCAAGAATATATATACTTTATATGGTCGGAGATGCTTCCTTCTATGCGTTGCACACTTCTGACCAAAATTAATATACCCTTTTTGCAAGGGTATAAAAACTAGTAGAAGCTAACTTAGTAAGCCATACGGAAGAATAGGAAGTCAGTTGCAGTTAAAGGAACATCATATTGAATTACTAGGGGTTAACTTCCATTATGTAACTGGTCATGCTAGTTATTTTACTAATTATAATATTAATAATAATTTGTAAACGAAACAAAAATATAAAACAAAATTCAGTCATAAAAAATAATATGTCAAGTATTGCTTAAAACCAAACAAACATCCATCCACAGTCTTTGAAAATTATCACAACTGCGCCATATTAAGTTACCAACGCTGAGCATGAAATATAAATAATTTGAAACTGGCATTGGGTTTTTTATAGGCTAACAAATTGGAATCAGACATCTTATATTTAAATAACTGCCACATATGTTGTTTTGTATCTCGAAGCCCCTGAAGGATATTATTCCACCAGCAAATTTTTCTTTTAAATGTATGCGGTTTAGTCTGTGGTATTGCGATATTAACGGCCATTCTGATGGCTTTTGTTAGTGGAGCAACTTGCAATTGTATGTTGGAGTGGGGGGCCCAATGACAATGTCGATCACAAGATAAAGCAAAAATGTCCCAATTTGCTAGGTTGGGTTTTGTATTTAGGGCAGAATTTAGTGTTTTGGAAATGAGCCTGTCGGAGAATGTTGGTAATAATTGCAAAATGATCACTACCGTGCAGGTCATCTACAACTGACCATTTACAGAAAGGGTAGAGCGAAGGAGAGATAAATGCCAGATCAATATCCCCAGGCAAAGCTTCAGGCATTAAAATCCCCTACTAGCATGATTGGGGGTTTATCCACTTAAAATTTCCGCGTAGTTGGCTGGTAGAAATGGGTTGATTAGTTGGGATATATGAATTCGCAATTGTTAATGCATGCTGCATCGTTTTTGCAGTGTTTTTGTGTGTGATCGAGTTTCTGGCAATATTTGCAGCGCATGGGGCTGGGAAGGTATTCCGAAATTTTAACTCAGTGCCAACAGATTTCAATCTTTGTTGGTAGGTTAAACAGATCGAAGGTTAAAAGGACAACACCGCTGGGCATAGAGACACCTTCAGTTTGAATTTATAAACCGATGTGACTTTTTGAGTGCTTAGCTCTTTAACAATTTCATCCTCAGGAATGTTATTTAGGTATGGGGCATAGATGCTTCCTTTAACTGAATTCAGAACTCCATTAAGTTTTCATTCTATTTGGCACAAGCCGGGGAGTACAGAGGTTTTAATAAACTTGTTTGCATCTTCGTTAGAACTAGTAGAAGTAGACTGTTGTCTTTAAAGTTGGAGATTGAAATTATATTTTTATTAATCAATTTGAGTGCTTTGTGCACAGCAAAACATGAATATTTGGTGATTGGTTTTTCACTTTCTATGGCAGAGAGAACTATGGGCGATTTTTTGAGGCTGTCGCCGTTTTTTAAGCGGGGGGCTATCGGACAGAATACTGAACCGATTCCCCTCCGCCTTGGGTGGTCCGGGGGCCATTGTGATACCTACCTTTGTTGAGCTACTTTCTCATTCGTGGGACCATGCATTAAAGTCTCCAGCAATAATGACTTATCTTTTACCGATTGCGTGCGCTGCGAGGTTGTCGCGTCTACGTTCAAACTCTTCCCAACTTAGGCTAGATGGTAGGTAGCAGCTGTATAGCCAAATATCACCTAGTTTTGCGCACACATAGCCGTCAAAAGAGTATACCGACTTTGCGTCCGGCGCTCTGTTACTACAGGCCCATATGGCTGCCTTAGATGTTCTATCAGCAGTCCAAAAACACCCAGTTTACGCCGCCTCGCAGTGATAAAAATTTAGTTGTAAAATCTTCATTCAATTCTTGCTGGAAACATCCTCTCCTGTGGTTACCAGTGGGCAACGGCGACTACTAGTGTAGTGGCTCGCATCCGTGCGTTTTGCGTCTACGCAGTTGAAGCAAACTGGCTTATTGTTGCAAGTGGCTGCTTTATGATCGGTCTTTGGCACTAGTGCAATTCTCCGCTTTGTGGCCGAAGTATAGGCACTTGTAGCATCTTTTTTGAACCTGCCTCTCTCAATTCGGATACACGTCCCAGCCAACTTCTATAGAGCCTTCTCTTAGTAGTGTGGCTGCTATAGTACGCGGCATGCTTAAGATGGCCATCTGTTTGCCTCTAAAATGTCGCAAATATGTCAAAATGGCAATCCCACGTACATACTCAATTTGGTGGGATCGTGCCAGTATCAAAGGGAAATAAGTAGTGGCAACAACAATATATGTCGTAGGTTTTGAACAGTTTTGAGAGAGCGAGGAAAATAAGGATAAAGACAACATCACAACTCAAAACAACGTTAAAAAAAAAATCACCATTTGTAAGATGGGGTAAAAGAAATAATTTTTCAAAGTAAAAAAGAAATATAGCAAATTTTTTGTTCTTGCGCAGGACCTCACTTTGGAGGTAAATTAAAAACTGAGGAAGAAAAAGTATATATCTTAGGTCCAGCAAAAATGAGAATATTCAGATGGCAATGATTTAATCAGATAATGATTATCGAAAACATATTGTTAAGATAGATTCCAATAATAAATTGTCAGAATATGTATTACATTACATGTATCACATTTAATGATAACCAAAATAACCACTCAAATTTCAGCCATCAGCAATATTTAACCAGAGGGCCGCGGCTAACTTCTCTCGCGTCAAAGTTTGTATACCCTTACAACTTTTTTGGTAACTCTATCCTTACCTATAGCCATCAAAGTAGAAAAACGTTTAAGATAAAAAGGCTAAAGTTTGCCAAAGAATGGCCTACAATCTTAGCATAGGAAATAACGAAGTTATTTACAAAAGTCACTGTTTTGGACCGATCGTTCCTATGGGAGCTATATGATATAGTTACCCGATCTTTATCAAATTTGGCACAGTTATTAACAGATATATTAAACTAGCAAATGTTTAATTTGAAAGCAATCGCGTCAAAAGTAACGAAGTTATTGACAAAAGTCACTGTTTTCAAAAGATCGTACCTATGGGAGCTATATGATATAGTCACCCGATCTTAATCAAATTTGGCATAGTCGTTTATATGTGGAATAAACTCACCAATATTAAATTTTATCGACAATAGCTAAGAAAATAAGGAAGTTATTGAGAAAAGTCACTGTTCGTGACTTTGGCGTTTGTATGGGAGCTATATGATATAGTGGTTCGATCTGGCGAAATCCAAGATATACAACCCCTGCAGTACATACAAGCCTACATGCAAAATTTCCACTCTGTAGCTCTAACGGTCTAGGAGGAGTTTGCGTTGATCCAGACGGACGGACGGACGGATATGGCTATTTGAACTCGTCTCGTCATGCTGATTAAGAATATATATACTTTATATGGTCGGAGATGCTTCCTTCTATGCGTTGCACACTTCTGACCAAAATTAATATACCCTCTTTGCAAGGGTATAAAAATAGTGGAGAAAAGATTACATTGGAACAAGTCAGTAGTCAAGTAAAGGTAGTGATTTTTAAAATTGTCCACCTTATAAAAAGGCTAGAAGTTAGAAGTTGTGAGACATTAGGCGATATAAGTAATATGCAATATAAATTATAAAAACTAGTAGAAGCTAAATTAGTAAGCCATACGGAAGAATAGGAAGTCAATTGCAGTTAAAGGAACATCATATTGAATTACCAGGGGTTAACTTCCATTATGTAACTGGTCATGCTAGTTATTTTACTAATTATAATATTAATAATAATTTGTAAACGAAACAAAAATATAAAACAAAATTCAGTCATAAAAAATAATATGTCAAGTATTGCTTAAAACCAAACAAACATCCATCCACAGTCTTTGAAAAACACTTAAAATTATCACAACTGCGCCATATTAAGTTACCAACGCTGAGCATGAAATATAAATAATTTTCAACCTCCGAAAAACGTGGCTCATTAGAATAAGTAATTTTAAGTAATTTTTATACCCTTGCAAAAAGGGTATATTAATTTTGGTCAGAAGTGTGCAACGCATAGAAGGAAGCATTTCCGACCATATAAAGTATATATATTCTTGATCTGCATGACGAGACGAGTTCATATAGCCATGTCCGTCCGTCCGTCAGTCTGTCCGTCCGTCTGGATCAACGCAAACTTCTCCTAGACCGTAAATTTTGCATGTAAGCTTGTATATACTGCAGGCGTTGTATATCTCGGATTCAGCCGGATCGGATCACTATATCATATAGCTCCCATACAAATGACAAAGTCACGAACAGTGACTTTTCTTAATAACTTTGTTATTTTCTGAGCTATTGTCGTGAAATTTAATATTGGTGAGTTAATTACACATATAAACGACTGTGCCAAATTTGATCAAGATCGGGTGACTATTGTGTTCTTTTGTAAATAACTTCTTTATTTCCTATGCTAAGATTGTAGGCCGTTCTTTCGGAAACATTAGCCTTTTTAGCTTAAACGTTTTTCCACTTTTGATGGCTATAGGTAAGGAAAGAGTTACCAAAAATGTTGCAAGGGTATACAAACTTTGACGCGGTCGAAGTTAGCCCCGGCCCTCTGGTTTAAATTGTCGCCTCCTAGATTCTCAGATTTCACATGTATACACAACACTTTTGTAAATAAAATCAGTTCATATTTTAAATTCAACGAATGAAGATCGGGTTTTTATGCCATACACTCATAGGGTGAAATGAATTATAAAAGTCGCCAAAATGTATGTAACAGGCAGAAGGAAGCTTTTCCGACCCCATAAAGTACACATACATGTAAGATGGAGTTCTCAATTGCGCCGGCTTGATCGTCTTGCTGATCGGCAAGAATTTTAAAACGATTTTCGCTAAGGGGTGCTACTCGTTCATTTGGTTTGGTCATTTTCGGCGTATTGCCACTTTTTTTCTTTTGCGGGCTTAGCTTCCGCTCAGTTATTTTAATATATCTATCCATTCCAGTTTGGGCAGAAGTCGTTGGGGTTACTATTGTGGGTGACTCTGTGCGACTTGTCGTTGACGGCTTGAGGCAGGTCAATACTTCGGCAGACGTTGCAGTAGTTGCTGTCAACGAGCTGACGGTGCTGGTCGGTGCAATCGGTGACCCAGTTATCGATATTGATGGAGAAGCACACTGCTCTCTCAACGGTAAGTTGCTGTTGATTGCTGAGTGGCTGGCACTTTCGGTGTTATTGCTTACGTTAGCATTCAGTGGGGTCGGCGACACCACCGAAAAGTACGCGTTGTTGCGGTGAACCGAGAGTCGACGCTCACGTTGTTGTTGTACAATTAGTTCTTGTAGCTGTTGCTGGTGGGGATCGAGAGAGCTTGGGCCCGAATTGGTGGACATGGCTTTTGTAAAAATTACGCACTTTGTTGTTGCCACTTAGTATTAATTGCTATTAGAACAATACGTCCGCAATATGATTGTAAATAGGCGTCTCTGAGGCGACTGAGAGCCCTACACAAATTTTAGCAAACGCGGTCATTTTTTTTACACTCAATTGTTGCGGAGTGCATTAAAAAAATCTTATGTAAACGGCGGCAGTTGAATTAATCAATGGTTTTTTGAAATGATGGGCGATGAAATAGATCTAATTTTTGTCGGATTTTTATATCATTTGACGGGAAATTCAATTTACTTTCATACGTTAATCAAGAAAAAATATAATATAAAAAAATATAATATATAAAATATAATACCTACTATAATATTACACATGTCCAACTATATTATAATATAGATTTTCGACAGACCGGGCTAAACTATTGCGCAGATTTTGGGGGGCGCTTTTCGTTTAAACGCACCTGTAAAAAAAAGTCGAAAGCTGGCATGACAATAATTACGGGTCATCGTCTTAATACAACAATCAACAAGTAACTGAAAAAATTTCTTCATTAAATTTTTTAGGAGCCGAGAAAATCAAATTTAAATGAAGTAAGTCGACTCGCCGACTTGGGTATACCATACACCAGGTGAAACAAATATTTCAAATTTCGAAAACCAAATGTATGTCTATTAAATTGTTTTAACATGCTCATACCATATGCTAAGCGAGACTCACTCTACAAACACACGAGAACTCTTGCCCCTGCCACTAGCCAACGGCCAATTCTGCCCTTATGGATCGCGTGGCAAAATACGTTCATACGCATATTTTGCATGTTTCTAGTCCGATTTCAATTAAATTTGGTAGTTTGATAGAAATAGATAAGATTAATTAGTCTGCCAAATTTGATTGCAATAATTAAAAAATTGCAAGAGCCAATCGATTTTTTCTAAATTATGGAGGCGGAAATGGGCGTGGTAGCATATTAAAATATATATATTCGCGCATACTAAACCAGTATAAATACTAAATTTGGTGACTTTAGCTTTGTTAGTTTTCGAGAAAATCAGTTTTGTTTAATTTGCGGGGGCGGAAATGGGCGTGACAAAATTTTTAAATAGTCAATATCTGTGCGTCTATTAATCTAGCTTACATACCAAATTTAATGTCGGTAGCTTTCAAAGTTTTTAAGAAAATCTGTTTTATATAAATTCCGGGGGCGGAAGGGGACGTGGCAAAAAGTTGGAACAATTTTTTTCTGCGCGCTAACTACACGAGTACACAAATCAAATTTGATGTCTCTATCTGTTATACTTTTTGAGCAAAACAGTTTTATGTAAATTCTGGGGGTGTAAGAGGGCGTGGCCGAAATTCCAACTAACTCTATACATTTACATACCACACGAGTCTACATACCAAATTTGGTGGCTCTAGCTCTTATAGTCTCCGAGATCTGCGTGTTCATACAGATGGGCGGACGGACATGGCTAAATCGACTCGGTTGTTGATCTTGATCAAGAATATATATACTTTATGGGATCGGAGAAGCTTCCTTCTGCCTGTTACATACATTTTGGCGACTTTGATATACCATTTCACCCTAGGGGTGTATAGTATAAAAATATTAAAGAAGCTAACATCGGTTATGCCGAAGTTTATATACCCTTGCAGTCCTTGGCCATAATAATTTTACATGTTCAAAATTTGTTTTCTGCAATTCAATTCGTCAATATACAAACAAAACAATTTTACTCTTTATACTACAACTAGAAACCCTGCCACGCTGCGCTGTGCCCGCTTTTGAAAAATTAAAATTGCGACTATAATTTGAGATTTAATCTATCCTGTCTCCAAAGTTAGATCGAACTGCACATGGTGTGCGAATTTTATTATAATCGGTTAAGTGCTTAGGTGTCCATTGAGGACAAACATTGTTTTGCCATATAAATAATTTTCTACCTTTTTCTAGTGTAAATAAAAAATAGCTAGGCAAAACATTATTTATTATAATTTATATATTATTATAATTTATCCCTTAAAACAATATCAATATCTTAATGCTATAGCGTGAACAATATTTTTTGTTAGTCCATCTTTAGCTAACACTGGATGGTTTACCCACTCGAGAGCATCCCACGTATAATTGTCCGTATGAAAAACATGGTGTTATTCTGTGTATCTTCGAAAGGTAGTAATGATCCAATTCGATGGTAAATCTGTCCTTGTATCTACAAAATAAAAACCAGACAGTAGTAACTGGGTTATAAACACTTTTTCTGTGGGAGAGTAGAGTTCAGTATTAGCAAATATAATACATACCAATAGATAAAGTAAGTTATTCTTTAAATGCATTCTATGTAAGTACAAAAATAAATACCTTAAATGTCGGATTAAATCCTCCGTCTTCGATAATGTCTGCCCCAAATGATGTCATTTGGAAACAACTATTCTATTTGCAAGTGGCGTGATTCTTGTGTTTCGCCACAAAGCAATGAATACAATGGCCCATGTGACGGAGTCTGGCAGTTTCACTTTACCATTATGGCAGCATAATCCAGGCGTTTCTCCGGAAAACTTTAATGCACCACAATACTCGCAAACAACGTCCATTTGCCCAATGCAAACGCTAGGATGTAAGCTGAAATCATTGCTGCAATCGTATCGAAACGCTGCTAGATTTGAATCAGCTAAATATCTTGTTCTGCGTCGCAAGTTATCTATTTGTTGCGTTCTGTTGGTGAGAAGCACGAATTAATGCTCCTCTTCGTTAAATACTAACGCGGCGCCCTTCTCGTGTAATTTCTCCTTGTTCATCGGATAATTGACTCGCGATGTTCTGTTGCCTAATTGCATTACGGCTCCGCCGGGAAAGATTAGATCTTCTAGGACGTGGCATAATGATTAGATTGCTAATGGGTTTCGTTCGATAATATGGGTTACTAAACACTGCACAAAACACGATATTCGAATTTCTATTATTCGAAATTTTCCTTCAGTTTTCACATTGTATATTACATAGCACTACAATGACATTAAAACAACAGTTGACTTTATTTAAATAGACTGTTAGAAAACTTTTGTATAGGGAAAAGAAATTGGCTGTTTTAAGGGGTTTCCCGGCAATTATTTATTGTTTTTAAGATGTATTGTCCTATTCGGGGTAGAGACAAAAACAACAAATCAAAAACCATGAAAATTGGTTCAGCAGATCTCGAGTTATAAGTGGAATAACTAACACGACTTTCTTTTACATATATAGATTTGTTCTTCTTCTTCCCTCATTCCCAAAGCAAAGCAACGCACGCATACACATACAGTTTATGTAGCGTTGCGTCTGTGTGTGTATGCATGTACTCTGTTGATGACGAAAGACGTAGTTGACAGCAGGCAGCGCTGCCGGCAGAGCTGGGAGCAAAGCCGATTATTATATTGACTGTAACTTGTGTTATATTTATCCGATCACATCCAAATTTTGGGACCTGGTGTTTTATATCCAATGTTATCACGATACTCCAATTTTTATGAAAATGTTTCTTCTAGAGCTATATGATACAGTGGTCCAATCCTGATAAGTTTCATACTTAATCTGCTCCAGATAATAAAAAGCACAGAAAAAAAATTTCCCGATAGTTCTTAAGACGGCTGAGTAAAACGCATTCGCACGGACGGACAGACGGGCATGGCTATATCGACTCAGCTTCTCCTGCTGATCAAGAATATATATACTTTATGGGGAAATGTTTCCTTCAGTGCTTTACAAACATCTGATCAATTTTATAATACCCTCTGCAAGGGTATAAAAAGGGGGCTAACCCGCTGACCACCACTGTATATATATTCTTAATCAGCATCAACATCTGAGACGATCTAGCCATGTCTGTCCGTCCGTCCGTCCGTCCGTATGAACACCCAGATCTCGGAGACTATAAGAGCTAGAGCCACCAAATTTGGTATGTAGTCTCGTGTAGTATGTGCAGTTATGGCAAATTAAAAAAAACATTTTCCCAAACAGTATACTAACTAGAGACACCAAACTTGGTATGGTATATTGGTATATTTGCTTAGTAAATGGCACATTTTGTATGTGTACAAATTTTGCCAAGCCCCTTTCCGCCTCCGTAGTTGGTAAAAACTCGATTATCTCCCGTAATTTTTATACCCTTGCAGAAGGTATTATAAAATTGGTCAGATGTTTGTAACGCACAGAAGAAGACGTTTCCGACCCCATAAAGTATATATATTCTTGATCAGCATGAGAAGCTGAGTTGATATAGCCATGTCCGTCTGTCCGTCCGTCTGTGCGAATGCGTTTTACTCGACGTCTTAAGAGCTATCGGGCTGAAAACCATCAGGATCGGACCACTATATCATATAGCTCACGAAGAACTAGAAGAAACATTTTCAAAAAAATCGGAGTATGCTATGAAATTTACATATGTGATTGTAAAATAATTGTAAAATAGAGAGTAAAATCGTTTTGATGAAATATTGATGAATTGAGTTGCAGAAAACAAATTTTGAACATGTAAAATTATTATTACAAAGGACTGCAAGGGTATATAAACTTCGGCATAACCGATGTTAGCTTCTTTGATATTTTACCTCGTTCAATTAAATTTGGCACACTTAAATTTGATATTAATATCCAGCAAAATACCACTTTTGATCCAAATCGGGACTAAAAATAGCCAATGCATATAAAAGTTTTTCCATGAGGTCGGAGTTAGCATTTGACTGGTGGGGCGCTAGGGTGCTCATACGAGCACGAGCATACGCTTGAGTGGGCAAGATACTAAGATATGCTTGTAAAAAGCATGTGAACAGAGTATGTTAAAAATACGTAAATGCATTTGTTATTATAATTTTGAAATATTTGTTTTACTGGTGTATGGTATACATAAGTCGGCGAGACGACTTACTTTATTTTATTTCGTACACTATTTTGTGTTAAAACTTTTCAATATGCTATGAGATGGTGGTATACCGACTAAGATTATTATGATTGAAGAACTTTTCGGCGACACGGTTCAGTTTCATTTTTCTGAAAATCTATGCACTCACTTAAAACAGTTTCAATTCCTCTCACAAGCGAATACAAACTTAACGACGTCACAGACCTTGCATTCGTACTGCACTGATACGCTTTTTAGGAAGTTAAACAAATGCCAACGTTCGGTGTTTATAATTTTCTTTGCGTCACTGTCAGTAACTGAGTACTGACTTTGACACGTTTTCTGACTTAATTTAGGTTTATAGCTTTATATGTATTTATACTCACACGTATATATACGTATATTTTGTTGTCAGCAAAGGCCCTTTTAGATATCGACCAATGCAAAGTGACACGTGTTGCGGATGAAATACGCACGCAAAACTTCTTTGTAGTCAGTGACTTTTCTGGCTATGACGAGTCTATAGTCAATGTGTGTGTGTGTGTGTGTGTGTGTGTGTGTATGTGTGTGTGTGTGTGTGCAAATAACTGGATCTTCAAGAGTGAAATTGAATCAGCCTTTACCTCTTGAATGCGCCCTTAGGGGTGGTTCAGGGTTGGTTTTACGAGAGATGTAGACCTTGTTGTTTACTGTTCTCACGCATGTGACTTTTAAATGACGGATTGAAGTAGACAAATATTTGTACAAGAGCGCTGGTCGCTATACAACTCCTGTGCCCTTATTAGATAACGTTGATTATTTGAGGGGATGCGCACGCGCTCGATTATTGCTTTTTGATAATGTTAATTATATTCATAATACATTCATAGACTTTTTTAAACCAAAATGAGACATAACTGAAGAGCACGCGGCACGGTTTAGCATTTCGATAAGATGAAATGTATAAACAAATAAATTAACACAAATGTTTTGAAATGAAATACCACTACAAGGCGTACCTGTATAAATCGTTTATCAGATAACTGAGTTACATGAAAAAACCATAATGATACCCTGCATTTATAGAGTAAAACCGTGTTTGCATGAAATGTCAGCCAAATGTTCAGTCGACACTACAACGTTTACCGCCAACTCGATTATTTCTGTAGTATGGACGGTTACACATTTTTTAGAGTTCTGCGAATCTATTTTCATCATTAATTTTAAATGGTATCACGGTTTTTTCTTACAAGAATTTTTGTGAAATACTTTAAATGAAAGATGTTGTTTAATCGAAGAAGGAACCCTTTTCTTTCGACTCTAACTTTCAGGATCTTAATAACAGCAGACTAAGAGTCTCAGAAAGACCATCAAGCCCTTTTTCTATTTATTCAGGAGCTTTTGGGCCGAAATGTCAAAACTTCTTTTTTCTATCCATATTTAAACCCTTGCAAAATGCGTATATTCATTTTTGTCGCGATCAACGCGAGCTCCTCCTAGACTGTTTGTTTTAAACAATTTTGTATTTAAATGTTTACAAAATTACATCTATGGGTGCTATAAGCACTTAAAGATGAGACATTTTTAGTAAGTACGAACAAATGATAATTGTACCATGCACCCATTGGGTGAAATGGTATTAAAGTCGCCAAAATGTATGTAATAGGCAGAAGGAAGCTTCTCCGACCCCATAATGTAAATATATTATTGATCAGCAACAACGGCCGAGTCGATCTAGCCATGGCCGTCCGTCTGAATGAACACACCTAGATCTCGGAGACTAAAAGAAATAGAGCCACCAAATTTGTTATGTAGACTCGTGTAGTATGTAAATATATATAGTATACATAAAACTGATTTTCTTAAAAACTATAACAGAAAGAGACATTAAATTTAATTAAACCATACACTCATAGGGTGAAATGGTATATTAAAGTCGCCAAAACGTATGTAACAGGCAGGCAGGAAGCATCTCCGACCCCACAAAGTATATATATTCTTGATCAGGATCAACAACCGAGTCTATCTAGCCATGTCCGTCTGTCTGTATGAACACGCAGATCTCGGAGACTATAAGATCTAGAGCCACCAAATTTGGTATGCAGACTCGTGTGGTATGTAAATATATAGAGTTCATTGGAATTTCCACGCCCCCTTAAAAACATGCAAAATATACGTATGAACGTAGTTTACTCCGCGGTACATAAGGGCGGAATTAGCCGTTGGCTAGTGGCGGCGCTAGAGTGCTCGTTTGTTTGTAGAGTGAGCGAGATAGCATATGGTATGAGGTATGTTAAAAAAATTTAGGTTTTAGAAATTTTAAATATTTGTTTTGGTATAGTCGGCGAGTTGACTTACTTGCTTCATTTTTTTTAATTTGGCTACGCCCACTTTTGCCTCCGCAAATCAAATAAAACTCATTTTCTGAAAAGTTGGTATGTATACTAAACAAATACGCGCAGATTATAATTATTCAATTCATTTGCCACGCCCCCTTCGGCCTCCACAGTTTACAAAAATTATTGCCTGTCGCAATTTACGTATAAACGTATTTTACTTGGCCGAGTTTGCCGTAGGGTATGGCTTCGCTAGCGTTCTCATGTGTTTGCTTACAAACTGACCTTTAAGTGAGAGAGATAGCATATTCTATACAGTCGAGTCTCGATAATTCGAAATGGCAAAGGATCCGAATTTTTTACGAATTACAGAGGTTTTCGATTTACCGGGTTTTCCATTTAACGGGATTTAAAAAATTAAAATACGAATTCAAGAGGTTTTTATATTTTACGTCGTTTTAACAATTTTAACTTCTTAAAAATAAGTAAAATACACATTCATTGCAATATTATGTATTTAAAAACGAAATTAAACATAAACAAAATTAAATTAACGAACAATTAGGATTTAAAAAAGTTGTAATTTTTGATTGTTTCACGTTCTTTATACTTATTTTTATACCCTTGCAAAAAGGGTATATTAATTTTGGTCAGAAGTGTGCAACGCATTGAAGAAAGTCTCACCATCACGCATTGAAGGAAGCCTCACCATGTCCGTCTGTCCGTCTGGATCCACGCGATCTCCTCCTAGACCGATTAAGCTACAAGGTTAAAATTTTGCATGTATGTAAAATATAACGCACATGTTGTATATTTTGGATTTAGCCGGATCGGACCAGTATATCATAAAGCTCCCATCGAAACGGCAAAGTCACGAACAGTGACTTTTCCCAATAACTTTGTTATTTTCTGTCGTGAAATTAAATATTAGTTTATTACACCTACATACAAACAACTGTGCCAAATTTGATCAAGATCGGGTAACTATATCATATAGCTCCCATAGGAACAATCCGTCGTGACAGTGGGAGCAGTGACTTTTGTCAATAACTTCGTTACTTTTATAGCTATTGTCATAAAAATTTATATATCTCAGTTTAACATAGCTTTTAATGAATGTGCCAAATTTGATAAAGTGACTATATCATATACATAGCTCGCATAGGGACAATCGATGATAAACAGTGACTTTTTCCTAGGGCGTTTTCGTAAATATTAAACCTTTTAGATAAAACGTTGTTCCTCTTTGACGGCAATAGGTAAGGAGAGAGTAACAAAAAACCTGCAAGGGTATATGTTTAATATTAAACATCGTGATCATCTGAAATGTCCTCACCAAATCAGATGCACAAAAGATATATGCAAAACGACACAAAAATATAAGACAAAATTCATTCATAAAAAGTCATATGTCAAGTATTGCTTAAAACCAAACAAAACATGCGTCCACACTCTGTGGAAAACACTTAAGATTATAACAACTGTGCGGTATTAAGTAGCCAACGCTGAGCATGAAATATAAATAATTTGCAACCCCCGAAAAACGTGGCTCATTTCCATGCTTATTAAATTATCAAATAAATTATTCGGAACATTAGGATTTGAAAAAAAAAACGTGTTAGTCGCTGAATTTTTGTTTTGGCTTGTAAGTTAGTTAAGATTGGAACAATATCTGAACCATCAGCTTCGTTGTCACTTTCATCACTTTGAGATGCAACTTTCTTAACGTACTGTAACACACAGCAACGTTGTTATCAAAAGTTACATAGTCGTCAAAAGAGGCTGGATTTTCAGAGTTTTCAAAAAGTTATTTTTCCAGATATATTCAATGTTCCATAGATCGTCTTCTGATAAATTGTTAATTAATGTCGTTTTAATAAATCCGCAAGATCAAAAGCAGTTCTGGATACAAGTTATGCTAACGTTTTTCCAGGCTTTGTAAGCAACTTGCATTGCGCAACAGCGTACATTTAAACGGTGTTTTTTCTTTAATGCTGTTTACCAAATTAATAACTATTTCCTTGCGGTTAAATGATTTAAAATCTATTATAATGCCCATGTCCATGGGCTGTAGCTTGGAAGTTATGTTGTCTTGCAATGGATACAGCGATTCCGAATGTAAATCCAATGAGAGAACAACGAAATTTCGCCTCATTTAATATACCATTGAGAAAAGCTGCGTTTACATCCATTTGATGAACTTTCAAATTGAACTAAACTGCAAGTGATAAAATGAATTTTAAGCTCGCTGTTGCTAGATTTGCAAGCAACATATTTATACTTTCGCGTATATTCTTTTGCGACCAGTCCTGATTTATATTTGTTTTGGATTCCTAGTTCGTTGTGTTATTAATCCAAAACCCCCATCTACTATCTAAAATATTTTTGTTTGCTGCCTTCTTTTTAATTGCCAACGTGTTATGGGATTCGTGGACATTCAACTCTGCCTTTATTGCTTCCTTCAAATCAGATTTGTAATTTCTAAGTATTATTTCATCAAAGGAACTTGGGACTTCAACAAAAATTGTATGTACATTAAATATAAAATACCCTTGGTTTAGATTGTTACCTCTCACTTTTTCCACTGATTCTATTGGTACTCTTTTTCATTTGAAAATTATTATCTGGCTGATCACCTTTTTCACAATTCGTATTTCTATTCGGAATGTATTCCTTATTGACATTCAGGAGATCAGTTTTTCCTTTTATACCATGCATCCATAAGGTGAAATGGTAGATTTAAGTCGCCAAAGTGTAGGTAACAGACAGATTGAAATGTTTCCGACCCCATTTTTCCGTCGTTTTTTCTATGATACTCTGAATTCACTCTTTGATATTTGTGTGCCTCTTGGTAGGCTGGAGCGGCTTTACAAACCTCCCTGGTTCTCTCGTGAGCTTTCCAATTTGAAAAATGTGAAGACACGATATTATAAGAAGTTTCAAAAAACACGTCGTTCATCAGATTATGCTCTGTATACAGTCGTTCGTTTAAAATTCATGATGCTTAATACATAATGCTATAAGAATTATCTTCAGCGGTGTAAGCTTCAGTTTTCTTCTGACCCTAAACAATTTTATAATTTTGTTAATTCTAAACGTAAGACCTCTGTGCACCCATCTTTTCAAAATAAAAAAGCGAGCACTGCTCAGGCAATTGCCGATATGTTTGCGAGTTTTTTCAAAACAACTTATTCCTCAACGGAATATCGAGCAAGTCCGTAGCCTTATCATTTAAAAAAGGCTAATTGTATTTTCAATCCAGTGATTGATGAAAGTTCTATTCTTACCGAACTTAAATTAGTTAAACCTGTTTATTCTCCGGGGCCAGACGGTATTCCTGGATGTGTACTCAGGTTCTGTGCAAACGCATTATGTAAACCCATTTTAAAATTGTTTCTATTGTCTGTAGAATCTTCCTCTTTTCCATCTATTTGGAAGGAGTCGTATATTATTCCTCTGCATAAAAATGGCAAAAAGTCCGAAGCCTCTAACTATAGGGGTATCTCAAAATTGTCCGCTATTCCGAAAGCTTTTGAGAAAATTATAACTTCTCAATTGCAACATTTTTGCAGCTCTATTATTTCGCCATCCCAACATGGGTTTGTGAAACGTAGATCTACAACCACTAACCTTTTAGAATTTATATCAATAATTATCAAGGGGTTCAAAAATGGTAAACAAACTGATGTCATATACACTGACTTCAGCAAAGCCTTTGATTCCGTTAATCATACCCTATTACTTTCTAAGCTGAGCGACATTGGGTTTCCACCCCTTTTCCTTTCTTGGGTTCGAGAATATTTAACAAATAGAAAACAGAAGGTACTTTTTAAGTCTTCTTTTTCCGTTTCCATTTCTGTGACTTCTGGTGTACCTCAAGGTAGTCATCTTGGCCCTCTGCTCTTCACACTATTTATTAACGATCTCCCATCAGTCATTGTTCATTCGGGTGTGCTTATGTATGCTGACGATGTCAAGCTTTGTCTTACTTATAAAGATACAGATTCATTTAGTCGGCTACAAGCTGATCTTAAAAACTTTCAATCCTGGTGCCAGTTTAATCTACTAAATCTTAACACTACCAAATGTAAGGTAATGACTTTTTTTCGTAACTCTCCTCAACTAGTCACTTATTTTCTAAACAACAGCCCTTTAGAACGTCTAAATAATATGAATGATTTGGGCGTACTTATGGACCATAAGTTAAATTTTAACACCCATATTTCCACCACGGTCGCAAAGGCCATGAGTGTCCTGGGTTTCATTAAAAGATGGTCAAAAGAATTTGATGACCCCTATACAACTAAAGTTCTTTTTACTTCGCTTGTCCGTCCTATTTTAGAGTATGGATCTTGCATTTGGTCACCTCAATATGAGTCGCACCAGATTAGACTAGAATCCGTTCAAAAGCAGTTCTTGCTATTTGCTCTTCGTAGCTTAAGCTGGGATCGCAATGTCAATTTGCCTTCGTATTCTAGTAGACTTCTCTTGATTAACCTTCCGTCCCTAACTAACCGTAGAATTATGCTTGGTGTGATTTTTATGCACAAGCTCCTAATTGGTGATATCGACTCGCCTGAGTTATTAGCTCAGGTGAATCTGTCGGTACCATGTAGACGGAGTAGACATAGTTTAATACCTTTATCCCTTAGTCGTTGTTCTTCTAACTATGCTATGCATGAACCTTTTAGGGTCCTCTGCTCTGATTACAATCTTCTATCCCCTGTAATCGGCTCAGAGTTTTCTATTTATATGCTTAAAACATCTATCCTATCCCATTTAGTTAATAGATAGCTATAGTATTATATGTTTGTCTGTCTTTTCTATTGTGTATTTTGTCCACGTGATTCGTGCCGTGCGTTATACGGCTGCACCCCTCGGTCGGTCGGGTGGGAGGTGGGCAGTTATCTGCTTGGGCTCGCGCGTAACAGGCTTTGTCCTGGTGTCGTAGGGGCCACTTGAACGTACTGCGCATAGTATCGTCAACGTCCGCTATATAGTTTATACATATAGTCGATCTAGCCATATCCGTCAATCTGTTAGACTGTACGAACACCTAAATCTCGGAGCCTATAAGAGCTAAAGACACCAAAGTTTATTTTATGTTTTTGCCACGCCCTTTTCCGCCTATACAAGTTAAATAACACAGATTTTCCTAAAAACTCTTACAGTTAGAGACATGAAATTGGGTGAGTATACTTGTTTGCAATTTTTCCGCACCGCAAGCGAAATTTATCCTTTAGTAGACGTCGACGATACTATGCGCAGTACGTTCAAGTGGCCCCTACGACACCAGGACAAAGCCTATTACGCGCGAGTCCAATCAGATAGATGCCTACCTCCCAATCGACCGACCGAGGGGTGCAGCCATATAACGCACGGCATGAATCGCATGGACAAAAACACATTAGAAAAAACAGACAAACAAATCATAATACTATAGCTATCTACATATGAACCAAATAGGAGAGGATAGATGTTTTAAGAAAAGGAATAGGATGTTTACTCCTTATACATGGTACCGACAGATTAACCAATATCACCATGTAGCTTGTGCATTAGGGGTGGGAAAAAATATAATATTTTTTTAAGTGCCGGGCATTTTTTTTTTTTCATTTTAGTCTAAAAAAAAGTGTCAAAAAAATAAAGAAATAAAATTTCAATACATTGTGAACACTATTGATGTTATATGTTATTAAACGCATCGCATTGCTAGTTAGCAACAATGGTTCAAAGTTCATAGGTGCACCAAAAGTGGAATCTTGAACTGGCAAAAATATTGCTGAGGCAGTTTTTGACAGGCTAGTTAAATTAAATATAGTTGATCAAGTCAATGGCTTGTCCTATGACACCACGGCTGCAAATACAGCAATTAGTCAGGAGCAGCAGTTCTATTAGAAAAAAAAAGTCTGGATGCAGTTCCATAATCCTACAGTACCATATGTAAATGAAGTAAGTAAGTCGTCTCGCCGACTTGGGTATACCATACACCAGGTGAAACAAATATTTCAAATTTCGAAAACCAAATGTATGTCTATTAAATTGTTTTAACATGCACATACCATATGCTAAGCGAGACTCACTCTACAAACACACGAGAACTCTTGCCCCTGCCACTAGCCAACGGCCAATTCTGCCCTTATGGATCGCAAAATACGTTCATACGCATATTTTGCATGTTTCTAGTTCGATTTCAATATAATTTCGTAGTTTGGTAGAAATAGATAAGATTAATTAGTCTGCCAAATTAAATTGCGATGGTCAAGTTGCAAGAGCCAATCGGTTTTTTCTAAATTATGGAGGCGGAAGTGGGCGTGGCAGCATATTAAAATATATATATTCGCGCATACTAAACCAGTATACATACTAAATTTGGTGACTTTAGCTTTGTTAGTTTTCGAGAATATCAGTTTTGTTTAATTTGCGGGGACCGAAATGGGCGTGGCAAAATTTAAAAAATTTTTAAACAGTCAATATCTGTGCATCTATTAAGCTAGCTTACACACCAAGTTTAATGTCGGTAGCTGTCATAGTTTTTAAGAAAACCAGTTCTATGTAAATTCCGGGGCGGAATGGTGCGTGGCAAAAAGTTGGAACAATTATTTTCTGCGCGCTAACCAAGCGAGTATATAACCCAAATTTGATGTCTCTATCTATTATACTTTTTAGGAAAAACAGTTTTATGTGAATTCTGGTGGCGTAAGAGGTCGTGGCCAAAATTCCAATTAACTCTACACATTTACATACCACACGAGTCTACATACCAAATTTGGTGGCTCTAGCTCCTATAGACTCCGAGATCTGCGTGTTCATACAGACGGACGGACAGACAGACGGGCATGGCTAGATCGACTCGGTTAATCCTGATCAAGAATATATATACTTTATGGGGTCGGAGAAGCTTTCTTCTGCCTGTTACATACATTTTGGCGACTTTAATATACCATTTCATCTATGGGTGAATGGTATAAAAAGGAAAAAATGGTTTGTGTTTTGTTTGCATTTTCTTAGTCAACAAGTACATTAAAGCATGGATCTTAACCATATAAAAAATTGTTTAAAATATGCAAATACTGATGCGGGAATCTCGACTATACTGTTGAAACAATGAGCAATAATTTGTTGTACCTTGCCGAAGATTTAAAAGCTCTGGCGTTCTTTGATTTGAATTTCTCCTCTTGTGGAATAATTAGAATGTTTAGAAATCGTCAATCAAAGAAACCATCAAATTGGAAGCAAACATTTGAATTTGAGGAAGGGTTGACTTACTGCCGTAATCTTCTTGTGGTAAATGATATGGCCGAAAGAGGAGTCAAATTTATGCAGGAGTACAACAGAGTTCTCACAAGCAACGAAGAAGAAAAGCAATTATTGCTTCAAGTTGTTGAAGCTTATAAAAAAATATCAAAGAAGATAACTTCAGCTATGCCGAAGTTTATATACCCTTGCAGTCCTTGGCAATAATAATTTTACATGTTCAAAATTTGTTTTCGGCAACTTAGTTCATCAATACACAAACCAAACATTATTGCTCTTTTTACTACAATTTTTTCTTCTTCTTCCATCATTCCCTAAGCAAAGCACGGCACGCGTACACATAAAGTTCATGTAGCGTTGCGGCTGTGTGCTCTGTTGATTTGATGATGACGTAGAAGGCAGCAAGCAGCGCTGCCGGCAGCGCTTGAACCGATTTATATCGATTGTAACTTGTGTTCTATTTATCCGATCAATGGGGTTTTTTAAAGTCCCGTGTTTACATCAACAACCCTGAGACCTTGGAAGCTCTCAAGGAAAATATCCGATACGAATGCGAGAATTTACCGCCCGAAACGCTCGCCGAAGTGATGGAAAATGCCAAAACGAGCCCGTATGGCAATCAATTGTGACGGCGCCCATGTGTCCGATATCATCTTCTCGACGTAACACAATTAATTCTAAAGGTATCAAAAAACAGAATCAAAGTTTTTCATTTAGAAAAAAAATAAGAGCCAAACAACATCGGATGACTTCTTTTGCGCCACCTTGTATAACATCAATAGTGTTAACAATGTAATTGTTATGTGCGCATTAAGTTCTTTTAATAAATCCGTTTTAGTTAAATGGAACGCAACTGTTCTGTTCGAGCAGTGATCCAGAATGTCTGGACAGTTTATTCATATTTTAGTCTTAGCCTATACATCTTATATGTATTGAATACACTCTGCCGCTTAGGGCGCTGGCAGAGAGAGAGAGTGTGTTGCAGTATATATGTTTGTACGTATTAGCATATATGTACTGAGGGTACATAGTCCACGTCCATAGCCCACGCTCAGCGGCCAGTCCGCATAAGTGGCGGATCATATTACTATTATGAATGGGTGCATAAACATAGCAACAAAGTGTTGGTATGTTACTCTTACTTTAATGTTGAGCATATGACCACTTGTTATATTGTATACTCTACAATACTGTGGGCATATGCTCATTTGGCATACAACATACAACACCTCCCTTTTTAAAAGAATAACGTAATATTATGTAGTTATTTATTTGTTTTTCTTAAATACTATGTTGTATATTTTTTTAATCAATAAAAATGTTTTTTGTAAATTAGAAATAATTATATTATATATATTCTTATCTATATTCTTATCTTTTTTCTTTATTTATTTATCTTTTTTAGTCTATCTTTATGAACTTTTTGTTCCTTATTTTTCTTATTTCTTATAATTATATTGTTATTCTTTTCTATATTAATGACCTCAAATGGTCCTATATAAGAAGATTCTAATTTGTGACCTGTTTCGTTTTTCAAATAAACTTGGTCTCCTATTTCTAGTTTAAAATCTAATACTTTCTTATCGTTTATTTCTTTCTGTTTAATTTTATTTTTTTCTAAAAGTATTCGAGTTCTCTTATACGCGTTTTCTAGTCTAAATTTAACTTCCTTAGAATAATCTTCTATATTATATATAGGTTCTATTTTATCTACGCTATTAAATTGTATTGGTAAGTTATTCTGTCTTCCAAATACTAGTTCATATGGACAATAATTATGAGCTACAGATGGTGTTGTGTTAAAACAATACACGAAATACTGTAACCATACGTCCCAATCAGTTTTATCTACTGAAATATATGAACGAATGTACTCGTTGAATGTCCTATGACTTCTTTCAACGGTACCTAATGTCTGGTGGTGGTGTGCTGTAGATGTTATGTTATCTATTTTTAGATATCTGCACAAGTCAGTTATAATGGAATTTTTGTATTCTGTTCCCATGTCCGTAATGAACGTCTTCATTGGACCGTACTTCAGAATAAAAGATTCGAATATGGCTTTTGCGACAGTTGTTGCACTTTTATTTGCAATAGGAATTGCTACTAAATACTTTGTCAAATCACATATTAAAGTGATTGCGTATTCATTCCCATTTTCCGAACGTGGTAGTGGACCAATTGTGTCTACTATCACCCTGTCGAAAGCATATTGTGGAGTTTCTGTAATTATCATAGGTGATCTCGTGTGTTTCGTCGTTTTTGACGTCAGGCATTTTGGACATTTATTAATGTACTCTTTTACATGTTTCGTCATGTTTTTCCAATAATATTGTCTTTTTATTTTTGTTATCGTTTTATTTATGCCTGTGTGACCTCCTTGAATTGGATCGTCATGAAATGTAGACAATATAGCTTCTTTTTCTTTTTCATTGTATATTTGGGTCACCGGCTTGAGTAGCGCTACTCTTAATGATTTTAAATTCTTGTTGCCCATATGTTTGAAAGTATCTATCGAAATTGATTCAAAGATCTTTTCGCTCGGTGCCACTTTTAGTTGGCTGACATTATATACACCGGCTTGCCATTCAAGCCTTTGGAAAAACTGACCTAAGTCTAAAATTCCATTGGAGTATAAATCGCTAACATTTATTCTCGCTATAACTTTTTTTCCATGTTTCAATAAACATTTCGAATCTGTCATTCGCAAGGTCACTACTTTTCGTACCTCGTCATTTGTTATGACTTCGTATACGTTGGGCTTAGAAGCTTTTTCAAGACTTTGCCTTGGCAATTGTTCTTGTTTGTTTTCTGCGCAGAAATTTTGTTGTCTACTTTGGTGCCTGGTAGTGACTTTCAGGACTTTTTTATTCATATCAATTAAATCAGTTATTGTAATTCTGGACAGAGCGTCTGCCACGAAATTATCTTTTCCTCTCAGATATTCTACTGTAAAATCGTATTCTTCTCATTCGAGTCGCATGCGAGTTAATTTTGAACTTGGGTTTATCATCGAGAATAAATATGTTAAGGGGCGATGATCAGTTTTTACTGTGAAATGTTTGCCATATATATATGGTCTGAAATGTGTAATTGCCCAATGTATTGCTGCTAGCTCTTGTTCAGTTGTACTTTTATTGCTTTCACCTTTAGTGAATGCTCTTGATGCATATGCAACTGGGAGTTGGAGTCCATTATAGTTTTGAGTTAAAACTGCTCCACATGCGTGCTTGCTTGCATCTGTGATTATACAAAATTCTTTGCTAAAATCTGGGTACTGTAACAAGGTTGGTTTAACAAGTTGTGTTTTTAAATACTGGAATGCCTTTTCACATTCCGCTGTCCATTCGAATGGGACATTCTTTTTGCATAATCTTGTTATATGCCGTGAGTATTCGGCGAAGTTTTTTATGAAACGTCTATAATAATTGCAAAATGCAACGAATCTTCTAGCACTGTCTGCGTCCGTAGGGACTGGATAGTTATTAATAACATCGAATTTTGTATCATCTGGTAAGATTCCTTTGTCGGTGCATCTGTGACCTAAAAATGTCACCTCATGCATGAAAAATTAACATTTTTCTGGATGTAATTTCAATTTGTGTTTTCTACAAAGTGTAAAAACGTCTGTTAGGTTTTTAAGCATGTGTTGTTCAGAACAACCAATAACGATCAAATCATCCATATAAAGGAATGCTTGTGAAGGCTCTAAACCCGAGAATGCTATTGTCATCATTCTCTGAAATGAATTAGGTGCTATTTTTAAACCAAATGGTAATCTCGTGAAGCGATATGAACCATTGTTTGTTGAAAAAGACGTTATGTTCCTTGAGCTTTCCTCAAGTTCAATGTGGTGGAAACCTGACATTAAGTCAAGGCATGAAAAATATTTAGCTCTACCCAGTTGATCAAGAATATCGTCAATTCTGGGGAGTGCAAATTTATCTGATAGCAGTTTTTTGTTTATTTGGCGATAGTCAATTACTAATCGCCATTTTTTCTCTTTAGAGTCCGGAAGAGATTTCTTTGGGACCAATAAGAGTGGGCTATTGTAAGGTGAAGTCGATGGTTCAACAATATTTTGTTCAATTAACTTTTCTACTTGTTTTTTTAATTTCTTCGGTTTGGCTATGCGGACATCGATAGTTTTTTACATATACTGGCTCTTCGTCCTTAAGTCTCAATTTTTGTTTATAAAAGTTGTTGGTTGTGATTGGTTCGGTTTCAAGTCCGAACACATCACTATACTCGGTGCATATTTCCATAAGTTGCTTTTTGAACATGATTGGAAAATTTTTCTTTAGTTTACTAATAACAGACTCTGTTCTATTGTCATTTGAAGTTTGAACCACATCGTATTTTGAGAGCGGTTCGAATTTTATTTTATTAATGCCTACTAGTTGGCATTTATCTGTGGTATTTAAAAATCGGACAAAAGTATTTTTGGTTTGGGCAATAGTGTTTGCAATATAAGGATGAAAATGCTTTCTTCTTCTGAAGACAAATCTATTTTGCGTATCACTTGGGATCTCGCTGGCAGAAGTGTTGAATTATTACCAGAACTAAATGTTATCGGTACATTAATGGGATACGTTAGGTTTGGAGGTCTGATTATAAACCAATCCTCTGAATTATTATAATCTAAAAATTAAAAGTCTTTATAAAATCTAGTCCTATTATTCCATCGCAAGGGATTGCAAAATCTGAATGTAGTAAATGAAATTTATATGGAATAATGTATTTCCCTGTTTGTAATTCAATTGAGGCTAGTCCTTTGGAGTTAATTACTCCTTCACCTATGCCTCGAATGTCTATGATTTTATTGAATTGTATATCATGAAAGACATCGGAATTTTCATTTATAATTGAAATATCTGCACCTGTATCAATTAGGAATGTAATGATTTTATTTGTTTGAACATTTGTAACTGATACAAAATTATTGAGACTTAAGTTTACAGTATATATTTTACTTTTTAATTTCGAGTATCTGCTGGTGTCTGCGAGTTTCCCGAAGCATCTTGGGCTACTCGGACATTATTGTTTTCGGTATTGTTATTGTATCTGTTTTGGCTGTTACCTCGGTAGAAATTATTTCTACCTCGGCCATTACCTCGACCACCTCTATTGTTCTTTCTGTTATTGTAATTGTTATAGCTGGAGTTGTAGTTTCCGCGGCCATTGCCTCTACCTCTTTGGTAATGGTTACTACCTCCTCTATTATTGCGGCCTCGTTGAAATAATACTGTATTTGCATTTCCAGTCATTTCCGTGCTGCAATGGATATATTTACCCATTACATCATTGAAAGTTACAAAGTTTCCAGCTTCTAATATTACTTTGAGTTTTTCGTGCTCGCAATTTTTAATCATTGCAGAAACAGACTCGCTTGTAGAGAATTTTTCCGCATTGATTGGGTCTAATCCGTTATCAATAAAGGCTGCCTCCAGTTGCTTCCGCAAATTATCCATTTCGGTTGCATACTGGGAAGCAGTTTTGCCTTTTTGTTTTATGTTCATTAGTTTCGCCTTTAAAACGTCAGGAGATTCTCCTTTTACATTTTCTTTGAGCTTATTTATTATCCCTGCAATAGTGGTTTCATTTTCTACTTTATAGAGGATTGTGCCGGTTATTTTTAATTTTATAACCTCAACTGCTATATCCTCTTGGTCTCCCTTAGTTCTTTCCACAATGCGTAATGCAGTTAGGAATCTGTTTAATGATAACTTTTTACCATCAAATTCAGGAACTGAAGTGGAAACCTGTCTAACATGTTGCCTATCTAATTCCACTTGGTTAGCCATTGTACTTTCTTCAAGTGTTTCGATGTCACTATCGATATCATTTCCAGTATCAATAATTGGTTTGGACTCGTCCAAATCTGCTAATTGGCTTTCGTCAAATTTAGCTGGCTGACTTTGATCTTCTGGAATTACTATTACAATATTTCGTCTAGTACTAATATTGTTCAATCTTATTTTCAATGATTTTATCAGTTTTTCACACTGATGCCTATGCTCTTTTGCTAATTTCTTATTAGCTTTGTTTACTATTGATAATATGTTATTATACTGTGTTGTCAGTATTTGAGCATGGTTTATCAAAGTTTCAGGTCTTATGACTTTATCTGAGTAAATACATTTGAAAGATTTTTCAAATTTATCTTTATGATCATTAATCTTTCGTGCTAACGTATTCCATTCCATATTTTGTCTACAACATTCAGCGGTGCAATCGTACCAAAATTATTGTTGTAGAACCAAGTATGTCATGGTTTTCTTCTACTGTTTTTACCATTACATATGGTAATGTACTTATTACTATGCCCTTTTCTATTTTGTTGTTACATATTATTAATGGGCTTGCTGCACAATTAAAAGTATCTATATATTCGTCTTCGAAATCACCAATTTTTATAAATTCGTAATATTTACTCAATATTATCAAAGAATTTATTCTAAAATTGGGTTCTCTATTATACACTTTTTCTACTATGCACTATGGGTAAAAAGGCCGAATTTTTGCCATAATTGTCCCTGAAGAGATAGAAGCCTGAAATTTTTTATGTATATTAGTATGTTTTTAGTAATTTCGGATTTTAAAATTGGCCACGCCGACACCCCCGCCCTTTTTTAAAAATTTATTTTAATATTAAAATTAATATTGTTGCTTACATATTCGTTGTGTATATGCTATGTGTGGGAACCAGCACCGAGATGCTAAGCGGCAATCGACGCCTACAACTCTAACTCTCTCTCTCTCTCTCTCTATGATCCATTATTACCTCTCTCTCTTGGTTCTAATTAGTATATATGTATTTAGTATATTTGTGACAATCAAAGCAGCCGCATCGAAGCGGGAGAATATACCTGTGTTTATGAATTTGGAAGTAACGTGTTTTTATTGGAAAGTACCAGGTTATTACACTATGTTAATTATATTATAACCTATATATATTATATATATATTTTATTAAACATTTAATATATTTATGTACTTAGATGTCTACATTAATGCTAGTTTTGATTCATTTAGATTGGTAGAAAGAACAAAATAGATTAGCATAGGTCAATCAAATATTTTTTCAATTTGCTTTTCTTACCTGGTCAAATACTTCAACTTATTCATCATCTTCTTCTTCTGATTCTTCAATTAACTTCAGTGTCTTCATCACTGTCTTCATCATCCTGGGAATCATATTCCTCTTCTTGGCTTTCTGAAGTATACAGGTGTCCATTATTTGATGACCATGCACCAAAATTTTGTGTATAGTTGGAGGCATTGGATACCAAAAATATTTGCCTAAATACATGTTAAATGTCTTCTCACATAAATCCTTAAACTTTCTGGAGTTCACTTCATACTCGCAAGAGATAGCAATTAATATTATATAAAAGTTTTTAAGAATTTCCTTATCAAAACTTAAAATGCTTGAGAAAGTATTAACATTTTCAAAAGCTCTTCATGCTGTATTGCCATCATTTGTATTCCCACCTCCATTTTGTTTGGGACTGCCCACATTAAGACCCATTTCATTCCAAAGCCTTTTTTGGATGTACTGTTTTCGTTGACTTATTTCTTCCTTTTCAGATCCCTTAACAAGACATTTTTTTATTTCTAGTCTGTATGATATTTTCAATACAAACTCCAGAAATCTAATCCATGCATGTAGAGGGCTAATTCCATATTGTAGACTTTTGGAATTAACAGCAAATATTCCTGATTTGAAGTCAAAGGTCTTTAGCACTTGACTTGGCTTTGCTCCACATAATGGGCATACTTGGCATGAATTCGTACCAGTTAACACGTTTAAAACTTTTCCGTCAATTAACGTCATGTGGGGTTTATAATCAACGAGGATCCTTTTTTCTTTGAAAATATACAAATGACTGAAGATTTTTTATCTGTTCATCCAAATTAGATTTTTCTTGTAGTATGAGTTCGGTTGTTTCCTTAATAAACTGAAGTTTTAATGGCCGACAAAATCTTACAGATTGTGGAGTAGAATTACGTCAAATGACTTGATTGAACTCATCAACTCATCAATTGTAATGGGATCATCGTTGTAACAAATAGTGAATGGTCTAATCCGATAAGGTCATTTTCCTGAAATTTCTGTTTGTA
This sequence comes from Drosophila willistoni, assembly GCF_018902025.1. Taxonomy (NCBI): domain Eukaryota; kingdom Metazoa; phylum Arthropoda; class Insecta; order Diptera; family Drosophilidae; genus Drosophila; species Drosophila willistoni. The sequence goes on from NW_025814055.1 coordinate 610,197, forward strand.
AATGCCTTGTCCAGTAGAACCATCGAAGCCGTAGCTTAACATCAATGTACAACGTGAAGAATTTGATATTTCAAGAAAGTCTTGCTGCATCTCCAGAATACGATCCACTGTGTGGTTTAATAAATTTTGAAACGGGACTTCCACTTTAGTTTCGGAGTACATGATTTCTTCAGGTCTACATTTCAGCTTACTTTCTCTCACTTTTGTGTAAGGTGGATAAATGTCACATCCTTGCTGTTTGTTAAGGGCCTTGATGCTCAGGTATTGCTGTTTAATCAATCCGTTTTTAATCAGAAAAGCTAATGCTTCATCAACACTTAGTGGCAATGGGTCACGTTTCTCCAGTTTTTTTTTAATCTCACTTAAATTCTCGTTGCTTATGGCTTTTTTCAGAACAAAGGATGTATCTGTCTCTTTTAATTTTTTTGACGAAAGCAATGCGGCATGTATTAAAAGAGGAGTCGAGTTGTCGTTTTGTGAAGCAAGTTCAGATGCTAATTTCCGTTTTAAACGAGGACCTGCATCGTTATAGTTTAAATGCTTTCGACCTGCTCTTTCAAGTGTTCTATCACTCGAAGTAACTTTGATACTTGACTCTAGCCAACGTGTGTGCTTTGTTTTAAAGCGTTCCACCATCCGATTGCATTTTGGCAAATTAAATTTGATGAATTTGACGAATTCTTTCACGTTAAGCTTAATTACATTTTGTTGATCCACCGATAGATTTTCCTGACCTATTTGCTGCACAATATAGTTTTGAACAGCGTTTTCTTCGCGACTGTTGCTGTTCCACACTTCCAACAAAATGGAATGGCAGAACTCGTGTGTAACTGCAACATGTCGATTATTTCGAAAAGGGGCAAATATGAGCAAGAAGTCTTTTCAGTATTGGATTAGTCGAAGATTAGTGTACAACCTGTTATTTATACATTTTCTAACCTTTTCTCGCTTCAAAAGTTAGGCCTGACGAAACACACAAACAAGTTTTGGAGTTTTGATGTCGTACAAGTACACAATCAGACACACTTGAGACAATTGGACAATACAATTACAAAGATACTGGACTAAAGTCTGGACAACAAACATTTCTGGCATTTGATAACGATATAGCCTTAGTGGATCTCTTTTTCTTTTTCTGGTCCGCACAGAATATTGCAAAACGTAGTTTTGTTTCCGTTTACTTTAAAGTGCGGAGGAAGTAATGCTTTTTCCGCTGCTTTTTGCGGTTTTGTTCAATAAGCCAAATTGCAATCACCGTAAAACAGCTAGAACGTTTGAAATTAAGCGTTAACATTAAGGGCACTGGTCCCTAAAAGTTTTTAAGAAAATTATTCTTTTTGCACAACCATTATTGGAAGAATTGCAGTTCTTGTAATTAGTAACCACAAATAAAAAAAATCGGTATTGATTCTATCGCAGAAAAAGAAATTTTGTAATTTATTCCTAAATATTTGGAATATTTATCCCCAATGCAATCCGCATATGTCTACAATTTCATTCTTTAAATCAACATTCTAGAGTTATCTTTGCCCTCTAACTTGGAATATATTTTGTCTTAAAGCACTTATTTAGTGGCAACCTTATATAGTTTTTTGTTAAGAAACGTTGTGTTGAATGAAAAAGAAATAGCAATATTATTAGTATCATAGCGTTAAGGTTGAATGATTTACAATCAACCGAGACCGTTTCACCATTATTTATAGAACATTCACAAGGTTGTAAATATCACGCATTACTTCAATTAGACTTCATGTATCTATACATATTGTCAACTATTTTTCACTAATGGCTAAATCTGCGTCTCTTTGAATGCGTTGCATTAATGGGTAGGCATATAAGGAGTAAAACTATAGAAATAATAACATCAGAACATTACCTAAACCATTTTATTCTGTCGAGTATAGCCTTGGCAAAAGGGTATATATTTAACGCCAAACCTTTTTCTCACAAGCTGAGCGGACACATATAAGAGCTTTCCTTCTGGAAACTGTTGGGCACTTAACTCCTTGTTTTAGGAGTAATGAATTCTTTCTAAGTCTCAATTTTATGTTTCTTTATAGGACTTTGATCCACGGTGTTGGTGCGTACGTGGGCGTGTGGAGTACTGGCAATTGCTGTAGAACCTCGAATCTTAGTGACTTCCATAGTGTGGGTGCCACTGATTGACTCTCCGCCTTAGGTGTTGAGTTTATTGTGCGTCGAAGAGTTATCATGTTCTAAAAGCCGTATATAATCATCATTGTTCTATTAGTATTATCACTTCAAGCTCTCTGATATGCAGTAAGATCTTTTTCGTTGCACCCCATAGCTGATGCTGTTTACAGAAACCTAGTTTTTGGAATCGTCTTTAAAGACTCGGTGACTTTCTTATATATAAGTATTTAGGATGATTAGTTAAGCGGTTGCCCTAATATATTACTCTGCTTGTTGATGATATCTATTTTTCTTAATTCCTGCATTCAACATGTCCTTGTCTATATATTTATGATAGCCTTACTTGATATTGTCCAATATATCGAGGTTGGGAATTACTTTACCTTTAACTGTTCTATAAGAATCGCTTGTGGGATGTTCTATTGCTCTGCTGGGATCCCACGTGCTTAGGTGCTGTGGTGCAGAACATCAGGGCACTAGTGGAAAGACCTGAAAGATGCCTTATCATCCTACGACCAATTGAATGTTGACTGATTTCTGTGAGAGCCAATTCCGCTTACTAATTTATTATAAAAAACAATCTCAAATTGCGTCGTCCGTAATGCTTTTCGCCGTCAAACACAAATGTTAACGTACTTCTTAACAGCCCTTATTTTCTCTCTTGTGATTGGTCGTCTTTTCTATTTGGTGATGCTGCGAATATTAGATTGTGTGCAGATGAAGTTTTTCTATTCTGCTCTTAATTGCTCATAATTGATGCAGTGCGTTCCTGTAATGTGGATGTCTCTCCCGTTCCAGCTCGCCCAGTGCTGGTGTCGACGACGTAGGCTCTGCGTTCAATCTTTCGTTAACATTCAAAATCGAGATATTCTTTAGAAAGGACTTTAAAAAAAACTGGTTCGCGACGTTGACTATGCAAATTATTGTACTAGCCAAGATCTCACTTTACTTGCTCTTTTAAATACCTCAATGCTAGCCAACGGAATTCACTCGCACCCACTGACTAAGAGTCTGGTAATTGTTTATAATAAATCTTGATGCGCGCCAAAGAGTTCTTATAACTTTTGGTCAATTCAGAAAGACGTCTCTAGATGTCTACTCCTTGTTCCTACCCTATTGCAGTATCTTTACACGGACCCAGTCTGCTAATATATGTTTAGATATGTGCAGATGCTTGTTATTTGGCTAAAATTTTCTTTCAGGTCGAACTGAAGTTCTACTATACTTGTTGTCGATCCACAACCGCTAATCCCCCTTACTGTCAACATCGCCAGCATCTCTAAATTGTAGAGAATATATGTTCACGACACAAGTATTAGCTGAGACGTGTAGATATTCTCGTCAGCTGGTGTCCATCCTAATCGATAGTCTTCAACGATGTCGTTTCGCTGGGGCACTGCAAGTTGAATATATATCCCTCATTGCAGGTTCCTTAACATATTATGTGTCATATTCCCTATCTAGTAGGCTTTAAACATCGAGGCTAGTTCTTATGTAATTATCGAGTGCACTTGTAATTTACTGATATTTTAAGTAGAGGAGTGATAATTATTTATTCTAGACTTTTAAAAAGGGTAAGCCAAATCTGAATGTATCCATACGTTACCGTGGCATTGCAAAAACTTGTCCTGGCAATATCCTAGAGATTCGTTTGAAGGAAAATTGAGTATACGTTCATCGATTCTTGCACACTCTATCTCCAGATCGTCACTATTTCTCCTCTGTCAGGCCACTGGTTTGCATGAAGGGCAGAGTCGAAGTATCAGTCGCTTACCGAGCCTTTTAGAAATATGTGACTATCCGCGGTTATGATAAAGCATCTCCATGGCTTACGTGAAAAAAGTGTTCAAAGACTGATGGTTTATTTAATACTGACTTTCAGTTAAGGCTGGTTTGGATACGGCTGGTGCATCATTCTTTTGCTTACTACGCGAAATGATAACATGGCATCGGGTTTTCTTTCGACCAAGAATAATTGGGGTTTGGTTAGTCGTAATCTTATTGGAAAGCCCAAAAGGTATGTCTTTTTTCGTATTCCTCCGACTGATCTATAATCATTGATGTCGAGTTACGATCATCAGGTGTTAACTCGCCAAGGCAGCTCCTATCTGGCCCGCCCCACTATTATTTTACATTGTTATAAATGATTTGCCCTTTGGCCGCTTGGCCTCAGTGTTCACTGCGTGATTCACAGATAGACATGCGTGCGCGAGAATGACGTCACAGACTTGTATATATCCTATAATGACAGAACTGAACCTTTGCTTGTAATTCACCACAGATGACATTTGACAATCAGATGTCTACGAAATGCGTTCTGTGGATTCCGGTGCAGGATTAAAATTAAATTATCGACCTTATATAACGCCTCTAAGAGTGTTCTATATATTTATGGCTTTCAGTCGGTTATGTCTCCTGCTCCTAGCCTCATTATGCTATTAAAGTCTGAGTTGTCTTGTTCTCAAGACTTGAGTGGTGGCACATCATTCAATTTAGAAGAATTTAGGCGTTAATGTTGTGAACCCCTACAACTTTCATCTTAATGTTCATATTGTCTTCAATTGTCACTAGACGCAAGGGCAGGCGGGTACCTCAGCTCATATAAATCTCGTATGAAGGCCAATAGAATGTTGATGAATGCTATGTAACAAGGTTTTATGCACTCTCGTTAGTTCGCCTGACTCTAGAATAATTGCTCGCAGTGTGCGATTCCGCCAAATATGATTGTTCACCCCAGCGTAGTGATGTGAATCGGTACAAGAGCATTCTACTTAAATTTAGTGTCGGCTTTAAGCGTCGGTGTATCGGAAGGATTGGTCGACCCCTGGCGGGTCTTCGGCACCTACTTCTTATCTAGAGACTTCTTTCTTATTGAATGATTCCTTACACTTTATTATACCGTAGGCTTGTTTTTGGCACATTCAATTTCTCTATTCCTCCCAAAAATATTGACTAGTGCAGACGGCGAAAGCCTCATTTCTAGCCAATTTGATCGTAAGATAACGTTCTGAATATACATTTTTGAGTGTTCCGCTTCACGTGCGGACGCAGAAATCTTTTGTTCCTATTCTCACCTTTAGTAGACATGTCTGACTTAACTACTACTCTAATTCCAATTTCGAACGCTCTTCGTGTTACCTTTGCCAAGTTCTTGTTAACAACACTTTTCTCACCACTTATTAATTTTCTAGTCTCCTCATCTTTCTGTCACTAATCATCTTTGCGCTTTATAATTCTTTTTTTATCACAGCAGCGACCAATGAAAATATTTCTGGGACTTGGATTGGCTTGCAAATCATACCTCCCTGGCCAGACATTGGCTGTTGTTGTATACTGCGGGCGCATTAGTGGCACCTTGTTGCAAATTAAAACAACCAGTCCACGGGCCGGGGATGTCTTAGGTTGTGTATAAAGCTAGAGCTACCTTCTTCCGTTTAATTAGCTATCGTGTCTTGTAGCTGTGAGCCTTTCTCGTCGACTGTTGGTGTCGAATAGAGTTATAGACAGAGTTATAGGGAAGGTAAATATACCATAATATAAATAAATAAATAGCGATACAATAGAATATTATTGAATTTTGGTCAGAAGTTGCGAACGCAAGACAGGAAGCAATTGTCCGACATATTAAAGTATTACTAATAGGTTCTTGGATCAAGCATGTACGGAGACGAGGTTCTATCATAGCCGATCGTCCGTTGATCGCCGTCGCGTCCGTCCCGTATCCGTCGTTCGTCTGTCGGTCCGGCTGTGATTAACGCAAATCGTCGTCGTGGCCTAGACAGTTATGGAGTTGCTATAACAAAAAAGTGCGAGCTGAAATTTGCACCGTAGGCTTGGTATAATACCTGGCAGGCGTTTGTTATATACTCGGATTCAGCCGTGATCGGATCCAGGGATAAGGGCGTATTAGCTCCCATCATCTAAATTATGGCATAATGTCACGGAGCAGTGACTTGTCTCTTAATATGACTCGTCGTTTATTTTCTGAAGCTATTGTCATGAAATTTTAATATTGGGTGAGATTGAATACAGTCTATCAAGTGAAACGACTTGGTCCATAATATCTTGATCTAGATCGGGTGACTATATCCAATAGTAGTTCCGCATAGGAACGATCTTTCCGAAACATGACTTTTGTCCCAATAACTTCGTCACTTTTGACGCTGATGCACTTTCAAGATTAAACATTTGTTCTAGTTTAATATAGTCTGGTTAAGTGAATATGTGCCATTATTATGTTGAATTAAAAATTCGGGTTACTTGCATACGTCAGGATAGCATCGGCACACCAATAAGGAATTGATGGCGGCTGAAACAGTAGACTTCTTGAATCAATTATCTTCACATTTTTTCGCATTATATTATGCTTGTATAGGATTGAGTTGTAGTCCGTTCCGTTTCGCAACGATTAGCCCTTTTTAGAGCTTAAACATTTGTTCACTTGGAATGGCTATAGGTAAGGAATAGAGTTACCGCAAATACAATAGTTGCACTAAAGTGTGTAATATCAAACTCTTCTTGTACTGACGTCGTAAGTAGCCCTGGTCCTCTAACTGGTTTTTATATAAAAAAAAATTTTGTTTCTTAAATTTTTGCCATTTAAAAGTTTTGTTTTTTTTAAATTATTTTTCTTGCAAAAACTATTTTTCTAATGCGTGCTGAGTTTATTCTCTCAAGCGCCCAGAGAACATGGAAAAAAATTAATTGTTGTGTTAGTTACAGCACGATCTGGCTGACATTGCTTTATCATCTAATACCAATTAATTGTCTCAACGTCGGTGTTTGTAGTAGAAGCCTAAGCAGTGGTTAGTAGGCGGTCAACCTGCAGCTTTCGGTGCCTCCAGTTTGGATTATTAGAGTTTTAAATCTATGCAAGTTAGGGCGCATGCCTGCGCAATTACTGTGCGGGCCCGCTTGCGTTGTTTGTCACACAATGTTCTACGGTCGCCCATCGTTAGTCGTGCGCATTAAATTCTTTAATACAATGTCCCGTTTTAGTTTAAAATGGAACGCAACCCTGTTCCTTGTTCCCGAGGCTAGTGATCCGAGAAATGGTCTGGACAGTTTATTCATGATTTAATCTTAGCCTAGTATCGTTCGTACCAGTCTTAATACTGTATTGCACATACACTCTGCGCATTAGGGCGCTAGGCAGACGAGAGAGAGTGTGTTGCGAGTATATATGATTTGTTACCGCTATTTAGCGATAATTGCTACTCTAGGTAGCGCGTACATAGTCTCCACGTTTCATAGCCCACGCCTCAGCTGGCCAGTCCCGCATGAAGTCTGGCGGCGCCCGTTCTCCACTCAGCTGCCGATTATTCATCGACCGGGATTCGACGCAATGGCTCGCCCAGAGACAGTCGGATCAAATATTACTTATTCGCGATGAATGGGTGGCATAAACATCAGGCAACGAAAAGCGTGTTGGTATGTTACTCTTACTGTTAGATGTTGAGGCATATGACCACCTTGTTCATAGCGAATGATAAGTATACATTGCTAGTCGAATACCCTTGTGGGCATATTTGCTCATATTGGCATGCGCACAACAGGTAAGAAGACATAATCATTTCTATGGTGAATGAGGGCTGCCTCTGTTCACGTCACGCTCACTCCTATGACTATTCGTTGTATGGGTGCTATATAAATGCTTATGATGGCAGCGAGTCACAGCTGAAAAGATTCTAGGGGTGAGTTCCGGGCGCCCATTAAACAGTTATATCCGATCGAGTGCCTCCGTAATTTGGATTGTTTAGGGTACTAGAAGGTAAAACAACAAATATGCGACACTTGGTCAATTCGTTTGAATCTTCTTCGAGAAAATAAGAAAACTCGCCTACTTGCATTAATGAAATCTATCACACGCAAGCCTCACAGGTCACCTCCCGTGCTGAAGTCCAGTCGTTGGTTATATTGTGAACCTATTAGTTTTGCGGAATGCCATTTGAATGATTCAAAAGGGTTTATAGTTAATAGGTTTAGTTGTTATGATGGCCGTTCGATCAAGGCCTCTTATGTGTGTAAAATGGGTGAAGTAGTGAGACGTCAAGAATATTGTTTGCGATAATTGATGAAATTGTATGTAATTTTCCTCAAAGAGCTTTCGGAAATAGCGCGAACAATGTTTTGAAATATGCCCGTCCTACCTGTATAGATTTTGATGATAGTTCAAGCTGGGACTGTGGCGGATAGTGTGATTGCCGCTTTTTAGTACAGAAGAGATAGGTAATTTACTAACACTTTCAGATAGTATGAATAGAGAAGACATTCGACAGGACACAATTACACTCGAAGCATTGTTATGCCGAAAGTGGGGTTTACATAAGATAACATTTGCGCAGAACCTGTAGTACACAGCACCTAGTGTCAGGCTAGACCGACCTCTGGCCCGCGGAGAATCAGAATGGTTTAAAGATCGTAGTTTAGATGTTCACTGAAGAAGAGAAACCTTGTCAAATCGAATCAGACGTTGGATTTAAAATACAATTAAGCCTTTATTTATATTGGTGAAGGCCGAATACGGATTTTCAGGCGAAATATGTTGCCGGCCGGTGAAGATTGACGCATCGGAAGGAGTTTTACGGTCATATGAATGTGAACAAAAGGGATAAGAAATCTTTGTATCGGTCCACGCAAAAAAAACTGAACCGGTCTATTCGAGGGCACTTAAGATATGTTCTTATAGCAGGTTAGTGTATTAAGCACCACGATAATTTTTGGAACTGAGACCTACTGTAGTTATGAAAATACGAGGTGTTTTTTAAAACTTTCTGTTTACAGGATTATTCGAGTCTTTCACTATTTTGTCGAAATTCGGATGAGGCATTTTCTTCGAAAGAACCCACGCAGAAGAGGTCCTGTAGGAAGCGCTGTCTCTATCAACAGGAGTGCACCAAATATCGAAAAGAATCAATTAAAAGATCATAGTGAAGAAGAAGCGTACCTAAGGCTGAATTGTACAAGATAGACACAGATCGATTATAGTGATACCCGGTGGTTGTCATCTTATTTAGTGAGCTGGCATAGTAGTCAGTCTTAATCGAAAGCAGCGCATACGTTAGTAGGTAACTAATTTTGACACACCATGTAATGGGTGATGAGAATGGGTGTCAAGATGCATATTTTTATTAAATTTAAAATTGCTAAGGATTATGAAATTTGTTCTTCAGGTAGACAATTTGGTTTCGATTGCTAGAATCTAATTTGGTCAATTGGAGGTAATCCAATACATATAGACAATATCTATATGAGAGTTTTCCATTAGATTCAGAACAGGATTTTTGCACTCTGAGATAAAGATAAGCCTAGAAGGCCATCAAAAAAATGCTGGTGTACAGTAGAGGGCAGCAAGCATGATTCGGAATACAGTGCGTTAGTGACCACGCTAATGCAGGATAAATTAAGAAATCCTCTAAAAACTATAAGGCGATGTCCTTTATTGTAAACAAACAGGATACATGAACTGAATGCGCTCTAGAATGATTTAACATACCCAACAATGTCTGAACAATGGTGGAATGTAGGAACCGCGTACATTAAGCATCTAAAGTATTTAAAAATTTACTTTTAACTACCCCGACAAACCTCAGAAGCTCTCCTGGGTAAGTAAAAATCTCCAACCCGGCATACGCAGAGAAATTCTGAATCAACGTCGTGAAATACAAGCAGATGTGAAAAATAAGAGATGTTAGTAGCAAATCGAGTCTAGCGTTTGTAGCCACAGTATTGCGCGTAAAGTTTGTTAACGGATGTTATAAGTCAAGAAAGGAAAGCTCTATCTACATACGCGGTGTAGAAAACTAGATTGTCAGCTCCTCTCAACGTTCTGTAAACCAGAGGTTAGTGGGCCGAATCGGTGGCCGAGTTTTTCTTCTTCTTAACAGTATATTACTCCTCTACTATGATACTGCGTTCGGGGCGCCAATAAATTTCTCGGTTCTTCGACATATACCATTATGTCATAGAGAATATTGGCAGATAACACCTCAATGTTTAAAGGCACAGAATGATCGCCGAGAATTAAGAAAATTTAACACTTAATGCACCGCGAATATATCAACCCGACTGTTACTACTTTTCTTTCCTTAAATATGATGGATATTTTACACCTCGCTCAGATGTGAACAGCGGTCCTGAGCCTAGACTGAAATATATGTCCCTATTTGTGGGATGCCCGAACGTTAGTAGACCGCGGGTCCCGAAAGCGTCAGCAGCAGCAGTAACGTTGGAGGCAAGTCCACTGAACGCTGTCCAGCAGGCAAACTTGTTCACAGGCGCCTCTGGATACTAATTCAGGAAACTTGTCGCGCAAATCTCCACTTCTTGGAATGATGGTAAGTTGCCCAGGAGCATAAATCGGAAGCACTGACAATTGGAGCCACCCCGCGTGGCCGTTTTTGAGAGATACATTACGAGAGTGTGATACCATCTAATACCGTCCACTCGACCCAGGATGTCACTATCGGACTTCTTAAACAATATCAAGTTGCTGTGGATTGTGGTGCAGATGGTGCATGAGGACCGGGTCGGGGAGAACCAGAGAGGACGTTGGGCTGGATCAAGAGACACACACCCTGAGGACTGGTTCTTTTACGTTTTTTGGAGACACATTCAGGTCCCTAAGCGATAAACGCGCACAGGAAAGCTCCCGCTGTAAGGAGTTAGATACAACCAGTTCCGTTCTCATTAGTTCTCTACTCGCCGCCTTCATAATAGCCTGTATCTTGGATTTCTTCGACCCCACGGCCAAAGCATCACAGTCCATACTCAAGAGCCACCAACTTTAGCAACAGCTCCTTGATGTCTAGCCTGGTGGCGACTTATGCAACGTTCCTCTTAGAATCCAGACAACCATTTTATAGGCAAAATTTAGAGTTTAATATAAAAACAAAAGAGGAAAATAACAATGTTTAAAAGTACTAAATGATAGGTTTGAGTAATATACTGAGCGCCAGCGCCTCGAACTCGACACTAGAGAGAGGGGTGCAAAAGTGCAGAGTAAGCCTTCAAAAGAGACCTAAAGAGAAAAAGTTACAAAGAACGCGATCACAAAGATAGCTATCTTCGGCTTATGCCGAAAGTTTATATAATCTTCCGACTTTCCCGCAGGTCCTTGGCAATAATGCTATTCTTGACATGATAAAAACTCTTTTCCTGCAACTCATTCATCAATTCCCAAGGCGAACCTTTCAAAAATTGTTACTTCTTCTTTAATTACGAATTTTTTATTTTTGTCTTTCTCACGTTCCCTGAGAGCAAAATCACAACATCGTTGCGCTGCTGAGTATAGGGGAAGAAGTGGGCGCTAAATCGGCGCGCATGGGCATGATTCCGGCGCAAGTCAGAATTACTTGGAAATTATTAATAGCACGGATACCAAAAGTGCATATACAGTGTCGTAAGTATCGCATTTGGGTAGGCCTAGTTCTTTTGGATCATAGACTTCAGACGTATCGCAAGTTCGGTAGTCAAATCCGAAATTTGTTTGGGATTAATGTAATATTCTTTTGAACCATTCAAAAATACGCAGTTGATTTCGTTTCTCGTTTTTTTGGTTGTTTAAAATCATTGAAATAAATTTTGTAATGTTTTGATAGACTGTAGTATCTAAAACAGGCTTCCGACAATGTATTACGTTTACATGGCTGTGACTTCGCTTTTTTTTTTAATTCACACAGTTTTCTAAAAATTATTTTAGTTTAAAATGAGCTAAAAAATAAGAGTGGGGCAAAGTGGCGCAATAGGTTGAAATTTAAATATTGGCGGGTTGGTTTCAGCGAAATGCATAACTATAGTTTTAATAAAAGTCCGATATATAGCAACGTCTAGTTATCTGAATAAAACAGTAAGCATTTGCCAAGAAAATCAGGACAGGATCAGAAATACTATAGGTCGAACTATAGGTGCTAAGCTAGCTAATGGAGCAAACGATGAAATGAACAATCATAATGTAACAGTCTAAACGCAGGGTGGGCGACGAAAGAATTTAAGCTTGGGAGCCAAGAGCCAATCAAGCAGCTAAGAGGCTGGGGACAGCAGACAAAAGGTTATTTTTCTGGTCTGGTGAGCGTGACCACCAAAAATTTGTGTGTCCCCGTCGAGTTCTTATGACTGGCGTATTAAAACGGACGCTTATTATTGGTCGAGCGAGCGATCGTTGCTGTCGAAACTTGCGAAGGGCACGAAGGACGGTATCGACTCAACGGTGACCGCTGTTTTTCACCCGGGTGACGGGGGAAAAAGGGTCGAGATCTCGAGCTGCGCAACTTGTAGGTCCGAGAGACGGACAAAGTCACCCGAATTTTAATTGACGGGGGAGCGGGAGTATAACAGGGTCAGATGCTCGAGTTCTCTGAGGTCGAACGCATGGGTGTCCGCGCGCACATTGCCTTCCGGCTATTTTTATGACAACGCAATTGGGGAGTTATGTATTTTCGAAAAACCTGCTAACATGCAATGTGTTTAACGCAAGATTATATCGAAACGGTACGTCCTTTGAATCATCAAGTTCGCCGAAACAATCAATGAATTTAACCCTTCACGTTTTAAGTGTCTATGAGAGGATGATACAGATGCTCTCCGAATCAAGGATTATATGATTGGGTTGTTAAAAAAAAATGGGCCGATCTAGCCCGCCACCTCACTCATCCCTAAAGTGTACTCTTATGGGAAACCCAGCACCACCATAACTGCTAAGGAAGAGCAGATGTCAGCAATCGACGCCTCAGAAAGGGATGAGTGACTTTAACTCTCATTCATTCTTTAATACTCTCATCTATCTCAATGTCTAGATAGATTGTGAGTCGCTATTGTAGGTAGGTCACAGAAAGAGAGCTCTAGCTTAACGAATGTATAGTGCGCTTTGCTGGTTTGCGTACGGCTGCTTTACACTGAGCCCGATCGTGAATTCGTGTGCAGGTATTCGTTGCCCAAGGTCGGGAATGTTTTTCCACATTACTCCCTTCTTTGTTTATCCTTGTATAAACGTGCCGTTAGCAATATAATAACAAAACAGAAGAGTAAAACGCTCATCAACAGGTCTATTGGGTGTACGCTTTTACCATAAATTCATTGAAAATGAATTGCATCTGTCTTGTATTGACTAATTATATATTAGTTGTTGGCACGATAAACTATAGTGACATATATGTGCAATACATGTATATCTTACAATTTAATATCTAGCAGTTATGCATGTTTCGCTTATAGTTAATAATATAGCACTTCTTTACCCTAATCGTTTGTGGAACACAAAGAATAATTATCAATAATGGCAAAATATTTGTTAAAAGTTGCTCATCACGATGTTAAAGCCTTAGATGTGTGGAGACGCTCATCTTTATTATTATATTTCCTGCGTGGGTAGCCTGCGGTAACAAAGCGGAACAATAGATGTATTGCCGGCTTGGTTCGTCAAATAAGCTGTGTCCGCACAGGTGCTAGGTCATTGTTTTTTTTTGGTCTTGTTACTGCTGCTTCTTAGTCGTTGATGGTTAAGCATGTCGCTGCGCTGGGTTGCTTCTGACGTATATCGGCATGCACCGATCAGATCGGGCCGTGACGCGTAATCTCGGTGTTTCAATATATTCTCGCGGTGCTGAGCTGCTAGATCAGACGTATATGTAGCCGTACCTGTCGAGCGTGGCGCTAGTTGAGGCGCCTACGCTTCTGATGGTTACGTGTAAGTTGTTGAACGCATACTTAGACAGCGTGTAAACGTATGACACTGATGTCATGAATTGTGAAGTGTGATTAACTGACTCTGTGCGCTTTTTAATGTCGAAGCTACCAGAGTATTATATACGATGCGCGGCGGCTAGACAGGAGTTTGAAAAAATGTATTATACATGATGTGATGCGAAGGAGTTATCGATTTTGAGTCAGTTTCAGCAAGTATGTACGGAGGAGAAGACGAGGGAAATCGACAGAGGAGCAATGACAGGCGTGTGTCGAGAGACGTAGAGTGATCTAGTGTGAAGAGTGTTAACTATATTTGTTTTAACTCGGAAATATGCTGTGCGCCAGCGGTCAGAGGCGAAAATTGACGGGAGGTAAATAAGTAGTTGTTAAAGTCCAATCGAGCTAAGTGGATTGACATGATAGTCATGTTGTATGAGACTGTGATGCTTTGGTGTTTATAATTAAGTAGGTTAGAATTATTGTATGGTTTTACATTAAGTAGCCTTATAACCGACTCAGTCGCTGCCGGACGCAGGTATCAGGCGATGCATGATGTTATTGTGTGCTCCATTCCGACTCGCGATATCGCGTGAGTCATGCGCGTTGGGATCTTTCGTGCGTCTAATTGCCCGAGGACAGACACAATATGTTGTACTTCGCTGGAGGCTCGTCGTACTTGTGTTCGAGCAAGCAGTTTTCATATTGTCTTGGACGCTTGTTGCTGCGTTGATTGATGGGGACCTATCATATGGCCTTTGAGCAAGCGCTTTCTGTCTTACCTCACGGTATCGGCTGTTTTAGCGTTGCACGCCTATAAACGGCACGTTGCATATGGTCCAGGGGTAGGAAGAAGGTAGCTTGGCGACATTTATCTAGACAGCAACAAACTTGAGGTGCGATTTCTCTGTGATTGCGACCGTGCAAAGTCGCCAGTTTGGAGTTGAGTGTTACGATCGTACATCTTTGCCGTTTTATGTTGTCATGGTTTCATGTCACAGTATTTATGTAAACGGTAGACGGGAGATCTTTGCTGAAGTGCTTGCTTATCGTAATTGTGTTTTGGAGAACTTCTTAGAGACTCTTCTCACACGCATTTGCATCCTGTCGTTTTTTAAAATTTTTAGTAAGCTCCTGCTCCAGCATCGATAAAATTTTGTCGTTTAATTTGTTCTGCATCTCCAATCCAAACATTAACTGAAACGGGTTTTTTTCGTTAAGCAGTGTATATGCGAGTTTATAGCTCTTTGGACTTAAGCCACGAATTTATACCATTTTAAGGAATCTTCAGCCGACAGCTTGCAAATCATTGTTAGAATAACCCTGTTTACTCGCTCTATCTGACCATTACCCCTAGCCACTCCAGTTGTTGTCAATATGTGCTCGACTCCATTTGGTTCCATATAGGTAACAAAGGCGTTTGACGTGAATGCACTTCCTCTGTCGCTCACTATCAGTTGGGATTGTCCAAAAATGTTCGAACATTCCTCACGTTTTTTTAGAACTTCTTCGGCTCCTGTACTTTTAGTGTTGAATAACCATACAAACTTTGAGAATGCATCAACTATAGCGAATATAAACTTTTAGGTACTGTTTTGCAGATGAGGCCATTGGTCCAAGGTGGTCAACATGCAGAGTGTGTAATAGTCTATGCCCTTTTTCAATACAGTGCAGATATCCCTCTTGTTTTCCTAGTTTCTTATTGCTGATGATACAAGAAATGCAATTATCTATTATTTGTTTTACTTTGTTCTCAACATGTGGAATCTAAAAATGCTGTTGAAGAGCGTGAATTGTTTTCTGTAGCGCAAAGTGCCCAACATTATGACTATCTGTGATTATTTACGCAAAGCAATGGCTTTGGGTAAAACTAGCAAATCATTTCCTTTAACGACTTTATCCAATATTTCACCTTTATGTTTGAAGTCATCATAGGATTGAGATTTCATGATTTCGAGTACGGCTTTTATGTAAGGATCCTTTTGTTGCGTCACTTTCAAGCGAGCTGAGATTTCTTACGAAATGCGTAATACATCAATGGGATATCGACTTAAACAATCAACATGTTTCATTTTTTCTGAAGATCGATGTTCGACCTGAAAGTCAAAATCCTAAAGGTGTAGTATCCACTGTGCAACTTCGCGTGGTACATCCTTCTTCTTGACTGTTTCGTGAACGCGGTGCAGTCTGTTACCAACTTAAAGGGCGTACCAAGAAGGTTGTGTCGGAATTTGTAAACGGCAGTTTTTTCCAGTTGATAATCAATTTGTACTCAGCAGCTTTTTTGAGAACAATATTAAGTTTTTGAAGACAATCCTTAGTCGTCTGGGTATAAAATTTAATGTTTTCGATATAAAGTTGCATGATGTCTTGAGCGATTAAGTCTTGAAATATGGAACTGATGAAACGGATGAAGACTGATGGTGAATTGCAAAATCCGAATGGTGCTCGATTGAATTCAAAAAGTCCTTCCTTCGTCACAAATGCTGTGAACTTGCGACTTTCTTCGTCTATTAGAAAATGGAAAAAACTGTTTTCTAAGTCCATTACTAAGGTGTTTACCTTAGCTGCTTGCAGTTTTTCCAAAACATCGTCCATCAAGGGCACTGGAAAGCAATCTTTGAGTACCATATTGTTGAGTTACCGAAAGTCAACCAAAACTCAATAATTTCCATCCTTTTTCTTGACTACAACCACTCTGCTGGCAAAATTCGAGTTTGATTTGCGCACTAAATCTTTGGTTAGCCATTCTTCAACCTGTTGTTTGACTGCATCAGACTCTACAGGTGGGTGCAGACTGGCCTGCTGTCGGAACGGTATCATTTGTCCATCTGGTACAATTTTCGTAATGCTTTTTATGCGCCTCTCGTCTTTGACAATCTGCATGACGTTCTGTACCTCTGGGCAATGTTTCGAAATGTGCCCGAAATTTTTCGAACATACTCAGTCGAGCCACAATTAAAACAACGATTTATTTTTGCAGTCGACAAGTTTTTTTGGCCATCACTGTGTCTAACGCCTTGCTGCTTGTATTGCATCTCGCCTCCACATTTACGTTCATATGTGTCGTCTTTTTCCTTTAGCTCGTACTTTGTTTTACACTATTAATTTTTTATGTCTACTTTACCAAGCGTAGCAATCCTCTTCATATTCAAAACGTGGTCATGAAAGCTTTCATCTCTTTTCTTCTTTCTCTCTTTTAATTCTTATGAATTTCTGCGCTTTGCACTCTACGACGAAATTCTGCTATTAGCGCGGCCTTTAACTGGTCGTACGAACTTACAAAAGTAGATTCTAAAAACAATTGTGCCATTTTAGTCATTTTACTTCGTGCCTGCACATACTTTGCTTCTCCGTTAGCTCATACGCCTCTGCATTCTGCTCGAAATTTACAAACCATTGTTTCACAGGGACGCATTCACCATGAAATTCAAGCACAATTTTGGAAAAATTATCTGCTGCAATTTTTGGTTCGTTTCGTGCATTCTGAGTAATTTCGTCCGCCTGTATTTTAACTGTTAGCAACTGGATGATCTGCTGCAGACTCTGATTGTTCGTCTCGTTCATTTCTAGATCGCAACCTTGAGTAGAATTTTCGCTGCATTCTGTTTTGTTATACACCAGTTCAGACTGATTTTGTTTGCTGGTGTCACTTTTTCGTCGCTGCGCCTGTGCTCGAGTTCTAACATAGAATATAGCTCCCTCTTCGTCGCTCATATTGGCACTTATGTATGTAAGGTTTAGATTAGTTTAATGTTTATTATAATGGTTATTTAATAGGTTCATGTAATACAGAGTAAATATATATGATGCATTTAACAGTTTTAAATCGACTTTTAAACAACTTAGAGACAACTTCGTACTTCGGCAGACGACCAACGACAGCGACTGCGAACTGAGAGCCGATTACCCAACGAACACTTGCTTCCGAGCCAAACTACCCAACAAACAGTGTAGAATGGTGTGTTGCCAGCTATCTGGTATCTCTATGTCTTACATTCGGCCCTCCTGTTTATCCTCATCTGTCCCAGATGATAACAGCTCGTCATTTTCGGAAACAAAACGCCATAACTTCATATTATTACAACTTGTTGATGTGATATTTGGTCCTTCGACGCTTGCCGCTTTTCTCACGTCATAGCGGCCATTTCGTTTTACCTCAGAAGTGTGTAAACACTTTCTTGGCAGTGTCAGAAATGTGTAATCTCAGTTTTTGTTGTTTCTTTTGAGTTGTATTAATAATTTTCGTTTCGTTTTTTCATAATTAAATTAAGTATTTAGTATTAAGCTATAATCAATCAAAAAAACTTGTTAAAATGAATAAAACCCAGTTATTTTTGTATTTAAAGTGAAGAAAATTATTTTTTTCCATGTGTGTAAACTGTTTCTTGACATACTGTAGCTCCCTCTTCGTCGCTCATATTGGCACTTATGTATGTGTTCCTTGGATGATGCAATTTTCTTAAAATTTTACAATTTTTGCGATGTTTTGGTTATAGACCGGGTTGAGCCCCCCAATTTAGATTATTGTGTAGTTTTATATTTATATTATAAGTTAACATATAGTTTTGGATATTTCGATTTTACAACTTTTAATAGGCCTTACACAACTTTAAGCAACTGACAACTTGTGAGTTAATTGGACTGACAACTTAATTCCGACCGACAACTGACGACTTCTTATACTGACGCTTGACTCTCCCAACCTCATGGCAACCCCCGACCGAACAGCCTGCCACCTCTTTAGGGATGCCACACAGTCGTTGCATGTGTTATTGCCACCTTACATATGTATATATACCAGCTGTACCCTGCCACGTTTCGCTGTTCCCCGCCTGCATCAGATGGCGCAGCGGTCGATACACGCTTCGTTGTGGCATATATTTTTTGTTTTTCCATTCTCCTCGTAAATATATGTATCTATCTGGTTTACCGACACGGGAACACGCAACATACAATTGTCCATGTGAAAAGCAATCACCATGGAAATCTAAACCACATAATTCCAGAGATTGACCTTGAGCTTTATTAATTGTCATGGTGAATGCCAATCAAATGGGAAACTGCAATCTTCTGAATTGAAACGGTGTATCAGTCGGGATCATGGGAATCCCGGGAATGAGGACATCTTCACCTTTGAGTGTTCCAGTTAAGATCGTTGCTTCCACAACGTATTTCATCGATTTGTGACCGCGAGTCGCGTGCCATTGCAGAGTTTTGGCTGAATAATATTCCGGAACATGATTATTGATACCCATTTTCAATTTCAGTACGTCAGGTTGCATTCTAGGCAGATCAAGTGAGTTCAAAAACACCGCTTCATCTGCCTCCACAACGGTGTCTATCGACTTATATCTAATTTCCTCTGTTTCAATGCTGAATTGGATTACACGATTAATTTGATAGGCATCTTTATTCGTGGTAGCAAGGATCGCTCGTTCACTGAGCCAATCGTGATTCCTATAATTCATTTGAATATCAGGGAATACTTTTTCGATCAGTTCTTCCTTTGATGAAACTAAATTAGAAAAATTTCCGGGCAATGATATTTTTTTTGACGTCTCATCGGCTGGCAGCTTCCCGTTTCCAATGTCCAGTAACTGTTGTGAGAATACCTCAGCTGATTCATCGTTCTGCAACTGGACACGCATATTTGTCGTCAGCTGCAATGTACGTACGTGTCGCCACGATGTTCAATATTTCAGGCAAGCATTTACTGGCATGGCAACGGCAACTTCAGCGCTGAATGAGCAGTCCTTCTGCCAGGTAATAATGTTGCAGTTATTCCAGCTGTTTAAGAATAAACATCGTGTTCATCTGAAGCGGCTTCACCAAATCAGATGCACTAAAGAAAATGTAATTCAAATGTACCTGTGTCACAAACAACTAACATAGCATATGACTAGAATTACAATCAGCCACACGCGTTGTGGGAAAAACACTTGTAATTGTAAACTAACCCAAAACGATCACAACGGCAGGATGTTAAGTGGCCGACGACGGGCCCAAAATAATAATAATTTTTCAACCCCCGAATACGTGGGTGTGAGTCGTACTAGAATAAGATCTTCTTAAGAACAATTGTTACCTCCTAGAGCCTAAGAATTCCTATATAAACTCTGTACTTTTGTAAATAAAATCAGTTCATATTTTGAATTCAACGAATGAAGATTGGGTTATGTTCCTTCGCCCGGAGTCCCTATTCACCAGCTATGGCATTTTTTGCTCAAACCGTGGCCAGAATCAATCTGATGAGGAATATCAGATATCCCAATGCTGGTCGTTCTCTAATAAATTGAGAGATAAATTGATTGGTTTGCACTGCGGAAAGTGGCATGCGTGACGCCGTTGACATTCCTTAAATTCTGGAAAAACCTGGGACTAGCCACATTTACCAACAGCATGCGAAGGAATCAATCAATTTGATCAATTTGATTAGGATGAACTGTATAGTCTACTAATTGTATTTTCTTTAAATATGCCAGCATGTCCTTCGACGGGCTCTTCTCGTTTACGCTGTACGAATGATTTCTTAGTGTAGTAAGAAGGTACTTCTAAATACATCAGTGTTGTGGCGAAGGCGTCTTTCTATCATAAAGTGAAGAAAGCAAGTTAGAGTTGTAGCAGGTGCATTTCGGAGTCTTCCTTACACATTTGCGTCAGTGAAATATCTATTTCTATTTCTAACGTATCTACGTTGACCATTCTCTTAATGAACTGCTAAATGAACCACAGCTGGATTCCCTTAATGTGTAAATGAGAAAATTCGCCATACACCCTCATTGGTGCTAATGTATCTTCCAGCCCGGTATTAGGAAAATTCATCGACAACCTGTAGAGCATTTCTGTCGTCGTTTCCTGCTTGAACACCAAAAACTGTCATATCGCTGCCTTTATTCACGTACTTGCAGATGTATTTAATTCTCTGCCTTTGCCTTAGCCGCTTAGTCTTCCGTACCAATTCCCACTTTACTTCAGTCCTATTCGAAACATTGCTTCTGATTCTTTCTGGTTTGCGAGTACGACGACCCAAATTCGCTTTTTTAGGAGGCATTATTTCGTTAGTAACTTTTCGTTTGTAACTGAAACAGGAATGAATGTATTTCCTACCACGTGGTTGACATGTAACTGCCCCCGCCTACTACGGTCAATACACGGAAAGCCGTTATAAAACCCATTTTATTCGCGCTCGGGAGTATGATATCGGCATAAAAAGTAGAACCTGACTTTACAGTGTGTCAAAATTTGAACGCAATGAATTCAGTAGTTTCTGAATGCATAGCGTTGTAGGTACTTATACAACATTAAAACTATATGACAGAGGTCAGAGGCAAAATGTCGGTAAAATATTAAACAAATGTTTAATATATATGTCCGTATATACAGTGGCGAGCACATGTGGATACATGTTTTGATACTGTGACTTTAAGTGGCTGTAAAACCCACAAAAATGCCTTAATCGACTCCAAATTTTTAACAAAAATCCACTAATATATAAAACAAAAAACAAAGAATTTTATTCATTATTATATAGATTAAGGTATTATTTCAATATGTTGTCCAAAGTCCTTTGGTGTAATCACACTTTTAATGCACCTGGGCATACTTTCCACCAATTTTTCTATCAATCCGTGCGATAGAGTGCTACATTCCGCTTGGACTCGACTCCAAAGCTCGTCCATTGTCCTAGGCGGATTATCGTAGCGCGTCAGTTGCTTCTTTAGCAAAGCCCATGATTTTCGACCGGATTTAGATCTGGGCTTTGATCCGGCCACTGCATCTTCAGAAAACTTTGATTTTCGAGCGATTCCTTTACAATTTTGGCCGTGTTTATCGGATCACCGCCCGTTGAAAAATGACTTCGCTCTCTTGATACGCACTCTCGTCTATAAAATCAGGAAGATTGGAATCCACAATATGGAAATAATCTTCCTTTTTCATAATGCCATTTATTCGGACTCATGTGCCAGCGTTCCAATAGGTGAAGCACCCCCAAATCATCAAGCCGCCTCCTTCATGTTTCATAGTTTCTTTTATATGGTGTTTTTGAAGCTTCTCATTAGGGCGATGCCAGTAATACTCCTTTCCATTTGATTGATATCTATTGATTTTGGTCTCATCTGACCAAATCACCCACTTCCAATCATCCACACTCCAATTCCTGTGTTCCAATGGACGAGCTTTGGAGTCGAGCTGGAATCGATTGAGGCATTTTTGTGGGTTTTACAGCCACTTAAAGTCACAGTATCAAATCATGTATCCACATGTGCTCGCCACTGTATATATGTATGTATGTATAAAAAAAAATAAATAAACTATCTGACAGAGGTCAGAGGCAATGACGATGTAAAAAAAAAAATAAATAAATAAAAAAAAAAAAATTAATAAAAATAAAAGAGAATAAAACAAATGTTTTAGAATAGTTGTTGACATAAAACGACAAATGACAGAAGCATTTAATGAATAATTGATTCTTTTCCAGACAAACAAAATTACCGAGACCGTTAAAAATGATGAGTTTTCAGTACTAGTCGATAAATTAACAGCCTGCTTCTCACCCGTACAGAATTCAACTTTCGAAAGACACCTTTTTAGGAAAATTACCCCAGAAGAAGGGGAAACTTTTGAAAAACTTATTTTGCGAGTGCGTCAACAAATTCAAAAATGCAATGTAGCCGAAATGGAAGAAATATGTATGAAGAATAAAATTATCGACACTTGGGCTAGTACTGAACTAAAGAAGAAATTATTGGAGAAAGAACACACCCTTACCGAAATCATTGAAGCCTGACAAGTAGACGAGGAAATTAATAAACAGTCACAGCTAATGCAGTCGAAAACATTTCCAAAAACCATAAATAAAATATCTAATTGGAAGTCGACAAAAACTAATCAGAGCGATTGTGGAAGGTGTGGACGATCATATCCACAGTCGACTGACAAAAAAGCTATGGAATATTGCAATAGAATTGAAGGCGAAAACGCAAAAGAAAATAAGATGGTCCAGCGGAATTATTTTAAAATTGACAGCGACGGGGAGTATGACGAGCTGATGCAATGTCGAATTGGAGGTGCAGAAATTTCTTTAATTATCGATTCTGGATCCCGGTTTAATCTTAGGTTCCTAGATGATTTGTTAACTCTTCAGGCAAAGAAATTCTCTCAATTTAGGCTATACGCCTCAGATAAAATCCTTATCGATCAAACAGAGCTCTGAGTTGATTGCATTATTTTTCGTAATTGAAAAAACACGGCATTTACTACTGGGACGAGAAACAGCAACAAAATTAAATGTTTTACGAGCGGGACTTCCGGTAAGCAACATTGAGATCGTACCACTATTTCTCAAGTGAAAAGGTATTAGCGTAAAACTAACAATAGACCCCTATGTTGATCCTGTGAAACAGCCAATGAGTCAATAAGTCAATGCTAAGTTAGAGGAAACATACCACCTGGATATTATTGAACCAGTTAAGGGTCACAGCCCGTGGATTTCTCTAATAGTGATCGCTTTCAAAGACAACGGTGATATTCGACAATGTTTGGATATGAGAAGCGCCAACCAGGCGAGCCTTCGGGAAAACTATCCGTTGCCCACATTCGAGTCTTTTATGACTAAGTTGAGAAATGCCAGGATATTTTCACGACTGGACCTCAAGGACGCGTAAACTTTGCTTTTGAACTGATTTAATATTACTTGGGTGCTTCTCATATTGTAGTGACCATATGCAAGTGATGTAAATTTCAATAAAAACATCGATGTCTAAGTTTATCGATGATGGGAATGTTAATATTCGATGGAGTTTTGAAACATCGGGATAAAATTTCGATGCATCGATGTATGTCTGATGTTTTTCTGACTTAATAAAGTTCAATGTTTTCTAATAATCAAAAGTTATCATAATAGTATTTAAAATTAATCTTAAATGAAATGAAGTAAGTAACTCGTCTCGCCGACTTGGGTATACCATACACCAGGTGAAACAAATATTTAAAATTTCGAAAACCAAATGTACATATGTCTATTAAATTGTTTTAACATGCACATACCATATGCTATCTCGCTCACTCTACAAACACACGAGAACTCTTGCCCCTGCCACTAGCCAACGGCCAATTCTGCCCTTATGGATCGCGGGTCAAAATACGTTCTTACGCATATTTTGCATGTTTCTAGTCCGATTTCAATCAAATTCGGTAGTTTGATAGAAATAGATAAGATTAATTAGTCTAATTTGATTGCGATGGTTAAAAAATTGCAAGAGCCAATCGGTTTTTTCTAAATTATGGAGCCGGAAATGGGCGTGGCAACATATTAAAATATATATATTCTGCGCGAATACTAATCCAGTATACATACTAAATTTGGTGACTTTAGCTTTGTTAGTTTTCGAAAAAATCAGTTTTGTTTAATTTGCAGGGGCAGAAATGGGCGTGGCAAAATTTTTAAATAGTCAATATCTGCGCGTCTATTAGGCTAGCTTACATACCAAATTTAATGTCGGTAGCTGTCATGGTGTTTAAGAAAATCAGTTTTATGTGAATTGCGGGGGCGGAAGGGGCGTGGCAAAAAGTTGGAACAATTATTTTCTGCGCGCTAACTAAACGAGATTTGCTAACAGTAGTAGAAATATGAGGATTAAACGTTAATTTATTGTCCTGATAATATCTATCCGCTCAAAAGAGGCGTCGCACAGTGGGGCCTTTTGGCAATTTACATTGCAAAAATCATAGCTTCTAAACCAATAAAGCGATTTTAAAAATTTAAAAAGCATATGATAAAGAATACTTTAAGCTTTAAAATTAATGTCATGAGTGCTGGGTGTTCGTCGTGCTGTAATATTCAAGGTCAAAGTCAGAAAATATTTCCAAGCATGTTTTTTCTTAAAAAATGGACCGAATTAACATAATTACAACAAAAAAAAATTTTTTTTTAAGTTAATTTTGAAAATTTGCTATTGATGGCTGATTTTCTTTAAAATAATTTTCAATATTTACATCAATATATAATAAACTTAACATTTCGCGACTAGTTGCTATTTTCCAAATCCTTTCGTGATCGCACGTGTCTCAGTGATGCAATAAGTGGGTCCGAAGAGGCTGCTAGCATGTTCAAAAGGTCTTCATTTTGTCTAACACGAGAAGATTTTTATTTATTAGTACATCTGAACCTTTTGTAGTCCTTGTTTTTACGTTCCTGTGCTTCTACGGATAGCTCTCCAATTGGTAAACACTGATATTCTATTGGCTCCTTTCCGTAACCAAAATCCCATGTACCATTGGGGTAAGTTTTTTTTGCGGATATAATTCAGTCAAAAGTTGAGCAGTCTTTGAAGTATATTCGGAAAATTTTTCACCATTTACCATTTCCTTGCAAATTATAACATTCAAGATAATAGCCAACCTTTTAATGATCTCTTGACTAACACCTGTTATTAAATATGTCATTTCATCATTTTCAAAAAATCTCCTTGAAGTATTTCCATCATTCGTGTTTCCGTATCCGTACTTCGGGCAGTCAACTTTCAGTCCCAGCTTCCGAGAGAATTCAGCTTGTATAATCTCCTTCCTGCTCTGAATATCCACACGAGATGTTTTATCCGTTTTTGTTTCTCCTGGCCGAGGAAGTGTGTAAGCTAGCCTTAAACTAAAATCCATACACTTTATTGTGCAATGCAACGGAGAAATTTCATATTCGTAGCAGTTCTCCTCACTCGTTGAATCGTCTAAGTCCTGAAATTCTTTTTGAGTTTTTTTGCAAATCGGACACCTTAACGTTGAGGAAGTGTTTGTAATTTCTTTTAACACTTTTCCATCAATCATTGTCATGAAAAAATCAAACTTAACCGTAAATATTTTTCCACTCTTAGTTTGGAAAACAGCAGGTTTCAGTTGGCTTATTTGATTTTTTATGTCGCCAACAGTTTGATTAATTCCGAGGACTCCTTTGCACATTTGAATAACAAAGGCCGACAATAGTGGGTTGATGACGGTCGAAGATTTCTCCAATGTTCAGAACTTTCACTTCTTAGGCGCAAAGGAACTACAGAAGCCATGAACATATTTTCATCAGAAATAGCTTCGTCTCCTGTGTGTATAATCTGCTTGTAGGCGCTTTGTCCACATGATCCATCACATCTCCATTTATATATTTTATATATTTAGCGGAAGTTGACGATACTATGCGCAGTACGTTCAAGTGGCCCCTACGACACCAGAACAAAGCCTGTTACGCGCGAGCCCAAGCAGATAACTGCCCACCTCCCACCCGACCGACCGAGGGGTGCAGCCGTATAACGCACGGCACGAATCGCGTGGACAAAATACACAATAGAAAAGACAGACAAACAAATAATACTATAGCTATCTATTAACTAAATGGGATAGGATAGATGTTTTAAGCATATTAATAGAAAACTCTGAGCCGATTACAGGGGATAGAAGGTTGTAATCAGAGCAGAGGACCCTAAAAGGTTCATGCATAGCATAGTTAGAAGAACAACGACTAAGGGATAAAGGTATCAAAGGATGTCTACTCCATCTACATGGTACCGACAGATTCACCTGAGCTAATAACTCAGGCGAGTCGATATCACCAATTAGGAGCTTGTGCATAAAAATGGCACCAAGCATAATTCTACGGTTAGTTAGGGACGGAAGGTTAATCAAGAGAAGTCTACTAGAATACGAAGGCAAATTGACATTGCGATCCCAGCTTAAGCCACGAAGAGCAAATAGCAAGAACTGCTTTTGAACGGATTCTAGTCTAATCTGGTGCGACTCATATTGAGGTGACCAAATGCAAGATCCATACTCTAAAATAGGACGGACAAGCGAAGTAAAAAGAACTTTAGTTGTATAGGGGTCATCAAATTCTTTTGACCATCTTTTAATGAAACCCAGGACACTCATGGCCTTTGCGACCGTGGTGGAAACATGGGTGTTAAAATTTAACTTATGGTCCATAAGTACGCCCAAATCATTCATATTATTTAGACATTCTAAAGGGCTATTGTTTAGAAAATAAGTGACCAGTTGAGGAGAGTTACGAAAAAAAGTCATTACCTTACATTTGGTAGTGTTAAGATTTAGTAGATTAAACTGGCACCAGGATTGAAAGTTTTTAAGATCAGCTTGTAACCGACTAAATGAATCTGTATCTTTATAAGTAAGACAAAGCTTGACATCGTCAGCATACATAAGCACACCCGAATGAACAATGACTGATGGGAGATCGTTAATAAATAGTGTGAAGAGCAGAGGGCCAAGATGACTACCTTGAGGTACACCAGAAGTCACAGAAATGGAAACGGAAAAAGAAGACTTAAAAAGTACCTTCTGTTTTCTATTTGTTAAATATTCTCGAACCCAAGAAAGGAAAAGGGGTGGAAACCCAATGTCGCTCAGCTTAGAAAGTAATAGGGTATGATTAACGGAATCAAAGGCTTTGCTGAAGTCAGTGTATATGACATCAGTTTGTTTACCATTTTTGAACCCCTTGATAATTATTGATGTAAATTCTAAAAGGTTAGTGGTTGTAGATCTACGTTTCACAAACCCATGTTGGGATGGCGAAATAATAGAGCTGCAAAAATGTTGCAATTGAGAAGTTATAATTTTCTCAAAAGCTTTCGGAATAGCGGACAATTTTGAGATACCCCTATAGTTAGAGGCTTCGGACTTTTTGCCATTTTTATGCAGAGGAATAATATACGACTCCTTCCAAATAGATGGAAAAGAGGAAGATTCTACAGACAATAGAAACAATTTTAAAATGGGTTTACATAATGCGTTTGCACAGAACCTGAGTACACATCCAGGAATACCGTCTGGCCCCGGAGAATAAACAGGCTTAACTAATTTAAGTTCGCTAAGAATAGAACTTTCATCAATCACTGGATTGAAAATACAATTAGCCTTTTTTAAATGATAAGGATACGGACTTGCTCGATATTCCGTTGAGGAATAAGTTGTTTTGAAAAAACTCGCAAACATATCGGCAATTGCCTGATCAGTGCTCGCTTTTTTATTTTGAAAAGACAAAAAAGATGGGTGCACAGAGGTCTTACGTTTAGAATTAACAAAATTATAAAATTGTTTAGGGTCAGAAGAAAACTGAAGCTTACACCGCTGAAGATAATTCTTATAGCATTGTGTATTAAGCATCATGAATTTTGAACGAGCGACTGTATACAGAGCATAATCTGATGAACGACGTGTTTTTTGAAACTTCTTATAATATCGTGTCTTCACATTTTTCAAATTGGATAGCTCGCGAGAGAACCAGGGAGGTTTGTTAAGCCGCTCCAGCCTACCAAGAGGCACACAAATATCAAAGAGTGAATTCAGAGTATCATAGAAAAAACGAACAGCCGAGTTCATATCACTACAATTGTACAGATAAGACCAATCGGTAGTAGCAATGTTTTCATTAAGGCTGGCAAAGTCAGTCTTACGAAAGCACCTAGTTAGAGGTAACTCATTTGAACCAAGTAATGGTGAAAGCAAGGGCAGATCAATTTTTAAATTTAATGTAGGATGAAATTTGAGAAACCTCACAATAAGAAGAATCCAATACAAAAATAAGATCTAACGATTTTCCATTAGAATTTAAGCCAGGATTGACTTGGGATGATCTGTTAGTGACCATGCTAAAGCCGGTAAATTAAAATCACCTACAACTATGAGCATGTCTTGACTCGAAACTAAAGAGGAGACAAACTGAATTGCCTCTAAATGATTTAAATATACCACCATGTCTGACAATGGTGGAATATAGGAACAAGTAATGAAAGCATTAAAAGATATAAATTTACTTTAACACCGACAAACTCAATCTCCTGGGTACTAGAAAATTGAATCATTTCAGATGATAAAGCAGCATCCACAGCTATCAGAACGCCACCACCTATGCGAGAAATCCGGTCACGTCTGAAAATAGAAAAGTTTGTGGAAAAAACCGATGCATCAGCAATATCAGGTTTTAGCCACGTCTCTGTGAAAGCTAGAATGTTATGCTCAAAAGAAAGACTATCTACATAGAGATTAGGAAGTTTAGATTTCAGTCCTCTAACGTTCTGGTAACTCAGGTTAAGGGACGAATCTAGTTTTTTGACACACCAGCAGATGCTGATGTGGCAGGAATAGTATTAGTTGTTGTTGTAGGCAAGCGAATCGGTTGCCGATTTTTCTTTTTTACAGTATATTCCTTAACTATTATATGTTTAGGCCGAAAATCTTCTCGACATATAGTGTCGAAGATATTGGCAGTTGTATTAGTTGTTGTTGTAGGCAAGCGAATCGGTTGCCGATTTTTCTTTTTTACAGTATATTCCTTAACTATTATATGTTTAGGCCGAAAATCTTCTCGACATATAGTGTCGAAGATATTGGCAGAAACACTAATTTTAAAGGACGAAATGTCCCGAGAATAAGAAAATTTAAACTTCTCCACCGCAATATTCGAGACGTTAACTTTCTTCCGAATATAGGCTATTACATCATCAGATGTGACAACAGGGTCTAGCCTAGAAACAAATATATGTTTCTTTGGTGGTATGCCAACGAGAGGCCGCGGTCCCGAAGCGTCAGCCGCAGCAGTAACGTTGGACAAGTCACCCACTGCAGCAGTCAACTTGTTTACGGGGCCCTCGATACTTTTAGAACTATCGGCAATTTCTATTGGAATGGGTAATTGCCCAGACACATCGGACACTACAACAGGCATCGTTTTTAAGAGATCATTCCCAGGTGATACCGGTAATTCATTACTAATAGCATTCATAGCCGGGCTCTTAAACGATATCAATTGCTGTACATTAGGAGTGGACGGTGCATGAGACCGGTCGGGGACGATAAGAGACGCTGGCGGATCTACAGATACAGAAACACCCCAAGGACTGGTCCTTTTACGTTTCGGAGACTCATTCATAAGCGATAAACTTCTGAACTGAGTCTCCACCGCAGTAAACTCCGCTTGGAGTTTATTAAAACCTGCCCTTAAAGTGTCAAAACTATCTCTAGTCCGCCTCATGAAAGAGCGCATCTCATTCTCGACCTCCCGGCAAGCATCACATCCATATTTTAAGCCACCACCTTTAGCAATAGACTCCTTGATTCTGCCTGTGTAACCTGCACACTTAACGTGAACCGCATTGTCACACAACCAACAAAGAATATAATCATGGGAGTCGACCGCATTAGTGGCAACTATGCAATTATTTTTTGAGCAGACAACCATTTTATCAAAAAGTTTAATTTAATTACAAAAAAAATAAAAATTCTAAATGTACAAAATCTGTGTATAAGAATATACTGACCAGTCCTGACACAAGGGTTAATGTGCAGAGTAAGCCTTCTCAACTAAACGATAAAAAGAAATGAAAACACAAAAACGAAAACACGTATCACAGAGGTGCGGGTAGGCAAAAGACGAGAGCGCAAATCAATCAAGAATAGGAAAGAGCGGGAGAGCGCGTCAAATTGAACACATGCAACAACAATTTGTACGCAAGAGCGCGAGAGTTAGCTAAAACGGTAAAGACAGAAAAGCACAAAAGCAACAACACCGCTAATGCAAGTATTGTTGTAAGTTTTGATTTTATTTAAATTGAAACAAAAGCGTCAGCAAGAATTCGCGAAATGAAATTAAAATTCGGATGTTGAAATTATTATTAATTAAACCGATAATTTAAGAGTTATGTAAAAGTATTTAATCGCGAGAAAAAATAAAAGTTGATAAGCGCAAAAAAACACGTCCGTCCTCTGCAACGAGTGAAAGCATATATTTGTTGAGTAATGTCAAATTTTCGGGAAGAAGATCCACCTCTCCATCAGGCTTACTTTCAACAAGACGCCTCGCAGTGTGATCCATTAAATCCTGGAGTTTTACTTCTACAGATACCTCTGTTATAATTTTATTTGCCGGTACTGCTTCCTTCTTGGCAAATCCAATTTTTTTGTATCCGTATCCATAAATAAGGAAAACGCTTCTTTCTCAGTGTACTTAGTGGCAACTAAGTTTGTTGGGGTTGGAATACTTTCCTTAATCCTATTTAGTCGAATAGGACTGGCGATCTGCACAGCTTTCGTAATGCTCGCCTTTGCGCTCTCTTGTTCCTTTGTATACTTTGAAGAAAGTGTTGAAGCTTTCGATTCCTTGTAAACGTTAAACAATCTTCTATATCTTCATGCGGCCTTCCTCTTCCTCTGCTAGTTGATGGTTGAACATCTTCCTGCTCCGAATCTCATATACTCCTCAAGCCAAACTTCATTTTTTTCACGAAATGTGGCATATACATATCTATATCCATTTTCGCCTTAAGTTATAGTGTGTATATTTGATTTTTACCTTAAGCTCCGTACTAGCGTTTTCGAATGAAATACCCATCTCCTTTAGCAATCCCATTTCAAAATCATTTAAGTTTTCACACTCGCGGAAAACTTTCAAAATTCTTTTTTGCACAAACAAATAAAACTGTCTTGAATTATATTAACAAATACTATTCGGTCCGGATCTAAGGTGTTTCCACTTATGGAGTTAAAAATAAGTGCAAACACTTTTTATGTGTTATATTTTGTAGGGAAAACAGTAATATAAGTCTACAGCCAAGTTTCCGTAAAAGCAAGAATATGAAAGTCAATAGCTAAACTTGCTACATAGAGTCTAGAGAGAGTTTAGACTGATAGATAAGTCAGAGTAAGGAAGAAACTAGTTTTTTGACTCACCAGCAGCTGACGGGCCGGACGAAACGTTACTAGTAGAGACAGGTAACGAATGCCAATTTTTCTTTTTTATTTATTTAACGTCAACTTACACAGCAGTCGACGAAGTAAGCTTAAGATGAAAAACATAACAGTTAATCATATAAGAGATGAATTCTTGACATATATCCCAGTCTCCGATCCTCGGAGATCGTGTCTTAGATATCCGGCAAACTTCCTGGGGTTGGCGTAGCCACGTTGGTCCTATCCCCCACTGCGATGAGTTTTTTAACTCTCGTGTGAGATAGCCTCGAGTGCGCAGATCTGCTGGGTTATCCTTTGATGGAATGTGATTCCATAGTCCGTTCGGGGTATCAGCATGTATGCTCGCCGTTCGATTGGCGATGTATGACCATAGAAAAATTCGGGACTTTTTAAGCTGAGTTTTTGTTGCAATATGTGTTTTGCTAACCTAATAATTCGGGGCGGGGTAAGATAACCGTTTGTAGAAGCACCTACCTTGCTTTTTGCTACCAGTACACACTGGCGGAATTGCCAAATAAGTGGCATAGAGTCGAAAATTTTGGGGAAGCAAGTAATAATTATATTTCAGTATATTCAAACTAGAGTCCCTAAATAGCAAAAATCGATGATTGCTTTCACCAAACATGCAACCCTGTCATTCTGATCAAGCTTCAAAGTCAGGTAATCAGACAGCTGATACCTGCGACAAAATTGGCGGGAAATTTTTATTCACTTTGAGCGCTTGGCAAATTCACACAAATGAAAAATAAGATATTGTAAAAATTGGATTTTGGAGGCCAAGGTATGTAGAATGGATAAAACAAAACAATTTGGTGTTCAAATTTATTATATTATATGTGTACTGTTTTATATTGTCCAAAAAATAGAAAACCAAACATATGTGTTCGTCTTCTGTGGAGTAAAAACTAACCTTCTGCGTGTTTCTGCGATATGTAATGTATGTTAAAATAAAGTAGAGAGTGTGTATAAAAAGTTTGTAATAGTCTTGTTTGCGGCTCTGGCGGTATTTTGAAATTGTAGATCATGTTGAGTTCTGTCATTCAACGCTGCTGAACGTATGAATCGACAGCGGCCGCAACTCTGCCGTTGTTCGCAAACTGGATATTTGGCCAATTGATGGAAATAAATAATAATATATATATAAAATTATATTATTACCAGTAATACATAAAAAAATATTAAAATTGTTGTACTTTATATATAGTTCTCACACTTTCCTTTGTGATCACGTGTACGCATTGTTGCCTTATATGGGCTATTGGGGTAGGCGTGGTCAAATTAACTTTAAATTTTGTTTCAATATTTAGAGTGCGATTCTTATCAAATATACCAAGTTTCATCTCGATATCTGCGTTATTCGACTTTATGCCACTTATTTGGCAATTCCGCCCAGTGTGCAGTAGATGAAAAAAGGGTCCAGTAAGAGTTTGCGGAGCGTAGGTATGTATATTATATTATGTTTGAGGCGATCAGGTAATTTTCAGCACAATCTTCCGCCAACTAGTGGCTTCACCAGCATTCGGATTGCAAGGTAGGGCGCAAAGTGTACTTTGAAGGTCACAGTCTTGAGCGATCGGGTAATTTTCAGCACAATCTTCCGCCAACTAGTGGCTTCACCAGCGTTCGGATTGCAAGGTAGGGCGCAAAGTGTACTTTGAAGGTCACAGTCTTGAGCTCGAAATCTTGTTAGTGAGTACTGCCATCTCGACGGAATTTGCCATTGTATAGGACGTCATTAAGGTAGAATCCTTTCGAAGTTTTTTTGATGCAAGTGCTGAAGGGCCTGATTACCTCGTGATGAGGCCGGTGTAAAAGAAGTAACGATAGTCTTTTTTGATTGCAGATCGTTTCGTTTTGGACGTATGGATTAGTGAAAAATATTCTGACAACACTTTGTTGTATTGTGATTAAAAAAACGACTTTTTTGCAGGGTGTCCTGCCTTCGGAATTATTGCGCTAAGGCTACAGCTCTTGATAGGCCGAGTGGAGTGCCGCCTGAAAACTCTAGTTTTAATGGTAGACGGACCATTTATCGACTGCGTCAATTCTTTTAGTGGAGGTGGCATAGAAGATTCACAGTACTCATCATCCTTGAAGGCGGGTTTGGGTACTGTAACATTTTCCGGTTCCCAGAATTGTAGCAGATGCAGCAGCCACTAAGTGCAATACTATCCCGCTCTGGTATGTTTGAAGTGCATTACATTGTCACACAGCCGAAAGTAAAGAAAGTCTTAACTGGTCTTGCTGAGATTATTGCAATTATATTTACAGACAGACAATAATTGTTACAATTGATTTTTCAAAAACTAATTTAGAAATCTATATGCTTACTGAATATATACATATATATGAATATATATATAAGAGAGGCGTATAAAAACCAAAGCAAATTCTAATTCCAATATGCAAACGAAAAAAAAGGGAGCAAAAAAGAGAATATTTTTATACCACAAGGCAATATAGATATGAAATCGGTACTGCGCTATATTGTAAAAGTGTCTAGTGTAAAAGTGTCTACAATATAGCGCAGTACCGATTTCATATCTATATTGCCGTCCGGTACTGCGCTATATTGTAGACACTTTTACAATATAGCCCAGTACCGATTTCGTATCTATATTGCCTTCTGTTGGGATTGACTTCATATGAAACATCAAGATCGACTTAAAGATCAACTTATCCAGCCACTCAGAGAGCTACGTGAAAAATATGACATCTATGAGCATGCAATGGAAATATCAAAGATCGATGTGCCACAAGGTCTGAAAAAAATTAGCCAAAGAAACTACGAGAATCAGACTCGTTGCTTAAACTGCGGATCGAGCGAGCATCTTAGAAAGGACTGCAATGTGACAACAAAATGTTTTTGCTGCAATGGTGAGGGTCATATCTCAAAATATCAAAGAAGCTAACTTCGGCCATGACGAAGTTTATATACCCTTGCAGTCCTTGGCAATAATATCTTTACATTTTGAAATTTCTTTCCCTGCAACTCAATTCATCAATACACAAACAAAACACAAACACGAATACACATACAGTTTATGTAGCGTTGCGTCTGTGTGTGTATGCATGTGCTCTGTTGATTTGATGATGACGTAGTAGGCAGCAAGCAGCGCTGCTGGCAGCGCTTGAACCAATTTGTATTGACTGTAACTTGTGTTCTATTTATCCGATCAGATTCAAATTTTGGGATCTGAGGTTTTATATCCTATACTATCATATTAGTTTTTATGGGGATACTCCAATTATCTGATTCGTCTAGGCGAAAGAGTTACTCATCAGCTTGGTACTTTTCAAGCTGAGGTCAAGGTAGACGACGCACAGTGGGGCCTTCTGGCATTTAGCATTGCAAAAATCATAGCGTCTAAGCCAATAAAGCGATTTCAAAAATTTAAAAAGCATATGATAAAGAATACCTTAAGCTTCAAAATGAATGTTTGTCAAAAGTGCTGTTCGTGGTGCTGTAATATTCAAGGTCAAAGTCAGAAAATATTTCCAAGCCTGTTTTTCCTTTAAAAATGGATCGAAACCCGGTTTTTTTCAATCACAAATGGAATTTTTCATTGTTTTAGACGACTATGTAACATTTTTTAATGTTTTTATTTGATTTTTTAACATAATTACAAAAAGAAAAAAAACATTTTTTTAAAATTTTTTTTAGGTTAATTTTGAAAATTTGCTATTGATGGCTGATTTTCTTCAAAATAATTTTCAATATTTACATCAGTATCTAATAAACTCAACATTTCGGGACTATAGTTGCTATTTTCCAAATCCTTTCGTGATCGCACGTGTCTCAGTGATGCAATAAGTGGGTCCGAAGAGGCTGCTAGCATGTTAAAAAGGTCTTCATTTTGTCTAACACGAGAAGTTTTTAATGTATTAGTGTATCTGAACCTTTCGTAGTCCTTGTTTTTACATTCCTGTGCTTCTTCGGATAGCTCTCCAAGTGGTAAACACTGATATTCTATTAAATCCTTTCCGTGAGCCAAAATCATATGTACCGTTGGGGTAAGTTTTTTTTGCGGATACAATTCAGTCAAAAGATGAGCAGTCTTTGAAGTATATTCGGAAAATTTTTCACCATTTACCATTTCCTTGCAAATTATAACATTCAAGATAATAGCCAACCTTTTAATGATCTCTTGATTTCTAACACCTGTTATTAAATATGTCATTTCATCATTTTCAAAAAATCTCCTTGAAGTATTTCCATCATTCGTGTTTCCGTATCCGTACTTCGGGCAGTCAACTTTCAGTCCCAGCTTTATATTGTGTATATTTGATTTTCAACTTAAGCTCCGTACTAGCGTTTTCGAATGAAACGCTCATCTCCTTTAGCAATCCCGTTTCAAAATCATTTAAGTTTTCACACTCGTGGAAAACTTTCAAAATTCTTTCATTTTAACAACATTTTTGCACAAACAAATAAAACTGTCTTGAATTATATTGACAAATACTATTCAGTCCTGATTTAAGGTGTTTCCACTTATGAAGTTAAAAATAAACTGTCGCAAACGAGAGGAATAAGTAGCTCTGTATGTTATATTTTTTGAATTAACATTTACCTGTCTTGTCATTTTTTCCAAAGCAGGTAATTAGCAATTTATCATTGTAGAAAGGCATATATGTAAACAGGTAGTATTTGCAAAACAGCATTACGCAATGTTATCATTTAAATACAAAGAAGCTACAGGCCAATACGCATGCGCTCTTAGTTAGTTTTATGGCTTACGCATCGCTGTCGCAGGTCTCCGCATATTGGGACTATATACATCTGATAGGTAAATATTTCACCTACCTAGTGTATGTAGTCCGGTATTGATACTCGTTGAGTCTTGCTAGTTTTATTCCATCAAAATTCAAAAAATTCCAATATTTAGTACATTTTTTAAACGCTTCTAGTTCAATAACTATTTAAGTAATTATTAAAATTTATGAAACATGCTATTAATAAAGAACATACTTTTCAGATAAAACCAAAAACTTTACTTTTTAAATAAAAAATCCAAGATCGATTGTTGAAATCGCCCAATATTCAGTTTTAAAGTTGCGATTTTTTTTTAAAAATTATAATTTTTCCTTTTCATTAAAAATGTCTCAACTTTGGGCGCCTCTAGCACCCATGAATCTCAACCGATTTTAAAAATTTTTCGGATTCATAATCTATCAAGTATTTCCTATCGATTGCATATATAATTTTTGCCAAACGCGATCATGAAAAAACGTATTTTTGCAACGCTATCCGAGCAGAGGCCCAAGTGTGCGACGTCCAGACAGTCCAAAAATTTGTTGTTGTCGCAAACGAAGATGTGCCGTATAATGTTGTACTCGCTATGACTTTACAGAAAAGTTCTTCGTTACGTCGTCAGAAGCAGGATATAAATTTTATCTCCCTGCTGGGGATAAAACATCGGAGAATAATCATTTAAGTATTTTTAATGTAACAGAAATCGATTCTGATAAAGATGTACCCTCAGATTTTGAAAATGTAGTGCGAGCAATGACCGACAACTACAAGTCTGTTGAACACCCAACCGTTGAAGAGAGAACCCAGAGTGCTGCAGGGCTAGTAGCAGAATCAACTGATGCAGCAGTTAGTCTACAGATTGTCCCAGATGGTGCACAAGTCGTCTACCGGCTGTTGAAGCTGCAGCAGTAAAGTAAGTCGACGAATGGCTCAATGCTGGAATCGTTCGTTAGTCTTCCAATTTTGGCGGACGAGTCGTTGTGGTGAAAAAGAAAGATGGCAGCTATCGAATCTGCGTAGATTTTCGAAAACTAATAAGTATGGTGTTGAAGGACGGGTTTCCGGTTCCGATAATTGCCGATGTCCTAGAGAAGCTTCAGGCCGCAAAGTTTTTTACAGTCATGCACCTAGAGAACGGATTTTTTCAAGTGCCGATTGAAGACACACGGAGGGATTATACGAATTCAACAAGGCTCCTTTTGGATTCTGTAATTCACCTGCGGTATTTATCCGATATGTGACAAATGTTTTTCAACCGTTGTTTACGTGCTGGATCGGTTATATGGATGATATTATAATCCACGCAACGTCAGCAGAAAAATGTCTCAATAAGATGAAGAAAGTTTTTGACACAGCAGCAGCGTTTGGACTTAAAATAAAATGAAAGAAGTGTCACTTTCTAAAGAAACTCGATTTTTTGGGCCATACGATCTATGGGCGATTTCAACAATCTATCTTAGATTTTTTCTTTTATCTGAAAAGTATGTTTTTTATTACTAGTGTTTGTGGAGGGGCGGTTGAGTCCAAATCAATACCAAAACTTGGCGGGTGCCAATTTCCTCTGGTACGGGTGTGTTGTGGGTGTGTGGAAGTGAATTAAAACGCGCGGTATACTTCGTTTAAACACGATGATGTTATTTACAGAAAACTTCACCCACGAAATTCGATTGAAAGAAAACTGGATTTTTTATACGAAATGAAAGTGCGGAAGTCGTGGAAAATTCTCGTACTAGAATGATGGCGATATACAAAAGAACCCCTCGTCCCTCCCCTCAGTATGACCGCATTCCGTTTTGGAAAAATCCTACCCTAGAAAAATTTTATCCTAAAATCCTAGCAGGTAGTGTGCTACTGTTTACAAGGTGGCGTGAACAACTAGCATGTTTCATAAATTTTAATAATTACTAAAATTGTTATTAGTCTAGAAGCGTTTAAAAAATAGACTGAATATTGTCGTATATGTCGTAAGCCATGAAACTAGTGAAACCTTGCCAAAAAACATTCCGCATGTGTAAGGAAGAAGAAGAGCGCATGCATTTTTGACTGTAAATGGTGTGTTGTTAATTGTTAACATTGCCCACCTTAATTGAGTGAAAATCAGTACTGCTTCAAACATGGAATATCTCCTACGCATTGCAAAATCAAGTGGATAAAATTTACTCTAAAGCTTGCCTACCCACTTCCTCGGCCAGTATAAACAACAACGGACAATACATCTAGTGAGGATGTACATAGAGAGAAGTAGGTAATATGCACAAGCTGAATTTTTTCGGAAGTTAAATGATGGAAACACGTCAAAGCGATTTCTTGAAAATTATAAAATGACATCATTATTGACAGTTGTTAGGATGGGATCTTTAAAAGGTTGTCTGCTATCCTAAATGTTTTAAATGCAAGGAAATTATAAATGGTTCTTAATTTTCCCAAGGTGCATTGAAAAAAGCTTATCTTTTGCTCATCTAACCTCAATGGTGTAACTATTGTTCGCAAAAAAAACTTACCCCAAGGATTTTGGCTAGTGGAAAGAACACAATTGAGTATCAGTGCTTAAAAAAGTAATGTAAAAACAAGGACTATAAATGGTGTAGATGCACCAAAACAATATACCCATACAATAATACCTTTTTTTATGCGGACAGTCTCTTCGGACCAACATATTGCATCGCTGGAAAAATGAACTTTAAAAAATTAAAATTTTTATTTTTAGAATTATGTTTAAAAGTTTAATTAAAACATTTAAAAACGTTATATATGTGTTTAAGACAATAATAAATTATTGTGAAATTTAGAAATAAAAATATTATAAATATTTTCTAATTTTGACCTTGAATATTACAGCACCACAACACCAAGCACTATTGGCATTCAAAATTCATTTTCAGGAATTATTTATCAAATGCTTTGTACATTTTTTAAATAGCTTTATCGTTTTAGAAGCTATGATTATTGAAATGTAAAATGATAAAAGACCCCAAAGTGCGCGGCTCGAATTATCAGTGACAGAGGATCTGCGTTTATACGGAACGGAATCTACCATGTTTGGACAACAAAGAGCGTCCCAAGAGGCAACGGTCAGATCGAATTTCCAAGCTGGCAGCGGAAGAAGCGAAAGAGCTATTAACTCTCATGTCAATGTATCATCAAAGACATCGCCATTTGAAGTAATGCTAATGTGTTCAAATGAACAACAGGACAAAAAATCTGATTCTTAAATTGTTAGAGGAGGAAATATGCCTTAAATTTGATGAAGAGAGGAATAGAGGAATAGAGGAGAGCTTCTGCCAAAATAGAAATTACAAACGCCCAGGAAGCTTACAAGAAACAATATGATTCAAAACGCAAGATTAATAAGGCATATAAAGT
The DNA here is from genome assembly GCF_018902025.1 of Drosophila willistoni. Taxonomy (NCBI): domain Eukaryota; kingdom Metazoa; phylum Arthropoda; class Insecta; order Diptera; family Drosophilidae; genus Drosophila; species Drosophila willistoni. The sequence continues at coordinate 649,894 of NW_025814055.1, forward strand.
TGGAAATTTGGTAGCGATTCGGAGTACACACCTAAACGATACGGAAGATACAAAGCTAAGCAAGCCTCAGATATCGAGAGGCCAATGCTCACAGCTTTTGAGAGTCGTCGAAAGTTGGAGTGAGTTGTGGAAGTCGTCGTCGAAAAATTGTCAGCTAAAAATCGAATGGTCGTCGACAAAAATAGGTTGAAAAGTCAAGTCGTATTAAGTTGAACATTAAATGTTGTATTTAATTTAATACAATTATAACCAGAGGGGCGGGGCTAACTTCGACCGCGTCAAAGTTTGCAGCTTTTTTGGTGACTCGTACGTTACGTATAGCCGTCAAAGTGGAAAATCGTTTTATCAAAGAAGTCTGATGGTATGATAATGTCACCCATATACAAAATAACAATCCCTTCATCGACGAGTGGCCTTAGGACTGCAAATATGTATCTTATGAATACAGTAGGCGAATCGGTTCTCCCGAATGGCACGAAATTAAACTCGAACTGGCCGTTTTGAGTAACAAACGATGTAAGCTTCCGTGAGCTTTCTTCTACGGGAACGTGGAAGAATCCATTGCGTAAATCGAGGGTTGTAAACACCTTTCCTCTGTGGAGTTTATGCAACACGTCGTCAATTATTGCTGTTGGAAAATTGTCTTTTAATTTTTTCTGATTCACCTTCCTGTAATCATAGCATAATCTTTTCTTGCCATCTTTTTTTGGAACTAGCACTACAGGAGATGAATACTCGGAAAAGCTTTGACGTACAATTCCAGCCTCCATCCATGATATGGTAAACGTCTTGGCCTTTGAAAAATTGGAATATCGTTTATTACTACAATCTTCATTTCCACTGGCGAAATAGTAGGTTTTACCGGTTAATATGCCTTCAACATTTCTAATATGTCTGATTTTATACACTTGTCTAAATGGATAAGATCAATTTCTAGTGGAGCGTCTTCATCAAGGTCATTGTCACAATTTTCTCAAACGTTATCTGCAATTCGGAATTGTTTGTCTTAGTTTACTCTTTCCTGCTTATTGGCTTTGGAATCTCGTTTTCTTTGTGGAACACGATTCGTTTTCTTCCCATAGCAACATTCAAGTTCCCCAGAACATCATTGCCGATCACTCCTTTATACAATGTGTCTTCATCACGAACAACATGAAAGTCTATTTTTACTGTGTTGCTATCTAACTCTGTTTTGATATTGAAAAATCCAAGTGTACAAATCTTTTTCCCTCCTACGGCAATTACCTCCTTGCGTTCGCGGTTTAAGTGAGCCGGGTATCCTTATAAGTACTCTCGTTAATTGCAGAAAGTTCACTGCCCGAATCAAACAGAGTAGATAATACTCCATTACCTATTGGAACGTCCTTAAAAGAGCGGTTAAACCTTAGTTTCATTTGTTGGTAATTTGTATTTGCCTTCTTAGTTTCCTTTGCGTTCTTTGTCTCAAACTGAATAGCTTTGTGGCCCATCTGATTATTTGAAATTCTCCTCTTTACAATTCTTAGCGACGTGACTCTTTCCTCCACATTTAAAGCATTTGAAATCCTCCAAAGTATTTCTCGATTGCATCTTGTCAAATCGTGGTTTTGGTTTAGACTCTTGGTTGGAATCATATTTTACATCATTAGTTTCTTTCGTAACTCCCCTAAATCTCTCGCTTGGTCAATAACGCTTTTATTCATTTTGAAGTCGGGGATACCCTCAATGATGTATTTGACAATACTTCTTCATTAGATAATGAAGTAAGTCGTCTCGCCGACTTTGGTATTTTGCTGGATATTAGTATCAAATTTAAGTGTGCCAAATTTAATTGCACAAGGTAGAAAATTAGCTTAGCTTCTTCTCTGTGTGTGTGAACACAATGTTGGATGGATGATGCCTTCTGACTGTGCATTCTGGACTAATTCTGATTTTACGCTCTCAAGCAGTGTAGCCACGTCAAAATTATCGATGAAAAATAGCTAAAAGTAAAAAAAAAAAATAGTTAAATTATTTAGACATTAAATTTTTATATTTATTCAATTTATATTTATTTTACAATATCAAAATGCGGACCATATTTTTCATTCCATGTATCATATTTATATATTTTGTTAGCAATATATAGTTATGTCAGATCTCGCAAACCATATATGTAAATAAAACAAATACCAATCTTTTCATTTCTTCGCAAACCATATATGTAAATAAAACAAATAACAATTAGCTTATTATAACAGAAATTCCAAAAAAGCATACCTTATATTTAAAATAGCGTTCAGTGTTTTAATCTCCATCATATTTCGCAAGTTTGATTTCATAAAATTCATTTCGCTGGAAATTTGCACGGCCCCTTCGTTTGACCATGGTAAAGACATGATCTCCAACGCAAACTCGGCCAAATCCCTGAATATTTGAACATAACCGACATCTGTATAACTAAGAGTCCCAAAACTTTACATTTTCAGAAATGCTGTGCCACTTTACTAAATGAATTTTTATAACATACACTAATAGGATGAAATGATATAGTAAATGTATGTAACAACAAAAGAAAGCTTTTCCGAGCCCATAAAGTATATATATTCTTGATCAGCATCTACAGCCGAGTTGATCTAGCCTTGTCCGTCTGTCCGTATGAACAAAACTATGATCAGAGATCTCCAAAACTATGAAAGCTACAGCCAACTAATTTGGTATATAGATTCGTGTAGTAGGTAAAATGATCAAGTTTATTTGAAATTTTCGGCACGCCCCCTTCCGCCTCTGCAATTTAAAACAAGTGCTTTTCTTAAAGACTATTCTAGCTAGAGACACCATATTTGGTATGTATATTGGCTTAGTAAATGTGCTCATTTTGTATGTGTAAACATTTTGCCACACATCTATTCGCCCCCGTAATTTAAAAAATCTAATTATCTCCCGAAATTTTTCTCCTTGTGCAATCAAATTTGGCACACTTCAATTTGATATTAATATCCAGCAAAAACCCAAATTTGATTCGAATCGGAATAATAGCCAAGTATGTATGTATAAACGTTTCCCCATAAGGCCGGAGTTGGCCGTCAGCTGGTGGCGGCGCTAGTGTGCTTATATGCTTGGATAAGCGAGATAGTGAAATAAGCTTGTAAAAAGCATGCGAACAGAATTTTTTAAAAATACATAAATGCATTATTTAGCGGACGTTGACGATACTATGCGCAGTACGTTCAAGAGGCCCCTACGACACCAGGACAATGCCTGTTATGCGCGAGCCCAAGCAGATAACTGCCCACCTCCCACCCGACCGACCGAGGGGTGCAGCCGTATAACGCACGGCACGAATCGCGTGGACAAATACACAATAAAAAAACAGGCAAACAAATAATACTATAGCTATCTATTAACTAAATGGAATAGGATAGATGTTTAAAGCATATTAATAGAAAACTCTGAGCCGATTACAGGGAATAGGTTTGTTGTAAGGTTGTAATCAGACCAGAGGACCCTAAAAGTTTCAGTGCATGGCATAGTTACAAGAACAACGACTAAGGGTTAAAGGTATCAAAGGATGTCTACTCCGTCTACATGCTACCGACAGATTTACCTAACTCAGGCGAGTCGATATCACCAATTAGCAGCTTGTGCATAAATATGACACCAAGCATAATTCTACGGTTAGTTAGGGACGGAAGGTTAATCAAGAGAAGTCTACTAGAATACGAAGGCAAATTGACATTGCGATCCCAGCTTAAGCCACGAAGAGCAAATAGCAAGAACTGCTTTTGAACGGATTCAAGTCATTTGTTATTATAAATTTGAAATATTTGTTTTACTGGTCGGCGAAACGACTTACTTACTTCATTTTAAATTGTTGCATTATATCCTTATTGTTTTTGCACTGAAAATACTCTGGAATAGGCAATATATCAGCTTTATTGGCACGCAACACATTTTCCACTGATAAATGGACTATTTTGCTCAAAATTGAAACGTTTTCCGGTAATCTGTAAGCAGAAAAAATTAAATTAAATTAAAGAAATTAAATACAAGCTTTACAAGATTATCTTTTTTTTAGTTGTTTGATCAACGCAATGGTTGTTACACACATTTCTAATGGCGAACTCTTCTGTAGGCTGCACCGCCAATTCCTTAAATTCTTTTTCAAACGCGTATCCTAAATATAGATATTTTTCCACATAGACATCAAAATCGTCTTCCAATATATTTATTTCAATATTTGTAGGAATTTAAATCGAACTTAGCCGGCTCGAGGTCAATCTTACAAAAGAAGATTATTTTAAAGGCAACACACAAAAAGGTGAGCACGTTGTCTGTATAGCTACATATTTCATGAACTATCAAGTTCTATCATCAGCAGACTTTACCAAAGAACTTCAGAATTGCAATAGCCATACCATGTCTTCAACGCTAAAACTAGTTGGGAATTGCATTGCAACTAAATGAAGCGAAAAAAGTTGGCGAAGCCTACAATACCGAAGACCACCTTTTTGTGCATACCCTTAGGCGCTCGATCCGGCTAAGTTCGATTTAAATTTCAATATGTCGTAATCTAACCAGATATTTGTAGGAATAATTTTCACTTTTAGCGAATTTCTTTAAGGATATCGCTTAACAGTTGGATTGTGCTTGCATTGGCTTGAAAGCATTTGTTTAAACGCTGCATGTCACCAATAACAGGTTTTAAAAAGATGGATATCGATGATTGGGTTATCGATAGTGGCGCCACTTCACACATGTGTGCGCACAGTGAGTTATTTAATCAACTTGAACAAAATAATGAACTTATTGAGTTGGCAGGAAATTATTCTATGACGTCACAAGTCAGAGGAACAGTGATTGTGCACAGCAAACTTGGGTACACAATAACGCTCAGAGACGTTTTATTTGTACCAGGCTTGCAATGCAACTTCATCTCGGTAGGAAAAGCGGTTTCAAATAGATGAACCATACTTTTCAATTCGGGGAACTGCCTAAGTACATGATGATAAGGGCATCAATATATTAATGGCCAAAAAGGTCTGTGGATTGTTCCTGTGTGAAACTAAAAATTAAGAGAGACTGTGTGTTTCTAAATCCTCGGATGAACTCGAAAAATGGCATATGCGATATGGTCATTTAAATGTGCAAAGTTTGCGTGAGCTGCAGAACAAAGGAATGGTTCGATGTTTGACATCAAGCATTACTGGAGAAAATCTAGACTCCATAGATTGCATGAAAAACAAGCGTCATGTAAAGCCGTTTGAAATTTCGAACTCAATCTCGACTTCGTCAGCCACCAATCCGAAATGTTCGAGAAGACGATCTTGCAACGATTGCTTTCTACCAGTTATTGCCAAATTCAAACTGGCCAACTTTGCTTTGAGCTCATTTACATTTAAACTTAATACTTCGTCTTTATTCATTTTATATTCGTCGTAGCTTAGTCGTTACAGCTGAAATTTAAATATATTTTACAAGAGTATAATCTTACTCTGTTGTTAGTAATTTGATTTTCTTTTCTTTTAGCAATTACAAAATATAATTATTTCTCTTTTAATATTTACTTTTCTTTTAATTCCAAATTTATTTACTTTACTCTTGAATCAAAATTTATTTACTTTACTTTTGAATCAACATTAATTGACTTTACTTTTGAATCAACATTAATTTACTTTACTTTTATTCAAGCCAATCCTTAAATTATTAGTTATAATTTTGACATAAATTTATATTGATTTAATTTATTGATTGCATCAACTCAATTTGAATTATAACATCTTTCGTTTTGTAAACATAACGTTAATTAACATAAGCATCTGGCTCACCACAATGTTGCCTTCTCGCTCCCTCGTGTTGTCTCACCAACGCCGTTTATTCGCGCCAATTCTGCTAATATGTCGATCTTGCCCGAATGCTCTCACTAACGCAATCTCGCTCGTGACGCCAATGTCGATGTCTCGCTCGTGACGCCAATGCCGATGTCTCCCTCTTGTACAAGTTTTTCCACTGACGCCGCCAAACTTGTGCGTCTAATGCTTTCTCGCTCTTGCCGCCAATTGTTGTAGCTTCTTTTGCCGGCAATTTTCACAAGCTTCGCTTGCCGCCAATTTCTCAAGAATTTCCCACTCTAGGTACAGCTGCTCACCACATAGATTCTGTGTTCCAGGCCATTTGCCACATAAATGTACCATCTCAGTGAATTATCATCTAGATACTCCAACACATTTACAAAAATTACGCTATGCCAGCCTCATTGCCACGTAAATTTTTGTAAAATTCCAACGATCGTCAATCTCTTTGCGCTTTCAGCCTCTTTGCCACGCAAACTTCAGGGTGCTATACTGTTCGCACCTCCACACTTTTCACTCTCACTTGAATTTGGACGTATAGCTGTCTCTCTCTAACATACAAGCATTCATCAATTGGGGTGGTTTTTTTTTTACGGCTCTTTGTACATTAAGGTTTAGTCCAGAGCCCGGCACTCATATCCCCCGGGGGACGAACACGTTCGGCACCTCGTATGCGTGTAACCGAACGGCTGCCGAAGTCCTCAAGGGCCCGGCACAAAGAGAGCGCTAAAAAAGTTTAGTTGTATGTGTGCACTTGCTTGTATGCGTGTGTTGCTTTACACTGCGCAAAATTAAACTTCATCAAATTCTGCCTCGAATCAAGAAAACGAGTGCAGCAAATAATCTTATGCAAGAAAAAGATAGAGAAAACAAAGCAGCGATCAATTTTTTCATGTGTGTTCTCTCAACAAAGCGACATAGATCTGCTTGTGTCGAAATGCTAAGGGAAACTAAAACCCACCCTCTCGCTCATGATAATTTTGTATGAGGACTTCGGCAGCCGTTCGGTTACACGCATACGAGGTGCCGAACGTGTTCGTCCCCCGGGGGATATGAGTGCCGGGCTCTGGTTTAGTCAAACACATATTTTTTTCGAACTTTTTCTGTCTTTGGCGACTCAATTTTAATGAATTTTTCGCTTCGAACTTTTTTGTTTTAATTATTAGTGTTCTTTATTTAACAACATCTTTTAACTGCACGTAAGTTCGATGCACCATGTAAATGTACATATCCCACTTATGACACCAATTTGTGGGACACGTTAATGCAATCCCACTTTTTCCTCCCGAATTTCTAGGCCCTTTTTACTCACAATCAATCGTACAGTTTTATTCAACATTATTTCTTTATACATTTATTATTAATTATTACATTGCTATACTCTTTTTTCGAGCAGCCACGAGGAACACAACCGGTCGACACAACTTGATGCCATAAAACTCTTTTCTCAATGATATCGATGGTTTGTCATTGATATCGTTGATAACCTTTAAATTATGCACCTCTGAACTGGTTCAATACAATCGACCGCTTCTCGTCTCTCGACCCATTCCCACATGTATCTAAGGGTTTATAATCCGAATCTGATTCATATTCGATATCTACTAAGGCGATATTTTCGTCGTCAGTTTTCTCATTAGGTTTAGCGAGAAGTTCGAGTACTTTTGACGGCAATTATTTATGATTCTGGTTGTTGTATTTATCCAAAAAATATTTACTTGAAAGTAGGGGATCTGATAAAACAATTGCTTGGTGAAACACATCTACTAAATTATTAATGCGACTGTTTTTTCGAGAATGCGACAGCATTCCGGAGCATTTTCTCCTAAGCATTCAACTGGAACTGAAGAAGCAGCAATAATTTGGAATCCATGAACCAATATTTGGTGAATTGTCGGCGACATTTGATACCAAGGATATTTTGTCATGTATAAGTCTGAAGCTTTCGTACAGAAATTCTGGAAGTTTTTTGGACATATTTCATATTCACAAGAGATTGCAATCAAAGTGTCCTAAAGCATTCAAGAACATCTTCATCAAAGTTCAAAATAGATGAGAATAAGTGCATATTTGAAAAAGCCCTTTTAGCAGTATTCCCATCATTTGTGTTGCCGCTTCCGTTTTGTTTTGGTCGATCTACGTGTAGTCCCATTTGCTTCCATAGCTTTTCTTGAATATTTTTTTTTCGAGATGCCATAAAATCATCATTTGGATCTCTGATTTGCCACTTATTTATTCCTATTCGAATAAATATAAAGCATATTCAAGAAACCTTACCCATGCGTGTAATGGGCTTACACCATATTGCAGAGCATAAAGCTTTGGCTTAAATACTTCAGCATTTGTATCCGTTGTCATCAAAATAGTTTTAGAAGTAGCACCACATATTGGACATGATTGGGTCGGGTTCGTCCCTGTTAAAGCATTTAAAACTTTTCCATCGATAAGTGTCATATTTAGATTAAACGAAACAGAGACACTTTTCCCAGACCAATTAAATAAGTACGGTTTAAAGTTTTTAATTTCGTCAATCTATATGTTCTTTGCTCTCCTTAATGAATTCGATTTTTAGTGGTCTACGAAATCTCACTGATTGAGTTTTAGAATTTTGTATTCCGATGGGTCTACATTCAGATTTAGCTTTTATAAACGTTGTCGTAGCATGGGAATATGTCGCCAACATGCTTGTGGTTTATGGTTCGAATGGCGTTATACTGCTTTTTGGAGAAAGAATTTTCAAGTAGAAATGCTAATGCTTCATCTGCAGTCATTTGAACTAATTTTTGAATCGCTTGCAATCGCTTTTCCTCTTAACATTGATAACATTTTCTTTCAAAGAACAATCAATACAGTCAGTACATTCATTACATTTGGTAGCTGAAGCTATCTTTCATTTCAAACGACTACTGCCTTCATCATAAGTCAGCCGTGGACGACCAACGGAACACTCTTTCACAGCAGCTCCTTCAATATGTATTGTCATTTTTGAATCAAGTAACTGTTGGTGTTTTTGAATTTTTCTAGTTTATAAGCGACAAAGCTCGAATTTTTTTATTTCAAGTTTATTAGCTGCCTCTTTTCAGGAAATTGCTAAGTAAACGTATACAGGAGGGTCAAAGCATATTGAGTTATTTGTCGGATTTCAAGGAAATCTTGGACAAACTTGCTGGCGTTGGAATCGAAATATTGGACGAGCTTACAACGATTATTTGGCTTTCCAGTCTTCCAGACGAATTCGACAATTTCGTTGTCGTCATAGAGACGCGTGACAGTTTGCCGAGTTTCGACGAAATGAGAGGTAATTTCTTGTCGGTGAGCAAAGCAGCTGAAAATGGAAGCATCGTTGAATTTGGACAAAAGTATGCACGAGTGATCCAAAACGGTGAATGCATTGTGATAGCCGACAAAGTTAACCGTTTGTATATTTTTGGAACAGCACCGAGCGAATGCTATGCCATTGAACAAATCTTACGAAGATTTGTGGCATAAAAGGTACGGACATCTCAACTATGGCAGTTTGGGTGAAATTGCACAGAGGGATTTGGCCCGTGGCATGGGAACGTTTGACCCAACGTCGTTGGAACCCTGCAAAATATGCATGGTAAGCAAGATCACAGTACAGCCATTTTCAGATTCGACCAAGAACAGAGCTAAGCAAATCTTGGAAAGCCTGGTAGGCAGCAGATACATTTTGACATTTATTGATGACAGGTCACGTCGCAAAGTGGGGCCTTTTGGCATTTTACATTGCAAAAATCATAGCTTCTAAACCGATAAAGCGATTTTAAAAAGCTTACGATAAAGAATACCTTAAGCTTCAAAATAAATGTTTATCAAGAGTGCTAGGTGTTTGTGGTGCTGTTATATTCAAGGTCAGAAAATATTTCCGAGCATTTTTTTTTTATACCCTTCCAAAAAAGGTATATTAATTTTGGTCAGTGTGCAACGCATGGAAGGAAGCATTTCCGACCATATAAAGTATATATATTCTTGATCAGCATGACGAGACGAGTTCATATAGCCATGTCCGTCCGTCCGTCTGGATCAACGCAAACATGTTGCAAGTAGGTTCGTGCATACTGCAGGGGTTGTATATCTCGGATTCAGCCGGATCGGCCCACTATATCATATAGCTCCCATACAAATGCCAAAGTCACGAACAGTGACTTTTCTCAATAACTTCGTTATTTTTTAGATATTGTCGTGAAATTAGAGGATTAGAGATTAGAGAGTTTATTACGCCTGTAAACGACTGTGCCAAATTTGATCAAGATCGGGTGACTATATCATATAGCTCCCATAGGAACGATCTTTCGAAAACAGTGACTTTTGTCAATAACTTCGTTACTTTTGACGCGATTGCTTTCAAAAAAAAACATTTGTTAGTTTAATATATCTGTTAATGACTGTGCCAAATTTGATAAGGATCGGGTAACTATATCATATAGCTCCCATAGGAACGGTCGGTGGAAAACAGTGACTTTGATCAATATCTTTGTTATTTCCTATGCTAAGATTGTAGGCCGTTCTTTAGGAAACATTAGCCTTTTTAGCTTATACGTTTTTTCACTTTGTTGGCTATAGGTAAGGAAAGAGTTACCAAAAAAGTTGCAAGGGTATACAAACTTTGACGCGGTCGAAGTTAGCCCCAGCCCTCTGGTTTTTATTCAAAATAATTTTTAATATTTACATCAATATCTAATAAACTCAACATTTCGGGACTATAGTTGCTATTTTCCAAATCCTTTTGTGATCGCACGTGTCTCAGTGATGCAACAAGTGGGTCCGAAGAGGCTGCTAGCATGTTAAAAAGTTCTTCATTTTGTCAAACACGAGAAGTTTTTCATATAGTAGTATATCTGAACCTTTTGTAGTCCTTGTTTTTATATTCCTGTGCTTCTTCGGATAGCTCTCCAATTGGTAAAAACTGAGATTCTATTAAATCCTTTACGTGAGCCAAAATCCAATGTACCGTTAAGGTAAGTTTTTTTTGCGGATACAATTCAGTCAAAAGTTGAGCAGTTTTTTAAGTATATTTGGCAAATTTTTCACCATTTTCCATTTTAAGGTGATTACACTTATGAAGTTAAAAATAAACAGTCGCAAACGAGAGGAATAATTTGCACTTTATATCATAATTTTTGAATTAACTGGGTAGAACGCAAAATAGGTATTACCCTTAAACGGAAATAAAAAGAACCAACCTACAAATAGGACCAATTTTTCATCAACTTAAATAACATTTACCTACCTTGTCTCAAAGATCGAATGTTAAAATCGCCCAATATTCAGTTTTAAAGTTGCGATTTTTTGTAAAAATTATCATTTATTTCCATTTACTAAAAATGTCTCAACTTTGGGCGCTTCTAGCACCCATCAATCTCAATCGATTTAATAAATTTTTTGGATTCATAATCTCTGAAGTATTCCCTATCGATTGTATATATCATTTTTGCCAAACGCGATCATGAAAAAACTGATTTTTTCAACGCTATCCGAGCAGAGGCCCAACTGCGCGTCGCGTATTTTTTTATTATTCCTGAAGGGAAAGGATGAAGTATTTGGAAAGTTTGTCGGGTTTAAAAACATGGCAGAGCGGCAAACTGGAATGAAGCTAAAGTGCACTTGGAGCGACAATGGTCGCTCTTTGGGCTGAGGCAGTTTATACAGCTGCTTATCTGCGGAATAGGTCACCAACTCGAGCCCTGGTCAACATGACTCCAATGGAAGCATGGAATGGTAAGAAACCATCAACACGTTATTTAAAAGGGTCTTTTGCAGTGGCACTGGACAAAGGACATCATAAGGGAAGTTTGATCCAAAGGGCAAAGAATACCGAATGGTTGTACACAACTGAAGACAAAAGCAAATTCTTCTGTTGAAAAAGGCGATATATGGACTCAAACAGTCTGGACGGGAGTGCAACTCCAAACTCGATAGTATTTTGCGAGCTAATGGTTTCATACCCTGCGACAATGAACCACGTGTATACAAACAGCTAGCAAAAGGTAATATATCACTAATCCTTGTCTATGATTTCTTATAGGATGCCAGGAGAAATCGGATCTTAACAGGATTAAGTCAGCTATTATGGCAGCGTTTGAATGTGTTGACAAGGGACCTGTGCGTTTGTTCCTTGGCATGGAGGTTCACCGTGATGGCGAACTTGGCGAAATATTATTGGGTCATTCACAGTACGTCAAGGATCGGTGCAGACCAGCTGCAACACCGTTAGAAGCAGTGTATCAGGTAGCCTGCAATAAAATGGAGTGTAAAAGGGTTGATGCAACTCTTTATCAGCCAATAATAGGCGAGCTAATGTGGCTTGCGTTGACTACTAGACCAGATATACTCCACTCAGTATCGAAATTGGCTCAATGTAACAAGGACTCCCATAATGAACACCTTGCAGCCATAAAGCATGTTTTACGACATCTGGCTTCAGGATTCATTACAGGCAGTCTGATGCGGCATTTACTGGTTTCGTGGACTTAGATTGGGGAGGCGATAGGATTGATAGTATGTATATTTTCTGGCTAGCGGACCGATATCATGGAAATCCGAGAAGTAGCGGAGTGTTGCTCTTAGCAGTACCGAGGCAGAGTACATGGCGTTATCAACAGCGTGCAAAGAAGCCATTGTATTGCGTCAATTAATTATCGAGATTGGTTGCGGAGAAGAAGATACATCTACTGTTTTGTATGGCGATAACCTCAGCGCGCAGCAATTGGCTAAGAACCCGGTACACCATTCAAGGACATTAGATAGCATTTTGTTAGACAAGTAGTTAATGATGGTCAGATTATTTTAAAGTATAAGTCTACTAATGAAATGATAGCTGATATCCTGACCAAGAATCTTGCGAAGAAGAAGCATGTAGAGTGTTCAAAATTGTTAGGTATAAGATAAATTTGTGGACAACTTACATTGAGGAAGGGACGCCAATAAACTGCACAACCAACCACATGCATTCTGTTTTATTATTACAATACCTTACACGATATGTCATATGGGGATGACACCGTTATCCTGTTTTTGGGTAGGTTACCCATAATTTGCTCTACAATTACTTGGCGGTATCTGGCACAAGTGACGCATTCCCCTAGTTATTTTTGAAGCGCGTTTCTCAATCCGAAAATCCAAAACTTCCTTTGAATTTGGCTTCTCATAAGGTTAATTCCTCCGTGTAAGGTTTCCTTATGAGCATCTTTAACCAACAGCATTGTTAGATATGATTTGTCCAAAATGTTTAGTATCAAAGCATATGTTGGCATTTTGCAATCTTCCCCCCACGCGTAATACTCCATCGTTATCCAAAAACAGTTTTAAGCTTAAAATTTTGCTTTTCATGTAAATTTGCTTGTTCTGCGTAAGACATAATAACTCTCTGCTAAATTGATATGCCTGTTGGTGTTTAATTATAAACTTTTTAGCATTTTTAAGCTCATTAACGGTTTAATATGTTGGTATAATATATCTTTTTTTTTAATGAAAGTAAATCTTAATACAAATGCCGTAATTCTGACCAGCTTATTCATACATGAATAGATTTCAATTAGCTCCTGCATAATACTACTCTCTGTATTTAATAGTAAGGAATTTACCATAACCTTGTCATTATCTGTTTTTTGTTTAGGCCATTTATATTTTGCCTCAACGATCAATTTTCACCCATTCCACCACAATTCACAATCTTTTAACTTATTTGGATAAATACCCCTGGAAGCAACGTCTTCAGAGTTATCTTCAGATTTTACATGGTTCCATGGTATTTCTTTGATTTTTAGGATATCCTCTATGCGACGCCTTACGAATTTTTCCTTGCTAATAGTAGAGTCGCTTCAAGCATATTTCAGCTGGATCAGCAATAGATTGCTGGACTCATTGTAGCAATTGCGATGCTGCACATAATTCCAATTAGGAACAGTCTTCCTATTTTTAATTGGATTAACTTTGTTCTTACCGGCTATTAAGGTAACTGCCTCACCTATTTTAGCATATACCACCGCTGCATATGCCTTTTCTAAAGCGTCAGCAAAACCATGAATCTGTAACAACATAAGTATAAGGCTGTCTTGATCAATCAGGGTAATCTGACTTCTTCCAGATACACCAACTTGTCCCTGAAGGATTTCCATTCTGTTGTGTTGATCCCAATTTTGTTCAGCTGCCTACTGCCGTTACTGGTGCTAGCCAACCTAGTGGATCGTAAATCATGGCTAAAGTGGATAGCACCACTCTTTTATTTACTTTTCTGTTCTCGTTACAGTGTACCTTTAACATAAGTTCCTCTTGAAATGGCTCCTTTTGCAACCCCAAGCTTTTAATTGCTTCGTTCTCATCAATTTTTAATACCTTATTATCGCCTGTATCAATAACCTCTTCAATAATTTCGGATCTACTCGACATCCATTTTCTCAAATTTATTCCAGCCTTTTCCAGCTCTCTGGAGACCTGCTGAACTTTGTTCAAAGCTATAACAAAAACCAGCCGAATCGCACAGGACGAATTTGTGGGGCTTATCTGGCATGTACTGTCGAAGTAATGACTTCATTTTTGTAGCGCACATCTGTTCTTCACATAGATGCTGGGGCATTGGTACTGATTGAAATTTTTCATTGAAATGTTTTATAAGTGGGCGGACTTTGTATAACTGATCAAAGTCATCTGAACCTTTGCATGGCATAGTGCTATTGTCATTAAAATGAAGTTTGCTTCGGATTTCATCAAAACGATTTCTTGACATTGTGTCTTGGATAATTTTAAACGCATACTCGCTCCAATATGAACAGATACTTGGATAGTGAAATACTGACATATAAATTAGAATACCAATCAATTTACGCAATTCCAAGTTGTTTGTTGTGAAGGAGGTCCTAATGTTTTTTTTTGAGAAGCGTAAAGGTTAGTTTGGTAAACAATGTGCGATAGAATTTTATCATTTACGAAATATTCAAAGCATTTGGATGGACTGTCCAGGATCAGAAATTTCTTTATATCGGGATCACAAAATTTGATCGACGATTTATCCAAAACAAGATTTTTTTGACGCCATGGTATCTTTTTAAATGCTTCTGATCTCGGGTCAATGGCCAAAGCAGCGAAAAGCGCCAGATTGATTCATGGTGTTATTAAAGGACTTATTGGCAGATCGACGACTGCCTCTTGGTGATCTATCAAGTTCACTATGCGATTCACCTTGAATAAGAGAAAGCGGACGGCGCTTCCGTTTCGGGGTCGAAGAAGCACTTGATGAAGCATTTAAGGATGATGGTGACAACATTGAAGCTGTGCTGTTACCAAAGCAAGTCTGTGATGCAAGTGCTGATTCTGACATATCAAGAACATCGTTAATTGAGACATCAATATCATTTCCAAAACTGCCGTAACTAAAAGAATCTTCATGTAAATCGTCAAAAATTTTCTTCTTCATTATCCGTTTCACCATTAAAGTCGAGCATATCTAAGGCTACTTTTATTTCATTGTCGGAAAGCGATGACAGTTTAAGCTGTTTTTTGCGGTTCATTGCTGAAATATTTGTGTTTTAATTAACTATTTTCATTAGAATTGCTCGTATTTTAAACTTACATATCCAATTTTTTTTCACTAGGTGTCCCAAAACCGACTCTAGGCGGGCTAACTTTGATCTCAAGTAAAAAGCTTTTGGACACTTTTTCTTATGAGTTTAATCACTTTTTTATTAGTTAACTTATGCAAAAATATGCTAGTAATTTTTAAATTGAGATATATTTTTTTTTTAATTTTTGAATTTGACTCTTCGCACCAAATAATTATTTTCTGTGATTTTCACTAAATTCGGCAATTGAATGCTTCTAGCAGCTGTCTTTCGTGGAATGGTAAACTGCGAAAGCTTCAAAATAAATATTTGGGATTCCCCTAAATACATTAAAAAATTAACTACAAATACAGGTTTAAAAATTAGATTGCGCGACCAATGAATTTAGCCCGCCTGCAGGCGGTCTTGGGAAGTAGAGGGTTAACTAGACATCTGCTTGGCTCCATTCACTCACTACGCAAAATTGAGAACATTCGAATGGAATAGAATTGAGTGAGTGAGAAGCACACAATGAATGAATGTGTATAGAAAAGTGGTATATTTTGGCACTCATGCAAAGCGAATGAGTGAGAATGAGACATGCTGAAAACATTCGAATTACTCGGGTATCACAGAGCATACATTGTATTTCGTGTATTTATTTCGTGTGGAGCGTCAAAGTTTCGCTCTTTTTTGTTTTCTTTAAGTTCTACTCCTTATTTTCTATGCTTTAGGTTATCCAATATTGCGTTTTCTTCAAGTTCTACTTTTTGCTTTGTGCTTAATTTCGTTTTTCTGCAGAGCACAAGAACAACAACAACCGTTTTGACATTCGAATACATTCGAAGCCTATGCTCTCATTTTCGCTTGTTCTCACTCGTACTCATTGCTTCAACATTGTGCGTCCGAGTGCTTTGCGAAATCACTCACTTATTCATACTCCTACCGCTTTGTACCCATATTCACCCAACTCAATTAAGCTGTTGTACATTCAAATGTCACTTTGATGTACATAACTCATGCACCAACAGTGTTGCATAGTGCGCGCTGTGACGAAGACGAAGATGAAGACGAAACGCAAGCAATCAGCTTCAAACCCTGCTGTACTGAATTTGAAGACGAATCGCTGTTTTTGTTCGTTTTTTACAATTTTTTTTTCCTTTACGTCACAATTACGTCACATACACAATAGATTGATTTTTCTTAATATGAATTTACACCTAGACCTCGCTTTGTTTCGTTTTGCGTTTTTTCGAAGTTGCGTCGGTGCTTTATTAGTACTAGTTTTCCCTGTGCGTCGTTATATTCTCGTTGTTGCGTTGATTTGAGTTCGAGTGTTTAACTTTTTATACCCTTGCAAAAAGGGTAGGTATATTAATTTTGGTCAGAAGTGTGCAACGCATAGAAGGAAGCATTTCCGACCATATAAAGTATATATATTCTTGATCAGCATGACGAGACGAGTTCATATAGCCATGTCCGTCCGTCCGTCTGTCCGTCCGTAGGCTTGTATATACTGCAGGGGTTGTATATCTCAAATTCAGCCGGATCGGACCACTATATCATAGTTGACAAAAGTGACTTTTCTCAATAACTTCGTTATTTTCTGAGCTATAGTCGTAAAACTTAATATTGGTGAGTTAATTACACATATAAACAACTACGCCAAATTTGATCAAGATCGGGTGACTATATCATATAGCTCCCATAGGAACGATCTTTCGAACACGGTGACTTTGGTGAATAACTTCGTTACTTTTGACGCGATTGCTTTCAAATTAAACATTTGTTAGTTTAATACATCTGTTAATGACTGTGCCAAATTTGATAAGGATCGGGTATCTATATCATATAGCTCCCATAGGAACGATCGGTGGAAAACAGTCACTTTGATCAATATCTCCGTTATTTCCTATGCTAAGATTGTTGGCCGTTCTTTCGCAAACATTAGCCTTTTTAGCTTAAACGTTTTTCCCCTTTGATGGCTATAGGTAAGGAAAGAGTTACCAAAAAAGTTGCAAGGGTATACAAACTTTGACGCGGTAGAAGTTAGCCCCGGGATTCTGTTTTTTTCTAAATCAGCCATTGTGGCAACGCCAATATCAACTTTTACCAACATTGCCTTTGAATTTTTGGCAGTTTTACGTTTTTCAACATTGATATCTAGCTTACCTACTTCTGTTTATAATTGCGTCTTGCTATCAAAACTCGGAAACGGTTTAGTAGAAATGTTCGTAGAACAGTGTTTAACCTCCAAGCAAATTTTAAAAGCGATGGACTTGATTGACCAAGCAATGGAGAACAGAAGTTTTAAGGTATCCCAGGCGGTAGCTGCAAACATTAACTGATACCAAGAAATTTATTTAAATTTACAAAAAAAAGCTATTCACCAAACTCTGGACAAATTTTTGGTGAACGAAGTCGTCTCGCCGACTTGTTTATACCATACACCAGGTGAAACAAAAATTTAAAATTTCGAAAACCAAATGTATGTCTATTAAATTGTTTTAACATGCCTCATAACATATGCTATATCGTTTACTCTACAAACACACGAGCAATCTAGCGCCGCCACTAGCCAACGGCCAATTCTGCCCTTATGTACCGGGGAGTAAACTACGTTCATACGTATATTTTGCATGTTTTTAGTCCGATTTCAATCAAATTTGGTAGTTTGATAGAAATAGATTAATATAGATTAATTAGTCTGCCAAATTTTGCGATATTTAAAAAATTGCAAAGCCAATCGGTTTTTTCTAAATTATGAAGGCGGAAGTGGGCGTGGCAACATATTATAATATATATAGTCTGCGCACATACTAAGCCAGTATACATATTAAATTTGGTGGTAGCTTTGTTAGTTTTCGAGAAAATCAGTTTTGTTTAATTTGCGGGGGCGGAAATGGGCGTGGCCAAATTTTTAAATAGTCAATATCTACGCGTCTATTAAGCTAGCTTATATACCAAATTTAATGTTGGTAGCTGTCATAGTTTTTAAGAAAATCAGTGTTTTGTAAATTACGGGGGCGGAACGGGGCGTGGCAAAAAGTTGGAACAATTATTTTCTGCGCGCTAACTAAACGAGTATATAAATCAAATTTGATGTCTCTATCTGCTATACTTTTTTAGAAAAACAGTTTTATGTAAATTCTGGGGGCGTAAGGGGGCGTGGCCGAAATTCCAATTATCTCTATATATATACATACTACACGAGTCTACATACCAAATTTGGTGGCTCTACGTGAGATCTACGTGTTCATACGGACGGACGGACGGACGGACGGACAGACGGACATGGCTAGATCGACTAGGTTGTTGATCTTGATCAAGAATATATATACTTTGTGGGGTCGGAGATGTTTCCTTCTGCCTGTTACATACATTTTGGCGACTTTAATATACCATTTCACCCAATGGGTGTATGGTATAAAAATATTGTCAGAAAACAATTATTTTATATATGTCCTTGTATCCATGGTTTCCAATGTCGGCAACAGTCCATAAAGTGTTAATGCACGGCTACCAAATAATAGAAGCATCAATCCTTCCATTGGATGTTCTTGGAGAGAACGCCTCAGAAGCTCGCAACAAATACTATAAGAGTGGCAGGAGGTTACATGCTCGAAAGAGTACACAGCAGAAAAACGTGGCAGATGTTTTCCACAGAGCAATGGATTCTTCAGATCCTCTAGTGTCGAGCATCTATCTAACAAAAAGATTGGGTCAGCAAAATAAACTACCCCTACCATCAGACGTAATCGAACTTTTGGAATCACCAAACTTTTTATATCTTAGTAACATGAACAATAATAACAATCTTCCCGATTTTGATGCTAACAATACTGATAGCGATTCAGATTCTGACTCTGAAAATCCGTTTTCAATAGAATAAAAATTACTGATTAATAGTAATTTTGAATGAATTGTTATTTTTATACCATACACCCATAGGGTGAAATGGTATATTAAAGTCGCCAAAATGTATGTAACAGGCAGAAGGAAGCATCTCCGACCCCACAAAGTATATATATTCTTGATCAGGATCAACAACCGAGTCGATCTAGCCATGTCCGTCTGTCCGTCCGTCCGTCCGTCTGTCCGTATGAACACCTAGATCTCGGAGACTGTAAGAGCTAGAGCCACCAAATTTGGTATGTAGACTCGTGTAGTATGTAGAGTGATCAAGTTTATTTCAAATTTTCACGCCCATTCCGGCTCCGCAATTTAAAAAAAGCGTTTATCTCAAAAACTATTCTAGCTAGAGACACCATATTTGGTATGTATATTCGCTTAGTAAATGCACACATTTTGTATGTATAAAAATTTTGCCATGCCCTTTTCCGCCCCCGTAATTTGAAAAACTTGATTATCTTCCGTATTTTTTTACCTTATGCAATCAAATTTGGCACTCCTTAATTTAATACTAATATCTAGCAAAATACCAAATTTGATCAAAATCGGACAAAAAACAGTCGAGTTATGCATATGAACGTTTTTCCATAAGGCCGGAGTTGGCCGTTGGCTGGTGGGGGCGCTAGGGTGCTCGTATGATTGAGTG
Source organism: Drosophila willistoni (assembly GCF_018902025.1). Lineage (NCBI taxonomy): Eukaryota > Metazoa > Arthropoda > Insecta > Diptera > Drosophilidae > Drosophila > Drosophila willistoni. Next base: position 669,819 of record NW_025814055.1, read on the forward strand.
AGCGAGATACTAAGATATGCTTGTAAGAAGCATGTGAAAATGCATTTGTTTAATAAAGTTGAAATATTTGCTTTACTGGTGTATGGTATACCTAAGTCGGCGAGACGACTTACTTACTTCATTTTTTTTTAATGAATGAATGCAATAACATTTTTTTTCTAAATGTTTACTTTGTTTAATTTTTCATTCTAGAAATTAGAATTTTCATAGCCCGGGAACCTATCTTTGATCTTTCCATGGTTGCCTATAGAAAATCTTAATTCACTTTGCGTCGTTTCAGCTTGCGTCGTGTTTGGAACGTATTCCCAACGCAAAGCGAGGTCTAGGTGTACTTACATTTTTTTTTGATTATTTCATGATGAAATTTTCATCTCCTAATTTTCTCTATTCGATCAACGCACATTGGGCCAGCGAACCGATAGTTCGACGAAAATTAAAGTTTTAAAGCTACGTTCTTGAAATTTGGTACATATGATAGTGTCGATGCACAAAAAATATATCTAAGTTTCAGACCGATCTGTTCACGCCTTTCCTAGCCGCCCATATGAGATAGGTTTCCTCTTATTTATACTTGTACGGTAATTAATAAAGCTAGCACTCGTTAAATTCATAAAAAGTTCATATCATTTTTTTTAACACTTAATCTTAATATTAATAAGTAAAAATAACAATTCATTCAAAATTACTATTAATCAGTAATTTACATTTAAAAATATTCCTAAAAGTCGTCTTCTACATCAATTTCTATTGAAAACGGATTTTCAGAGTCAGAATCTGAATCGCTATCAGTATTGTTAGCATCAAAATCGGGAAGATTGTTATTATTGTTCATGTTACTAAGATATAAAAAGTTTGGTGATTCCAAAAGTTTGATTACGCCTGATGGTAGGGGTAGTTTATTTTGCTGACCCAATCTTTTTGTTAGATAGATGCTCGACACTAGAGGATCTGAAGAATCCATTGCTCTGTGGAAAACTTCTGCCACGTTTTTCTGCTGTGTGCTCTTTCGAGCATGTAACCTCCTGTCACCCTTATAGTATTTGTTGCGAGCTTCTGAGGCGTTCTCTCCAAGAACATCCAATGGAAGGATTGATGCTTCTATTATTTGGTAGCCGTGCATTAACACTTTATGGACTGTTGCCGACATTGGAAACCATGGATACAAGGACATATATAAAATAATTGTTTTCTGACAATATTTTTATACCATACACCCATTGGGTGAAATGGTATATTAAAGTCGCCAAAATGTATGTAACAGGCAGAAGGAAGCATCTCCGACCCCACAAAGTATATATATTCTTGATCAAGATCAACAACCTAGTCGATCTAGCCATGTCCGTCTGTCCGTCCGTCCGTCCGTTCGTATGAACACGTAGATCTCGGAGACTATAACAGCTAGAGCCACCAAATTTGGTATGTAGACTCGTGTAGTATGTAAATATATAGAGATTATTGGAACACGTAGATCTCGGAGACTATAACAGCTAGAGCCACCAAATTTGGTATGTAGACTCGTGTAGTATGTAAATATATAGAGATTATTGGAATTTAGGCCACGCACCCTTACGCCCCCAGAATTTACATAAAACTGTTTTTCTAAAAAAGTATAGCAGATAGAGACATCAAATTTGATTTATATACTCGTTTAGTTAGCGCGCAGAAAATAATTGTTCCAACTTTTTGCCACGCCCCGTTCCGCCCCCGTAATTTACAAAAAACTGATTTTCTTAAAAACTATGACAGCTACCAACATTAAATTTGGTATATAAGCTAGCTTAATAGACGCGCAGATATTGACTATTTAAAAATTTTGCCACGCCCATTTCCGCCCCGGCAAATTAAAGAAAACTGATTTTCTCGAAAACTAACAAAGCTAAAGCCACCAAATTTACTGGCTTAGTATGCGCGCAGAATATATATATTTTAATATGTTGCCACGCCCACTTCCGCCTTCATAATTTAGAAAAAACCGATTGGCTTTGCAATTTTTTAAATATCGCAATCAAATTAGACTAATTAATCTTATCTATTTCTATCAAACTACCGAATTTGATTGAAATCGGACTAGAAACATGCAAAATATACGTATGAACGTATTTTGCTACGCGATCCATAAGGGCAGAATTGGCCGTTGGCTAGTGGCGGCGCAAGAGTTTTTGTAGAGTGAGCCAGATAGCATGTTAAAACAATTTAATAGACATACATTTGGTTTTCGAAATTTTAAATATTTGTTTCACCTGGTGTATGGTATACCCAAGTCGGCGAGACGACTTACTTACTTCATTTAAATTTTGTTGGATTAATTGGAAAATGGCAAGAAATAGCAATTAAAATATTGTTAAAATATGCAATGAGAAATTCATCAACACCTAAGATTTTAGCTAGTAGCTTCGGTTGTGCAAACGCCCTCCTTGCTGTATTGCAACGTTGCACCGCAAAAGGTTACGCTCAATTTTAGAATTTTTGTACTATTTATAATCTTTATTTATTTTCACACTCGTTTTCAGATGCTGATGTCCCGGCCTATGGGCTCAGGCGGTACCGGTGCCGGTCATCGCACCAGATTTCCTTGTACACATATATTGGCTGTGTACGCTCTCCAGCGAAGAGCTCCTCTTTAAGTCTTCTTGGCAGATCTTTGCTTGGAAGAAGAGGTTGTGGTTTAGTTAAACTTGTTGTTTTTATAATTTTGATTCTGAGCGAGCAAGAGTTATTGGCTTTTTCTTTCTTTGATTGAGGTTTGACTTTAGAAAGTCAAGCTCTACTTGTAATTTTTAGGCAGACACCCCTGAGGGTGGTGTCTTTTTTTATATAATAGCCACTTTATATGTGCTATTCCCGTATTTATTTTGTTTAGCACTCCTCCTCTTGCTCTACTCACTTAGTTTTTTTTCCATTCGCTTCTTTGTAGGTGTGGTTGCTCTGCTGCTTTTTATACCATACACCCATAGGGTGAAATGGTATATTAAAGTCGCCAAAATGTATGTAACAGGCAGAAGGAAGCTTTTCCGACCCCATAAAGTTTATATATTCTTGATCAGGATCAACAACCTAGTCGATCTAGCCATGTCCGTCTGTCCGTCCGTCCGTCTGTATGAACACGCTGATCTCTGAGACTATAAAAGCTAGAGCCACCAAATTTGGTATGTAGACTCGTGTGGTATGTAAATGTGTAGAGTTAATTGGAATTTCGGCCACGCCCCCTTACGCCCCCAGAATTTACAAAAAACTGATTTTCTTAAAAACTACGACAGCTGCCAACATTAAATTTGGTATATAAGCTAGCTTAATAGACGCGTAGATATTGACTATTTAAAATTTGGCCACGCCCATTTCCGCCCCGGCAAATCAAAGAAAACTGATTTTCTCGAAAACTAACAAAGCTAAAGTCACCAAATTTAGTATGTATAGTGGCTTAGTATGCGCGCAGAATATATATATTTTAATATGTTGCCACGCCCATTTCCGCCTCCATAATTTAGAAAAAACCGATTGGCTCTTGCAATTTTTTGACCTTCGCAATTAAATTTGGCAGATTAATTTATCTTATCTATTTCTATCAAACTACCAAACTACCACTCATCATATAGCTCCCATACAAATGGCAAAATCACGAACAGTGACTTTTCTTAAAAACTTCGTTATTTTCTGAGCTATTGTCATGAAATTTAATATTGGTAAGTTAATAACACATATAAACGACTATGCCAAATTTGATCAAGATCGGGTGACTATATCATATAGCTCCCATAGGAACGATCTTTCGAAAACAGTGACTTTTGTCAATAACTTAAACATTTGTTAGTTTAATATATCTGTTAATGACTGTGCCGACTTTGATAAAGATCGGGTTACTATATCATATAGCTCCCATAGGAACGATCGGTGGAAAACAGTGACTTTGATCAATATCTTAGTTTTTTCCTATGCTACGATTGTTGGCCGTTCTTTCGCAAACATTAGCCTCTTGAGCTTGAACATTTTTTCATTTTGATGGCTATAGGTAAGGAAAGAGTTACCATAAAAGTTGCAAGGGTATACAAACTTTGACGCGGTCGAAGTTAGCCCCGGCCCTCTGGTTTTTTATTGCCTACTTGCAATTTTTATACCATACACCCATAGGGTGAAATGGTATATTAAAGCCGCCAAAACGTATGTAACAGGCAGGCAATTATTTTCTGCGCGCTAACTAAACGAGTATATAAATCAAATTTGATGTCTCTATCTGCTATACTTTTTTAGAAAAACAGTTTTATGTAAATTCTGGGGGCGTAAGGGGGCGTGGCCGAAATTCCAATTATCTCTATATATATACATACTACACGAGTCTACATACCAAATTTGGTGGCTCTACGTGAGATCTACGTGTTCATACGGACGGACGGACGGACGGACGGACAGACGGACATGGCTAGATCGACTAGGTTGTTGATCTTGATCAAGAATATATATACTTTGTGGGGTCGGAGATGTTTCCTTCTGCCTGTTACATACATTTTGGCGACTTTAATATACCATTTCACCCAATGGGTGTATGGTATAAAAATATTGTCAGAAAACAATTATTTTATATATGTCCTTGTATCCATGGTTTCCAATGTCGGCAACAGTCCATAAAGTGTTAATGCACGGCTACCAAATAATAGAAGCATCAATCCTTCCATTGGATGTTCTTGGAGAGAACGCCTCAGAAGCTCGCAACAAATACTATAAGAGTGGCAGGAGGTTACATGCTCAAAAGAGTACACAGCAGAAAAACGTGGCAGATGTTTTCCACAGAGCAATGGATTCTTCAGATCCTCTAGTGTCGAGCATCTATCTAACAAAAAGATTGGGTCAGCAAAATAAACTACCCCTACCATCAGACGTAATCGAACTTTTGGAATCACCAAACTTTTTATATCTTAGTAACATGAACAATAATAACAATCTTCCCGATTTTGATGCTAACAATACTGATAGCGATTCAGATTCTGACTCTGAAAATCCGTTTTCAATAGAAATTGATGTAGAAGACGACTTTTAGGAATATTTTTAAATAAAAATTACTGATTAATAGTAATTTTGAATGAATTGTTATTTTTATACCATACACCCATAGGGTGAAATGGTATATTAAAGTCGCCAAAATGTATGTAACAGGCAGAAGGAAGCATCTCCGACCCCACAAAGTATATATATTCTTGATCAGGATCAACAACCGAGTCGATCTAGCCATGTCCGTCTGTCCGTCCGTCCGTCCGTCTGTCCGTATGAACACCTAGATCTCGGAGACTGTAAGAGCTAGAGCCACCAAATTTGGTATGTAGACTCGTGTAGTATGTAGAGTGATCAAGTTTATTTCAAATTTTCACGCCCCTTTCCGCCTCCGCAATTTAAAAAAAGCGTTTATCTCAAAAACTATTCTAGCTAGAGACACCATATTTGGTATGTATATTCGCTTAGTAAATGCACACATTTTGTATGTATAAAAATTTTGCATTGCCCTTTTCCGCCCCCGTAATTTGAAAAACTTGATTATCTTCCGTATTTTTTTACCTTATGCAATCAAATTTGGCACTCCTTAATTTAATACTAATATCTAGCAAAATACCAAATTTGATCAAAATCGGACAAAAAACAGTCGAGTTATGCATATGAACGTTTTTCCATAAGGCCGGAGTTGGCCGTTGGCTGGTGGGGGCGCTAGGGTGCTCGTATGATTGAGTGAGCGAGATACTAAGATATGCTTGTAAGAAGCATGTGAAAATGCATTTGTTTAATAAAGTTGAAATATTTGCTTTACTGGTGTATGGTATACCTAAGTCGGCGAGACGACTTACTTACTTCATTTTTTTTAATGAATGAATGCAATAACATTTTTTTTCTAAATGTTTACTTTGTTTAATTTTTCATTCTAGAAATTAGAATTTTCATAGCCCGGGAACCTATCTTTGATCTTTCCATGGTTGCCTATAGAAAATCTTAATTCACTTTGCGTCGTTTCAGCTTGCGTCGTGTTTGGAACGTATTCCCAACGCAAAGCGAGGTCTAGGTGTACTTACATTTTTTTTTGATTATTTCATGATGAAATTTTCATCTCCTAATTTTCTCTATTCGATCAACGCACATTGGGCCAGCGAACCGATAGTTCGACGAAAATTAAAGTTTTAAAGCTACGTTCTTGAAATTTGGTACATATGATAGTGTCGATGCACAAAAAATATATCTAAGTTTCAGACCGATCTGTTCACGCCTTTCCTAGCCGCCCATATGAGATAGGTTTCCTCTTATTTATACTTGTACGGTAATTAATAAAGCTAGCACTCGTTAAATTCATAAAAAGTTCATATCATTTTTTTTAACACTTAATCTTAATATTAATAAGTAAAAATAACAATTCATTCAAAATTACTATTAATCAGTAATTTACATTTAAAAATATTCCTAAAAGTCGTCTTCTACATCAATTTCTATTGAAAACGGATTTTCAGAGTCAGAATCTGAATCGCTATCAGTATTGTTAGCATCAAAATCGGGAAGATTGTTATTATTGTTCATGTTACTAAGATATAAAAAGTTTGGTGATTCCAAAAGTTTGATTACGCCTGATGGTAGGGGTAGTTTATTTTGCTGACCCAATCTTTTTGTTAGATAGATGCTCGACACTAGAGGATCTGAAGAATCCATTGCTCTGTGGAAAACTTCTGCCACGTTTTTCTGCTGTGTGCTCTTTCGAGCATGTAACCTCCTGTCACCCTTATAGTATTTGTTGCGAGCTTCTGAAGCGTTCTCTCCAAGAACATCCAATGGAAGGATTGATGCTTCTATTATTTGGTAGCCGTGCATTAACACTTTATGGACTGTTGCCGACATTGGAAACCATGGATACAAGGACATATATAAAATAATTGTTTTCTGACAATATTTTTATACCATACACCCATTGGGTGAAATGGTATATTAAAGTCGCCAAAATGTATGTAACAGGCAGAAGGAAGCATCTCCGACCCCACAAAGTATATATATTCTTGATCAAGATCAACAACCTAGTCGATCTAGCCATGTCCGTCTGTCCGTTCGTCCGTCCGTTCGTATGAACACGTAGATCTCGGAGACTATAACAGCTAGAGCCACCAAATTTGGTATGTAGACTCGTGTAGTATGTAAATATATAGAGATTATTGGAACACGTAGATCTCGGAGACTATAACAGCTAGAGCCACCAAATTTGGTATGTAGACTCGTGTAGTATGTAAATATATAGAGATTATTGGAACACGTAGATCTCGGAGACTATAACAGCTAGAGCCACCAAATTTGGTATGTAGACTCGTGTAGTATGTAAATATATAGAGATTATTGGAATTTAGGCCACGCCCCCTTACGCCCCCAGAATTTACATAAAACTGTTTTTCTAAAAAAGTATAGCAGATAGAGACATCAAATTTGATTTATATACTCGTTTAGTTAGCGCGCAGAAAATAATTGTTCCAACTTTTTGCCACGCCCCGTTCCGCCCCCGTAATTTACAAAAAACTGATTTTCTTAAAAACTATGACAGCTACCAACATTAAATTTGGTATATAAGCTAGCTTAATAGACGCGCAGATATTGACTATTTAAAAATTTTGCCACGCCCATTTCCGCCCCGGCAAATTAAAGAAAACTGATTTTCTCAGAATTGGCCGTTGGCTAGTGGCGGCGCAAGAGTTTTTGTAGAGTGAGCCAGATAGCATGTTAAAACAATTTAATAGACATACATTTGGTTTTCGAAATTTTAAATATTTGTTTCACCTGGTGTATGGTATACCCAAGTCGGCGAGACGACTTACTTACTTCATTTAAATTTTGTTGGATTAATTGGAAAATGGCAAGAAATAGCAATTAAAATATTGTTAAAATATGCAATGAGAAATTCATCAACACCTAAGATTTTAGCTAGTAGCTTCGGTTGTGCAAACGCCCTCCTTGCTGTATTGCAACGTTGCACCGCAAAAGGTTACGCTCAATTTTAGAATTTTTGTACTATTTATAATCTTTATTTATTTTCACACTCGTTTTCAGATGCTGATGTCCCGGCCTATGGGCTCAGGCGGTACCGGTGCCGGTCATCGCACCAGATTTCCTTGTACACATATATTGGCTGTGTACGCTCTCCAGCGAAGAGCTCCTCTTTAAGTCTTCTTGGCAGATCTTTGCTTGGAAGAAGAGGTTGTGGTTTAGTTAAACTTGTTGTTTTTATAATTTTTGATTCTGAGCGAGCAAGAGTTATTGGCTTTTTCTTTCTTTGATTGAGGTTTGACTTTAGAAAGTCAAGCTCTACTTGTAATTTTTAGGCAGACACCCCTGAGGGTGGTGTCTTTTTTTTATATAATAGCCACTTTATATGTGCTATTCCCGTATTTATTTTGTTTAGCACTCCTCCTCTTGCTCTACTCACTTAGTTTTTTTTCCATTCGCTTCTTTGTAGGTGTGGTTGCTCTGCTGCTTTTTATACCATACACCCATAGGGTGAAATGGTATATTAAAGTCGCCAAAATGTATGTAACAGGCAGAAGGAAGCTTTTCTGAAGCTGAACACGCTGATCTCTGAGACTATAAAAGCTAGAGCCACCAAATTTGGTATGTAGACTCGTGTGGTATGTAAATGTGTAGAGTTAATTGGAATTTCGGCCACGCCCCCTTACGCCCCCAGAATTTACAAAAAACTGATTTTCTTAAAAACTACGACAGCTGCCAACATTAAATTTGGTATATAAGCTAGCTTAATAGACGCGTAGATATTGACTATTTAAAATTTGGCCACGCCCATTTCCGCCCCGGCAAATCAAAGAAAACTGATTTTCTCGAAAACTAACAAAGCTAAAGTCACCAAATTTAGTATGTATAGTGGCTTAGTATGCGCGCAGAATATATATATTTTAATATGTTGCCACGCCCATTTCCGCCTCCATAATTTAGAAAAAACCGATTGGCTCTTGCAATTTTTTGACCTTCGCAATTAAATTTGGCAGATTAATTTATCTTATCTATTTCTATCAAACTACCAAACTACCACTCATCATATAGCTCCCATACAAATGGCAAAATCACGAACAGTGACTTTTCTTAAAAACTTCGTTATTTTCTGAGCTATTGTCATGAAATTTAATATTGGTAAGTTAATAACACATATAAACGACTATGCCAAATTTGATCAAGATCGGGTGACTATATCATATAGCTCCCATAGGAACGATCTTTCGAAAACAGTGACTTTTGTCAATAACTTAAACATTTGTTAGTTTAATATATCTGTTAATGACTGTGCCGACTTTGATAAAGATCGGGTTACTATATCATATAGCTCCCATAGGAACGATCGGTGGAAAACAGTGACTTTGATCAATATCTTAGTTTTTTCCTATGCCACGAATGTTGGCCGTTCTTTCGCAAACATTAGCCTCTTGAGCTTGAACATTTTTTCATTTTGATGGCTATAGGTAAGGAAAGAGTTACCATAAAAGTTGCAAGGGTATACAAACTTTGACGCGGTCGAAGTTAGCCCCGGCCCTCTGGTTTTTTATTGCCTACTTGCAATTTTTATACCATACACCCATAGGGTGAAATGGTATATTAAAGCCGCCAAAACGTATGTAACAGGCAGGCAGGAAGCATCTCCGACCCCACAAAGTATATATATTCTTGATCAGGATCAACAACCGAGTCGATCTAGCCATGTCCGTCTGTCCGTCCGTCCGTCTGTATGAACACGCAGATCTCGGAGACTATAAGATCTAGAGCCACCAAATTTGGTATGCAGACTCGTGTGGTATGTAAATATATAGAGTTAATTGGAATTTCCACGCCCCCTTAAAAACATGCAAAATATACGTATGAACGTAGTTTACTCCGCGGTACATAAGGGCAGAATTGGCGTTGGCTAGTGGCGGCGCTAGAGTGCTCGTGTGTTTGTAGAGTGAACGATATAGTATATGTTATGAGGCATGTTAAAACAATTTAATAGACATACATTTGGTTTTCGAAATTTTAAATATTTGTTTCACCTGGTGTATGGTATACCCAAGTCGGCGAGACGACTTACTTTTTTTTGCGTACTTTTATTTATATTTGTGTATACGTACATATATGGAACTAGGAATATTGTTCTTTTAACTCTCGATATTAGGGCTTCGAATACGCCACACACCAAAAAACTTCCGCAGCCGAAATGACCACAGTTGCTACATATGTTTGTAATCGGACGCACGCACTTTTTATTTATTAAGCAATATTTTGCTTTAATATTATACTCTGTCTCTTACCACTGGTGGGGGAAAACAAGAGTTATTTTATTTTGCTACCTGTAGCTGATCTTAGCATTTACACTTGGGTAAGAATTCTAACTTTAAGGAGCTGATTCACACTCTCTCACAGTCTCTTACCCCAGTGGAACACTGCAGACTTCCTTTTTATCGAAGGACCAAAATGAATAGGGAATGTTAAACCACAACTAAAAAAACCTAATCTTCAATTCAAAATATGAACTGATTTTATGTATTAAAGTGTTGTGTATATAAATAAACTCTTAGACTCTAGGAGGCGACAATTGCTCTTAAAAATACTTATTCTAATGACTTTTTTCGGGGATTGAAAATTGTTTATATTTCATGCTCAGCGTTGGCTACTTGATATTGGGCAGTTGTTATAATCTTAAATGTTTTCCACAGAGTGTGGATGCATGCTTTGTTTGGTTTTATGCAATAATTGTCATATGAATCTTTATGACTTATTTTCGTTTCTTGTTCTTTTTGTATATTTCTTTGGTCAATCCAATTTGGTCAAGCTATTTCAAATGAACACTATGTTTAATCTTAAACAGTATACGGCCCTCTAGTTATAATTGATTTGTCGGCTATAACTGTTTGAAAACCATTTATATGAATGTTGCACTAGATATTCTAGCAGATCTGGCATACATTCATGACAAGCATGACTAACGGCCAATTGTACTGAGTGGCAAACACATTTGAGCGAGACAATCCCATAAAGTATATATATTCTTCGTAGATTCATGTAGAATGAACAGTATAGAGTTTATTTCAAATTTTTGACAGGCCCCCTTCCGCCTTCTTAACTTAAATTAAACTGATTTTCCCGAAAACTAACAAAGCTTGAGTCGACAAATTTGGTCCTTAGATATGTTTAATATTCACGCAGATTATCATTATTTAAAATTTTTGCCACGCCCACTTTCGCCTCCATAATTTAGAAAATTCGGCACACCAGTTAGTCTTATTCATTAGTCTTATATTAGCCTTATTTTCATTTCTACCTATCTACCAAATTTGATTAAAATCGGACAAGAAACACGCAAAATATACCTATAAAAGTGGTTTAATAGGCGGTCCAAAAGGACGGAGTTGGCCGTTAGCTAGTGGCGGCGCTATAGTGCACGTGTGTCTGTAAGGGTAAGCGAGATAGCGTATGCTATGATACTATAAATTTGGTCTTCGAAATTTAAAATAGTTGTTTCACCTGGTGAATGGTATATCAAAGTCGGCGAGACGACTTACACACTTCATTTTTATTAGGAAGCAGTCCACTTTCACGGCTACTTGACTTTATTGCGTTCTTAATTTAATTAATTCGTTCAGTGAAAACTCAAGCCTTGTGTAAACACTTTACATATTATTCATTTAATTAATATTTTTGCTTATGATAACTTGAAAGAAGTCTACATATATTTTCCGTTGTGTAACAACACCGCATACATCGTCTGCATTTGATTTTTTTTTGTCTCCTAATGAATAATTTGATGCCGTTTTAACCATACTTCCTTGTTTAAAAACCCCGCTTAGTTCCTTGGTAGGGTCATATATGACACCTGTTAATTTAATTAATTTAAATTGGTATTAGTTCAGTTTTTATTACTTTTTAAATATTGTCGTCACAATCAGTACACAAATTGTAGCATTTGTGATGGTTACGACAACAAGCCTTCTGGCAAGAACAGCAAAAGTTGCCATATTTATTCCCATCTGCGTTGTAGGGACATAATCCACATCGAACAGTTTTCTTAGGTTGGTCAAAATGGCCTCATTTGCTAACCAAAATGTACGTAACTGGCGGAAGCAAGATTATCTGAGCCCATAAAGTATATACTCTTAATCAGCATCTACAGTCAAGTCGATCTAGCTTGTCCGTAGGTACGAACGCCTAGATTTCTAAGACTATAAGAGCTAGAAGCAAATTTATTTTCTATACTTGTGTGGTATGTACAGTGATCAAGTTTGACACGTTTTGCCTCCTCCCGCCCCGTAATTGGAAAAATTTAATATTAATATCCAGCTAAATAGCAAATTTGATAACAAAAAAAACCAGAGGACCGGGGCTAACTTTGACCGAAAGTTTGTATACCCTTGAAAGTTTTTTGTTACTCTTTCCTCACCTATATTAGATTGCTCTAATAGCAATAAATACTAAGTTGCAACAACAAAGTGCGTAATTTTTACAAAAGCCATGTCCACCAATTCGGGCCCAAGCTCTCTCGATCCCCACCAGCAACAGCTACAAGAACTAATTGTACAACAACAACGTGAGCGTCGACTCTCGGTTCACCGCAACAACGCGTACTTTTCGGTGGTGTCGCCGACCCCACTGAATGCTAACGTAAGCAATAACACCGAAAGTGCCAGCCACTCAGCAATCAACAGCAACTTACCGTTGAGAGAGCAGTGTGCTTCTCCATCAATATCGATAACTGGGTCACCGATTGCACCGACCAGCACCGTCAGCTCGTTGACAGCAACTACTGCAACGTCTGCCGAAGTATTGACCTGCCTCAAGCCGTCAACGACAAGTTGCCCAGAGTCAGCCACAATAATAAACCCAACGCCTTCTGTCCAAACTGGAATGGATAGATATATTAAAATAACTAAGCGGAAGCTAAGCCCGCAAAAGAAAAAAAGTGGCAATACGCCGAAAATAACCAAACCAAATGAACGAATAGCACCCCTTAGCGGAAATCGTTTTAAAACTCTTGCTGATCAGAAAGACGATCAAGCCGGCGCTGTAGATAAAGTTAAATCGGCTAGACCACCCCCTTTATACATCCGTGGAGCCAACCGCTGATTTCGAAGCTAGTAAAAACAGTAGGGGCAAATAACTTTGTTGTAACCTCACTCGATAGGGGTAACATTAAAGAAATTAAATGTCAAACCCAAACTGAGGACAATTTCCGCATCATCGAAAAGTACCTCCGTAATGCTAACATCAACTTCTATACCTACCAACTAAAAAGCAGTAAGGGGCTCCAGGTTGTGTTAAAGGGGATTGAGCCATCGGTCCCTACTCAAGAAATAGCAGACACATTGGAAGAAAAAGGGTTTGCGGTCAAGTCTGTTGTCAACATCATCAACAGGAACTCAAGCTCCAACCAGATGAAAAGCGGTCGAAGCCAAATGAAGTGCACCCAATCTACAACCTTCAGCTCCTATTGCACAGAAAAATCACCGTGGAGGAGCCCCATAAGAGATACCAACCACCGCAGTGTAAAAACTGCCAGGAATACAACCATACCTCTAACAAGATGGCATTTGCACCAAGGACAGAAACAACGTCGCACTAAGACTATGCAGCAACTGTGGAGGGAACGACACGGCCAACTACAGAGGATGTCCTGTCTTCAAGGATCTTAAATCACACCTAAACGGGCGCAAGCCCCCAGCTGGACCAAAAATCACCTTCAAAGCCTCCAAAACTACACCGGAGGTTTTCTTCGCCAAGGCTGTTAGATCATCCAACATGACTGCCACAACCAGTCCTAGTGTATCCTTCGCTAGTTTGCTCCGAACTGGACAGACGGAGCCCGCGAAAGAGACCCCGTGGTCCATATGAGGCCCTATTAATTTCACTCCATCAAAACATGACCACTTTTATGACGTTCATGCAAAACTGTATGCACGAACTGATGCGGAATCAAAACCTGCTTATCCAGAAGCTTATCGAGAATAAATAATGGCGTCCCTACGACTATGTTTTTGGAATGCTAACGGCATCTCCAAGCACAAACATGAACTGCAACTATTCCTAGACTCAAGTGAAATCGACGTTTTGCTGATTTCGGAAACACATTTAACATCAAAAAATAATTTTTTAAATACCAAAATATACCTTCTACGCGACAAACCATCCAGACGGAAAAGCCCATGGCGGGACCGGAATCCTAATCAAAAACCGTATAAAACACTAGTTCCTCAACAGATTTGAAACACAGCACCTGCAAGCAACTGCTATAACCGTCCAAACCAGCTGCGGCAACACTACATTGGTTGCCCTGTACTGCCCACCACGCTTCTCAATCTCTGAAAAGGAATTTACCGATTTCTTTAACACACTCGGAGATGTGCTTCATTGCAGCAGGGGACTATAACGCCAAACATACGCACTGGGGATCTCGCCTGGTAAATCCTAAAGGCAAGCAGTTGTACAACACAATAGTCAACCCTCTCAACAAGATGGATTGCGTCTCACCGGGTAGGCCTTCTTATTGGCCCACAGATCCACAGAAAGTGCCTGACTTGATTGATTGCGCAGTAACCAAGAGGATTCCACGTAATCGGATTACTGCGGATACACTGCTAGATTTAACTTCCGATCACTCTCCAGTGCTATTCACACTATTAACAAGACCTCAAGTACTTGATCGCCCATATAGGCTTACAAACAACAAAACAAATTGGCTTTAATTTAAAATGTACATGAGTGCCCACATTGACTGTTCGCTGAAACTGGATGCTGCAGAGGACATTGATATGTGCGTCTCTGCACTTGAGTCGATGATGGGAGCTGCAGCAAGAGTATCTACTCCACATGCCTCTTCTTACACTAAACCTGTTGACAGGCCTACGAACCGGCGGATAGAACAATTAGTAACGGAAAAACGACGTCCAAGAAGAGAATGGCAGATTACTCGATCACCAGCAGCAAAACTTCGCCTAAGGCAAGCTAATCGCAACCTCTCCAAGGCGTTAAGACAAGAGGAAAGCTGGGCTCAAAGGAAATACATAGAAAAGCTCAGTCCAACCAGCACTAAACATCCTCTGTGGAAAGCCCATCCAACTTTAAGCGCTCCTACAGAGACAATTTCACCGATAAGGAGTCCAACCGGTGGATGGGCCCGCAGTGACGAAGAGAGGGCATCCGTATTTGCCACACATCCTAAAATGGTTTTCCAGCCAAATCCAACATCAAACTCATCTGTACTTCCCCCTTCGAGCACATTAACGGATAGTGAGTACTCGGAACTCCAATCGGACGAGATCACTGCAGTTATTAAAAACCACATAAAGCCGAAAAAAGCCCCTGGCCATGACCTAATCACACCGAAAATGATCCTAGAACTCCCTATCATTGCAATACAATATATCTGCAAACTGTTCAACGCTATAATAAAAATTGGCTACTTCCCAAGAACATGGAAAAAGTCCACTATCATCATGATTCCTAAAGTGGGAAAGGACAAAACCCAGCCATCATCCTATAGGCCAATTAGTTTGCTGCCATGTCTTTCGAAGCTTTTTGAAAAGGTCCTGCAGATCCGCCTAAACTCATTTCTGGCATCGGAGAACACAATCCCTTCACACCAGTTTGGCTTCCGCGAAAAACATGGTACAATTGAACAAATCAATCGCATAACATCCGAAATACGAACAGCATTCGAACTAAAAGAATACTGTGCGGCTGTCTTTCTCGACGTTGCCCAGGCTTTCGATAGAGTTTGGCTGGAGGGTCTGATGTTCAAAATCCGGCAAAAACTGCCACAGTACACACACAAACTCATGGAATCTTACCTTTACAATAGGAAATTCGCTGTAAGATGTAATGGCTCCGTCTCCGCTGATTTTGAAATCAAAGCTGGTGTACCGCAAGGCAGTGTACTCGGCCCATTGCTCTACCTGCTGTACACTGCAGACTTACCAACGAGTTTAGGACTTACAACGTCCACTTTTGCCGATGACACGGCAATCCTTAGCAGATCCAAATGTCCAATACAAGCCTTTGCAAAACTAGAGGAACACCTTAAAGTGGTAGAGGAATGGCTAGCAACCTGGCGTATCCGGGTCAACGAGCAGAAATGCAAACATGTTACATTTACGCTTAACAGAAGAAACTGTCCAGCTCTAATGCTAAACAACGTACCAGTTCCTTAAGCCGTGGATGTCACTTACCTTGGCATCCACCTAGACAGAAGACTAACTTGGCGCAAGCACATCGAAGCAAAAAAGTCACAGCTTAAACTGAAAGCGAGTAGCCTACATTGGATCATCAATGCTCGGTCCCCTCTACGTCTGGAGTATAAAGTCGTCCTATACAACTCCGTACTGAAACCCATCTGGACTTACGGAGCCGTACTATAGGGAAATGCAAGTACCAGCAATGTCGATATTATACAAAGAGCGCAGTCGAAGATTTTAAGATCAATCACGGGGGCCCCGTGGTATATACGAAACGTCAACATTCAAAATGATCTAAATATACCTAGCGTAAAACCTGAAATAGGTACTCAACAACTAAAGTATTCTGCGAAACTGGATGCACACCCAAATGTTCTTGCCAATTCCCTTACGCGAACTAATAATAGAACTCGTCTTAAAAGAAATGACAGACCAACCCAATAACAAGTGATTAGGGCCGCCTGCAATATCCCCAGGATTTATCTTAAGTACTAGTCTAAGAAAAATATCTCAAACTTGTTGTTAGGCTATAATTTAAGAGTAGATTCAACAAATATATATTAAACGTTAAAAGGATGGAGGATGGCGGATGGCTGGGTTTTGTCCTTTCCCACTTTAGGAAGTGATCGGAAGTTAAATCTAGCAGTGTATCCGCAGTGATCCGATTACGTGGAATCCTCTTGGTTACTAAGAAATCAATCAAGTCAGGCACTTTCTGTGGATCTGTGGGCCAATAAGTAGGCCTACCCGGTGAGACGCAATCCATCATTGAGAGGGTTGACTATTGTGTTGTACAACTGCTTTCCTTTAGGATTTACCAGGCGAGATCCCCAGTGCGTATGTTTGGCGTTATAGTCCCCTGCTGCAATGAAGCACATCTCCGAGTGTGTTAAAGAAATCGGTAAATTCCTTTTCAGAGATTGAGAAGCGTGGTGGGCAGTACAGGGCCAATTGACCAATGTAGTGTTGCCGCAGCTGGTTTGGACGGTTATAGCAGTTGCTTGTAGGTGCTGTGTTTCAAATCTGTTGAGGAACGAGTGTTTTATACGGTTTTTGATTAGGATACCGGTCCCGCCATGAGCTTTTCCGTCTGGATGGTTTGTTGCGTAGAAGGTATATTTTGG
The DNA here is from genome assembly GCF_018902025.1 of Drosophila willistoni. Taxonomy (NCBI): domain Eukaryota; kingdom Metazoa; phylum Arthropoda; class Insecta; order Diptera; family Drosophilidae; genus Drosophila; species Drosophila willistoni. The sequence goes on from NW_025814055.1 coordinate 687,145, forward strand.
TATTATTATACCCTTGCAAAAAGGGTATATTAATTTTGGTCAAAAGTGTGCAACGCATAGAAGGAAGCATTTCCGACCATATAAAGTATATATATTCTTGATCAGCACGACGAGACGAGTTCAAATCGCCATGTCCGTCCGTCCGTCCGTCCGTCCGTCCGTCCGTCCGTCTGGATCAACGCAAACTCCTCCTAGACCGAAAGAGCTACAGAGCTGAAATTTTGCATGTAGGCTTGTATATACTGCAGGCGTTGTATATCTCGGATTCAGCCGGATCGGATAACTATATCATATAGCTCCCATACAAATGGCAAAGTCACGAACAGTGACTTTTCTTAATAACTTCGTTATTTTCTGAGCTATTGTCATGAAATTTAATATTGGTGAGTTAATTATACATATAAACGATTGTGCCAAATTTGATCAAGATCGGGTGACTATATCATATAGCTCCCATTGGAACGATCTTTCGAAAACAGTGAGTGATTTTTGTCAATAACTTCGTTACTTTTGACGCGATTGCTTTCAAATTAAACATTTGTTAGTTTAATATATCTGTTAATGACTGGGCCGAATTTGATAAAGATCGGGTTACTATATCATATAGCTCCCATAGGAACGATCGGTGGAAAACCGTGACTTTGATCAATATCTTAGTTTTTTCCTATGCTAAGATTGTAGGCCGTTCTTTCGCAAACATTAGCCTTTTTAGCTTGAACGTTTTTCCACTTTGATGGCTATAGGTAAGGAAAGAGTTACCATAAAAGTTGCAAGGGTATACAAACTTTGACGCGGTCGAAGTTAGCCCCGGCCCTCTGGTTTTTTGATGTTAAATGTGTTTCCGAAATCAGCAAAACGTCGATTTCACTTGAGTCTAGGAATAGTTGCAGTTCATTTTTGTGCTTGGAGATGCCGTTAGCATTCCAAAGACATAGACGTAGGAAAGCCAATTTTTATTCTCGATAAGCTTCTGGATAAGCAGGTTTTGATTCCGCATCAGTTCGTGCATACAGTTTTGCATGAACGTCATAAAAGTGGTCATGTTTTGATTGAGTGAGATCAATAGGGCCTCTAGACCACTTGGAGTTTGCTGGCCAAGCTCTGGTGCGCTAGGTTGCGGATTCTGTAGATGGCGGAGTGACGGGGTCTCTTTCGCGGGCTCCGTCTGTCCAGTTCGGAGCACACTAGCGAAGGATACACTAGGACTGGTTGTAGCAGTCATGTTGGATGATCTAACAGCCTTGGCGAAGAAAACCTCCGGTGTAGTTTTGGAGGCGTTGAAGATGATTTTTGGTCCAGCTGGGGGTTTGCGCCCGTTTAGGTGTGATTTAAGATCCTTAAAGACAGGACATCCTCTGTAGTTGGCCGTGTGGTTCCCTCCACAGTTGCTGCATAGTCTTAGTGCGACGTTGTTTCTGTCCTTGGTGCAAATTCCATCTTCATGATGTTCGCCGCAGCCAACACACACTGACCTAAGATTGCAATTGTTAGAGGTGTGGTTGTATTCCTGGCAGTTTTTACACTGCGGTGGTTGGTATCTTTTATGGGGCTCCTCTACGGTGATTCTTCTGTGCAATAGAAGCTGTAGGTTGTAGATCGGGTGCACTTCATTTGGCTTCGACCGCTTTGCATCTGGTTTGAGCTCGATTTTAAAAAGCGGCTGTGCGACTTTGTTCCTGTTGATGATGTTGACAACGGACTTGACCGCAAACCCTTTTTCGACCAACGCGTCTGCTATTTCTTGAGTAGGGACCGATGGCTCAATCCCCTTTAACACAACCTGGAGCCCTTTACTGCTTTTTAGTTGGTAGGTATAGAAGTTGATGTTCGCATTACGGAGGTACTTTTCGATGATGCGGAAATTGTCCTCAGTTTGGGCTTGACATTTAATTTCTTTAATGTTACCCCTATTGAGAGGGGTTACAACAAAGTTATTTGCCCCTACTGTTTCTACTAGCTTCGAAATCAGGGCGCTGCAGTTGGCTCCACGGATGTATAGCCGATTTAACTTTATCTACAGCGCCGGCTTGATCGTCTTGCTGATCGGCAAGAATTTTAAAACGATTCCCGCTAAGGGGTGCTACTCGTTCATTTGGTTTGGTTTTCGGCGTATTGCCACTTTTTTTCTTTTGCGGGCTTAGCTTCCGCTTAGTTATTTTAATATATCTGTCCATTCCAGTTTGGACAGAAGTCGTTGGGTTTACTATTGTGGCTGACTCTGGGCGACTTGTCGTTGACGGCTTGAGGCAGGTCAATACTTCGGCAGACGTTGCAGTAGTTGCTGTCAACGAGCTGACGGTGCTGGTTGCTGTCAACGAGCTGACGGTGCTGGTTGGTGCAATCGGTGACCCAGTTATCGATATTGATGGAGAAGCACACTGCTCTCTCCACGGTAGGTTGCTGTTAATAGCTGAGTGGCTGGCACTTTCGGTGTTATTGCTTACGTTAGCATTCGGTGGGGTCGGCGACACCACCGAAAAGTACGCGTTGTTGCGTTGGACCGAGAGTCGACGCTCACGTTGTTGTTGTACAATTAGTTCTTGGAGCTATTGCTGGCGGGGATCGAGAGAGCTTGGGCCCGAATTGGTGGACATGGCTTTTGTAAAAATTACGCACTTTGTTGTTGCAACTTAGTATTTATTGCTATTAGAGCAATCTACAGTCCTTGGCAATAATATTTTTACATGATCAAAATTCTTTTTCTGTTACTCAATTTATTAATACACAAACAAAACCCTTAAAGTTTTCTTCTCCTTACCCATGCCCTCATGATTTCGAGCTATGACGTCGCTTCCGGCAGCGTTTGAAAAGAGGTGATTTAGCAGTTTCTTATGCTGATCAAGAATATAGTTTTCAGTGTTGAAAAGTGGATAAATCGGCTAAAGCTGAATTTAGTGTTGCCAAACGCTACTCTGGCAGCCGAATATCGTATTTTAACAATGTTTGTACATTAAATTCAAGAAATATTGTAAACTCAACAGTATGTTTGTTTGTAGAGAATAGTTCGAACCACAGCACTATCGTCCCAAAGTCGTTTATTTTTTACATAAATTAATAGCTAAAGAACTGCGAAATTTTTTTTGTCTAGTTTTTTGCATTCAATTATATAAAAACTGTAGAAACTTAGACTGGGAATAGTGGGCATGGCACAGCCCTCTATTTTCTTATTTTGAAAACAATCTGTTTCAAATTGGGGGTTTTTGAGAGATAACTTACTTATCTGATACATTTAGTAAGATTTAATAATACTATTACATCTCACTAAATTAAATTAATAGGAGTTTCAAATAAAATAACTTGTAAGAATCCAAACGTTAATTTTTAATGTAAAGCTTTTATTCAAAAATTCTGCATCCACATTAACTGAGTTTTCGATGTAAATATCGGATTCATCTGAGCCAGATCCATCCAAATCTACTTCTTCTAAATCAGATTCGTCATTCAGGTTTTGGCGCTCACTTTGCTGGTACTTCCAATAGTGCCAGTACATCTGCAGGAATAGGTTTCTTTTTATTTTTTCTTTCGGCCATTCATAAGCTTGAGATTAATGCAAACTCCTCCTAGACCGTTAAAGCTACAATTTTGCATGTAGGCTTGTATATACTGCAGGCGTTGTATATCTCGGATTCAGCCGGATCGGATCACTATATCATATAGCTCCCATACAAATGACAAAGTCACGAACAGTGACTTTTCTTAATAACTTCGTTATTTTCTGAGCTATTGTCATGAAATTTAATATTGGTGAGTTAATTACACATATAAACGACTATGCCAAATTTAATCAAGATCGGGTGACTATATCATATAGCTCCCATAGGAACGATCTTTCGAAAACAGTGACTTTTGTCAATAACTTCGTTACTTTTGACGCAATTGTCATAAAAATTTATATTTCTCAGTTTAGCATATCTATTAATGACTGTGCCAAATTTGATTAAGATCGGGCGACTATATCATATAGCTCCCATAGGAACAATCGGTGGTGAACACTGACTTTGATCGATAACTTCGTTATTTCCTTTTATAGACCTTTTACACAAAAAACTTGCAAGGGTATACAAACTTTGACGCGGTCAAAGTTAGCCCCGGCCCTCTGGTTTCCATTAAAATGCGTGCGGTCTGCTTACAATAAACTTAAAACATATCAATATTAATCGAAATCTCGCTTAACATAACGATCAAAATAGCGTGGAGTCTATGAAGATGATCGACATCTACATTTAATATTGACGATAGCATTTTGGTATCTGCAAAGGCTCTTCTCCCTGTGTTATCGTCACACAGTTGGGCCTCTGCTCGGATAGCGTTGCAAAAATCAGTTTTTTCATGATCGCGTTATGATATATACAATCGATAAGGAATATTTCAGAGATTATGAATCCAAAAACTTTTTGAAATCGGTTGAGATTCATGGGTGCTAGAGGCGCCCAAAGTTGAGACATTTTAGTAAATGGGAATAAATGATAACTTTTACGAAAAATCGCAACTTTAAAACTGAATATTGAATATTTTTTATCTGAAAAGTATGTTCTTTATTAACACATTTTAATAATTACTTAAATCGTTATTGAACTAGAAGCGTTTAAAAAATAATCTAAATATTGGCATTTTTTAACTTTGGTGGAATACAACTAACAAGGATCAACTAGGACTACACATATATATATGTATGCCTTTCTACAGTGCAAGATTGCAAATTACCTGCTTTGGAAAAACTGGCAAGGTAAATGTTATTTAAGTTCATGAAAAATTTGACCTAGTTGTAGGTTGGTCCTTTTTATTTCCGTTTACCTAATTGGATGGAAATATTAAGTTGTTTTTACCTAATTAATACAAAAAGGATAATACCGATTTTGCGCTCTAACTAGTTAATTAAAAAAATATATAAAATTAAGTAAGTCGTCTCGCCGACTTAGGTATACCATACACCAGTAAAGCAAATATTTCAACTTTATTAAACAAATGCATTTTAACATGCTTCTTACAAGCATATCTTAGTATCTCGCTCACTCAAGCATACGAGCACCCTAGCGCCCCCACCAGCCAACGGCCAACTCCGGCCTTATGGAAAAACGTTTATATGCATAACTCGACTGTTTTTTGTCCGATTTTGATCAAATTTGCATTGGATAAGGTAAAAAAATACGGGAGATAATCAAGTTTTTCAAATTACGGGGGCGGAAAAGGGCGTGGCAAAATTTTTATGCATACAAAATGTGTGCATTTACTAAGCGAATATACATACCAAATATGGTGTCTCTAGCTGGAATAGTTTTTGAGATAAACGCTTTTTTTAAATTGCGGGGGCGGGAAGGGGCGTGGCAAAAATTTGAAATAAACTTGATCACTCTACATACTACACGAGTCTACATACCAAATTTGGTGGCTCTAGCTCTTACAGTCTCCGAGATCTAGGTGTTCATACGGACAGACGGACAGACGGACGGACGGACGGACGGACAGACGGACATGGCTAGATCGACTCGGTTGTTGATCCTGATCAAGAATATATATACTTTGTGGGGTCGGAGATGCTTCCTTCTGCCTGTTACATACATTTTGGCGACTTTAATATACCACTTCACCCTATGGGTGTATGGTATAAAAAGTGCTAATTATTCCTCTCGTTTGCGACAGTTTATTTTTAACTTCATAAATGAAAACACCTTAAATCCGACCTGAATAGTATTTGTCAATATAATTGAAGACAGTTTTATTTATTTGTGCAAAAAGTTTGTTAAAGAATGAAAGGATTTTGGATGTCTTCCATGTCTGTTTAGCGGACGTTGACTATGCGCATTATGTAACGTGGGTTTCCCCCGGGCCCGCAGTTTTCAGAAGGGCCCGCGATTTTCCGAAAAACCTTAACTTGAATTGCGATTTTGACTGTTTGCATAGAATCCATCCATGCCCATTTATTTGTCCTGCTAATTTTACCTTCCAAGCGAAGGTCGCCAAGGCTTGGCTGACGTTTTCAAGTGTATGTTAACGAAACAAACGTAAGTATTGTGATGTCAAGTACTCAGATTTTTGTCAACAAAATAAATCTGCGTGAATTTATCCAAATTTTTCGGTATTCCGAGTCAAGTTCAATTTTCTAATCAAAGGTCTCTTTCGAGATTCATTTACCATTAATTAACGTTAATCCAAATTCAGAACATTTTTAACGTACTTAACGTACTTAATTAATGTGTTAAATAAGAATTTATGTAATTTTATAATGAAATTTTAAGATGAACAATTTGAGAAAAAAAATTTGAATTTTTTTTTTTAATAAATACCATGAAAACCATAAATTTAATGGTTAACCAAAATGTATCAACACAAATCCGGAAGCCAGAAGAGAAAAGAGCGAGCGGAGCGAGAACAGAACATATGGAAAGCACAAAAATCACAAAAAGTCCTGCAACTTTTGATTTTTTTTCGAAGAAAGATGTCCCCCAAAGTACGAGTGAAGTCATCCCTGGAACATCAGAGAATCAGCAGCTTCGGGATACTTCTGGAAAAGGACCCGTGAATTCTTCAGACTACATTGCTCCTTCCGAAGATATGACCCGTGATGACACTCTAAATATTGGTTGACCATCGAACCAAAACAAAACAGCAGAATCAGCCAAAGTACAAGCGGGGTATGAATGTCTTAATGATTTTGATATTGGAAACCTTGAAATGGAATTTCCGCAACTTAATGTAATTCCCGACATTATTCGGCGAGGCTGTCAAAAAATGCCTTCGACTTTTCCATGAGATAAATTAAATGAACCATTTTCTACATCACTTCTACAAAGAGTTTTGCCAAATGGAAAGACGGTACCACGTGATTGGTTGATCTGGAGTGCAAGTAAAAATGCTATTTTCTGCTTACCATGCCGTTTACTAAATAATAATACACAGAGTAGCTCAATCCTTTGTGCTGCCGATGGGTATTCGAAAAATAAAGTGTGGAAAAAATTGCATGAGAGGTTGCCATCGCACGATAAGAATAAAGATCATATGCAGTGTTACGTAAAATGGCGCTAGTTGGAGTTGCGAATTGACAAGGAGTTAACTATTGATTCGGCCTCATTTAAGGCAAATCGTTAATGAAACACAAAAATGGAAAGAAGTTTTGACTCGTATTATGGATACAATTCTATTTTTGGGCGAGAGAGGGTTGGCTTTCAGAGTTCGATTCTGACAGCGGTGAGAAGCAGACGTGTCAAGAAATTAAGTGCTTAACAATCGGTGTTTCTGAAGTTTCTTTTCTACAATTAATTATTTTTGAGTGTTTAATACAAATACTAACTGCCCATAGAGGTAGCAGCCCGTAATTATGATTGAGCATAATGCTCTCGACGATATGGATGTCAATTCTAATGATATGGACCTAGAAGAAATACTAGGTAACTCCAGAAAAAGAAAAAGTGTTTACTCTCCCACAAAGCATGAAAAAAATGCTCCGCGTAAATGCACTAACGCAACGGTGCGACGAAGAAGTGCTTGAAAGCTTTACGCAGCATGTGCAATTACAAGCTGGTCTCAATAAAAGAATAAGTGCACAAAGCAAAAACTGCGATATAGTAACAACAAAAACAACAACAGCTTTAACAGATGAGCCCATACCATCACCGTCAACTTCCAAAGCTGCAAAAATCACCTCAACTATAACGGCGGGTACAGGGCCCAATGCAGAAAATATTAAAAAGTCCAACATAAACAACAACAAACATATACCCCCAATAAATGTGTTTAACGTTGAAGCAAAACAAATAATAAAATTGATTAAAACTGGTTCAAAAATTACACAATTCACTATCAGAGAACTAAACCAAAACAAAACTGCCGTTTTCTTGACAAACATGAACGATTACATAAAAGTACGTGGCCACCTGGAAAAATCCAACGCTCAATTTTTCTCCTATACACCTAGGAGCCTCAAAACCAAAACATACCTAATGAAAGGCCTAAGTGGGGATTCAGACGTACAGGAAATTTTTAGTGATTTAAAAACTTTTGAAACAGAAGCTCCAAAATTCATACAAGTAAAACCCTTCAGCACAAAATCCTCTGTGGAACGGAAAATTGTCTTACCTATGTTTTTGGTGCAAATAAGCGCAGAAAGCAGCGCAAATGCTTTAAAAGCAATTAAAGCGATACAACATCATTGCATTAAATGGGAACCACTGCGCCGAGCGGAGATTCCTCAATGTAGAAAGTGTCAACGTTTTTTTCACAGTTCTGCTAACTGTAACCTTCCATCTAGATGTGTGAAATGTGGTGGCCAGCACGGCGACGCACCCTGCCCCATCCTCAAAAACTCTGAGTGTAACAAGGAGAAACTGTTCTGTGTACTCTGCAAGAAGAGTGGCCACCCGGCCTCGTATAAAGGATGCGAGCGATACAAAGAACTCCAACAGAGGATCAGGGATAAAAAAAGACAAACACCATTAACCCAAAACTATTCTACTAAACTAATTAACCCTAATATAAGATACGCAGATGTATGCAAAGAAGCGAATATAGGTAATCTAAATTTAGACCCCCAAAGTGATTCAGTTCTTATAAATATACAAAAATCTCTTTTACCTTTAAGTAAACAAATTTAAAATCTTCAAAAACAATTCACAATTCACAATTTAAACCTTTTCTCCCACATTGAGGCATGTGTGGTAAAGCTTTATTTACAGTCTAATAAATGCATATTTCTGGCTGCCGTATACTGTCCTTCAGGAAACGAAAGCGGTTCATTTCAAAACGAACTTAACATTTTATTTGAAACTCTTAAGCTTGACAACACTAGCCACCACTATATTATAGCTGGTGACATGAACTGTAAACATACAAATTGGGGCAATACATGCTGCAATCCAAAGGGTAACTCTCTTCAAAACTTCTTGTGTCGGTACGAAATTAGGTATCGTTGTAATTTATATGCCTCCCAAACACCATCTTACGAAAGATCAAGCTCCTTCTTAGATAGGAGAAGTGCCTACCCCCAATGATTATAATTTGTCTAATACAGAAATAGACTATCACTTACTGAAGTTAGAAAAGATCCTTACAACGGCAATCAATAAAAGTGTACCAAAATACAAGAATACACATACACTAGACATACTCACTAAAAGTAGTGTTATCAAAAAATTACAAAAAGAAAAAAACAAGGTCCTAACACTTATAAAAAAACACAATAGACTAGAACAAATAGTTTCACTCTCTACTCTACAACTAGCAAAAACCAAGTTAAAACTTATTAAGAAACTTATGACTGAAAACATAAGATTGCACTACAACAAGATGGTGGAGTCTCAGCTTCTTAACTTAACTCCTTCTGATCCACTTAAATTTGCAACAATTAAAAAATGTTTTCTTAAAGGTATCAGCCATACTTTAGATCACATAACCATACCAGACACTGTCGATTTCAGAAACCTCCTGCAAAAGGCCAATACACACCCCGATTTCCTTTACAAAGACCCTGGTTCAAACAATTTAGTGCTGGAAAATGAGCAAGCCATTCTCAACTTTATAGGTAATTTTTTTGAAGTGGTCCACTCTGAAAAACAGAGTGCAGGGACCAATTCTGTCCATAGCAATGTAGAGTACTGTTTTAATCAATTTTTAGATATTAAAAATAGATTTGACAACTTACAATCTACACTTATTGAATTCAGCGAAAACAAAAGAGCTAATTGCCTAACAAAAAGCCAGACTGATGACTATTTTATTACAAGCAATGAACTAAGTGCAATATTCGTTAACTTAAAACCTAAAACCTCATCAGGAATCGATGAAATCCCAAACATAATTCTGAAACATATACCAAAAGTCCTTCTTCTTGAATATTGTTCAATTTTTAACAACATGTTAAATAACGCATATTACCCCTCTTTTTGGAAAACTGCTAAGCTAGTAGTCATACCAAAGAAAAAGGTAGACAAGAACGAAATAAATAACCTACGACCTATTAGTTTACTCCCTAATATAAGCAAAGTATTTGAGATACTAGTTAATTTAATTAAACATACATAAAATTTGTGCCAAAAACAAAATCGTATGCAATAAACAGTTCGGATTTAAATCTAATCACTCAACACTTCATGCAATGAACCTCTTAACATCTGAAATCAACTGGAATTGGAACAAAAAGCATGTTGTTGGCGCTTGTTTTGTCGATCTTGAGAAAGCATTTGATACGGTTCGGATTAAAGGACTAATTGCAAAATTAATGAGCTTCAAATTCCCCTTACACCTTCTAATGTCTATATACAATATGATCTCATTTCGGAAGTTTGTGGTTCATTTAAATGGCACAACTAGTAGTTCACAGTTTAAAGCAATCAATGGTTTGCAGCAGGGCACCGTAAATGCACCTACGTTGTTTACTATCTTAATACACGATTTACTGGAAAAAAATCGAAAATATTATAGCCTACGCTGATGATATTGTTATCTACAATGCAGACAAAACAATAGCCAAAATTAACAAAAACCTACAAAAAATCTTCAATACACTAGAAGAATTTACACTAAACTGGCATCTTAAAATAAATATTAGTGAATGCGAAAGTATTCTTTTCCGACCTCCAATTAGCAAATGCAATTATAATGTCAGCAAAAATTGGAAAAGATTCCAAGTTGTCTCTAACATGTCCAACGAACCCTTTCCTCTCGCTAATAGGGTGAAATACATGGGGGTACATTTTGACAAGTTCCTTTACTTTAATGATCACATCAATCTCAAACTCTCCAAGGCAATGAGCGCATATCAATTGTACAGAAAGACATTTAGCTCCAAAATACTCAATAAAAAAGTGAAAGTCTTGCTATATAAAGTTGTCATCAGGCCCATAATAACGTACGGTTGCCCAATATGGTACTTAATTTCACCATCATACATGGAAAGAATTAGAATGTTTGAAAGAAAGATTCTCAGAGCTTGCACCTCATTATATAGAACTCCAGCCAGTAACTGGATAAGATTTTATTCCAATAATAAACTTTATAACGCTGCAAGTATAATAAGGATTGATAATCAAATTATAAATCTTATTAGAAGGCACATCTGCCGCTGTCTGGAGAGCTCTAACGATCTTATTAAAGCTCCATTCTATGAAGATGATCTCTACTTAGAGCAAGCAATATGTAACGGGTTCTCACCCCCTGAATCATTCCTTCTTCTAGATAAAAAAGGATTTATACAAGACAGTTACGGCATACCTATCCTTTACCACATTCTGAGAAGAGCAAATAATAAGTCAATACAATCAAAAAGCTTAACTGTTGAAAATAAGAGATTTGATACATCCCTATCGATCAGAGACAAAGAATTCCAGTTAGCATCAAGGAATCTTTTCTGGTGGCTCATAGAAATTGAGGCTCGGTCTTAAAATTTGTTTTCTTCTCTTCTTTTATCTTAAACTACCCTACTTACTAGTGTTGGGTTGCTCATGAGTGAGTGAACAAAAAAGAGTTGTTCCTTAAACTGAGCAACTGAACATGTTCCTCTCGAATTGTTCTTTATTACTCACTTGCTCTTTTTTGCTCACTTGTTCTTTATTGCTCACTTGTTCTTTTTTGCTCACTTGCTCACTATTGTTAACTTGCTCTTTTTGCTCACATGCTCTTTTGCTCAGCTGTTTTTCAACACTCACTAGCTTTGAGCTGTTCATGAACAGTGAGTAACTGAGCAATGTGAATGAGCAACTGAGCAAAGTGAGCGAGTCGACTCACTTCGAAAAAAAGAACAAGTGAACATGTTCACCAAATTGAGCAATGTTTACCCAACACTACTACTTACGCATATTTTTTCCTTACTTTTTGTTGCGATCGATTTTGGTTTCATTACACTAATTTAGCTTTTAAGTATATATACAAAAACAAATTTATTTTTGAAAAGAAAGTCTAAATTACAAACATCTATTTCTGCCGAGAGCTCGATGAGAGACTAGCATAAGTTGAAAAAAAGAAAAAATGATATACTGTTATTTATTAAGTCAACTTAACTCAATTAACCAATAAATGATCTAAAAAAAAAAAAAAAGGGTTGGCTTTCAGAGGAAAAAATAATCTTGTCGGAGAGCGAAATAACGGAAATTTCTTAGGTGTTCTGGAATTGATCAGCCACTACGATGCAGTTCTTCGTGAACATTTGGAAAAGATTCGACGTTCGCAGCAGTCACATCAACGTATGCAGGTACACTATCTTTCACCCGACATTCAAAATGAATTTATAGAACTTTGTGCTGGTCAAGTTGCGTCGCATGTTCTAAAAGAGCGAGAAGAAGCAAAATACTTTACAATCCTTGTAGACGCAACGCCTGATTCCACTCATGTAGAGCAAACAACCTTCATTCTTCGTTACCTCCGTTACGACACTGAAGCAAAAACTTATAACATCAAAGAACGCTTTTTAGCTTTCGTAGATTGTAATGAAAAAACGGGTGAGGCTATCGCTAATTTGATACGTGAGACTTTGGTGAAGTACAAAATCCCGTTGGATGATTGTCGAGGACAAGGATATGATAATAGCGCAAATATGAAAGGAGCGTACAAAGGAGCACAAGGATGGATTCGACGAGATTATCTAAATGCAATTTATTCACCTTGCGCAGCTCACAGCTAGTTGGAGTTAATTCCGCGGAATGCTGCACCTCAGCAATCACTTTCTTCGGCGTGGTCCAGAAGTGTTACAACATCTTCAGTGGAAGTCCACAACGTTGGGAGATTCTTAAATCTAGATTCCGGATTCCGGATTCACTTCATAATCTGTCCGGCATAAGATGGTCTGCTGGAATTCACGCCGTAAAACCATTCGCAAAAAAACTTCCTGGTTTGAAACATACGTTGGAGGATTTAAAAAAAAAACTGAACTTGTCCGCTTAAATTCGCAGAGATGAGCAAGGAGTCATAATATACGTGAGCAAATTCGAATGCGTTTTTATGTCATCCACATGGTTTAAAATTCTCCACGCCATTAATGAAAGACTATGCAGCAACTGTGGAGGGAACCACACGGCCAACTACAGAGGATGTCCTGTCTTCAAGGATCTTAAATCACACCTAAACGGGCGCAAACCCCCAGCTGGACCAAAAATCATCTTCAACGCCTCCAAAACTACACCGGAGGTTTTCTTCGCCAAGGCTGTTAGATCATCCAACATGACTGCTACAACCAGTCCTAGTGTATCCTTCGCTAGTGTGCTCCGAACTGGACAGACGGAGCCCGCGAAAGAGACCCCGTGGTCCAAGTGGTTTAGAGGCCCTATTAATCTCACTCAATCAAAACATGACCACTTTTATGACGTTCATGCAAAACTGTATGCACGAACTGATGCGGAATCAAAACCTGCTTATCCAGAAGCTTATCGAGAATAAATAATGGCGTCCCTACGACTATGTCTTTGGAATGCTAACGGAATCTCCAAGCACAAATATGAACTGCAACTATTCCTAGACTCAAGTGAAATCGACGTTTTGCTGATTTCGGAAACACATTTAACATCAAAAAATAATTTTCAAATACCAAAATATACCTTCTACGCAACAAACCATCCAGACGGAAAAGCTCATGGCGGGACCGGTATCCTAATCAAAAACCGTATAAAACACTCGTTTCTCAACAGATTTGAAACACAGCACCTACAAGCAACTGCTATAACCGTCCAAACCAGCTGCGGCAACACTACATTGGTTGCCCTGTACTGCTTACCACGCTTCTCAATCTCTGAAAAGGAATTTACCGATTTCTTTAACACACTCGGAGATCGCTTCATTGCAGCAGGGGACTATAACGCCAAACATACGCACTGGGGATCTCGCCTGGTAAATCCTAAAGGCAAGCAGTTGTACAACACAATAGTCAACCCTCTCAACAAGATGGATTGCGTCTCACCGGGTAGGCCTACTTATTGGCCCACAGATCCACAGAAAGTGCCTGACTTGATTGATTGCGCAGTAACCAAGAGGATTCCACGTAATCGGATTACTGCGGATACACTGCTAGATTTAACTTCCGATCACTCTCCAGTGCTATTCACACTATTAACAAGACCTCAAGTACTTGATCGCTCTTATAGGCTTACAAACAACAAAACAAATTGGCTTAAATTTAAAATGTACATGAGTGCCCACATTGACTGTTCGCCGAAACTGGTTGCTGCAGAGGACATTGATATGTGCGTCTCTGCACTTGAGTCGATGATGGGAGCTGCAGCAAGAGTATCTACTCCACATGCCTCTTCTTACACTAAACCTGTTGACAGGCCTACGAACCGGCGGATAGAACAATTAGTAACGGAAAAACGACGTCTAAGATTTGATTAAGATTAAGAATATTTAATATAGAATAGAATATTTAACAAATAGAAAACAGAAGGTACTTTTTAAGTCTTCTTTTTCCGTTTCCATTTCTGTGACTTCTGGTGTACCTCAAGGTAGTCATCTTGGCCCTCTGCTCTTCACACTATTTATTAACGATCTTCCATCAGTCATTGTTCATTCGCGTGTGCTTATGTATGCTGACGATGTCAAGCTTTGTCTTACTTATAAAGATACAGATTCATTTAGTCGGCTACAAGCTGATCTTAAAAACTTTCAATCCTGGTGCCAGTTTAATCTACTAAATCTTAACACTACCAAATGTAAGGTAATGACTTTTTTTCGTAACTCTCCTCAACTGGTCACTTATATTCTAAACAACAGCCCTTTAGAACGTCTAAATAATATGAATGATTTGGGCGTACTTATGGACCATAAGTTAAATTTTAACACCCATATTTCCACCACGGTCGCAAAGGCCATGAGTGTCCTGGGTTTCATTAAATGATGGTCAAAAGAATTTGATGACCCCTATACAACTAAAGTTCTTTTTACTTCGCTTGTCCGTCCTATTTTAGAGTATGGATCTTGCATTTGGTCACCTCAATATGAGTCGCACCAGATTAGACTAGAATCCGTTCAAAAGCAGTTCTTGCTTTTTGCAAGAAAAAGCTTAAGCTGGGATCGCAATGTCAATTTTCCTTCGTATTCTAGTAGACTTCTCTTGATTAACCTTCCGTCCCTAACTAACCGTAGAATTATGCTTGGTGTCATTTTTATGCACAAGCTCCTAATTGGTGATATCGACTCGCCTGAGTTATTAGCTCAGGTGAATCTGTCGGTACCATGTAGACGAAGTAGACATCCTTTAATACCTTTATCCCTTAGTCGTTGTTCTTCTAACTATGCTATGCATGAACCTTTTAGGGTCCTCTGCTCTGATTACAATCTTCTATCCACAGTAATCGGCTCAGAGTTTTCTATTAATATGCTTAAAACATCTATCCTATCCCATTTAGTTAATAGATAGCTATAGTATTATGTGTTTGTCTGTCTTTTCTATTGTGTATTTTGTCCACGCGATTCGTGCCGTGCGTTATACGGCTGCACCCCTCGGTCGGTCGGGTGGGAGGTGGGCAGTTATCTGCTTGGGCTCGCGCGTAACAGGCTTTGTCCTGGTGTCGTAGGGGCCACTTGAACGTACTGCGCATAGTATCGTCAACATCCGCTAAGAAAAAAAAAAAAGAAAAAAGAAGAGAATGGCAGATTACTCGCTCACCAGCAGCAAAAATCGGACGAGATCACTGCAGTTATTAAAAACCACATAAAGCCGAAAAAAGCCCCTGGCCATGACCTAATCACACCGAAAATGATCCTAGAACTCCCTATCATCGCAATACAATATATCTGCAAACTGTTCAACGCTATAATAAAAATTGGCTACTTCCCAAGAACATGGAAAAAGTCCACTATCATCATGATTCCTAAAGTGGGAAAGGACAAAACCCAGCCATCATCCCATAGGCCAATTAGTTTGCTGCCATGTCTTTCGAAGCTTTTTGAAAAGGTCCTGCAGATCCGACAAAACTCATTTCTGGCTTCGGAGAACACAATCCCTTCACACCAATTCGGCTTCCGCGAAAAACATGGTACTATTGAACAAGTCAATCGGCAGTGTACTCGGCCCATTGCTCTACCTGCTGTACACTGCAGAC
Source organism: Drosophila willistoni (assembly GCF_018902025.1). Lineage (NCBI taxonomy): Eukaryota > Metazoa > Arthropoda > Insecta > Diptera > Drosophilidae > Drosophila > Drosophila willistoni. The sequence continues at coordinate 703,161 of NW_025814055.1, forward strand.
TTACCAACGAGTTTAGGACTTACAACGTCCACTTTTGCCGATGACACGGCAATCCTCAACAGATCCAAATGCCCAATACAAGCCTCTGCAAAATTAGAGGAACACCTCAAGGTGATAGAGGAATGGCTAGCAACCTGGCGTATCCGGGTCAACGAGCAGAAATGCAAACATGTTACATTTACGCTTAACAGTTTAACGTACCAGTTCCTCAAGCCGTGGATGTCACTTACCTTGGCATCCACCTAGACAGAAGACTAACTTGGCGCAAGCACATCGAAGAAAAAAAGTCACAGCTTAAACTGAAAGCGAGTAGCCTACATTGGATCATCAAAGAAACGTTGTTCTTCAAGCCAGGAGAGGAACTATTGAAGAAAAGAATCTCGAGAGTCTTGTCGACGATTTGCAACTCCTGCGTAATCAATGGAATATTATTTTGCGGGAATGCAAAGTGGTTGCGAATGAAATAGAAGACACTTCTTCAACATTGCCTGTTCCTCGGAAGAAGAAACGCTCTGACCATTTGCAGTTGCCTGAAGATGAAGACAGCACCGAAATGAAAACCTAAATCTAACTAGTTTCGGGCGGGGGTTGAACCAGAGTTCCGCCGATTTTAGGCAGGACCTCTACCCCTTACACCGTAGAGCTGCTTGTAGACCACTCGGCGTTTTACTTATAAGTCACCAAAGCTATAACTTTAAAGCCGATTTATTAGGAAAATATAGAATAGTGCGCCGAAATATTTCACACAGCTTCAAATGACGGGGTATTCTACAACATATCCAAAATTCATACAAATCGGTGATTCGCATACCTGAAGTTCCCCTTGTAAGCCAAAGGCCTTAGTTGCCAGTGCTTGTATACAGTGGCGTAGCCAGAAAATTTTTTGGGGGGGGTTAACATGTTTTAGGATCAAAGATATTGAACAAAATTCTAAATATGAGAAATCACTTAGATAATGTGTAATGTATAGGGTGTTTTATATTGAAATGCTGTATAGAATATAAAAATTTAATTTTATATATATGATATATATGAGCATCTCAAGATAAAATTTGACGTACGATTTTCCATTGTAGTTTATACTACAATATACTACTAACGTTTTTAACAAGTAACTAAACAATATTTACATGTAAATAATTGTTTGTGGAAAAAACAGTTGAAATCATATTGTATTGAATAAGTATTGATCAATTTATTGATAATTCTGGAGCATAAAAAACTGTTGAAAAACATAAATATACGAAATCACAAATCGATTTTCCTCTTTTTTTGAGCGAATCTGTCGATAACTTCTTCCACCGTGATATCAATATCTCTGTTAATACTCATTAGAGCAAGTCCGTTCAGCCTATCTTCTCCAGTTGAATTTCTTATCCAATTTTTTAAACGCCTCAAAGTTGAAAAGCTCCGTTCGCTGCTAGCAATGGTCACAGCTAACGTTGCTCCTATCTTCAAAAATTTTGAAACGTTGGGAAAAAGTCCTTCGTTGCAAAGATTTAATGCGTCGATGAATGTCTTCGGATGAGTTTCTGCCCCAATCCAACGTTGTCTCCACAATAGGACTTCATTTATTACTATGGAAACAGTTGCCTCAGTAGCTGTTGGCCATTGATCCATTATTACTTCGACAGTTTCAGAAACAATACCATTTTCAACTCCTTTTTTAAGCAATTTTTCAGGGAGGATATTTTCAATAATTGACAATGTCTTTTTGTGTTTGACGAATCTGTCAGATAAGGAAGATATGAAGTGATCGAGGAATGGTATGAATATTGATTGGCGATAATATTCTTCTGCCGAGCTGTTCTGGTAATTTTGTCGATGTTTTTGACATTGAACAATCCTGGGAACTTCAATTTTTTCTCCTATTGATTCAGCTAATTTTTCAGCATCAGCGAATACTTTTTTGAACTTTGATGCAACGTTTTCCCTCATTTCTTTCAACAAAACAGCCAAATCATCAGCCGCCGAAACAGCTGCAGAGAGATCAACTCTTTTCCCTTGGAGGTAAGAAGTTAAAGGTTGTGTAAGAGAAAAAATTTCGTGGATTATTGTCATCGACACAATGAATGCTCCACTTTTCAATGTATGTAGATAGCTAAAAGCATTCTTGGAACTTTCAGCGTTTCCACATTCATTAATTTTTTCCAAACTCGAACAAATTGGAACAAACATTTCTTTGAAGCAGATTACAGCATCAAGTCTTTCAGTCCATCTTGTTTCACACAATTTCTTCAATCGTTCTTTTTTTGTTGAACAATCCAAAGTCTGAACAGCATCCTTGAGAATAGCTTCGCGTTTTGCAGAAGGTCTGAAGACAGAAATGACCTGTTTTATCGATCCAAGACAATTTCTGATGAGAGGAACAGCGCACGCTTCACCAAGGGCCAAATTTAAAGAATGACTAGAGCAGTGGACGTAAAGTGCAGACGGATACTTTTCCATCACTGCAGTGGCACAACCATTCCATTCTCCACTCATTGCAGCTGCGCCATCGTAGCCTTGCGAAACCAAAAACTCCAGACGAACGTTTAATTTTTCACAAATTTCTATCAATGACGAAGCAAGTCCTCTACCAGTGCAATCTTCGATCGGGATGAACATTAAAAAATCTTCTTTCAAAACAATCTGGTCGCTAGTTTTTTCGGTATAGCGAAAACATAACGAGTATTGCTCTACGCCGCTTATATCTGTCGTTCCATCTGCAAGTAAAGTGCAGCACTTGCTTGCGTTGATTTTTGCAACAATTTTTTCAAGAATTATGTTCCCGCAAATCTCGATGAGTTCATTTTGGATCTGTGGACTAGTGTAAGTTAAAACACGATTATTCAATGTTGCTGTTTGAAGTAAATGTTGCTTTAATATTTGGTCTCCAGAATTCATCCGAAATCTCAATAGAGATCTAAAGTTTCCATCGTTTTGGACAGGAGTCTGGATAGATATTGAACCAGAATCACGATGTCCTCTTAAAGCAATTTCTTGCCTACCGACGAAGATGATTGTTTCGACGATGGAACGTAAAATCTCTCGATTACGTTGAATTTCAGCACTTTTTACAGTATTCAACTGCAAACTTACATCAACCATCCTTTTTTCTCTGATAGCAATGAAATTTTCTGCTGAAACGATTGCAGCTTTATGATACTCTAGATCTTGGTGCATGCGGAAGTTTTCTTTAGCATCTTTCCACCGATGAAAAGGGAGTGTTACTAGAGATAGAACACGCGTGTGACTTCCTTTCCCAACTTCTTTCGAACTGAAGAAAATGCAATAATTGCAGAACACACCATCCATTTTTTCAGAATATGCTAGCCAATAGAACTCGGCAAGCCATTTTGCTTGAAACTTTAGATTTCTCGGACCTCTGGCTGGAAATGCATGTAAATTTTCCGGCTTCCAACGATTTTTCAAGAAAAAGTATTTCTCTTCATCCGTCAACTTTTTGTCAAAATGAATACTGATATCCCTCGAACGAAGATCTATGTTCATACTGGAGCCTTCATAAGATTCTGCAGAAGAATTGTGAATTTCGTGCAAAACGAAAAACATTTAATAAATTAAATTATCATAATATATTTTATTTAACATCTCGTAAAGCACAAATGTCCAGGGCAAGTGTCCCGAGAGCGTTCCGCGGGAGTTCCCAATCGCGTTTCAGGGGCGTTTAAATGCCCGTGGCATATTCTCGGGACTTTCCCGGGACATTGAGCGTCCGAATACAACAACCGACGCTACGCTTGGAGCCGAAGTATTTTTTCCCTTATAAGGAGAAACTTTCTTTGGTTCCTAGCGTAGTCGGTGGTAGTATCGTCATACTCATTTGTGCATCCAATTTTAGTTCCAATTAGTAAAACGAGAGTTGAAAGCTTGACAACAATATATGTTCTGTAATATTTTTACATATGCGAAAAGAATCTTACTCTCATTGTGGGAGTCACGTGTTGATGTAATACATTCATTTTTGTCTACATCTGTCATGCAACTTGTGGAAGTTTTTTGGCTCTCATTTTCCACACTTGTTTCATTATTGGAATCGGAAAGTCTCGGCCGCTTTATTAACCACTTGTCCATTTTAAGTTAACACACTATAACTTAGATATTAGAAATAACTATTCAATGCTTTTTTGCTTTCAACAATGGAAAATCTACGGCTCAAAAAGTTTTGATTTCTCGTTTACGAATATACAAATATAAAGAGGGTCACACTAATCAGCGATCGAGGTGGCATCACACGCGACATGTGGCGCCAGATGTGCGTGCAGCAGAAGCTGAAACACATGCATTCGCAATAATCACGTTTTGTGTGCTTCTATGTATTTTCTGATTTGTCGAAAACCACGAACTCTCGAAATTTTGAATATAAAAGATAACTTTTCGTATCATATAAACAAAAATGAAAGTGTTTAAATGATACTATGTACTAATCGAGCATTCTAGCAATTGAGTTGGTTTAATGGCTGAATCAATTTTATAAAAAATGAACCAATTTTCGGGGGGGGGTTTTATCCCCAAAACCCCCCCCGTTACTACGCCACTGCTTGTATAATATAGTTAGGTTGTGTAAACACCTATTTATTAAGTAAAAATGATAAAGATTAGTTTGTATTGGTCGGATTCAATCTTTTGGTTTTGCGCAGATGCAACTTGCTCGTTGCATCGCCGGAAGAGAAGAGAGACGCCGTCTCTCAACCTATCGAGGACTTATCGCCAACAATCGATACTTATTACTAACAATCGATACTTATTTCTAACAATCGATACTTATTACTAACAATCGATACTTATTACTAACAATCGATATATGCATAAGTATTTAACAGACTTTAAATAATTGGAATCTTACAACTCGGCCGTCCTGACGAGGAATCGACCTCGATTCCAATTGGTAACAACGGAGGGGGTAAATAAGAATCTTAAGTGGCTGGTGTCGCCTTTGTTTGGCTATCAGAAGTGCAATCTTGATCAGGGGCAACCCATAGCTTTAATTTGGAGGTCTCATTGGTTTCGGGCATTGACTCTTGTAATGCCCCCATCCTGAGCAGTTGAAGCATCTGGTCTCACTCGTGACGGTGCCTGACGATTTGTTTCCAGGCGCCACGGCAGTTGTTGTTGGCTGCGCCTTCACACTATTGCTTTGTCTGGAGGCAGCGGCCAGCATACGGAGGCGCTCGTAGCGTTCCAGTAGGGGCTTCAGTTCAGCCATTGTCCGAGCTGAGTACAGCATGCCGACTCGAGTAGAGTTGTCCCGCAGTCCATCAATGATCAGGTCGACCAGCTCGTTCTCCGGAATCGGAGCATTCATGGCAATCTCCTGCATCTCGATTGCGAATCTTAAACATCCCTCGCCTGCCTTGATGCGCCGGCCACGCAGAGCGTGGTACACTTCCTCGATGCTACACGAGCGTCCAAATTCTCGCAAGAGGATTGCCTTCAATTCTTCGTAGCTGTGCACCGATACCGTGCGCAGCAGCACCGCCGCCGTACCTTCCAGCATACGACGGCATGCGACCAACCGTAGGCGGTCGTTCAACTGCAGAATTTCAAATGCGTCTTCCAGATCGTTCAGCCATTTCTTCACATCGTATGCGGTATCCGCTGAAAATCGAGCCACCATGCTCTCAATAACACTCACGTCACAGACTTGCTGCCTCGGTGCTTGGGATTCGTCAATCCCCTGCTGCAGTTTGCGGATTTGATACTGTAGCTGTAGCAACTCATGTTGTTTCTGTAGCGTCACCAGTTGCTCATCCAGGCTGGGGAAGGCGGAAGTGGCCGGTGTGATGGCGGCCGCGGCAGTCGATACGGAGGGCACTAAAGCGGGCATCTCTTCCCATGGGTCCGCGTCGGGACCAGTGGCGGGGGCGGCGAGAGAGGCCGCAGCCCGCATGGCAGACATATAGTTGGCGGGTACAGCAGTGGCAGCGGGTACAGCAGTGGCAGCGGGTGCAACGGCGGCAGCGGTGGTGGCAGCGGGTACAGAAGTGGCAGCGGGTACAGCAGTGGCAGCGGGTGCAGCGGCGGTGGGTACAGCAGTGGCAGCGGGTGCAGCGGCGGTGGTTACAGCAGTGGCAGCGGGTGCAGCGGCGGTGGGTACAGCAGTGGCAGCGGGTGCAGCAGTGGCAGCGGCGGCAGGTACCGTAATGGATGCGACAGCAGCGGCGGCGGGTACAGCGGTGGCAGCGGCGGTGGGTACAGCAGTGGCAGCGGGTGCAGCGGCGGTGGGTACAGCAGTGGCAGCGGCGGCAGGTACCGTAATGGATGCGACAGCAGCGGCGGCGGGTACAGCGGTGGCAGCGGCGGTGGGTACAGCAGTGGCAGCGGCGGCGGGTACAGCAGTGGCAGCGGCGGCGGGTACAGCAGTGGCAGCGGCGGCGGGTACAGCAGTGGCAGCGGTGGTGGGTACAGCAGTGGCAGCGGGTACAGCAGTGGCAGCGGCGGCAGGTACCGTAATGGATGCGACGGCAGCGGCGGCGGGTACAGCAGTGGCAGTGGCGGCGGGTCCAGCAGTGGCAGCGGGTGCAGCAGTGGCAGCGGCGGCGGGTACAGCAGTGGCAGCGGGTACAGCAGTGGCAGCGGGTACAGCAGTGGCAGCGGCGGCGGGTACAGCAGTGGCAGCGGCGGCGGGTACAGCAGTGGCAGCGGTGATGGGTACAGCAGTGGCAGCGGGTACAGCAGTGGCAGCGGCGGCAGGTACCGTAATGGATGCGACGGCAGCGGCGGCGGGTACAGCAGTGGCAGTGGCGGCGGGTCCAGCAGTGGCAGCGGGTGCAGCAGTGGCAGCGGCGGCGGGTACAGCAGTGGCAGCGGTGGTGGGTACAGCAGTGGCAGCGGGTACAGCAGTGGCAGCGGCGGCAGGTACCGTAATGGATGCGACGGCAGCGGCGGCGGGGACAGCAGTGGCAGTGGCGGCGGGTCCAGCAGTGGCAGCGGGTGCAGCAGTGGCAGCGGCGGCGGGTACAGCAGTGGCAGCGGGTACAGCAGTGGCAGCGGCGGCGGGTACAGCAGTGGCAGCGGCGGCGGGTACAGCAGTGGCAGCGGTGATGGGTACAGCAGTGGCAGCGGGTACAGCAGTGGCAGCGGCGGCAGGTACCGTAATGGATGCGACGGCAGCGGCGGCGGGTACAGCAGTGGCAGTGGCGGCGGGTCCAGCAGTGGCAGCGGGTGCAGCAGTGGCAGCGGCGGCGGGTACAGCAGTTGCGAGTATATCAGCAGTTGGCCCAGCAGCGGCGGGCCCGGCAGGGGCGAGTATATCAGCAGTTGGCCCAGCAGCGGCGGGCCCGGCAGGGGCGAGTGTGGCGGCAGTTGGCCCGGCAGGGGCGAATGTGGCATCAGTTAGCCCAGCAGGGGCTCGTATGTCGGCAGTTGGCCCAGCAGCGGCGGGCCCGGCAGGGGCGCGTGTGTCAGCAGTCGGCACAGCGGTTCTCGGTACTGCAGCGGTAGTCACCGCAGTGGGTGCACTAACAGCGGTGGGCGTGGAGGCGGCCGTCCTAGATTTGGAACGTGTGGCGTGCCGTGTCCCGAAATATGTATCCTTTCGGGTGGTCATCCCACTTCTGAGTTGTAAACACCTATTTATTAAGTAAAAATGATAAAGATTAGTTTGTATTGGTCGGATTCAATCTTTTGGTTTTGCGCAGATGCAACTTGCTCGTTGCATCGCCGGAAGAGAAGAGAGACGCCGTCTCTCAACCTATCGAGGACTTATCGCCAACAATCGATACTTATTACTAACAATCGATACTTATTTCTAACAATCGATACTTATTACTAACAATCGATACTTATTACTAACAATCGATATATGCATGAGTATTTAACAGACTTTAAATAATTGGAATCTTACAGTTGATAGTTTATAACTATATCCTATACCTTAATAATAATATTATAATAATAATAATATAATATTAAAATAAACTTTAGTACATTTACATAAATCCATGAATTATAAAAATACATCACAGTCGAAAATAGCGGATTTATTTGAAGGGATGTAGGGGGTCCGAACACGGTTACCCGCGGGCCCTGATTTTCTGTCTGCGACCCTGATGACATCAGTTTGTTTAGCATTTTTGAACCCCTTGATAATTATAGAGGTAAATTCTAAAAGGTTAGTAGTTGTATATCTACGTTTCACAAACCCATGTTGGGATGGCGAAATAATAGAGCTGCAAAAATGTTAGAATTGCTAAGTTATAAAAAAACTTTCACTCGTTGCAGAGGACGGACGTGTTTTTTTGCGCTTATCAACTTTTATTTTTTCTCGCGATTAAATACTTTTACATAACTCTTAAATTATCGGTTTAATTAATAATAATTTCAACATCCGAATTTTAATTTCATTTCGCGAATTCTTGCTGACGCTTTTGTTTCAATTTAAATAAAATCAAAACTTACAACAATACTTGCATTAGCGGTGTTGTTGCTTTTGTGCTTTTCTGTCTTTACCGTTTTAACTAACTCTCGCGCTCTTGCGTACAAATTGTTGTTGCATGTGTTCAATTTGACGCGCTCTCCCGCTCTTTCCTATTCTTGATTGATTTGCGCTCTCGTCTTTTGCCTACCCGCACCTCTGTGATACGTGTTTTCGTTTTTGTGTTTTCATTTCTTTTTATCGTTTAGTTGAGAAGGCTTACTCTGCACATTAACCCTTGTGTCAGGACTGGTCAGTATATTCTTATACACAGATTTTGTACATTTAGAATTTTTATTTTTTTTGTAATTAAATTAAACTTTTTGATAAAATGGTTGTCTGCTCAAAAAATAATTGCATAGTTGCCACTAATGCGGTCGACTCCCATGATTATATTCTTTGTTGGTTGTGTGACAATGCGGTTCACGTTAAGTGTGCAGGTTACACAGGCAGAATCAAGGAGTCTATTGCTAAAGGTGGTGGCTTAAAATATGGATGTGATGCTTGCCGGGAGGTCGAGAATGAGATGCGCTCTTTCATGAGGCGGACTAGAGATAGTTTTGACACTTTAAGGGCAGGTTTTAATAAACTCCAAGCGGAGTTTACTGCGGTGGAGACTCAGTTCAGAAGTTTATCGCTTATGAATGAGTCTCCGAAACGTAAAAGGACCAGTCCTTGGGGTGTTTCTGTATCTGTAGATCCGCCAGCGTCTCTTATCGTCCCCGACCGGTCTCATGCACCGTCCACTCCTAATGTACAGCAATTGATATCGTTTAAGAGCCCGGTTGTGAATGCTATTAGTAATGAATTACCGGTATCACCTGGGAATGATCTCTTAAAAACGATGCCTATTGTAGTGTCCGATGTGTCTGGGCAATTACCCATTCCAATGGAAATTGCCGATAGTTCTAAAAGTATCGAGGGCCCCGTGAACAAGTTGACTGCTGCAGTGGGTGACTTGTCCAACGTTACTGCTGCGGCTGACGCTTCGGGACCGCGGCCTCTCGTTGGCATACCACCAAAGAAACATATATTTGTTTCTAGGCTAGACCCTGTTGTCACATCTGATGATGTAATAGCCTATATTAGGAAGAAAGTTAACGTCTCGAATATTGCGGTGGAGAAGTTTAAATTTTCTTATTCTCGGACATTTCGTCCTTTAAAATTAGTGTTTCTGCCAATATCTTCGACACTATATGTCGAGAAGATTTTTGGCCTAAACATATAATAGTTAAGGAATATACTGTAAAAAAGAAAAATCGGCAACCGATTCGCTTGCCTACAACAACAACTAATACTATTCCTGCCACATCAGCATCTGCTGGTGTGTCAAAAAACTAGCTTCGTCCCTTAACCTGGGTTACCAGAACGTTAGAGGACTGAAATCTAAACTTCCTAATCTCTATGTAGATAGTCTTTCTTTTGAGCATAACATTCTAGCTTTCACAGAGACGTGGCTAAAACCTGATATTGCTGATGCATCGGTTTTTTCCACAAACTTTTCTATTTTCAGACGTGACCGGATTTCTCGCATAGGTGGTGGCGTTCTGATAGCTGTGGATGCTGCTTTATCATCTGAAATGATTCAATTTTCTAGTACCCAAGAGATTGAGTTTGTCGGTGTTAAAGTAAATTTTAAATCTTTGAACGATTTTATTACTTGTTCCTATATTCCACCATTGTCAGACATGGTGGTATATTTAAATCATTTATAGGCAATTCAGTTTGTCTCCTCGTTAGTTTCCAATGAAGACATAGTTGTAGTTGATTTTAATTTACCCGCTTTAGTATGGTCACTAACAGATGAATCTACCACGTTGCTGCCCTCTATGTTACATGACTTTATTGATGGCCTTCTTGGCTTATCTTTATCCCAAGTCAATCCTGTCTTAAATTCTAATGGAAAATCGTTAGATCTTATTTTTGTATTGGATTCTTTTTATTGTGAGGTTTCTAGGATCGAACCATTTGTTCTCCCAGAAGACAAATTTCATCCTACATTAAATTTAAAAATTGATTTGCCCTTGCTTTCACCATTACTTGGTTCAAATGAGTTACCACTAACTAGGTGCTTTCGTAAGACTGACTTTGCCAGCCTTAATGAAAACATTGCTACTACCGATTGGTCTTATCTGTACAATTGTAGTGATATTGTAGTGCCCAGTTTCTGCCGTTAGTTTTATTTTTAAATTTTAAGGCGTTAGTTTGTATTTCAGTAGTGGTGGGTAATTGTGTCGATAAAAGTAATCAGCTGAGCTTAGAAGTTCGATAGTTTTACTAGTGCAACCCTAGCGAAATAGCATCATGCGCGATCGCATGCATTGGTCACACTCTTTTCTGACGAACTTCCGCCCTGGCTAGACGCATAAACCACGCTGTTCCTCCAGAATTGATTTAAAAATTTAAATCTGAAATTTTCTTGGCCATCAAGCCAAATTATTAAATAAATATTAATCTGGAGCATATAGGACAACAATTATTGTGGAGTTTTGTGAATCTTATTATCGTAAGTTAAATTTTTGTGGATATTTGAATCTTTGGAAGTTTCTAATAAGTTCTTTTGGAAACTTAGCCCTAATCAAATTGAATGCTGAAAGCCTAAGCAAGGAATTTTATATTTGAATTCCGAGAATTTGCCAGGGATAAATTTTGAGACACCGTGGGCTCAAAAACTGCACACCGTGAAGGGCACAGAGACATTTCGACAAAGTCGACCAGCTTGGAGTAGCCGCCCGAATCGGATACGGGCAGAGAAGTTTCTTCGTGCGGATTGAGAGTCCCTTAGACCGAATTTGTTGCATAGGAATGCCAGACGCTTGATTTAACCTAACATTTTATTCCTAAGCATCATCCAGCGGACGACGAAGGCCTTCGACGGACCGGACGGATGGGTAAGTCCTAAGTTCTTGAAAAAATCATGTTCGATCTGGTAATTCCCTGTTTGTATGCAAAAAGAATACTAGTTCAGTGTCAAATAATCAGCAAATAAGAAAAAATTCTCTCGCGTACAGTAAAGCTAAAGAAAAGATCAAAGAAAAAAGAAAATTGCCAATCAGTGTTGAGAAATTAAATCGATATTAAGAATCGCCCTTGACTGTGTGAGCGAGCCTGCAGTTATTTATAATTAATCTCATAATTTAAGTTGGAGACTTCCAAATTCCAATTCACATTTTCATTTTTGAATATCTATAAGTTTATATATATCCACCTTACAATTAAGATTTCACAAAACAAAACATATTATCCCTAATTTGGCTTTTGGATGCCTGAAATGATCCAATTATTTAATTTGATTACCGTAGATTATAAGAATCATCATTTTAGTTTAGTCAACTCGGATTATGTTTCCGACTTATTGAAGTATTTTGGTATTCCGTAACCCTCGTGAATAAATATCATTTGTAATGTTTGGGTAAAAGTTATGTGATCTTCCTTGTAGCGAAATGTGAGCGGTGAGCTGAATTATTTTGGGATTTTCCAGAATCTTGCGAAAGGAAAATCATTGGTTGGGAGGGTTTAGACGCGAAGCTATAATAACATCCTCATAGCTTCCCTATTCGTGCGATACTAATATACCCTTTTTCTCTATCCTTCTAGTTCATCTCTTTTGGTTAAATAATTGTGTAATATTCGTGCTCTAGGGACTTTGTTTTATTTTATGTACTACGGGTGTATTGAGTAATGCTGGTCCAAAGAACCCCCCAAAGACTGTTTGCTAGCCGACAGCCAGAAGTCCCACCCGGACCAAACTTCTCGATACACGAAGCCCGTAGATGAGTTGGCTTTGGCCTAATTTGTGGTACTCTTGCCCATCATAACATCTGATGATTAGGGACTGCGAGAGAGACTACCAATATAGGCTGAACCTGACCTCTTCTTGGATCAAAGAAGATTCTTTGACTAAGAGGGGATGTACATGATCTGGATTCATTCCGGGTTGTGTACATTACATAATTTTGGCGCCCAACTAGGAGGCTTGTTAGACTTGTATACAGTTTCTCGGTTCAACCGTGTTTCTTTATAGGATTCAGGCTGAACTGAAGGGTTCAAGAATTTCAGGTTCCTTTTTCCTTCTCCTACTTCTTATTCTATCTCTTAATAAAATCCCCAGCCTTTTTATCTATCCTTTGCTATCAAAAATTTTTATTTTCCTTTCATTTCGCTTTCTTTTTGTATTCACGGATAGTTGGTTGAGTGACTTATTCATTAGGAATGCAGATATTTGGAGAATCCGAGTTCTGACCAGTGATAAGGCGCTTGAGCATTAATCGGTGAATATACTTAGAAACATATACAAACTCTACAAAATAGTAACAGACGTATATTATAGGCTGTGTTTTTCTTGGAATTCGTTAATTTTTGATTGTTTCGATTTTACGACCAGAAAGCACAATAGGCTTGTGATGTCGGCGTTAGCATTGTAGTTTATTGATTCCATTCATTTCTTGTAATTACAATAGAACAAATGCTTCAGCGGATGTCAATGAATTGACTGCTTGTTCATCTGGAATGCAGAGATTTGGCTAGGCCCGAATTCTGACCGATGATACAAAGTGAGTTCAGTTTATGATGTTGGTTGAAATTAGTCTTTTTGTTTTGGATTTGATATAGATGATTAGGTCTAGAACGACAAGTTTTCTCTATCCCTTCACATATAAATTTCTGAGATTGAACTATCCATTAGTTCAATTCTCCCTCTATATTAGTACCGCACCTATAATTTTGCTCACCCTCACTTTCAAAACAAGGAAGATAATCGTTATATGATATAATATATTAAAACAAATTAAATAAAGTATCTAAAGTAATTTTTGTGGAAAAATAATCAAAATGCCACTAATTCGGAGTAATGAAGAATTGAGTGTGCTACCAGAAGCAGAATGTACAATTTGCTTGAAAGCCTTATTAGAAACAGAAGAGCTTAGGATTACTAAATGTAATCATGTTTTTCATCAGGAGTGTATAGAAAATTATATACAAGAACATCAGGAATGTAATTTTTGTAAGAAACTATGCCACCAGAAAGATTTAGTCCAATTTATAATGTCAGATCAAGCCGAGGGTCCCATAATTAATAAAAACAGGAAGACCCATAATACTAGAGCTCAATCACAATCAAGCAATGTAGCATCTCCGGCTAGTCAGTTAAAATCAGGAGGTAGAGGTAGAAAACCCAAATCTTCTACGGCACGTAAACCGGAGAACTCGAATCAACAGCGTTCAGCTCGGTCACAGCAACAATCAATTTCAAATCGAGCAGCTGAGATAAATGTTAATTCAATTTTTGAAAGAATGGAATATTTAATTGATCAGAGATTGGGAAATTTGAATTTAAATAATTCAGTTGGACGATCTAACAACCACGATGATCGCGTTCCAACCCCAAGATCAGATTCAGTATCACACCATTATATTAATCCTGGAAAAGCCGCCCAATTAGTACAAAGTTGGGGTATTAAATTTGATGCGTCTCCTAAAGGTCCTACAGTATCAGAGTTTCTATACAGAATAAAAGCATTAACTGTAGACAACTTTCAGAGTGATTTTACACCGGTATGCAGAAATTTACACCTACTGTTAACCGGAAGAGCCAAGGAATGGTATTGGCGTTATCGAAAAGAACATGACGAAGTTATTTGGGAAGAATTTTGTATGGATTTAAAACAAGAATACGACGATTTTAAGGATGATGATTTGATTCTTGAAGAAACACGTAACCGAAAACAAAGGAATGGTGAAGCATTTGATGTTTACTATGAAGACGTAATGACTTTGATATCGAGATTGGTAATACCTTTGGAGGAAAAACGACTCGTACATCAGCTACAAAGAAACCTGATTTCGGAAGTACGAGAAGCTTTATTATACGTTCCAATTGAATCGGTATCTAAACTTCGCCAGTTGGTGCACCGCCGAGAGCAATTTCTCCGTGAAGAATCAGGAAAACGCATTACGAAGTACACAAATGTTAGGAAGAATATCGCTTTACTCGAAGAGACAGACGAAAATCCCGAGGAAGAAGATATTCAACCGGAGTTAAATGCAATTCAAGTCAAGGAAAAGAAATATATTTGTTGGAATTGTGACATCGAAGGACACAGATGGGACATGTGCTTAGAAGAGCGCCGCATTTTCTGCTACGGATGTGGAAAGAAAAATGTCTACAAACCACAATGTGATGTATGCCTATCCCGTTCGAAAAACTCCAATCAGGGCCCATCATTCCGTCGCAGCCGAGTGGACCCTCAGTAGATGTCAAGAATAACACAGCGACGAACAACATAACATCAGATTTGACAAATAAAATTTAGCCGTATCCCAGACTACCATACCATCAACGGCTGCAAAACTATTTAGCGATTCGAGATAAAATATTTGCACAGGAGGTTGCAACTTGCCAGTTTATTAGGAGTCACTCAAGCGAACGTCTGCGTCGCTTTTGGAAGAAAGTAAAAGATGTCCAAAAACGAATAATAGCGTCTATGATTAACGAAGCCGCAGATGGCCGTTTCTACGCTCCAGTAAAGTTTCTCGAATTTTCTGAGCTTGGTCTATTGGATACTGGAGCCAATATCAGTTGTATCGGATCAGATTTAGCAGCAAAAGAGTGGACGAAATATCCCGGATTTTCAACTATTGTTTCAAGTGTGGCAACAGCAGATGGGAAAAGACATCCAGTTACCGGAATAATAAGAACAGAGGTGCAATACGAAAGCAAGCGAAAACCTCTTTCTCTTTTTATTATCCCGTCATTAGCGAAACGAGTTATTTTAGGAATCGATTTCTGGAAATCTTTTGAGTTATGTCCAGAATTTTCATCTCGTTGTAAGACTAGCATATTAGATAAAAATATTCACTCGATTGATGACGAAAAGAAATGTTTATTAAACCCAGAGCAAGAAAAAAGATTAAACGATGTGATTCAATTGTTTCCGGATTTCAAACAACAGGGATTAGGCCGAACTCCACTTATTGTTCATGACATAGAGATCAAAGAAGCAACTCCAATCAAACAACGCTTCTATCCTGTGTCGCCAGCGGTTGAAAAGTTGATGTATAAAGAAATCGACCGAATGTTGGAAATGGGAGTGATCGAGAGAGCCAATAGTCCTTGGAGTTCTCCTATGCGTCTGGTTATAAAACCCGGAAAAGTGCGATTATGTTTGGATGCAAGAAAAATAAATGAAGTCACCAAAAAGGACGCATATCCGCTGCAAAGCATAGATGGAATTTTCGCGCGACTGCCCAAAGCAAACTTTATAACAAAAATTGACTTAAAAGATGCCTACTGGCAAATTGCTCTTTCAGAAAAATCCAAACCCATAACAGCTTTCACGATACCCGGCCGCCCCTTGTACCAGTTCACTGTAATGCCATTCGGATTATGCAACGCTTCGCAAACCATGGCACGATTAATAGACGATCTAATTCCAGCAGATCTGAAATACTGTGTGTTCGGATACCTAGACGATCTCTGTGTGGTGTCAGAAGACTTTGATACTCATTTAGAAATTCTAATTCGTATGTCTCAGAAATTTAGAAAGGCAAATCTAACTTTAAATATAGAAAAAACAAAGTTTTGTGTTACAGAAGTGCCATATCTGGGCTATATTATAGGAAGAGGAGGAATTTCAACAGACCCTGCTAAAATAGAAGCAATAAAGACTTGGCCAATTCCGAAAACGATAAAGGAAACCAGAGGTTTCTTGGGTGTTGTTGGTTGGTATCGTAGATTCATTGATAATTTTTCTGATATTACATTTCCGATAACCCAATTACTAACTAAGAAAAAGAAATTTTTATGGACACAGGAAGCTCAAATTGCCTTCGAAAAACTTAAGGAAAAGCTTACCTCTGCACCGATCTTGATCAATCCAGACTTCAATAAGAAATTCTTCGTGCATTGTGATGCAAGCAACTATGGCATCGGAGCAATGTTGGTACAACTGGACGAAGAAGGAGCTGAGAAACCTATAGCATTTATGTCGAAGAAGTTAACAACAGCTCAACGAAACTATAGCGTAACAGAACGCGAGTGCTTGGCTGCTTTGGAAGCAATTGAAAAATTCCGCTGCTATCTGGAACTACAGGAATTCGAAGTCATAACCGACCACGCCAGTTTAGTTTGGTTGATGCGACAATCAGATTTGAAAGGAAGACTCGCGAGATGGGCCATGAAGCTGCAAGGTTATAAGTTTGAAGTAAGTCACCGACGAGGTCAAGATAATGTAGTACCCGACGCCTTGTCCAGAATGTTTTCAGAGGATTTGTGTGCTTTGGAAGAACTTCGCCCCTTAGTCGATTTGAACTCTCCTAGTTTCAATGACGAAGAGTATCAACAACTAAGACAGAAAATTGAAAAAGAACAGGAAAGATACCCGGATTTGAAAATAATAGATCAATTTGTTTATATACGCACGGAGCATGATGATGGAACAGAATCCAGTCAAGTCAATATTTGGAAATTATGGATTCCACAAAGTTTGTCCAAAGAAATTATAAAACGAGCTCATGAAGACACGATATCTGCTCATGGCGGAATGGCAAAAACTTTGGAGCTCATACGTCGGACATTCTTTTGGCCTGGCATGGTGGTACAGGTGCGTGATTATATACGAAACTGTGAGACGTGCAAGTCAACGAAAGCACCTAACCAAATCTTAAAGCCACCAATGGGTAAGCCCGCAGTATCAGAGAGACCTTTTCAGCGATTATATATTGATCTTTTGGGAACATATCCGAGAAGTAAACGTGGTCATATCGGACTCCTGATAGTGGTTGATCATTTATCGAAGTATCATTGGCTTCAACCCCTTAAAGTATTTAAGAGCAATGTTATTCAAGAGTACCTGCAGGATAATATATTCTTTAGATACGGAGTTCCCGAGATATTGGTTAGCGACAACGGATCACAATTCAAGGCAAGCGAATTAAATGCATGGTTGACGACGTTGGGTATAAAACATATATATACAGCAGTTTATTCCCCACAGTCGAATGCCTCTGAGAGGGTAAACAGATCCATAATTGCAGCAATACGCGCCTATCTCAAAGAGGACCAGCGCGAATGGGATCTACACATACCTGCTATAAGTTGTGCACTAAGGAATTCGTATCATCAGAGTATAGGATGCTCTCCTTTCCATGCTTTGTTTGGCTTTGACATGGCCACACATGGTTCCCAATATACTCTTCTCGAAAAGATTAACATGCTGAATGAATCGAATAACGTGTTGCGAAAGGACGATCAGTTAGCATTACGGCGTAATTTTCTCAAGAAGAATATAGCACAGGCAGCGGAGCAGAATGCAAAGGTATATAATCTGAGAACCAAGGAGGTTAATTTCAAAGTAGGACAAGAAGTCTTTAGACGTAATTTTGGACAGAGTAATTTCCAAAAATGCGTTAGTGCTAAGTTAAACTTGTTGTGGTTAAAGTCTCGAGTTCGAGAGAGATTAGGAAACTGTTATTATGTGTTAGAGGATTTAAATGGTAAACTGATAGGAACCTATCATGCTAAGGATATTAGGCAGTAACTGTCTTTTTTCAGGTTAATACTCCGAAGCAAGCTCTAGTATTATCCTGTGGTTGTAGTGCCCAGTTTCTGCCGTTAGTTTTATTTTTAAATTTTAAGGCGTTAGTTTGTATTTCAGTAGTGGTGGGTAATTGTGTCGATAAAAGTAATCAGCTGAGCTTAGAAGTTCGATAGTTTTACTAGTGCAACCCTAGCGAAATAGCATCATGCGCGATCGCATGCATTGGTCACACTCTTTTCTGACGAACTTCCGCCCTGGCTAGACGCATAAACCACGCTGTTCCTCCAGAATTGATTTAAAAATTTAAATCTGAAATTTTCTTGGCCATCAAGCCAAATTATTAAATAAATATTAATCTGGAGCATATAGGACAACAATTATTGTGGAGTTTTGTGAATCTTATTATCGTAAGTTAAATTTTTGTGGATATTTCAATCTTTGGAAGTTTCTAATAAGTTCTTTTGGAAACTTAGCCCTAATCAAATTGAATGCTGAAAGCCTAAGCAAGGAATTTTATATTTGAATTCCGAGAATTTGCCAGGGATAAATTTTGAGACACCGTGGGCTCAAAAACTGCACACCGTGAAGGGCACAGAGACATTTCGACAAAGTCGACCAGCTTGGAGTAGCCGCCCGAATCGGATACGGGCAGAGAAGTTTCTTCGTGCGGATTGAGAGTCCCTTAGACCGAATTTGTTGCATAGGAATGCCAGACGCTTGATTTAACCTAACATTTTATTCCTAAGCATCATCCAGCGGACGACGAAGGCCTTCGACGGACCGGACGGATGGGTAAGTCCTAAGTTCTTGAAAAAATCATGTTCGATCTGGTAATTCCCTGTTTGTATGCAAAAAGAATACTAGTTCAGTGTCAAATAATCAGCAAATAAGAAAAAATTCTCTCGCGTACAGTAAAGCTAAAGAAAAGATCAAAGAAAAAAGAAAATTGCCAATCAGTGTTGAGAAATTAAATCGATATTAAGAATCGCCCTTGACTGTGTGAGCGAGCCTACAGTTATTTATAATTAATCTCATAATTTAAGTTGGAGACTTCCAAATTCCAATTCACATTTTCATTTTTGAATATCTATAAGTTTATATATATCCACCTTACAATTAAGATTTCACAAAACAAAACATATTATCCCTAATTTGGCTTTTGGATGCCTGAAATGATCCAATTATTTAATTTGATTACCGTAGATTATAAGAATCATCATTTTAGTTTAGTCAACTCGGATTATGTTTCCGACTTATTGAAGTATTTTGGTATTCCGTAACCCTCGTGAATAAATATCATTTGTAATGTTTGGGTAAAAGTTATGTGATCTTCCTTGTAGCGAAATGTGAGCGGTGAGCTGAATTATTTTGGGATTTTCCAGAATCTTGCGAAAGGAAAATCATTGGTTGGGAGGGTTTAGACGCGAAGCTATAATAACATCCTCATAGCTTCCCTATTCGTGCGATACTAATATACCCTTTTTCTCTATCCTTCTAGTTCATCTCTTTTGGTTAAATAATTGTGTAATATTCGTGCTCTAGGGACTTTGTTTTATTTTATGTACTACGGGTGTATTGAGTAATGCTGGTCCAAAGAACCCCCCCAAAGACTGTTTGCTAGCCGACAGCCAGAAGTCCCACCCGGACCAAACTTCTCGATACACGAAGCCCGTAGATGAGTTGGCTTTGGCCTAATTTGTGGTACTCTTGCCCATCATAACATCTGATGATTAGGGACTGCGAGAGAGACTACCTATATAGGCTGAACCTGACCTCTTCTTGGATCAAAGAAGATTCTTTGACTAAGAGGGGATGTACATGATCTGGATTCATTCCGGGTTGTGTACATTACAATATGAACTCGGCTGTTCGTTTTTTCTATGATACTCTGAATTCACTCTTTGATATTTGTGTGCCTCTTGGTAGGCTGGAGCGGCTTAACAAACCTCCCTGGTTCTCTCGCGAGTTATCCAATTTGAAAAATGTGAAGACACGATATTATAAGAAGTTCCAAAAAACACGTCGTTCATCAGATTATGCTCTGTATACAGTCGCTCGTTCAAAATTCATGATGCTTAATACACAATGCTATAAGAATTATCTTCAGCGGTGTAAGCTTCAGTTTTCTTCTGACCCTAAACAATTTTATAATTTTGTTAATTCTAAACGTAAGACCTCTGTGCACCCATCTTTTTTGTCTTTTCAAAATAAAAAAGCGAGCACTGATCAGGCAATTGCCGATATGTTTGCGAGTTTTTTTCAAAACAACTTATTCCTCAACGGAATATCGAGCAAGTCCGTATCCTTATCATTTAAAAAAGGCTAATTGCATTTTCAATCCAGTGATTGATGAAAGTTCTATTCTTAGCGAACTTAAATTAGTTAAACCTGTTTATTCTCCGGGGCCAGACGGTATTCCTGGATGTGTACTCAGGTTCTGTGCAAACGCATTATGTAAACCCATTTTAAAATTGTTTCTATTGTCTGTAGAATCTTCCTCTTTTCCATCTATTTGGAAGGAGTCGTATATTATTCCTCTGCATAAAAATGGCAAAAAGTCCGAAGCCTCTAACTATAGAGGTATCTCAAAATTGTCCGCTATTCCGAAAGCTTTTGAGAAAGTTATAACTTCTCAATTGCAACATTTTTGCAGCTCTATTATTTCGCCATCCCAACATGGGTTTGTGAAACGTAGATCTACAACCACTAACCTTTTAGAATTTACATCAATAATTATCAAGGGGTTCAAAAATGGTAAACAAACTGATGTCTTATACACTGACTTCAGCAAAGCCTTTGATTCCGTTAATCATACCCTATTACTTTCTAAGCTGAGCGACATTGGGTTTCCACCCCTTTTCCTTTCTTGGGTTCGAGAATATTTAACAAATAGAAAACAGAAGGTACTTTTTAAGTCTTCTTTTTCCGTTTCCATTTCTGTGACTTCTGGTGTACCTCAAGGTAGTCATCTTGGCCCTCTGCTCTTCACACTATTTATTAACGATCTTCCATCAGTCATTGTTCATTCGCGTGTGCTTATGTATGCTGACGATGTCAAGCTTTGTCTTACTTATAAAGATACAGATTCATTTAGTCGGCTACAAGCTGATCTTAAAAACTTTCAATCCTGGTGCCAGTTTAATCTACTAAATCTTAACACTACCAAATGTAAGGTAATGACTTTTTTTCGTAACTCTCCTCAACTGGTCACTTATATTCTAAACAACAGCCCTTTAGAACGTCTAAATAATATGAATGATTTGGGCGTACTTATGGACCATAAGTTAAATTTTAACACCCATATTTCCACCACGGTCGCAAAGGCCATGAGTGTCCTGGGTTTCATTAAATGATGGTCAAAAGAATTTGATGACCCCTATACAACTAAAGTTCTTTTTACTTCGCTTGTCCGTCCTATTTTAGAGTATGGATCTTGCATTTGGTCACCTCAATATGAGTCGCACCAGATTAGACTAGAATCCGTTCAAAAGCAGTTCTTGCTATTTGCTCTTCGTGGCTTAAGCTGGGATCGCAATGTCAATTTGCCTTCGTATTCTAGTAGACTTCTCTTGATTAACCTTCCGTCCCTAACTAACCGTAGAATTATGCTTGGTGTCATTTTTATGCACAAGCTCCTAATTGGTGATATCGACTCGCCTGAGTTATTAGCTCAGGTGAATCTGTCGGTACCATGTAGACGGAGTAGACATCCTTTAATACCTTTATCCCTTAGTCGTTGTTCTTCTAACTATGCTATGCATGAACCTTTTAGGGTCCTCTGCTCTGATTACAATCTTCTATCCCCTGTAATCGGCTCAGAGTTTTCTATTAATATGCTTAAAACATCTATCCTATCCCATTTAGTTAATAGATAGCTATAGTATTATGTGTTTGTCTGTCTTTTCTATTGTGTATTTTGTCCACGCGATTCGTGCCGTGCGTTATACGGCTGCACCCCTCGGTCGGTCGGGTGGGAGGTGGGCAGTTATCTGCTTGGGCTCGCGCGTAACAGGCTTTGTCCTGGTGTCGTAGGGGCCACTTGAACGTACTGCGCATAGTATCGTCAACGTCCGCTATATATAATTTTCTCAAAAGCTTTCAGAATAGCGGACAATGAGATACCCCTATAGTTAGAGGCTTCGGACTTTTTGCCATTTTTATGCAGAGGAATAATATACGACTCCTTCCAAATAGATGGAAAAGAGGAAGATTCTACAGACAATAGAAACAATTTTAAAATGGGTTTACATAATGCGTTTGCACAGAACCTGAGTACACATCCAGGAATACCGTCTGGCCCCGGAGAATAAACAGGTTTAACTAATTTAAGTTCGCTAAGAATAGAACTTTCATCAATCACTGGATTGAAAATGCAATTAGCCTTTTTTAAATGATAAGGATACGGACTTGCTCGATATTCCGTTGAGGAATAAGTTGTTTTGAAAAAACTCGCAAACATATCGGCAATTGCCTGATCAGTGCTCGCTTTTTTATTTTGAAAAGACAAAAAAGATGGGTGCACAGAGGTCTTACGTTTAGAATTAACAAAATTATAAAATTGTTTAGGGTCAGAAGAAAACTGAAGCTTACACCGCTGAAGATAATTCTTATAGCATTGTGTATTAAGCATCATGAATTTTGAACGAGCGACTGTATACAGAGCGTGATCTGATGAACGACGTGTTTTTTGAAACATCTTATAATATCGAGTCATCACATTTTTCAAATTGGATAACTCTCGAGAGAACCAGGGTGGTTTGTTAAGCCGCTCCAGCCTACCAAGAGGCACACAAATATCAAAGGGTGAATTCAGATTACCATAAAAAAAAAACAGCTGAGTTCATATCTCTCCAATTGTATAGATAAAACCAATTGGTAGAGGTAATGTTTTCATTAAGGCTGGCAAAGTCAGTCTTACGAAAGCACCCTGTTAGAGGTAACTCATCTGAACCAAGTAATGGTGAAAGCATGGGCAGATCAATTTTTAAATTTAATGTAGGATGAAATTTGTCTTCGGGAAGAACAAATGGTTCGATCCTAGAAACATCACAATAAGAAGAATCCAATACAAAAATAAGATCTAACGATTTTCCATTAGAATTTAAGACAGGATTGACTTGGGATAAAGATAAGCCAAGAAGGCCATCAATAAAGTCATGTAACATAGAGGGCAGCAACATGGTAGATTCATCTGTTAGTAACCATGCTAAAGCGGGTAAATTAAAATCAACTACAACTATGTCTTCATTGGAAACTAACGAGGAGACAAACTGAATTGCCTATAAATGATTTAAATATACCACCATGTCTGACAATGGTGGAATATAGGAACAAGTAATAAAATCGTTCAAAGATTTAAAATTTACTTTAACACCGACAAACTCAATTTTCTGGGTACTAGAAAATTGAATCATTTCAGATAATAAAGCAGCATCAACAGCTATCAGAACGACACCGCCTATGCGAGAAATCCGGTCACGTCTGAATATACAAAAATTTGTGGAAAAAACCGATGCATCAGCAATATCAGGTTTTAGCCACGTCTCTGTAAAAGTTAGAATGTTATGTTCAAAAGAAAGACTATCTACATAGAGATTAGGAAGTTTAGATTTCAGTCCTCTAACGTTCTGGTAATCCAGGCTAAGGGACGAAACTAGTTTTTTGACACACCAGCAGACGTGATGTGGCAGGAAAGGTATTATTTGTTGTTGTTGGCAAGGGAATCGGTTGCCGATTTTCTTTTTTACAGTATATTCCTTAACTATTATATGCTTCGGCCAAAAATCTTTTCGACATATAATGTCGAAGATATTGGCAGAAACACTAATTTTGAAGGACGAAACGTCCCGAGAATAAGAAAATTTAAACTTTTCCACCGCAATATTCGAGATCATCAGATGGGACAACAGGGTCTAGCCTAGAAACAAATATACGTTTCTTTGGTGGTATGCCAACGAGAGGCCGCGGTCCCGAAGCGTCATCCGCAGCAGTAACGTTGGACAAGTCACCCACTGCAGCAGTCAACTTGTTTTAAAAAGCGGAATATTGAAAGACTCCTTCTAAACATCAGGAAAGCTACAAGTTTCACTCGATATAAAGAATAACCGAGATAAAGGCTTAGATAGGGAAATCGAACACATTTTAAGGATGCAACTAGGAATATTATCAGGCCCGGGGATGAAGCAAGACGTCATAGATGATAAGCTAGAGATAATACAGTCTTCAGTAATACTTGGAAAAAACGTACAATTTAAATGTGGGATTAAAAAGAAATAGGAAAATTAAAAAATTTAGCAAACTGATCTGCAATATCTGAATCAATATTAGCTGTCTGGTCATTAATCCTGAAGGTGGAAGGTAGTAAATTAGAGCGTTGTTTAGAATTAACAAAGTTGTGAAATCTTTTGGGGTTATAGAATTAAACCATACAGCGCACGATATACACAATAGTTTACATAGTCAAGTCGAGAACCCGTTATTTTAAATATCTCGATTTAAACCAGACCGGCGCACTGGAGACGGTAGAGACATTCACATAAGGAACACATTTATCAATTAGAGAATTAAAAGCAGAGTAGAAAAAATTCACCGCACAATCTTTATCACCGCACTCAAATAGAAATAACCAAAAGAGGAAAAAAGGTTATTAATAAGCTTGAAATTTGTTTTACGAAAACATCTACGACGAGAATGGCTCAAAATATAAATAACACTAGGCATATACTACGAAAGCATTGGCACAGGAATGATGGCGGCGTCTGACTGGACTATCATGGCATTTTACGACCTCAAACCATAATTGGACGATCTGAAGATATTTTCAGACGGAGGCTCCGGAGCCATGCACAGCATGTCAACATGGAGCTACAAACAGGGAATGCTTATGTACACATAGAACGCCTTCGACGATCGCCTGTATTATAATTGGGAATATTGCTAACGGCTTATTTGGTGTGCTGGATTCAAGGTATTCAAAAACACAAAATCGCCAATGAGTCAGATACAACACACAAACAGATCATTTTTGTGGTACGACATATATTATAAAAATCAGTGGATTTTTGCCACCACTAGACCGTCACGCAGTGACCTGTGGCGATGTAGCATATTGAAAAAGGAGATGCTTCCAAACCCCAAGGCACAAAGGTCAAGAGGAGATAACCGTGAAGATCGTCAACCCTATACCGACTCCTGCTGCAGTAAACTCAGCCGCCAGCCACCGGGAGTATGTTGGTGTATAGCTTATATAAAATAATATAACAATAAGATAATAATAATAGAAAACAACGGAAATGTATACTAAGATTAAGTTGAACACAGTTTGTGTTCATTAGACATGGATTATAGACGTCAGAGTGAGCGAGAGCGAGTGAGAAATGTATAACGAGTTTAGTAGACACACATTTGGTGTTCGAAATTTAAAAAATAATTAATCACCTGGTGGATGGTATACCGACGTCGGCGAGACGACTAACTTACTTCATTTAAGTTCCGTTTGACACTGAAAAAGAGGATTAGTTTACATTGTGCCAAAAATCAAGAGACCCAGAGATCAAGAGAAGTTGAAAAGTTGGGAGCAAATAGAGTTTTCAATTATAAATTGGGGGAACAAATCAAAATAAGAAAGCAATTTTTTATTAAGTTTTAAAAAAATTCTAAGGTCTGTCCGTTCGACATGGTATGTGCGAATTACTACCGTTCTAACTGCTAAGTTCAATGCATTTGGTAGGCTGAACTGCATCGTCCAAAAATATTATATTTTTTTTTGTTGTTTAAATTTAAATATTGTTTGCAATTTTGCAAATTATACCTGCATTTACATTTAAGTGTAATGAAAAAACCTGAATATATTTGATTTTATGACGATACTTATCTGTATTACCCTAAATGGAAAAATTATACGTTTGACATGGCCGTGAACAATATATGAAAGATTCGTATTTGAAACAAAAATATTTTCAAAACACGTTTCAAGAATGATCCTTAAAATTTTGTTTTTTACGTTAAAGTTATATCTAGTTTTGCTGATATCCTTCCTTATGCAAATGACTCCAAAAAAGACTTCAGTTTTTTTCCGTGCAAATATCGTCATATTTTACAAAATTAATAAATACAAGCGGGCCGGGGCTAACTTTGACCGCGTCAAAGCTTGTATACCCTTTCAAGTTGTTTGTTAATCTTTCCTTACCTATAGCCGTCAAAGTGGAAAAACGTTTTATCCTATGGGATCTATATAGATCCTATATCTATATCATATATATAGTCCCCCGATCTTGATCAAATGCAGCAGAGTTATTAAAAGTTATGTTAAACTGAGAAATATAAATGTTGTGACAATTGCGCATAACGTAACGAAGTGATTGACAAAGTCACTGTTTTTGAATTATCGTTCTTCTTCTTCCAGAGCGAAAAACCCGGTAAATCGACAGAAAAATTTCCACGTATTTCGTACTTGAAATTTTATAAGTACATACATACATATGTACAAATCTTCAAATTACGCACACTAACCATAAAAATATGTAATATATACCTACACGCGTGTTTCTCATTGATTGCAAACTAAAACGGGGAAGTCCCGAATTCGTTTTGTTATTTTAGAAAAAAAATTTCGTTTGAAATCACATATGTATAATAGGGGTAATCACGGTTAACAGTGAGAATGAAACAAATTCAACTTCATCCCAGATAATAGGGGGTAATAGATGTTAATGGGTGGCCCGATAATCGAGGTCCAACTGTACTTTTTGAGAAAAAAGGTCCAGTGCAATTTGATTTTAACAACCTACAATTTGTTGCACAGTGTGATAGCTCGAATCAACAGAGCACACGCATACACACACAGTCGCAACGCTACATAAACTGTATGTGTATGCGTGCCAATCGCATCATCTTGTGAAAGGGGACTGGGAAGAAGAAGAAATGGAAATGATAGATATTTGGAATGTTGTGTTTGTTGCTGAATTACAGCTGTGTTTACGAAAATAGCAGTGCCCCTAAGCTTTGACTTTAAAGTTGATAAATCATATTAAAAAGACCATAAATGCACCAATCTTTTATAAATTCATAATCTATTATTATATATAATAATATTCGTACTATTTTAGACTGAACAAAGAGTCCAACATTTTCAGAAACGAGCAAGATACTGAAGGAAAATGTATTTTGAGCTGTTCATTAAAATAGCAGTGACAACTAAGAATTACAATCTGTCGATTCTAAATTATTTGAAACTTTAAATTCAGGTCACCTTTGGTTCTTAGGACTTAATACTTAGTCCTGAACCAATTATTGGCAATAGCCGGTTGGCACCTGCGCCGCACCGACTCCAGCAATGATGAACTGGGATCTGTAGCCATTTTTCATGGATAACTTCCCAATGCTAAGCTTTATTGGACGGTTTTTTCTTTGTGACGCTTCTCTGAATGTTTCCCCATACATATTTAATGGGTTACCAATCCGAGGACTGAGCTGGCCCTGGCATAACATCGATTCTTTCGAATTGAAAATCAAATTTTTGGATCTTGTTCCTAGGTTTTGGGTCGTTAGACAGGTGATATTTCCATTTTATGGGCAGATTCCATATGATATAGGAGAGCTTAACCTCCCTTATGATGTCCACGTAGATATTTCGATTCATATTTTCATGAATCTTATGTATTGGACCAAGTTCTTTATATGAGAAACAAGTCCAAATCATGCCGGATTGCCTAACCGTTTTAGCGTGCCGTTTGGGTGGTATTTCGTATATTCTGGGCGACGTACATACTGTTTAGACCCTGCACCACCAAACAGGACTATCTTAAGGACGCGTGGCCCGAAAATATAACGCTACTTTGCAATATAAAGATTCATATGGAGTTTTCTCAAAGTACAAACGTGTTTTAAAGGCTTCAAAGTCAAGAGTGGGACTTTCCTTCGACTTCGCGATATTAGCTCTTGTTCTAGGATTCTACACCAACAAGTGACACTCTTTACTGACACGTTTAAATCATGTTTGACGAAATTATAAGACGCAAACTGATTGAATCTGCTGTACATAACAATGTGACAGTCGTCTGAAGCCGTTTTTACGCGTTTTATGCCACGTTTTTCGGGTTTTTTTGGTAGTCTAGGGCAGCAGAGACCATCTTTGCAGAAGATCCAACTAAAATTTAGATTTTTTTTAAAGATTTACCTTGGTTTTTAAGGTTTTTGAGCCACTCCGTCTTCTCAGCATAGCAACGTGTTCCTCTTCCGACAACCATGAAAATTTTAGCGTTTCTTGTCTCGAATAATAGTAGAACATAATTATCTAATTAATTACACTTACTACTGACAAATTTGTTAACTTTTTATTTGCTTTTTTCGCAACTAAACGAAACACTGCTATTTTTGTGAACAGCGAAATTTGTGGGGTTAAGCACAAAAATGTGAAAAACAACTTAAAAATTTGTAAAATTAACGTAATTTTTTCGGTTTTCCTATGCCTACATACCATTTTACAAAACCAAAGTCAAAAAACTGATTGTATAAAAAGGAATATGTGAAAAATGTTTGAAACTTTTTTTTTTTAGCATCTACTGCACTGCTATTTTCGTGAACACAGCTGTAATTGAGTTACAGAAATAGAGTTTAGAACATGTAAAAATATTATAGCCAAGGACTGCAAGGGTATATAGACTTCGGCACAGCCGAAGTTCGCTTCTTTGATGTTAAAACATAAAGTTGTAAAGTTGCGGTTGGTCAATTTTGTAAAAGTTGGTACACAACCTTCAAATAGCAACAGATGTACATACATATGTACAGTGGTGGTCACCAGGTTAGCCCCTTTTTTTTAACTTTGAATTTGATTTTCTCGGCTCCTAAGAAAGTTAATGAAGAAATGACCATGGCATTTGGGGGCCGATTTTCGTTCAAACGCACCTGTAAATGAAGTAAGTAAGTCGTCTCGCCGACTTGGGTATACCATACACCAGGTGAAACAAATATTTAAAATTTCGAAAACCAAATGTATGTCTATTAAATTGTTTTAACATGCCCATACCATATGCTATCTCGCTCACTCTACAAACACACGAGCACTCTAGCGCCGCCACTAGACAACGGCCAATTCTGCCCTTATGGATCGCGTAGCAAAATACGTTCATACGTATATTTTGTATGTTTCTAGTCCGATTTCAAATTTGGTAGTTTGATAGAAATAGATAAGATTTATTAGTCTGCCAAATTTGATCGCGATGGTCAAAAAATTGCAAGAGCCAATCGGTTTTTTCTAAATTATGGAGGCGGAAGTGGGCGTGGCAACATATTAAAATATATGTATTCTGCGCGCATACTAAGCCAATATACATACTAAGTTTGGTGACTTTAGCTTTGTTAGTTTTCGAGAAAATCAGTTTTGTTTAATTTTCGGGGGCGGAAATGGGCGTGGCGAAATTTTTAAATAGTCAATATCTGCGCGTCTATTAGGCTAGCTTACATACCAAATTTAATGTCGGTAGCTTTCATAGTTTTTAAGAAAATCAGAGTTATGTAAATTCCTGGGGCGGAAGGGGGCGTGGCAAAAAGTTGGAACAATTATTTTCTGTGCGCTAACTAAACGAGTATATAAATCAAATTTGATGTCTCTATCTGCCATACTTTTTTAGAAAAACAGTTTTATGTAAATTCTGGGGGCGGAAGGGGGCGTGGCAAAAATTTGAAACAAACTCGATAAGCGTACATACTACACGAGACTGCATACCAAATTTGGTGGCTCTAGCTCTTATAGTCTCCGAGATCTAGGTGTTCATACGGACGGACGGACGGACAGACGGACATGGCTAGATCGACTCGGTTGTTGATCCTGATCAAGAATATATATACTTTGTGGGGTCGGAGATGCTTCCTTCTGCCTGTTACATACATTTTGGCGACTTTAATATACCATTTCACCCTATGGGTGTATGGTATAAAAAACGTCGAAAGCTGACATGACAATAATTACGGGTCATTGTCTGAATACAATAACCAACAAATTACTGAAAAAATTTCTTCATTAACTTTCTTAGGAGCCGAGAAAATCAAATTCAAAGTTGAAAAAAAAAGGGGCTAACCTGGTGACCACCACTGTACATATGTATGTATAAAGTCGTGAAAAACCGAAATGTCGCCACTAGCTAAGTTGAAAAAGAAGAACGTTTAAAATAAGACCTTGAACGAAACGTTTGGTTTAGTGGAGCAAGAAGAGTCGATAATGAACACCATGAAAGTGAAAGCAAGTGACATAGAAAAAAGTCATCCCAAGAAGTGATCCCAAAAATCTAGACATAAAGATGCAACAATTAATTAAAATGTTTTCTCTTAAAATCGAAGCGGATAAGAGAAAGCATGGACAAGTTAAAATAAACCCCAAGTATTACTAAAAAGTTGTATGCATGTTCGACGGTTACAACGTACCGGTAGAGAAATGGTTTAAAAACTTGAGCAGAATACGGACGCGTACGAACTTACAAAAACGCAGACGTACATATGGACATACATATGTATGTATGAACAAACAAGAAATAAAATGAGTGGTGCGGCCCAATTATATTTCGAGTCAGAAACAGTGAGTAATTTTCAGAATTTGAAGAAAATGTTGTGTTGCGAGTTCTAATCAAACTTGAGTAGCGCTGATCTACATTATTAGCTACGCGTAAAATGCACAGTGGTGCATCGTTTCAGGAATATATGCTGAATATGGGAAAGATTGCTAGTGCTGTAAAAATGGAAGACGCGGCGGATATACAGTTTAAAGTTGATGGTCTTAATATTAAAAGCAAGTTTCAATTTTCAAAAGCAAATATCAAAAGCAGGTTAAAGCATTGATACAGGATAGCTACCAGCCGAACGATGCAGAAAAGGTACAATACCCCATTGAGTTAAAAATTGTACCAGATGGCACAATAATTCCTTTCGGACAGTGGGAGGAAAAAGGAATAGTGCTCAAATCCACTTCGAATGTTGCTGGTAGAGTTGTAATTGTAAAGAAGAAAGACAATACTTTACGGATTTGTGTAGACTACAGGAAGCTAAACAGCATGGTCTTAGAAGATTGCTTTCCAGTTCCTTTGATGGATGAAGTGCTCAAGAGATTGCAGGCAGCAAGCTTTTATAGGCTTATGGATTTGGAAAATGTGTTCTTTCATTTGAGTTTAATAGAGCGTCATTTGGATTTCGTAATTCACATGCTTTATTTATACGTTTCAGTATCTGATTAACAAAAACATGCAATTATATATGGATGATATTAAAGTATGTATGTGCAAAGCAAACGATTTTTTAAACAAACCCAAATTGGTATTAGAAACTGCAGCAGAGTACGATTTAAGAATAAAGCGGAGACTATGTTGTTTTTTGCAAAGACGCATAAGCTTCCTAGGTCACGAAATTGAAGGTGGAAAGATATGGCCCAGGATAGATAAGACAATGTCGATCAGGCGTTTCGGAGTACCCACAAATGTCCAGTCCATTCAAACATTTCTTGGTTAAACCGGATTGTTCAGAAAGTTTATTTCTCAGTATTTACAGATAGCACGACCCCTTACCAAGTTACTGAAAAATATCAAAGAAGCTAAATTCGGCTATACCGAAGTTTACATACCCTTGCAGTCCTTGGGAATAATACTTTTACATGTTGAAAATTCTTTTGCACATTGTTTTGAACATTGCCCTATAGCGCGCACCGTCCACTGTTGTCGTTTGACCCGCGGCGCTCTCGAAAAAAAATGACCCGATGACTTCTCCAGCGTGAACAGCGCACGACGCAGTCACTTTGAGCGGGTGTAATGGCTCCTCGTGCATCACTCGCGGATTTTCGGTTCCCCAGAAGCGATAATTTTGCTTGTTCACGTACCCGCTGAGGTGAAAATGAGCCTCATCGCTCATTATGATTTTGGTCGAAAAATCGTCCACTTCGGTGTCGAGATTGAGGATAGCTTGGGCATAAGTTACGCGCTTTTGGCGGTCAGCAGGCAGCAGCTGATGCACGGACTGAACTTTGTAGGGAAACATGTTCAAATCTTTCACCAAAATTCGTTGCAGGGACCGCCGGCTGAGCCCCAATTGCGTGGCACGTCGTCTAGGCGATGTTTCGGGGCTCATCGACGTCCTCGGCTACAGCGACGATATTCTCGGCAGAACGGGCGCTCCGGGGCCGGCCACTCTTGGCAACGTCTCGTGTGGTCCCATACTCTTTAAGGTTAGTCGCTAAACGGCGCAGTGTTTGCGCAGCCGGTGTGACGGCCGGGAAAACGGCGACGGAACTCGCGCTGCGCCAACACCACGGACGAATTGTTACGCAAAAAAATAGACACAATTATTCCGCGTTCTTGGGGAGTGTATCGCTCCATGGCTTATTCACTTGTATTCTGTATCTGTACCCTTGCAAGTTTTATGATACTCTTTTCTTACCTATAGCCGGCAAATAGAAAAGTGTTTTATCTAAAAAGTCTAATGTTTGCACAATGATGGCCTACAACCTTAGCCGTTTGTATGGGAGCTATATGATATAGTGATTCGAACCTGCTGAATCCGAGATATGCAAACTGTGCAGTATATAAAGGCTTACATGCAATTTCAACTCTGTAATTCTAACGGTTTAAGAGGAGTTTAAGTCGATTCAGACGGACGGACATGGTTATTTAAACTAGTGATGTGAATTTGAATGGAAACATCGGTGTCTATGTCCATCGATTGAAACTTCGATGCATCGATGTATGACCGATATTTTAAAACTTTCCCATTTGATTATAGAACAAATATTTAATGGTAGTTAAGGGTGTTTGCTGATGCTTTCGTATCGTTATTATTATGGAAAACAAGTAAATGTATTCAATATAGAAGATATTTAACTTAATGATCATAGCAGTCTTTCACTTACACTAAGGCTAAACTTAAACAAATTATTAACACAAGATTTGGTTTGCTTACACAGCAGTCTTATAAATTTCATATTAGATCATTTAAAAAAGTATTTTTTATCAATACTTTATAAAAACAAAATGCGACTTAGTCACTCAGGTGTTAGTCTATTACGCTTTATGCTTAGTATATCGCTATTACGCTTTGTGCTTAGTATTTCGCAGTCGCAGAGAACACTCGTTCAAAAGCACCGGAAGAAACCATTAACGGCAGAAATTGCATTGCCATTTTGTATAAGTTTGCATAGGCAGGCCCGGACTGGGACCCTAAGGGCCCACCGGGCATACAAGTTGAATATATATATATACTATATATATATGCTTGAAAAATGATTTCCGATGAAAATGAAAGGTACACATTTTTAGGTTTTACATCAAGTATGATCGTTTACGTGAATAAAACAAAACAAACAAACATTTTAATTTGCCTATCTTTTTTCAACAATGCGCTTCTACGTAAGGCGTAATTTTCAAGTAAATTGCTCCGTAAGGATAAGGCGTTAATAATTCGTTCATCTTCAATTTGATTCAAGTTTTTTTTTTTCAACTGCCATAAGCAAGAAAGTTTCTAAATGCTTTTGCGTCAAACAGCTTCTCAATCTATTTTTGACATATTTAAAACTTGGAAAATGATCTTTCGCAAGCTACTTGCGTACAAGAAAGTGTCAAAAGAAATTTATATGCAAGAAACAGCTACGATATGAGGAAATTTTTTCGGGTCGAGTCATGAGCAATTTGAGATTTGCTGCTAGTTTTCCATGCTCCGTAAACCGTGATTTGAGTGCACAAATGGTTTTATCAATAATGACATTGTGAACTTCTACCATACATTTTTGTTGAGGCTCATCGCAAGACAATGCACACTATCTAGCAGCAGTATTGGAAACCACATTTGGAAATTTAAGTATCCAGATTGATTGCCCCTGCATAAAATGTATAGACAGTTCGGTAAAAAAGAAAGATATTAGCATTGTATAATCACATTTGGATCATTTAGGATCCATTGTCAGCACCTCCAAGCAGTACAAATTCATTTTGGCAAGACGGTAGATGGATTTTCAAAATTCGTATGGCTGTTTCCAAAAAAGTTCGAAGGACAACAAGAAGTAGTTAAAAGGAGATGATCATAAGTGGCATAGGGGACGCCTTAACATCCAACGCTTTTAAAGAATTCCTTCATTCCAATAATGTAGAGCATCACCGGAGTAGCAAAAGGCAATGGAAGGCAATTGCTGAAAATGTTAAACGAGGAACAAGTAAATGAATTAAACAAAGAGAGAAAACTATTTACCAAGTTGGCGACATGGTAGCTATAAAGAAAACTCAGTTTGTAGTGGGCTGTAAATTGAGTAGGCCATTTTTGGGACCCCTGGGTAGTCAAAGCTAACCGCAACGGCCAGTATGATGTAGCAAAAGCGACTAATGGCGAAGGGCCAATGATGACAACTACGAACGTTGACTATATGACACTTTGACGGCATGTGGCTGGGAACGACGATTTGTTGTCTTTTGGGTCAGAAGACGATTATCAGGAGGACTGAGTGTAAAAATGAGATGGGCACACTGCACTCAGATTACCTCCATTGGAGTGGAAACTCTGTGAATTGAGCAGTAGACTTCGTCGAGAAGGGGCAATAAGAAAAGAAGTTCAGATGACGTTCAGCAGTTTTTAAAATTAAATATTCACTTTAAAGAAACACACGTATTGCACCTCAACCACCTTTAATATAATGTTAACCTCACATATATATCTGTACGTTGTTGACCTACCAGAAATTTTATTTCTATATCTTTAAAGCCTTGAACCTTTCCGAATTCTATGCTCAGATTACAATCTTTTTAACCCCGTAATCAGATCAGAGACCTCTCTTTCTTTAAAAATCTATAAAAGTCTGCTCTCTCCTATTTAGCTCATTGTTGTAGCTTTATGTAGTTAATTATGTTTTAATTAAGTGTCTGTTTTTAGAGTTAATATTTACTAAAGCTACTCGGACCAAAAACAGCCTTAAGGTACATAAAATTGGTAAAAAAAAAAAAAAAAACCAGAGGGCCGGGGCTAACTTCGACCGCGTCAAAGTTTGTATACCCTGGCAACTTTTTTGGTAACTTTTTTCTTACCTATAGCCATCAAAGTGGAAAAACGTTTTATCTGAAATGGCTTATGTTTGCGAAAGAACGGCCAACAATCGTAGCATAGGAAATAACGAAGTTATTGGACAAAGTCACTGTTTTCCACCGATCGTTCCTATGGGAGCTATATGATATAGTTACCCGATCTTTATCAAATTCGGCATATCTATTAACAGATATATTAAACTACCAAATGTTTAATTTGAAAGCAATCGCGTTAAAAGTAACGAAGTTATTCACAAAAGTCACTGTTTTTGAGCGATTGTTCCTGTGGGAGCTATATGATATAGTCACCCGATCTTGATCGAATTTGGCACAGTTGTTTATACATAGGTGTAATAATATTTAATTTCACGACAATAGCTCAGAAAATAACGAAGCTATTGAAAAAAGTCACTGTTCGTGACTTTGCCGTTTGTATGGGAGCTATATGATATAGTGGTCCGATCCGGCTGAATCCGAGATATACAACCTGTACACTATATACAAGCCCACATAAATTTCAGCTCTGTAGCTCTTACGGTCTAGGTGGAGTTTACGTTGATCCAGACGGACGGACGGATCTGTTTGAACTCGTCTTGTCGTGCTGATCAAGAATATATATACTTTATATGGTCGGAAATGCATCCTTCTATGCGTTGCACACTCCTGACCAAAATTAATATACTCTTTTTGCAAGGGTTTAAAAAGGAGAAGGGAAAATTCCACGAAAAGACCTCGGGTGCGCCTTGGCGATTTATTGCCTAGTTTTTGTGTAATTAACAGAAGAATGTTGCTATACTTAGCTAAAAGTGCTGTTTCAGGCTAAAAAAATAACAAATTTTACCAACACTAAATCTAGCTTTATCCGATATTTGGAATCTCAAGGAGCTTAAGTAAATATTTACCCTGTGCACTATGGTCCTAAAAGTATTGCTTTCCAATTGAGTACACCCCACTAACCAAAGATATTAAAGTATCAAGTAAATAGTGCAGCCCTGAAAGTTTTCTCAGTTGCCAGTGCTTGTAAAATATAGTTAGGTTGATAGTTTACAACTATATCCTATACTTTAATACAATTAATAGTCATATATATAAAAATTACAATGTCTATGTATTTTCTGGTTTAGATGTGTTTTGGCCTTTATTTTATGTGTTTTATGCTGTGTTGTTTTTAGCGTCCCTAAGCTAAAATAATTTTTGCTTCGTGAAGTAAAAGTTAGTGGATTGTTGTAAATTTTAATCAAATCATGTTTGTCAATGTTTTATCTGTATAAAACACTAATCACTTTTTACCCAAATCCACCCGGTTCCATACAATCACGAATTTCCCTAGGCATCTTTGAGTTCAAACATGCAGAACTGCTTCACGTGCGGCTACACAACAAACGCGAAGCGTCGTCAGTTTTTGACTTCATAATACATTAAGTAAGTCGTCTCGCCGACTTAAGTATACACCAGTAAAACAAATATTTCAAATTTATAATAACAAATACATAAAAGTATTTTTAAAAAATTTTGTTCTCATGTTTTTTAGAAGCATATCTTAGTATCTCGCTCACTCAAGCATACGAGCACCCTAGCGCCCCCACCAGCCAACGGCTAACTCCAGTCATATGTAAAAAATTGTACAAAGTAAAAAATTACGGGAGATAATCAACTTTTTTAAAATTACGGGGGACGAAAGGGGAGTGGCAAAATTTGACATAAGCTCGATAACTGTACATGCTAGACGAGACTAAATACCAAGTTCGGTGACTCTACCTCTTATAGTCTCCGAGATCTAGGTGTTCATACGGACGGACTGACGGACTTGGCTAGATCGTCTCGGCTGTTGATCCTGATTAAGAATATATATATACTTTATGGGGTCGGAAAAACCTCCTTCTGCCTGCTACACACATTTTGGCGACTTTGAAATACCATTTCACCCTATGGGTGTATGGTATAAAAAGTTCAATGGATCAATTTTGGAAAAAAAAGAAGAAGAATTAGAAAAAAAACCAGAGGGCCGGGGCTAACTTCGACCGCGTCAAAGTTTGTATACCCTTGCAACTTTTTTGGTAACTCCTTTCTTACCTATAGCCATCAAAGTGGAAAAACGTTTTATCTAAAAAGGCTAATGTTTGCGAAAGAACGGCCAACAATCGTAGCATAGGAAATAACGAAGTTATTGGACAAAGTCACTGTTTTCCACCGATCGTTCCTAGGGGAGCTATATGATATAGTTACCCGATCCTTATCAAATTTGGCACAGTCATTAACAGATATATTAAACTAACAAATGTTTAATTTGAAAGCAATCGCGTCAAAAGTAACGAAGTTATTGACAAAAGTCACTGTTTTCGAAAGATCGTTCCTATGGGAGCTATATAATATAGTCACCTGATCAAATTTTGCATAGTCGTTTATATGTGTAATTAACTCACATATATTTTATTTCACGACAATACCTCAGAAAATAACAAAGTTATTAAGAAAAGTCACTGTTCGTGACTTTGCCATTTGTATGGGAGCTATATGATATAGTGATCCGATCCGGCTGAATCCGAGATATACAACGCCTGCAGTATATACAAGCCTACATACAAAATTTCAGCTCTGTAGCTCTTACGGTCTAGGAGGAGTTTGCGTTTATCCAGACGGACGGACAGACAGACATGGCTATTTGAACTCGTCTCGCCGTGCTGATCAAGAATATATATACTTTATATGGTCCTTCCTGTGGTGCTTCCTTCTATGCGTTGCACACTTTTGACCAAAATTAATATACCCTTTTTGCAAGGGTATAAAAATGGAAGAATTTCGCAGCCTACGCAAATAAATGCTTTGTAAAATACAATAACATGGCATCGGCTCAAAACGGATCCAAAACATAAAAATTGGATGTCTTCAAAAATGTTAATTATAGTTGGAAATAATGCAACGATTTATTGTTTGTTTTAAAGGCAGCATCAAATGGGAACGCAACTCAAATAAGAAATAAGTATTTTTCCAAGGATCTTATTCCGTTAAGACCTGATGAAGCTTTGGCGTTTTTACTGGAAAATGGATTAACCAAGAGCACATACATAAACATCAGGCTGCAGAATAAAAGTCGTAATTGCGACATTTACCCGATCTATAAGCACCTTAAACTGAGTGCCATGTTTTTTTTTTTGTTTTTTTTGTAATTTTACTATAAAATATGAACTTTACATGATTTTGATTGAAGGTGAGGTTTTAAACACATTAACAGGAAATACATCGACACAAACCTGTCCAATATATCGAGCAAAGCCTTTACAATTGATGTAAATATCAGACATGAGTTCGGAAACTTTCAATTCTAAGCCTGAATCTCTTCAACATGGTGTAAAACCCTTGCATGCATGGATTATTTTTTTAGAGTTCGTACTTAATTTATCGTACAGGATTGAGCTAAAAAAATTGCAAGTTAGAAGCTCTCATGACAAAGATTTAATGCTCATACGCAAACGAGAAGTTCAAAGCAGTAGTGCTGTAATATTCAAGGTCAAAGTCAGAAAATATTTCCAAGCAAGTTTTTTCCTTTAAAAATGGAGCGAAACCCGGTTTTTCCAATCACAAACGAAATTCATCATTATTTTAAACGACTATGTAACATTTTTTAATGTTTTAATTTGATTTTCTTACGTAGTTACAAAAAGGAAAAAATTAAAAAATTGTTACATTTTTATACCCTTGCAGAGGGTATTATAAAATTGGTCACATGTTTATAACGCATAGAAGGAGACGTTTCCGACCCCATAAAGTATATATATTCTTAATCAGCATGAGAAGCTGAGTCGATATAGCAATGTCCGTCTGTCCGTCTGTCCGTCCGTCCGTCCGTCCGTCTGTGCAAATCAACTTCACGCCGCCATCTTAAGAGCCATCGGGATGAAACTTTATATTTGAGCTACTTATAGCCCGGAGCAGATAAAGTATGAAAATTATCAGGATCTGACTACTATATCATATAGCTCTAGAGGAAGCATTTTCATAAAAATTGGAGAGTCCCCATGAAATTTACTAATATGATAGTTTTGGATATAAAACATCAGATCCCGAAATTTCAATCAGATCGAATAAATATAACACAAGTTACAGTCAATACAAATCGGCTCTACCACGTCGTTGCTTGAAAACCACATACCAGCTGAGCACACACATGCACACACAGACGTAACGTTACGTAAACTGTATGTGTATGCGTGCCAATCGCAGCATGCAGCATGGGGAATCAGAAGAACAAAGAAATGGAAATGATATTGGGAAGGTTTTGTCTGTGAATTGATTATCATCAATGTATCAGAAAAAGTGTTTGGAACATGTAAAAATATTATGGCCAAGGACTGCAAGGGTATATAAACTTCGGTATAGCCGAAGTTAGCTTCTTTGATATTTTGTTTAGGTTAATTTCGAAAATTTGCTATTGATGGCTGATTTTTCCAAAATAATTTTCAATATTTACATCAATATCTAATAAACTCAACATTTCGGGATTATAGCTGCTATTTTCCAAATCCTTTCCTGATCGCACGTGTCTCAGAGATACAAAAAGTGGGTCCGAAGAGGCTGCC
Organism: Drosophila willistoni; assembly: GCF_018902025.1. Classification (NCBI taxonomy): domain Eukaryota; kingdom Metazoa; phylum Arthropoda; class Insecta; order Diptera; family Drosophilidae; genus Drosophila; species Drosophila willistoni. The sequence goes on from NW_025814055.1 coordinate 742,729, forward strand.
AGCATGTTAAAAAGGTCTTCATTTTATCAAACACGAGAAGTTTTTAATGTATTAGTGTATCTGAACCTTTTGTAGTCCTTGTTTTTACATTCCAGTGCTTTTTCGGATAGCTCTCCAATTGGTAAACACTGATATTGTATTAAATCCTTTACGTGAGCCAAAATCCTATGTACCGTTAAGGTAAGCTTTTTTTGCGTATACAATTCAGTCAAAAGTTGAGCAGTCTTTGAAGTATATTCGGCAAATTTTTCACCATTTCCTTGCAATTTATAACATTCAAGATAACAGCCAACCTTTTAATGATCTCTTGACTAACACCTGTTATTAAATATGTCATTTCATAAGTTTCAAAAACTCTCCTTCAAGTATTTCCATCATTCGTGTTACCGTATCCGTACTTTGGGCAGCCATCTTTCAGTCCCAGCTTCCGAGAGAATTCAGCTTGTATAATCTCCTTCCTGCTCTGAATATCCACACGAGATGTTTTATCCGTTTTTGTTTCTCCTGGCCGAGGAAGTGTGTAAGCTAGCTTCAAAATAAAATCCATACACTTTATTCTGCAATGCAACGGAGAAATTCCATATTCGTAGCAGTTCTCCTCACTCGTTGAATTGTCTAAGTCCTGAAATTCTTTTTGAGCTTTTTTGCAAATTGGATACCTTAACGTTGAGAAGGTTTTTATAATTTCGTTTAACACTTTTCCATCAATCATTGTCAGGAAAAAATCAAACTTAACCGTAAATGTTTTTCCACTCTTGGTTTGGAAAACAGCAGGTTTCAGTTGGCTTATTTGGTTTTTTATGTCGCCAACAGTTGATTTGATTAATTCCGAGGACTCCTTTGCAAATTTAAATAACAAAGGCCGACAATAGTGGGTCGATGACGGTCGAAGATTTCTCCAATGTTTAGAACTTTCACTTCATAGGCGCAAAGGAACTACAGAAGCCATGAATATATTTTCATCAGAAATAGCTTCGTCTTCTGTGTGTATAATCTGCTTGTAGGCGCTTTGTCCAGATGATCCATCACATCCCCATTTGTTGAGTAATGTCAAATTTTCGGGAAGAAGATCCACCTCTCCATCAGGCATACTTTCAACAAGACGCCTCGCAGTGTGATCCATTAAATCCTGGAGTTTTACTTCTACAGATACCTCTGTTATAATTTTATTTGCCGGTACTGCTTCCTTCTTGGCAAATCCAATTTTTTTGTATCTGGGAAGAACGTCGACGTGATGGAACTCCTTCAAATTTGGTACTTCTCCTTCGTCAATCCCAGGTCCATAAATAAGGAAAACGCTTCTTCCTCAGTGTACTTAGTGGCAACTAAGTTTGGTGGGGTTGGAATACTTTCCTTAATCCTATTTAGTCGAATAGGACTGGCGATCTGCACAGCTTTCGTAATGCTCGCCTTTGCGCTCTCTTGTTCCTTTGTATACTTTGAAAAAAGTGCTTCTGAAAGAAGCTCCGTTGTAATGCTTTCAGTAGCACCCTGAAGCTTTTGTTTCCTTGTAAACGTTGAACAATCTTCCATATCTTTATGCGGCCTTTCTCTTCCTCGGCTAGTTGATGGTTGAACATCTTCGTCCTCCGAATCTCCGAATTCGTTATACTCCTCAAGCCAAACTTAATTTTTTTCACGAAATTTGCCAGATTTCTGCCGCTTGCGATCCATTTTCGCCTTAAGTTCCATTGTGTATATTTGATTTTTACCTTAAGCTCCGTACTAGCGTTTTCGAATGAAATGCCCATCTCCTTCAGCAATCCCATTTCAAAATCATTTAAGTTTTCACACTCGTGGAAAACTTTCAAAATTCTTTCATTCTTTAATAACATTTTTGCACAAACAAATAAAACTGTCTTGAATTATATTGACAAATACTATTCAGCCCGGATCTAAGGTGTTTCCACTTATGGAGTTAAAAATAAACTGTCGCAATCAAGATGAACAATTAGCTCTTTATGTTATATTTTTTGAATTAACTAGGTAGAACGAAAAATCGGTATTACCCTTTTTGTATTAATTAGGTAAAAAACTTAATATTTGCATACAATTAGGTAAGCGGAAATAAAAACGACCAACCTGCAAGTAGGACCAATTTTTCATCAACTTAAATAACATTTACCTGCCTTGTCAGTTTTTCCAAATCAGGTAATTAGCAATCTAACCTAGTAGAAAGTGTTATCAATTAATAACAAACAAGCCACACGCAAATATGCATGCGCTCTTCTTCTTCCTTATTCCTTGCAGCGCATGGAACCATATACTTCTGCTAGGTAAATATGTATTTCACCTAGTGTATGTAGTCCTAGTTGATCCTTGTTAGTTGTGTTCCACCAAAGTTAAAAAACGCCAATATTTAGTGTATTTTTGAAACGCTTCTAGTTCAATAACGATTTAAGTAATTATTAAAATTTATCAAACATGCTATTAATAAAGAACATACTTTATAATAGATAAAACCAAATCCAAGATCGATTGTTGAAATCGCCCAATATTCAGTTTTAAAGTTGCGATTTTTTGTAAAAATTATCATTTATTTCCATTTACTAAAAATGTCTCAGCTTTGGGCGCCTTTACCACCCATCAATCTCAACCGATTTCAAAGATTTTTTGGATTCATAATCTCTGAAGTATTCCCTATCGATTGTATATATCATTTTTGCCAAACGCGATCATGAAAAAACTGATTTTTTCAACGCTATCCGAGCAGAGGCTCAACTGTGCGCCGTCACCAGCCAACGGCAATCTCCGGCCTTATGGAAAAACTTTTATACGCATAACTTGGCTATTTTTTTTCCCCCTATTTTTATCAAATTAGGTGTTTTGCTGGATATTAGTATTTAAGTGTTCCAAATTTGATTGCACAAGGTAGAAAATTACGTGTGATAATCGAGTTTTTTTAAATTACGGGGGTGGAAAGAGGCGTATCACAATTTTTACACATACACAATGTGCGCATTTACTAAGCAAATATACATGGTATACAATATGGTGTCTCTAGCTAGAATAGAGATCAGCACTTTTTTTCAATTGCGGTGGCGGAAAGGGGCGTGGCAAAAATTTGAAATAAATTTGATCTAGCTTTTTCAGTCTCTGAGATCTAGTTGCACCTCGGAAACAGCACAGACAAACTCAGTCCTGCACTACCGTCAGCAACAATACAACAGAAATAGACAAAATTATTACCGTGGCAGAGGTCATTTCCAAAATAACGGATATAGAAATAACAATAATACAAGTGGATATCGTGGAACTCACTATACAATAACCGAGGGAGGCAATATACGCAATTACCCAAAGTAATTCGGAAAACCAATAAGTCTCTACAGATATTCAGGTGAAACAGTATATGTATATCATTTTTGCCAAACGCGATCATGAAAAAACTGATTTTTTCAACGTGGATGTATTTATAAACATTCAACCTTAGCCTTAGTATTTTTATCAAAATCAAAAATGAAAATACAGGCAACATGTTGACTCTTTTGTTAGATACTGGTGCAGAATATCAGTAATAAGAGAAAGCATATAAATTTGAACACTTACAAACGCAATTGAAATATCAGGAATCGGTAAAGGTTCAATTATTTCCAAAGGTCTCCCTTATAGAGCTTCAGCAAAATAAATTCATAATTCCACACAACTTTCACATAGTAAATAAAAATTTTAGATTTCTTAAAATCTTTTAATTGCCAACTAGATTTCAGTGAACCAAACGATTCACTAATATTAAGACCAAATTATTTCGATTTTCCAATAAACATCCCAATATTACAAACCTGTGACAGTAATGCCACAATACTGACAATGTGAAGTAATCCGACAAATAAATATTCCAAACGAAGCTACAAATATCATCATGTTAAAAAAAGAAGTCGAAAAAGGAATATGTATTGGGAATTCGATCTCAAGTCCGAATCAAACATTTGTCCGAATTTCAAATAAAACCAAAAAAGTTAAAATTTTAAATTTAAAAAAGAATCAAATATGAACCATTACAGAATTATGAAAGAGTGCAGAAAACTAATAACCAAAGAAGTCAATCAGTAATGCAAAAACTGAAGCCAAACTTCCCACCCATGTTCAAAAACTCACTAGAAGAAGTATAAAAACCGAACCAATAACAACAAATAATTTTTACAAACAAAAACTAAGAATGAATGATAAACAGCCAGTATACATAACAAATTGCAGAATACCATTCACTCATAAGGAAGAAATAACAAAACAAGTCGATAAACTCATTAAAGACAAAATAGTTGAACCTCCAATGTCCGAGTACAATAGTCCGTTACTACTGGTGCCGAAAAAAGGCTTACCAAGATCAGAAAAGAAATGATGGCGATTAGTAATAGACTATCGTCAAATAAACAAAAAACTATTGTCTGATAAATTCCCATTACCAAGAATAGACGAAATTCTCGATCAACTAGGCAGAGCCAAATATTTTTCTTGTCTAGATTTAATGTCCGGTTAGAATTATAATAAAATAGAATTATAATAAAAATCGCGAAGCATTACGCAATGGTCACAAGCATTCCTTTACATACAAAGATGACTTAATAGTCATCGGTTGTTCTGAGAAACACATGCTCAAAAACTTAAAGGATATTTTTGACATATACAGAAAACACAACCGCAAACTGCATCCGGAAAAGTGTTCATTCTTCATGGACGAAGTGACATTCTTGCGTCACAAATGTACTTTAAGTGCAAAGCAAAACGGACATATATCCCGTGACTGTCCTCAGAATTGTAACGAACACGCGGGTGTCGGAGTGCACTCTCTGTCTTACTAACAAGTGGCTCGGCTGAGCTCAGGGAAAATAGGGTGGTTCTTGTGCTCTCCCAAAACATGCGCTACATAAGTAAACTGAAGACAGAGATAAAGAATAAAGGAGTACACCTAAATAGGGATTTTTTGCAGAGGTGATGGATGTTCTTCGAAGGACCTAGATGTCATTGCCTTCACTTTACCCACCCAACCTTGTAATACCTAAGGAAACTCAGTATTACCCATATTGTGGCTGTTAAATCTCTTACGTCAGGTGCCTAAATAAACTAACTCAGCAATTCATCATTTCATACATATATTCAATTAAAAGGGAAAAATTGGCATATGCCATTAAGATAAGAAGATAACATCGGATTTCGTATCCCACTTATATAATAGAAGCATTAACAATAATTTAAAATATATATAATTCCTAACTAATTCAGTGAGAGGAATCGTACAAAAATGTGGGTTGTTTTATAAGTATAAATTTGATCTAAACTAAATTTTACGTTAAGCATTTATTTCAATTTGAAAAATAAAAAAAATCTAACTCTGTGGTCGCGGCAAGCGGTTATATTTCGCCAATAGATTTTATGCGGCTATGCCGTACTTACAGTTTGTAGAGTCCAATCCAGTCAGCAGGCCTGATGATGGGTGGAGCACTAGAGGCTGTTAAAATTATTAAGAAGGGTACCAAAATATAACTTGCTTCTTGTTACCAACGTTATGACTTTCAGAACCTATTATATAGAAATTACATTATAAATTTGAACACATGTTTGTACGATACTTAAAGAAAGAGAAAAACGGCTGTTTGAGGGCCCACTACGGGCTGGGGGTGAGGTTGGGGTCATCTATGCTGGGTTTTGAATCTGCTGCAACGTCTTCCCAGCTAAAATCTCCGGTCTTTGTTGCGAGGGGCTATCCCGTGTCCTAAGGTGAAACATCCACTCCAACGAGGGTTCGCCTAGGAATTAGGCTGGCTGGGTACGCTCCACACATCAATATGTGTGCGCACTTATAGCCAAATCGCTCTCCAACAATTTATCCTATGGTCAGTTCATGGACCGGGCCCACATTTATTTGGTCGTAGTCCCAAAAGTCCGACATGAAACCATGGATGGGGTCGTCTTCTGGCCTTATGGTGGCTAACACAATGAGTACGCGCTTGCCTTTAACGGAGGCAGAACAGCGCTGGCTGTGGCGTTTTATTTTCGTTCCTTAATTAAAATTGGAACTCGAAAAAAAAAGAGGCGTGGACTTATGTAATGTCCACGAGGGTACCGGGGTGTTACGTCACTCCACGTGCATTGCTTGCACTTGCGGTTTTTTCGCGTTCTCCCTCCTCTTATTCGCACGACTGCACTCTAGCTCAGACCATTCTAGACTCCTCGCACACTATTCAAGCTCAACTTTTGGGCCCTTCTCTTGCATGAGCTTTTCTATGGAAGTGGATCGTGTAAGCTCGGTTCAAAAAAAAGCTCACGGTCAATTCGCCGTAGAAATAGTGTATGCCAAGTATATTCGTCTAGCTAGCAGATTTATTCAATTTAATGTTTGAAACAGCGCACCCTTACACAATGCTGATAAAGTTCGTGTTATTTCCAATAGCAGTCGTTTGAAGAAAATCCGTATAAATGGTGTTGAAGTCGATCAGGGAGAGTATTTTCAAAAAATTAAAAAACGTGGCGCTATTTGAAGATATACGTAAGTTGCATGGTCTAGGCAATGGCACAGCGAAGCCTATTGGACACTTCACTGCAGATGTGGTCGTGGATAAGTTGAACACAAACCAAAAGTTCATAATACTTTTGAATAGCCAGATTGATTCCGATGAACTGCTGGGGGATGATTTTATCAAAAAGTTCCGTTTGGTGGACAGTAAACAAGGATATACGTTCCTGGAGGAGAACACAGATGAAATGCCTATAAACGAGTTCGCGCTTATATATAATGTCACAGAGAAATCTTCTCTTATAGCTCCACCATAATATCGCAACGAGGTTAAACAGATGATTGAAAGCAGTTACCATGGGTCATCAGAGGTTGTAAAGCATTTCCCGATTCACTTGAAGATTATTCCTGACGGAAGGATCAACCCTTTTATCACTCACCGAGACGCCTAACAGCAGATGAAGCCAGCGAGGTAAAGAAGCAAGTCGAGCAATGGATCGAACAAGGGACCGTTCGAAAGTCATCTTCAAATGTCGCCAGCAAAGTAGTCGTCGTGAAAAAAAAAGATGGAACACTTCGAGTTGCGTGGACTTCAAAAAAGCTGAACAATATGGTATTGGTTGATTGTTTCCCTGTGTCGATTATAGAGGAGGTGTTGAAACTACAACCGCAAAGCAAGCCGTGTACAGCATTCGTCACAAAAAAGGGGTTGTTCGAGTTTAATCAAGCGTCGGTTTTAAAAACTCTCCAGCGGCGTTTATAAGCTTCGTTAATCATATTTTTCAAGAACTAATTAACTCTAGTGTAATGCAGCTCTACATGGATGACATAATTGTGTATGCCGAGACGCCCGACGTTTGTATGCGAAGGATGGTACTCGAGACGGCAGCCCAATTTGGCTTAAAAATGAAATGGAAGAAGTGCAGTGTCATGCAGCCACGCATATGTTTTCATAGTCATATTATTGCAAACGGGCGAGCTTGGCCTGTCAATAAAACAGCAGCCGTCAGTCGATTTGCTACGCCGAAGGACATAAAATCAGTTCAAGCTTTTCTGTGGCTTACAGAAAATTTATCCCTGGGTACGCACAAATCGCACGTCCACTGACCAACTTACTCAAGAAGGCAGCTGTTTTTTATATCGGAGAAGCAAAGCAGCAATCGTTCAATATACTAAAGAATTCACTCGTAATGGAGCCGGTGTTGCAAATCTACTCTACTCCAAAGACGGATTTGGAGCAGTTTTGCAGCATTTTGATAGCCATCTTCATCCAGTTTATTAGCAGAAAAAGCACAGAAGCAGAGTCCAAGCGTCATAGCTATTATTTGGAGGTCAAAGCAGCCTAACTCGCTCTCAAGAAGTTTCGACAATATCTCTTAGGTTTGAAATTTGATATTGTCACTGACTGTGCGGCGTTTAAGCAGACAACTACTAAAAGCGATGTACCAAGAAGTCTCGCAATGGATTTTGTATATGGAAGACTTTACTTTTAAAGCAGTTCATCGGCCAGGTGATAAGATGAGACACGTGGACTTCCTCAGCCGTTTTCCGCTCAGAAGCATGGTCGTAACAACGGAATTGACTACTCGCATAAGAAAGGCCCAGCTAGACGACAACTTCATCAAGGTAGTATGGGAAATTCTAAAACAACGTCGATATCAAGATTTCAAGCTGAAAGGTGGTCTTCTTTATAAAGTCGTAAATGGCAATGATTTGTTGGCTGTTCCAAAACTGATGGAACGAGACGTGATTCAAGGGTCGCATGAAATGGGGCCTTTCGCGACGGCGAAGTCGATGCACTCAATCCAATAGCAATATTGGATCCTACATCTTGAAATGAAAGTAGCTAAAGTGATTGCTAATTGTATAAGTTGTATTATTTTCAGTAAAAAGTTGGGCTAACAAGAGGGCTATCTTCACTGCATAGAGAAAGGGGATACGCCACTGCATACGCTTCACATAGATCATTTGGGTCCGATGGACGCGACAGCGAATACAAAAATGTTCTGACGGCTGTGGATGCTTTTTCTAAATTTGTATGGATTTTCCCCACTAAGTCAACCGGCTATGAAGAAGTTATTAAAAAGATCACTGATTGGTCTACTGTGTTTGGTTTCCCAAGGCGTATAATCAGCGACAGAGGAGTGGCGTTTACATCCAATGCTTTTGCTGAGTTTCTTATTGAAAACAAAGTGGAGCACGTGTGGACAACAACAGGTGTAGCCAGAAGTGACGGCCAAGTCGAAAGAGTAAACCGTTCGATCCTGAGTATCATCGCAAAGCTGTCGGCTCATGATTCGGCAAAATGGTATAAGTTTGTGCCACAGGTCCAGTAAGCGATTAATTCCCATGTGCATGCATCGTTGAAATCATCACCGTTTGAAGTAATGTTTGGGACCAAAATGCATAACAACGCGGATGGAAGATTATTAGAGGTCTTAAATGAAGAGCTCAATTCGCAGTTTAACATCGAGCGCGAAGAATTGCGTCGTCGAGCAAAAGAAAACATTTAAAACAAGCCAATAAAAATCATTTCGATAAAAGACGTCGGCCTGAGCACGGCTATAGAGTGGGAGATATGGTAGCGGTCAAGAGGACACAGTTCGTCGCAGGACGTAAGCTGGCAAGCGAGTATCTAGGCCCATATGAGGTCACTGAGGTAAAACGAAATGGCCGCTATGGCGTGAGAAAAGCGGCAAGCATCGAATGACCAAATATCACATGAACAAGTTGTGATAATATGAAGTTATGGCGTTTACACTGTTTGCTGGGTAGTCTGGCTCGGAAGCAAGTGTTCGCTGGGTAATCGGCTCACAGTTGGTACGCTCTCTCGTTGGTCGTCAGCCGAAGTGCGAAGTTGTGTCAAAGTTGTGTAAAAAGTCAATTCAAAACTATTACATGCATCATATATAGGTATTTACTCTGTATTAACATGAACTTACTAAATAACTATTAAATTAATAATTATAATAAACATTAAATTAATCTAAACCTTACATATATTAATAAACAAATACAGTTGCAAGTAGGCAACAAAAAACAGCAGCAGAGCAACGACACAGTTGCAAAGAAGCAGCAAGGCACTATGGGTTGCGGAGCCGTTTTTTAAACACTTAAGGCAATTTTTAAAAGTTTTTGAAACTTAAATATTTTGATGCCAATTTATACATAGATAAAATATCAAATCACATTTCTGCATACTAGGTTTTTCAAAATTGTTCAACACTGGTGAGAATAACGCTGTCGAAAACAAGTGTTGGGAACAAAACAAAACTGCTTTCATTTGGTGCAAATTGTTGCTTGACTTTGAGTGTATATAACTTTTAAAAGAAAGATGTTATGGATAAAACTGAAGATGCAATTGAAAAAGTCGGACTTGTACTATGTGTTAGTAGATTTGTTTTGTTATAAATGTAGGTGTGTTTCTTAAAATCTGGCTAATTCTGAGCGACTCTCAAAGACAAAACTTGTTACGAAATCTCAACTTTAGGAAGAGTTTTAAAAAAATGTCTACCAGTGTCCAGTCTAAAACTTTTACTAGTGGATAGAATAATAAATTCTTTGTAAAATAAAAAAGTCTCAATATCCACAAACAACCACTTTTTTGGCAATTTAACTTTTTATTTTTTTTATTTTTTTTTTTGTTTATATAGACGTAGTCGTACAACGCTCAGTACGAACAAGTGGCCCATATGACACCAGGCCCGGGCCTGTTACGAATGACCCTAAGTAAAGTTAATGTTACAACCTCTACCCACTCCGACCTAAGGGCATAGGCGTATTACATATATAAACATAAATTGAACTAAAGAAATAAAAAATATTAAATGTAATGAGATAATAGGTTACATATAAAAAGAAAACAGGATAGGTTAAAATAAAGATGATTACAACTAATTACGAGCGAGGAAGGACAAGATCGCAGTTTTTATACCTGGAAGCGATGTTTCGGAACCGATAACGTGCTAAAGTCTGTTGTAGTCACTACATAGTATACGAAAAGGTTCATGCAGAGAAAAGTTAGTTGTGCAAGTGGGAAGTATAAGCGGTGTGAAATTGCGGGTCCTTCTAGATGGAACAGAAATGTTAATTTGGCTCAACAGCTCGGAAGAGTCAATCTCACCATTCAAAAGTTTGTAAAGAAAAGTTACACCAAGCATTATTCTACTATTAGTTAAAGAAGGAAGGTTAATTAACTGAAGTCGACTAGAATAAAACGGAAGTTGTACAGTTGGATCCCAGCGCAAATCACGAAAGGCAAAGAGTAAAAACTGTTTTTGTACAGATTCTAATTTGTTTTGATAAAACTCATATTGAAGAGACCAAACACAAGATCCATACTTCAATGTGGGGCGGACTAAAGAAGTAAAAAGTATTTTGGTAGTATATGGATCCTTGAACTCCTTCGACCAGCGCTTTATAAAGCCAAGAACACTCTTAGCCCTACTAACAGTAGTCGATATATGCTGATTAAAACTAAGTTTGTGGTCGATTAAGATCCCTAAATCTTTTACAGCCAAGGAAGTATTATTAATTTGTTCTAACGGGAAATTATTTAAAAAGTAACTCGTTAATTGGGGAGAACCTCTATAAAAAGACATAACTTTGCACTTAGAACAGTTTAGAGATAACAAGTTAGTCCTACACCACCCCTGAAAAGCATTCAGGTCAGCTTGCAAGGTATGACATGAGAGAGAGTCTACGATGCGATTAGCGATTTTTACATCATCGGCATACATAAGAACTCTGGAATTTAAAAGAACGGTGGGGAGATCATTAATAAAAATGGTAAATAATAATGGGCAAAGGTGACTGCCCTGTGGGACTCCCGATTCAACACAAATGATCTTAGAAAGAGAGGACCTAAAAAGAACCCTCTGCCTCCTATTGCTTAGATATTGTGAAATCCAAGCAAGCAGAGCATCCGGAAAGCCAACTAAATTCAGCTTATGTAATAGTAAGGCATGGTTTACCGAATCGAAAGCCTTACTGAAATTCGTATATACATATAACATCAGTTTGCTTTTGTTTCTTAAAACCTTGGATTACAAAAGTTGTAAACTGTAAAAGGTTAGTTGTGGTAGACCTATTCTTGACCAACCCATGTTGGTATGGCGAAAAAATAGATTTACATAAATGCTGTATTTGAGACGTCATAATTTTCTCAAACAGTTTAGGTATCGCTGACAATTTAGAAATTCCTCTGTAATTAGTGACGTCGGATTTATTGCCACATTTGTGAAGAGGTAAAATAAACGAATCCTTTCATATAGTTGGAAACTCGGACAGTGTAACGGACAACTCAAAAAGCTTAAGTAAAGGGGAGCACAATGACTCCGCACAGAACCTCAGGACACAAGCGGGAATACCGTCTGGGCCCGGTGAGTATACCGGCTTAATCGTCATTAGTTCATTAGCTACCGAACTTTGCTTTATAATAGGATTAAGAATACAGTTGGATTTCGTTATAGGATATGGATATATCTGACTAGAGTTGTACTTAGTAGATATGTACGTAGTCGAGAAGAAGTTAGCAAATAAATTAGAAATAGATTGATCAGAAGAGGCCGAATCATTATTAAAAACTGCAAACGATGGGAGGGAGATAGAATTTCGCTTTGAGTTAACGAAACTATAGAACTCTTTAGGATTTTCGGAGAATTGCAACTTGCAACGTTGTAAGTAATTATTATAGCATTTAGAATGAGAAACAATAAAATTCGATTTAGCAACCAAGTAACGAGACAGATCCGATGATAGACCCGTGACTTTATATTTTTTGTAATACCTAGACTTAAGATTCTTCAGTTTTGACAGCCCCCGCGTAAACCATGGTGATTTTTGCGTCACCACAGGAGACACTAGGGGTATACAGTCATTAAAGATCGAGTCAACAGTGGTATAAAATAAAGAAATGGCGGAATTTATATCCGTACAAGTGTATAAATTAGTCCAATCGGAATTAAGAAAGGCGTTATTTAGTGCGACAAAGTCAGTCTTCCGAAAACATCGGGTGCGTACCGTAGGATCACACTCGGAGATGGGCTCGCGGCTGGGAAACTCAATAGATAACTCTAAAGTTGGATGATAACTATCCTCTGGTAACACCATTGGACTAGTCCTAGATACTTCACAAAAGCTAGGATCAGAAGTAAAAATCAGATCCAGAAATCTGCCAGACGTATTAGAAATCGAATTCAGCTGAGCCAACGAAAGCTCAAGCAGACCATCAATAAAACATGACACCCAGAGGGCAGCAACGTTTTGCTACCATTAACTGTTGACCAAGTCATAGTGGGCAGGTTAAAGTCCCCAAGGACAATTAATAAGTCTCTGTCAGAAAGTAGTTCAATTATAAATTTAATAGAATATAGGTGTAGTAAATAGGTTGGCCATTCCGATTGGGGCGGAATGTAAGAACAGGTAATAAAAATGGAAAAACGAGTAAAAGATACCTTAACGCATATAAATTCGATAGTACTTGAGACAGGTATTGTTATTAGACCCGATGATAGAGGGTAGAACTGTGGCGTCAAAAACGTCAGGTTTTAACCAAGTCTCAGTAAAGACAATTAGGTCAAAATCAGAAGACAAACTATCTACAAAGAGCTTAGTAAGTTTAGTATTAAGGCCTCTGACATTCTGATAGCCGACAGAGAAGGAAGTTGTTAGTTTTTTGATAGAGTAGAAGAAGGAATAGATAAGGAAGGAGTGGGAATAGATGAGGAAGAAAGAGGAATAGATGGTGAAGGAATCCTTGTTTGGCCCCGTGTCTTCCTTTTTCTGGATGTAAACTCCTTCACAATTAAGCTTTTCGGCCAAAAGCTAGAACTGCAGATACAGTCAAAGAACTCAATTGGAACACTGATTTTAAAAGATGAAATTTCTAGAATATAAAAATTTGAACTTTTCTATTGATATATTGGAGACATTCAGTTTAGTCCGAATGTGGGCCATGACATCATCCGATGAAGCATCAGGGAGAAGTCTCGAAACAAAAATGTGTTTTTTAGGTGGCACTCCCACCAATGGTTTCGGCATTGCAGGTATTGCATCAGCTACCACATTAATTGTAGCATCAGTTGCAACAAGCGGCACACCGGCACTACTATCACTAGAATCCCTATCGGCAAAATCCATGGGTGTAGATTCTTGCCCAGACAAAACGGACACTACAGACATCGTCTGCGGAATTGGAGTTTGGATTGGTTGAGAAGCAAACACAAGGACAAATCAGAAGTCTGTTCTCCTGCCTTCTTACGCTTTCGAGACTCAGTCAGTAGCGTTAAACTACTAAACTGAGACTCGACCGCTTTAAACTCTTGCGAGAGTTTAAGAAAACTGGCGGACAGACTGATCAGGTTATCCTTTGTTTACCGCATGAAAAGTTCCATTTCATCTTCCACGATACGGCATGAGTCACATCCCCATTTGAAACCCTTTTTTTGATCTAAAAGATCCTTTACCCTTCATGTAAAGCCGGCGCACTTAACATGTACTGTAGTTTTACACAACCCACAGTAAATAAAACTATTCAGGGGTGGGGCGGGCTGCAAACAATTTTTAACCGAACAGACAGGCATTATGAGTTAATTAGATGAATTAGTAACCAAACAAATAAAAATGAGATATGTATGTATTGGTATTAAAATATATAACTCACTCTGAGGTCCAGAAATAATAAGAAAGCGAGATATTGAGGGTGCACAAGGGTTAAAAGATAAAGAGAGCACTATAGAGTCTAAATTACAGACACACAACAGACTGCAGTATGAACGCAAATAACGGCGACGAGTGAAACGAAAACGAGAGAAAAAAAAAAATTAAGGAGCGCGAGCGCGGGAGTTAGAAATCACAAAAACAAAAACACTGCAACAAGAACTCACAGAAATTGCGAGACAACAACAAATGAGCGTTGCTTGTGATTTACAAGAAAGAAAAAAAGGTGGGAAAGAGAGAGAGAAAAGAAAAAAACCAACAAAGGTTTTAACAGAATTAAGGTTGTTAAAATTTTTTAACACAAACACACAAAAACGCAAACGAGTGATATGGTGCAAGTTAGATTTAATATTATAATTATAATTTTCGATCGCGATACCGATAAAACAAAATAAAAACCAGAGGGCCGGGGCTAACTTCGACCGCGTCAAAGTTTGAATACCCTTGCAACTTTTTTGGTAACTCGTTCCTTACCTATAGCCATGAAAGTGGAAAAACGTTTTATCTAAAAAGGCAAATGTTTGCGAAAGAACAACCAACAGTAACGAAGTTATTGGACAAAGTCACAGTTTTCCAACGATCGTTCCTATGGGAGCTATATGATATAGTTACCCGATCCTTATCAAAGTTGGCACAGTCATTAACAAATATATTAAACTAACAAATGTTTAATTTGAAAGCAATCGCGTCAAAAGTAATGAAGTTATTGACAAAAGTCACTGTTTTCGAAAGATCGTTCCTATGGGAGCTATATGATATAGTCACTCGATCTTGATCAAATTTGGCACAGTCGTTTATATGTGTAATTAACTCACCAAAATTAATTTTCATGACAATAGCTCAGAAAATAACGAAGTTATTAAGAAAAGTCACTGTTCGTGACTTTGCGGTTTGTATGGGAGCTATATAATATAGTGGTCCGATCCGGCTGAATCCGAGATATACAACGCCTGCAGTATATACAAGACTACATGCAAAATTTCAGCTCTGTAGCTCTTACGGTCTAGGAGGAGTTTGCGTTGATCCAGACGGACGGACAGACGGACAGACGGACGGACGGACGGACGGACATGGCTATTTGAACTCGTCTTGTCGTGCTGATCAAGAATATATATACTTTATATGGTCGGAGATGATTCCTTCTATGCGTTGCACACTTCTGACCAAAATTAATATACCCTTTTTGCAAGGGTATAAAAATTATAAAATCAGTTAAAACGCGGGAGCTTAAAAAAAAACACGTCCGTCTTCCTCGAGAGCGTTGATGATAATTGCGCATAAACTCATATTCCTGCAAATGGACGAGATTTTAATATAGCAGAAAACAACGAATTAGGAATTAAGTACTTGGAGTTAATGTTTATAGGTTGCAGGCGCATGTAGTGTACAGTGCTCTAGGTGTATTGGATGCAAAATTATAAGTGAATAGTGGGCGTTTTTTTTTTTTTTTTGACCATTTAGGACCAATTCGAATGTTTTTAAGTTCAGTTTTTTAGATGGCAGATGCAAACGGCTTTTTGAATAATAGGGAATAGCTCCAAAAACAACACGAAAATCGTTTGCGCGTCTTCAATGTCTCATTTATGCATTCACAAAAAAGAGAACGAATCAGAAAATAAGGTTAGCTACCGAAAGTGGTAAGGAGTACTACACAGTTCCTAGTTGCTATACATATAAGGCGAATCGTCACGCCAAGAAGAACAACAGAATCGCATATTTTAAAAACACTTTCCGTATAAAAGTGGATGTTCAGATCCCTTGATTTTCGCTTTAAGCCTAGAAAGATTTTTTTTTCTAGATTTTTCTTTGAATCTTGGCCGTAAATTTTAAGAAAATATTAAAATCACAACGGTTGAAAAGTATTATGTTGAATGAGATACTTAGCATACTTTTTTGGGCAAAATACGGTTTTTTGACAAGCAGCAGCGGACAGGATCATCAGCTAAGATATAAATTAGAATAGTAATAAGTACATCAATCTTTTATTATTATTATTATTTTATAGGTACTTATATCGATATTCTAATATACGCATAAGACAAAACGTTCCCTACCAAAACTGAAAAATTGTTAGCGAAGCAACACAAGTTGCATAAAAAGAAGTAAGAAGACTTAAATGATAATAAGTTAACTAGCGAGATTCTTAACGAAGTAAGTGAGACACAGAAGCAATTGATTAGTTACCATAGCCAAATGCTACAGTGTGGAGTAACCGAACACCAGTATTTCACAGATGGAAAATATGAGGAAGGTTTAGATATGGCAGCCAGATTACTAGCCAAAGGAGAGTCAAGCAAGCAGGGCACTGGTAATTCGGAAGACATTGAAGCAGATGCAACGATGTTAGAAAATTTTGAGGATAGGAACGGAGAGTCGCGGGGAAATGCGACCTACAGTAATGAGAACTCTAATCAGGAGATATTAAAGGATAGAGTCTGTCAGCTCCAGGATTATTTGGATGGGGTAACCAAAGATTTACGTACTATAGACAGTTCAACAGGCAATGAGACATGCATAATACAGGCCGTCATGATTTTTGGTGACGTTAACCTGAGAGTTGTTTTTATCTAATTCGGATACGCTGATTCTGACTGCATACTCAGTTTTTGTTCATCACGTCCAGATTTTGTGAAATTAGGGGATCTAGGGTTGGAAAATAGGCACCCAAAAGTATACTATATAAAGTTGTAAATTGTTTTTCTACATTTTTAACGAATTGTAGAATTTCTTCTTACTCGTTTTGGAACAATATCCAAAGTGTATGATAATATGCATGATAACAAAAAAAAACGCCTCTTTGATTTTGTGTAAATTGCGTTTAAATCATACCTAATATATTAATAGGTTAAAATAAAAACGTTTTGAGTATAATAACTTGTTTAAATTATACTAGAAAATATTGAAAATGAGGCCATTTTGAATAATTCCAACGCATTTTTTCGAAATCCAACGTGATGGACAAAAAATAAGTACATGGCCGTGATCAGCACCCCCAAATTACTATAAGACCTATTGAACTTAAAACCCCTTTTCATGACCTCAAAAGTGTCGGCATGTGTTATTAATAGAAGAAGGTACAGGCGTGCCAGGTTTTAACAAAAGACGCAAAATTTAAGAACGCTATGGATGATTTAGAATTCGATGTTCGGAATTCATTATCAGCTTTAGAAAAGAAAATAAACAATAAGGAAAGTAAGATTGAGAATGTTACCGTGAGAGGCGATCTACCGGTGTTGCCGAAAATACATGTACCCACATTTTCTGCAGAACCTAAAGAATGGGTCCTGTTTGTGGAATTATTTGCGGATTTTTAAAAAACCAGGACGGGACGGGAGGTCGATCCCGAAATTTAAATTTAGTTATGACTTACCTTTTCGATAAAGGTAATGTTATTGAATTGGATGCTTCAAAGTCGCTAGTTGGCCATTTTAAGCATTCGAAGCTAAACAACCTACTATCGAAATCACTTAAGCACCACGATAAAACTATGTGGAATTCCATATATATCATATAGAGTACAACAGTTTTAATATTTTTTATGTATTAGTGATAGTAATATAATTTTATATATATATTATTATTATTTATTTCCGTCAATTGGCCAAATATCCAGTTTGCAACAACGGCAGAGTTGCGGCCGCTGTCGATTCAAACGTTCAGTAGCGTTGAATGACAGAACTCAACATGATCTACAATTTCAAAATACCGCCAGAGCCGCAAACAAGATTATTACAAACTTTTTATACACACTCTCTATTTTATTTTAACATACATTACATATCGCAGAAACACGCAGAAGGTTAGTTTTTACTCGACAGAAGACGAACACATATGTTTGGTTTTCTATCTTTTTGGACAATATAAAACAGTACACATATATAAAATATAATAAATTTGAACACCAAATTGTTTTGCTTTATCCATTCTACATACCTTGGCCTCCAAAATCCAATTTTTACAATATCTTATTTTTCATTTGTGTGAATTTGCCAAGCGCTCAAAGTGAATAAAAATTTCCCGCTAATTTTGTCGCAGGTATCAGCTGTCTGATTACCTGACTTTGAAGCTTGATCAGAATGACAGGGTTGCATGTTTGGTGAAAGCGATCATCGATTTTTGCTATTTAGGGACTCTAGTTTGAATATACTGAAATATAATTATTACTTGCTTCCACAAAATTTTCGACTCTATGCCACTTATTTGGCAATTCCACCCAGTGTGCACTCGAACATTTTTGGGGTCGATTCTAAGGCGCATGCTTTCTCAGAAATATTGGTTCATTTTTTTGTTTTATTGGCTTCTGAATGGATTTTTTTTTTATTAAGTTAGAAACTTTCAAACGAGTTACTGCTTTTCCTCTACACTAAAGGTGGATCCAAGAGGACATTAACAAAATTTAAGTTAAATAACTTTTTCACATAACCCAAATTATGTCACTGTCAAAATTCAAACAATGTAATACTTACCTTCAGATATTCAATGAAGTACATACGTAGTTTTCTCGCCGACTTCGGTTTACTATGGACCAAGTAAAACAACTCTTTTAAATTCATGTATTTATGCATTTAATTTAACTGCATAGTAGATATAGTAGGATTTTAACGAAGCCCGTTATAACGATATACCACATAAAACCATGCACTCAAGAATGATTGGTTAGTTTTCATACAAACTTGAATAGAAGCACAATCGGTGATTACGATTACAAATTGCACTTAAAACGATTAAAAGTAAGAACAAAGACAAAAATGTACAAGCAGCAGTCGAAACAAATAGATTATAAAAAAATATTAGTGTATTCGTGAGAGAATAATTTCGATGATCTACACTACAGGAGTCGACAAAACAAAAAATCAACAATGATGGCTAGCTTGCTCTTTAAATCTCAGAGATCTACGTGGACCTAGATTGACCTGCTTAAGATGCTGAGCCAATCCTTATGCAATCATTTAATAGGGTCGGAAAAAATTTAATATAGCATTTTACCCTCTTGCCGCATGATATTAAAATTCAAATTATTGAGACACATAATAAACAATTTACCCTGTTTAACGTTTATGGACAGTCCTGTGGGATTATTAGGGGGGTGAAGGGAACTACCCAATTCCAATTAAATGTCTTCAGCATTTGCTTGCTAACAGCATCGCGATTATTTTTCCGCCTTGTATACTGCTTGTGCCGTCTTGGTTCAATCCATTTGGAGTTTCTCGAGTTAATGCGATAAATTTGCATATTTTGATTGTGTTGCGGTCAACAATGGGTCGCTGTCTGAATTAATGGGATTGTACAAGCTTATGCAAAATCCACTAAATATCTCACAATTTTAATTAAATTACGTCCCTTTTCTTATAACTCCAGTGTATGTGAATTCGAGCTGCTGAATCACCGCGCAAAGTACAAAGTACAGCAATTAAATATCAGTAGTAATCACATTCGATATAAAACTACTACTTAATGAAGTAAGTAAGTCGTCTCGCCGACTTGGGTATACCATACACCAGGTGAAACAAATATTTAAAATTTCGAAAACCAAATGTATGTCTATTAAATTGTTTTAACATGCCTCATAATCATATGCTATCTCGCTCACTCTACAAACACACGAGCACTCTAGCGCCGCCACTAGCCAACGGCCAATTCTGCCCTTATGGATCGCGTAGCAAAATACGTTCATACGTATATTTTGTATGTTTCTGGTCCGATTTCAATCAAATTTGGTAGTTTGATAGAAATAGATAAGATTTATTTGATCGCGATGGTCAAAAAATTGCAAGAGCCAATCGGTTTTTTCGAAAATATGGAGGCGGAAGTGGGCGTGGCAATATATTAAAATATATGTATTCTGCGCGCAATATACATACTAAATTTGGTGACTAGCTTTGTTAGTTTTCGAAAAAATCAGTTTTGTTTAATTTTCGGGGGCGGAAATTGGCGTGGCAAAATTTTGAAACAAACTTGATAAGTGTACATACTACACGAGACTGCATACCAATTTGGTGGCTCTAGCTCTTATAGTCTCCGAGATCTAGGTGTTCATACGGACGGACGGACGAACAGACGGACATGGCTAGATCGACTCGGTTGTTTATCCTGATCAAGAATATATATACTTTGTGGGGTCGCAGATGCTTCCTTCTGCCTGTTACATACATTTTGGCGACTTTAATATACCATTTCACCCTATGGGTGTATGGTATAATAAACCATTTCCGTAAATTCGCCGGCTTTCGGCCCCACCATATGCAACACCAAAACCACCACAAGCCTTGCGAAAACTCAATTTCAATATGGAAATTGTGGACGTGTTTTGGCCCGCCCTGACTGTTTTAATGAGGTCGATGCAGTGGTTCGTTTTTACAAGTGATACGGGCATCCCCCAATGAAATTTTACAATCCGCAGGCAAAATTTGAATACACGTATGTACATATGTATGAGTGGGCATGTATAGATGTATGCAACTGTTTATAAGTTGATAGACTTTCATACATCCGTGCATATGTACATACATATGTACGTACACACATACAGTACTTGCATTTACTCGTACGTATGTATATGTATAAACATATGTATCTGCATATGGACGTATGTTTGCACACACAGCACCCACAGCTGTTTGCCCATGATAATGCTGTTGCAAGCACTGACAAGCTTGGGATGAGTCTAACCGCAAAGCAACGTCAACATGTGTTTCGTATTATACTCTGGGCTGTGTACTGGGACACACTTTTGCACTTATCCACAATAATTTTGCCCAAAGGTAAGAAATCCTATGCCTTATTAAGTTAACGGTTGAAATGTTTTTCTTTTCGTTATACAATGAATTATAGTAAAGCGGGAATTGTTGTCTAACTATCTATGTATGTATTCATACATATACATATATGGACAACCTGACCGTCAGTTAGTCTGATTAGAGATTGTATTGCGCCACGTGCCCCTATCAAACGACATAAAACGGCATTCTAATTAGTAACGAAAACATAATTTCATGCGAAAACATGATACATACATACATATTTACCTAAACAGCACTAATACTTCGAATATTGAAGTACAAACAGTAATAAAATATGTATTACTTCAGTCCAATGTACCTAAGTACCGGAGTTAGCTCTGGTTTTTAAACTGCATTGGTACCCTTGCAAAAAGGGTATATCAATTTTGGTCAGAAGTGTGCAACGCATAGAAGAAAGCATCTCCGACCATATAAAGTATATATATTCTTGATCAGCATGACGAGACGAGTTCATATAGCCATGTCCGTCTGTCCGTCCGTCTGGATCAATGCAAACTCCTCCTAGACCGTTAGAGCTACAGAGTTGAAATTTTGCATGTAGGCTTGTATATACTGCAGGCGTTGTATATCTCGGATTCAGCCGGATCGGATCACTATATCACATAGCTCCCATACAAACGTCAAAGTCACGAACTGTGACTTTTTTAATAACTTCTTTATTTTCTGAGCTATTGTCGTGAAATTTAATATTGATGAGTTTATTATACATATAAACGACTATGCCAAATTTGATCAAGATCGGGTAACTATATCATATAGCTCCCATAGGAACGATCGGTGGAAAACAGTGACTTTGATCAATATCTTCGTTATTTCCAATACTAAGATTGTAGGCCGTTCTTTCGCAAACATTAGCCTATTTAGATAAAATGTTTTCCCACTTTGATGGCTATAGGTAAGGAAAGAGTTATCAAAAAAGCTGCAAGGGTATACAAACTTTGACGCAGTCGAAGTTAGCCCCGGCTCTCTGGTTTTGATTATCGATATCTGTATCGATATGTGTCGGCCTTAAATGGGGCTGTGATTCGTGTCATGGCTTGGAGCTTGAGATGCGAAATTTTATTAAACTGATTGGGGATGCATTTAAAACCCTGTCATCTGTCGTTTATTAGCTTCACTTCTAGCTCCCTTGTTGTACTTCCACCCAAAAAGCAAAGTTTTGTTTTGAGGCTTGAATTAAATACTACTTCTGAAGAAGTCATAGCCTACATCCAGGGCAAAGTCTCGTTATTCATATACTCGGGACATTTCGTCCTTCAAAATAAGTGTCTCCCTAGATCTTTTGGGACAAATATGTCATAAAGAACACAATAAAAAATAGACTCGGTCTCCGATTACCCTGGTATCTACCTCTGCGAATAACGTTCCTTCCGGCACGTCTGCACCTGGTTGGCCCTAACTCTGGCCTATCAGAACGTACGGGGACTAAAGTCTGAACTCTCTGGACTCTATGTAGATAATTTAGCTTTTGATATTCATATTCTTACCTTTACTGAAACTTGGCTGAAGCCTGATATTGCTGATGCTTTAATTTTCCCCTCAAAACATTTAACATATAGACATGAACTGACTACCCGTAATGGTGGCGGTGTTTTGATTGCTGTTGATTCAGCGTTTTCGTCTAAAATTGTTCAGTCTTCCAATCAGGAGATCAAAATTGTTTGTGTTAAAACTTCACTCAATTCTTTTCCTACCTATGTATATTACTTGTTCGTATATTCCACCACAGTCCGACTTGGCATATTCACCATTTGGAAGTCATTCAATTCAAGCCATTCACTCAAGACTTGCTCATTGTTCTGGTAGGTTTTAATTTACCTGAGATTGCCTGGACCCTTTCATATGATTCTTTATTACTGTTGCCCGCCTCATCACATTGTTTCATAGATGGTCTCCTTGAGTTGTCCCTAACTCAAGTAAGTGCTGTCCAGAATAGTCGTGACAGCTCACTAGATCTTGTATGTGTGCTGGATTCTTCCAACTGCGATGTTTCCAGCACTTATCCCTTAGTTATCTGAAGACAACTTCCACAAACCTCTTGATGTAACCAATGAGCTTCCCCTTGTGGTTATGTCTCGTTATATTAACTCGATGCCTCTAACCTGATGTTTTCGCAAGACAAACCGTACTAAACATAAAAAATACTTGCACGGATATGGACTCTGCCATTTCTGTCTTCTATAAAACTCTCGAGTCGTTTTTCGATGTTTGTGTTCCACGTGTGATGGTCTGATAGACCTCCTTAGTCCTCACGTGAGTTATGCAGCTTGAAGAAAGTATAATCACTAACCATAGAATACATAGACGCGTCAAACTTATAATTTTTTGATTACAAACGCTAGCCTGAGCCTGGAATCCCAGAGAACTTCGGCAAAAGCCGAACAGCGTAGAACCCCAGAGAGCGGCCGCAGCGAGAGCGAAAAACGTTCGCTTGCAGCAGTGTCGCTACGCATCGAAAATAATTCAGTGTGTCACAGATCGCATAACGATGAACGCATGTCAGCGTCGCTGTGTTCTCGTTTTGCATATGTACATATGTGTACACTCGTCGGTACATGTGTGGCTTCGTAGTGTGTGTGTGACGTGAAGTTGTACAATGTACATCATAGCATTTCCAATCGCTCGCTCGCAGACTTTTTGAGTTATTGACGAGCTAGCGACAATGCGAGAATGAGATGCGTGCTTAACTACAGAACTCGACGGCACCTTTCAAAGTGCGTATGCGTTTTACTCAGCCGTCTTAAGAGCTATCGAGCATTATGTAAAACTTCGGCCAAGCTGAAAGTCGAACCCCGGCCGCCCCATCGCCAAGCGAGCACACTAACAACAGAGCCTCGTCGACACTTTGAATTTTGCATTGCATCTTAAACCCTGTGGTTAATGAAAGTTCGGTTCTTAGCGTGCTCAGTTCCTTCGAACTAGTATAGGTATGCACCGGGCCCTGATGGAATACCCGGCTGCTTATTGAGGTTTTGTGCAGATTCTCTATGTAAGCAAATACTTAAGTTGTTTACACTGTTCGTCACATCTTCCGCTTTCCTGTCTATTTGGAAGATATCATATATCATTACTCTTCATAAAAAGGGAGAAAAGTCCGAAGGCTCCAATTATAGGGGTATTTCCAAATTGTGTGCCATATCCAAAGCATTTGAGAGAATATTTATTTATGTATTTATCTTAGAGTTACGACTAATTAAAATTAATCAGAACTTGATTTGTATTGAAAGGGCTAGCTTTACATAACATAATTTACATTTCTTATTGTATTTTCTAAATTTAATCTTATAGGATGTGGTAGTAGTTTGTTTCTTTGAGGTAGTTTTTTATCATGGAAAGGTTTTTTGGAGTTGGGTATGCAATAATTTTTCGAAGATTTCTTTTCTAATGTGGGAGGTTGCATGGCAGTTTTTTAGTACATGTTCTATGTTTTGGTCGGCCATTGAGTTTGTAGTACGATAACTAGTTCAAACTGTAACGACCACCGATAAGTCTGCTCGAATTGCCAACACTGTTGTGGCAGAGCAGTGTTCACGTTGATTAACACTGAGCGGAGAGAAAAAAGACCGACAGACCAACTGAAACAGATTGATTCAATAGGCTACGAGCATAGAAAAAAAAAATGAAATAAGTAAGTCGGGTCGCCGACTTCGGTATATCATCCATCAGGTGAACAAATATTATAAATTTTGAACACCAAATGTATATCTATTACATTCTTTTAACTTAAAAACTCCTTTATACGTACATATATCTTCCATGTTTCTAGTCCGATTTTAACAAAATTTGGTAGGGTGGTAGATATTAATAAAGCCAATTAGTGTGCTGAAATTGATAGTCCGAAAATTGAAACACGCAATCGGTTTTTTCTAGATTATGAAGGCAAAAATTTTAAATATTTTTAGTCTGCACTTATAACAAACAAACATACGAAACTTGGTTTGGTTTTAGCTTTGTTAGTTTTCGAGAAAATCACTTTTATTTATTTGACTAAGCCAGTGAACATTGAGAATGTAATGTTATGTAATTTGCGGGGGCGTAAGGGGGCATGGCAAAAACACCGTAGGTATGACAGAAGTCTAAGTACCAAATTGTGTAACTCTAACTCGTATAATCTCCGAGATCTACGCGTTCATGCGGACAGGCGGACGGACGGACATGGCTAGATCGACTCGGCTGGTGATCCTGATAACCTATGGGTTTATGGTATAAATATAAGCCTGTAGTATAAAATACATTAAATAAAGCCCAAGAATTACTACTACGAATTCAGAAGTGGTTCGAGATACACGCCATGGATGAGGTGAATATCAATAGTTTTCGCACGGTTCAATTAAGGAATTGGTTAGCCGTCTTGGGACAACTGGCGGCAAAGCTGACTTATTGGCGCGACTACACCAGGTCCCGTTAATGGGCCGAGGCTGTGAACCGGTGGTAACTGATGATAGTGGCCCAGAATCTAAAAAAGGACAAATCAATCCAATGATGCAAAGTTGCCCAAATTCAGATCTTGCTGGCACAACAGTGACAACGAAGTGACGCCGCAGCGACAAATTCCGAAAATTTGAACGGAACGCTCAACATAATAAAAAAAAATAGAAGCAGAAATCAAGGCGAACAGCGAGCGTCTTCAAGCACAAGCGCACAGTTGGGCCTCTGCTCGGGTAGCGTTTGACAAAAATGATATATAGGGTTGAGTGAATGACCCATGAATATGGGTGCTAGAGGCGCCCAAAGTTGAGACATTTTTAGTAAATGGAAATAAGTGATAATTTTTACAAAAAATCGCAACTTTAAAACTGAATATTGGGCGATTTCAACAATCGATCTTAGATTTGGTTATATCTGAAAAGTATGTTCTTTATTAATAGCATGTTTGATAAATTTTAATAATTACTAAAATCGTTATTGAACTAGAAGTGTTGAAAAATTACACTAAATATTCGCGTTTTTGAACTTTGGTAAAACAGAACTAACAGGGATTAACTAGTATCAATAACGGACTACACACACTAGGTAGATGAAATATTTACTTATCAGATGAATATGGTCCCAATCTGCGGAAGTTTGCGACACCGATGCGTAAGCCATAAAACTAAGGAAACCTCGTCTAAAAACTGCGTTGCAGGTATAAGGAAGCTGCAGCTTCTTTGTATTTGAATGATTACATGGCGTAATGCTGTTTTGTAAATACGACCTGTTTATATATAATTACAAATTACCTGCTTTGGAAAAACTGTCAGGGCAGGTAAATGTTTTTTAACTTGATGAAAAATTTGTTCTAGTTGTAGGTTGGTCCTTTTTATTTCCGTTTACCTAATTGGATGTAAATATTAAGTTTTTTACCTAATTTATAGAAAAAGGGTAATATCGATTTTGCGTTCTAACTAGCTAATTCAAAGAATATAACATTAAGTGCTAAATAATCCTCTCGTTTGCTGTCGCAAACTGAATATGCTTCAAAGACGGCTCAACTTTTGACTCAATTGTATCCGCAAAAACAATTTACCCCAACGGTACATAGGATTTTGGCTCACGGAAAGTATTTAGTAGAATATCAGTGTTTACCAATTGGAGAGCTATCCGAAGAAGCACAGGATTGTACAAACAATGACTACAAAAGGTTCAAATTAGAGATGGGCATGGGCCTCCCTTTTCAGGCATGGCACGGCCCAAGCACGGCTATTAAAAATCGAGGCCCAACAAGGAATTTTTTTTTATGGGCACGGCACGCACCGACACGGCACGGGGGTTTAAAAAAAAAAATGTAACCCAATATTTTGATGTATTTTCAAGAATTTTATTAATGCTATTCAATAAATTTTAACAAGTTAAGGATTTTATAAATGCTATTGTATAAATTTAATCATTTTTCATTAAAGTTGGCGCATACTTTTATGTAAATGAAGTAAGTAAGTCGTCTCGCCGACTTGGGTATACCATACACCAGGTGAAACAAATATTTAAAATTTCGAAAACCAAATGTATGTCTACTAAATTGTTTTAACATGCCTCATACAATTTGCTATCTCGCTCACTCTACAAACACACGAGCACTCTAGCGCCGCCACTAGCCAACGGCCAATTCTGCCCTTATGGATCGCGTAGCAAAATACGTTCATACGTGTATTTTGTATGTTTCTAGTCCGATTTCAATCAAATTTGGTAGTTTGATAGAAATAGATGAGATTTGATTTGATCTTGATGGTCAAAAAATTGCAAGAGCCAATCGGTTTTTTCTAAATTATGGAGGCGGAAGTGGGCGTGGCAACATATTAAAATACAGTGAAACCTCGATATAACGAACTTCGTTATAACGAAAAACCCAATATAACGAATTTTTTGTTAAGTCCCTTGAAAGGACTAAGGTTTTACATTTCAGTACCTATAGCGAATCAATAGATATAACGAATAATTTTGCGATCCCCCTCAGATTCGTTATATCGAGGTTTCACTGTATATGTATTCTGCGCGCATACTAAATTTGGTGACTTTAGCTTTGTTAGTTTTCGAGAAAATCAGTTTTGTTTAATTTTCGGGGGGGGAAATGGGCGTGCCAAAATTTTTAAATAGTCAATATCTGCGCGTCTATTAAGCTAGCTTACATACCAAATTTAATGTCGGTAGCTTTCATAGTTTTTAAGAAAATCAGAGTTATGTAAATTCCGGGGGCGGAAGGGGGCGTGGCAAAAAGTTGGAACAAGTTTTTTTTGCGCGCTAACTAAACAAGTATATAACCCAAATTTGATGTGTATCTGCCATACTTTTTAAGAAAAACAGTTTTATGTAAATTCCGGGGGCGGAAGGGGGCGTGGCAAAAATTTGAAACAAACTCGATAAGCGTACATACTACACGAGACTGCATACCAAATTTGGTGGCTCTAGCTCTTATAGTCTCCGAGATCTAGGTGTTCTTACGGACGGACGGACGGACGGACAGACGGACATGGCTAGATCGACTCGGTTTTTGATCCTGATCACGAATATATATACTTTGTGGGGTCGGAGATGCTTCCTTCTGCCTGTTACATACATTTTGGCGACTTTAATATACCATTTCACCCTATGGGTGTATGGTATAAAAATATCAAAGAAGCTAACTTATATACCCTTGCAGTCCTTGACAATCATATTTTTACATTTTGAAATTGTTTTCCCTGCAACTCAATTTATCAAAACATAAACAAAACATTACTCGTTTTACTACAATTTTTTCTTCTTCTTCCATCATTCCCTAAACAAAGCACGTCACGCATACACATACATTTTATGTAGAAAAATTTTTTATGTACTAAAAATTTAGTTTTAGTTCTAGCAGTGGCAGACACAGTTCGGTAAAGTTAAAGTAAAAATAAAGTTAAGTTCTTATGAGATATTAAACACAGTGGTTTATTGTTCATCAACTGTACTTGTGTTCTATTTATCCAATCAGATTCAAATTTCGGGATCTGGGGTTTTATAGCCAATACTATCATATTGGTAAATTTCATGGGGATACTCCAATTTCTGCAAAAATGTTTCTTCTTGAACTATATGATATAGTATTCCGATCCTGATGATTTTCATACTTTATCTTACCCGGGTAATAAAAAGCCCCAAAGAAAAATTTCATTCTTAAGATGGCTAAGAAAACGCATACGCACCGACGGACGGGAGGACATGGCTATATCGACTCAGCTTCTCATGCTGATCAAGAATATATATACTTTATGGGGTCGGAAACGTCTCCTTCTGAGCGTTACAAACATCCGGCCAATGTTATAATACCCTCTGCAAGGGTATAAAAATGTCGTTTAAAAAAATGAAAAATTCCGTTTGTAATTGAAGAAAACCGGGTTTCGCTCAATTTTTAAAGGAAATATCAAAGAAGCTAACTTCGGCATAGCCGAAGTTTATATACCCTTGCAGTATACTTGGCAATAATATTTTTCCTTTTTGAAATTTCTTTCCCTGCAACTCAATTCATCAATACACAAACAAAATATTATTTCTCTTTTTACCACAAGTTTTTCTTCTTCCATCATTTTCTAAGCAAAGCACGGCACGCATACACATACAGTTCATGTAGCGTTGCGTCTGTGTGTGTATGCGTGTGCTCTGTTGATTTGATGATGGCAGTAGTAGGCAGCAAGCAGCGCTGCCGGCAGCGTTTGAACCGATTTATATTGACTGTAACTTGTGTTCTATTTATCGGATCAGATTCAAATTTTGGGATCTGAGATTTTATATCTATTACTATCATATTGGTAAATTTCATGGGGATACTCCAATTTTTGCAAAAATGTTTCTTCTAAAGCTATATGATATAGTGGTCCGATCCCAAAGATTTTCATACTTTATCTCACCCGGGTAAAAAAAAGCTCCCAAAAAAAATTTCATCCCGATAGCTCTTAAGATGGCTGAGTAAAACGCGTACGCACCGACGGACAGACGGTCAGACGGACAGACGGACATGGCTATATCGACTTAGCTTCTCATGCTGATCAAGAATATATATACTTTATGGGGTCGGAAACGTCTCCTTCTGTGCGTTACAAACATCTGACCAATTTTATAATACCCTCTGCAAGGGTATAAAAACATGCTTGGAAATATTTTCTGACTTTGACCTTAAATATTTTAGCACCACGAACACCCAGCACTCTTGACAAACATTCATTTTGAAGCTTGAGGTATTCTTTATCATAAGCTTTTTAAAATCGCTTTATCGCTATGATTTTTCCGTTGGTGCTATCTGGTTAGAACTTGGTAGTTCTTGAAATAGCTATACAGACAACATGCTTACCTTTTTGCGTTGCCTTTTTAATAATCTTCTTTTGGAAAATAGACCTCGAGCCGGCTAAATTGCTGGGTGCGTATAGATAAAGGTGCCTTGAACGGGATTGTGCAACTTCCACACGAAGAGCAAGAGTTACTTGATGATCAAGTGTTGATAGCTGAGAGTGACATGCGTACCCATGCCAGGTGTGGTAAAATGGGTACTCAATCCAGGGGTGGTAAAAAGAGTCCCCAGAATGAAAAAAAAAAAAAAAGTGCGTCTAACGGTTAAACACGATAGAAGTGAAACCTTCCGTAAAACAAACTGAGAGAGAATGAGATGAAAGCAGCATTAGGAGCGGGATAATTATAGGTTCATTATAATATTACTATAAAGGTCATATTTTATTTTCTTCATTTTATTATTATTCATCCTCAATGTTTTCAATTTCAACAAATGATACGAGTGGCTTATGATAGCTAAAATATGATATAAATGCTTTGGTTTCGATGTTGTCAACATATCTTTGAAATACCCCGTCAATTGTTGTTTTTGATCGTGTTGTTGATTCAGTGCGATTGTTACACATTTTTAAACTGAATGTTGTATTGAGAAAGTCAATTAAAGGAACCGCTGTGTCCAATGCAAAATTTACGTTAAAATCGCCACTTAAAATCATTGGAACTTTATCGTAATCCTTTCTAAGTATCCGCGATACTTCTGGTGTATACTTTATTAAATGTTCATGAATGAATTCCGTGATGCTATTTAGTGATTGATTCGGTGAAATATAAATTGCCACAATTAAAACTGTTTTTCCATTGCTCAATCTGGTTTCGCATGCACATATTTCTCCCACTTTAGAGAGCTGAACAGACAGTGATTCTAATTGGTCAGATGTTCGTAACGCACAGAAGGAGGCGTTTACGACCTGAGAAGCTGAGTTGATATAGCCATGTCCATCTGTC
This sequence comes from Drosophila willistoni, assembly GCF_018902025.1. Taxonomy (NCBI): domain Eukaryota; kingdom Metazoa; phylum Arthropoda; class Insecta; order Diptera; family Drosophilidae; genus Drosophila; species Drosophila willistoni. The sequence goes on from NW_025814055.1 coordinate 773,425, forward strand.
CGTCCGTCTGTGCGTATGCGTTTTACTCAGCCGTCTTAAGAGCTATCGGGATGAAATCTTTTTTTGGGGTTTTTTATTACCCGGGTAAGATAAAGTATGAAAATCCTTAGGATCGGACCACTATATCATATAGCTCTAGAAGAAAAAATTTTGCGGACATGGCTATATCAACTCAGCTTCTCATGCTGATCAAGAATTTATATACTTTATGGGGTCGTAAACGCCTCCTTCTGTGCGTTACGAACATCTGACCAATTTTACAATACCCTCTGCAAGGGTATAAAAAGTAAATAAAAATGTATCACAAAATATATAAAAAAGCATTATGAAAAACTTCGACCAAGCTGGGAGTCGAACCCCGGCCGCCCGATCGCCAAGCGAGCACACTAACAACAGAGCCACGTTGACACTTTGTAAATTGACGTCGAGTTCTGTAGTTAAGCACGCATCTCATTTTCGCGTCTCATTCTCTCGCAGGCTATATACTATAAGATCTATATGTATGTTTTTTTTTAGTGTCGCTTTTTCGTTCCATCGAGTCTCAAATCACTCCCAACGATTCTAAAGAAGTTTTCACTTCAAAAAATTTAAATAGTTTTAATTAAATTTTTTTTTATTAAAAATACATTTTTCTGCTTTCAATCCGTTTCGTTTTCATTTTTTTTGTTGACGCTAGTAAACACTTAAAAAATTAAAGAAACGCTTCTTCTGCAGCTGCATGGCCTTTCGCAGTTGTTCTTCACGTGATCCACTGGGGATGATTAAATTTTTTAATTAAATCGGCAATGAATTAAATAATACCTACCAAGTAGAGTTGGGTGTGGGCTGGGTTTTATCGTGTCACGTCGTGACACGATGGGCGCCCGCGTGCGCGTGTTCAAAAGTTGAATTTTGTCCATGGGCGTTCAGAGCAACGTGAACACGAAAAAACACGAACATTTTTTTTTTATTTTTTAGACAAAAATTACCAAAAATACCAAAAATCCCAATGCTTACTCAATGTTTTAAGCTTTAAATCGGTCGGTCACACTTTAATCTAATGTACGCGCCGCAACACCACGCTTGCAAAAAATGGAAAAACTAAGAATTCAAGAAGCAATTAAAAAAAAAGACGCTCGACTTAGGCATTTAAAGCCTGAAAATGCAAGAAGCAGTGTGTGGGAAACATTTCGCATCATTGAGAAGGATGGAGTCCGGATTGACTTTGTTGGCTGTTCAAAGTGCTTAATGGTGTTTGCGTATTTGGCGAAAAACGGAACTGGCGCCTTAATTCGGCATAAATGCTCTATGGTGCAGCCACCAGAGCAAAAAACAAGGCATAACTATGCCAAAAAACATATACCAAATCAAGTTTGTGGCAAAAGATCTGCTACCTTTAAATGTTACAGAAGGTAAGAGACACCTTATGCGTTAGGGCTGCGTTCGATGGTATTGTGAGAGTTGTCACAATTAATTATTAATGTGCGATATATAAAATCTTACAAAACTGTCTGATCTTAGCAAAAATAACGTGTGCGTATTTAAATAGTGTTTCTAAATTATATTTATTTTTAAAGGCAATGGTTTTCGCGAATTTGCACAGCAGCTAATCAATACAGGCGCAGAATTTGGTAAACAAGACGTGGAAGACCTGATTGTATCCAGGAGAACACTCACAAGGGACGTTTTAGAGCAGCAATATAAAGAAACAAAAACTAAGCTGTTGGAGTCCCTGGAAAATGAAGAACTTTCATACACAACTGATATGTGGACGGATTCACACACGCAGAAAAGTTATATTTCGGTCAGCGCACACTATATTACAGAAGAATTTGAGCTTAAGGTAGCTATTCTTGGTATTAAGGAATTTGAACATGAAAAAAAAACGGGAGTTAATATTCTTTCTCAAGTTACTTTAATTCTGGAAGAGTAGGAAGCTAGGAAGCTCATTCAAGTGACAGACAATGGGGCCAATGTTGTTTCCGCTTTCAGCTCATATAAACGTATGTCTTGTGCATGTCACAACCTAAATTTGGTAATGGATGACGTTTTAGAAAAAAATTCAGTTCATGGTGTTCTAACACTCCTGTAGAGTTGTAAAAAATTAGTAAAATATTTTAAACATTCTGAGCTAAATAATAAGTTGTCTAAAACGTTGAAGCAAGATATAAGGACACGTTGGAACTCAAACTATATTATGCTTAACAGCATTTACGAGATGCAACAAGAAGTACAGAACTTACTCCTACAAAAGAATGACCTTAAAAGAGTGTCCGAAATTGACTTTCATTTGATTGGCTTACTTTTGGCATTTTTAAATCCTTTTAAAGAGTGCTCAGAGCAGTTAAGTGCTGATAAACAGCCAACTATAGATATCTATGTACTTTGGTATGAAAAACTTAAAAAACACTGTCAATATTCAATAATGGATTCTGATGTTATGACAGAAATAAAACATTTTAAATTCGTTAGAAAAACGTTTTCAGCCATCAATTGTGCATTACGTAGGACTTTTTTTATACCCTCCGTTTAAACATATTAGCCTCTTAAATCCAGATCTTAAAGAGCAGGTGCTGGCCACTGTTAGAGCTATGCTTGCAGACTGTATGGAATCCGTTAATAGTTCTGTAGAATAGCCCCCTAAAAGGAGTACACCACCTACTCATTTATTTGCTGAATTTTTAGACAGTCAACAAACTAATTCGTTAGAAAAACTCGTAGTCGAAGAAGAATTAGAAAACTACAATGCCACTGAATCACCGTCCACTGTGGATGTATTAAGTTTCTGGAAAAACTCGAGTAATAAAGGGCTACGGGTACTAGCCCGAAGAGTATTAAGTATTCCAGCTACGAGCGAAAGGGTGTTTTCAACCTCGGGGCAAATTTTAAATGAGCGACGTACTCGACTTTCGAGCTCCAACCTTGACAAACTATTATTTTTGTACAAAAACTTGTAAATTATAATATATGATTGTTAGACATATTGAAAATTGAACGCAAAAACGTGGAAACTTAATAAAATATGAAAAAAAAGTAAAAACAAAAATCAAGTAAAAAATTTCGTGTTGGGTCGTGTTTCCAAAATTTTGGAGCGTGCGTGTTTGGAATTTTCAATTTTGGACCGTGTTGGACTGGACCGAAAAATTGCAGTCCATGCCCATCTCTACTACCAAGTAATACTTCCCCAACTTCATCCATTTTAACTTCACTTCCATTGTTTTTTTTTCCCCCTTTTTAGGCGTGTTTTCTACTTTCGCGACACAATTTAATTTGTTTATACATTTTGCTTTTTGCTCCTGCTTCAGTCTTCTTAAACGTCTTTCACTATACATATTGTTTTATTGGTGGTAAATTTTGTCACTTTTATTTTTTTTGTTTAAATTTTGTTGTAATATTTACGATTATCGTGCACGTTGCTGCTATAGAACTTCATTTGCAATGCTTGATTGTGTTTGGTCAACCAGCCAACGCAGCAGCTTTCGAACATCGAGGAAGAGCAGAAAGCATAAACGAGAAAAAACGGCCCTTGCATAAAAATTGTTTTTGTAAATTAGGAAAGAAACAGCGCAGAAAGAGAAGATTGTTTTTTTCCTTTATCTATTCGCAAAATACCAAAAATATATGTGATAATAGTGCCGTTTTTTTTTTCGTTTATGTTTTCTGCCGCTTTCGTACTTTTTTTTTTTTGGTGGTTCGGCGTTCGTTTACCATAGAGTCAGTCAAGTAAGTACCCATGTAAGGACTAGAGGGGAAGGCAGTTGAACTATGGTCAATAGCCACCTCCAGTACTGTAGGTTTACTATGTTATCTTCTTTTTGGTTCTCTCCATGTGGCTTCTCATTTGTTGCTTTATCCTCTCTGTTGCTACGCTCTTCATTTGACTTCTCATTTGTGTTTTCGTATATTTCTTGCTGTTCACTCAAAATGCTCTCGTTTTCTGTTTCGCTTTCTGCATTGTTTTGTTCATTTTCTGCTTCGTTCTGTCCGTTTGCCGTTACATCTTGCTGCTATCTACCGCCAATTTTGCGCTGTCTTACCCTTGCTATAATTCAAATACACTAATTGTATTTAATTTTCATCAGGGCCATTGCAAAAAAGACAAATAATAAGGACGTGTCATCAACCAAAGAAAATTTTACAAAAGAATGAGTGCAAAAAATACTTGGGAAAAAATTGTGACAGTTCGTTTTGGTTTTTGACGTTCCGTTAGTTTTCCTTTCGTCATTCTTCAACCAGGGCTTTCATTTCATTTTGCAAACAATTAATAGACGAATTCAAATAGCCATGTCCGTCCGTCCATCTGGATCAACGCAAACTCCTCCCAGACCGAGCTATACAGCTAAACTTTTGCATGTAGGCTTGTATATACTGCAGGGGTTGTATATCTCGGATTCAGCCGTATGGGACCACTATATAATATACAGCTAATATGTAGCTTCCAAACAATCGGCAAAGTCACGAACAGTGACTTTTCTCAATAACATCGTTATTTTATGAGCTTTTGTCGTGAAATTAAATATTGGTGAGCTTATTACACATATGAACGACTATGCCACATTTGATTAAGATCGGGTGACTATATCATATAGCTCCCATACGAACGATCGGTAGAAAACAGTGACTTTGATCAATACCTTCGTTACTTTTAAAGCGATTGCTTTCAAATTAAACATTTGTGATTTGGAATATTTTAATACAATACAATACAATCACATTAGAAAATTTCATAGCGATACTCCAACTGCTTCACCTACTTTTCGTTTATAACGATGCATATGATATAGTGGTCCGATCCTAAAGATTTTCATAATTGATCTGACCCAAGTAATAAAAAGCACAGAAAAAAAATTACGCGCCGACGGACAGGATGACAGACGGACATGCTTATACCGATTCATCTTCTCATGCTGATCAAGAATATGCATATATGTATGTATACTTTATCGGGTCGCAAACGTACCCTTCTGTGCGTTACAAACATCTGACCAATCTTATAATACGAGGGTGGTCCGATAAGTACTTAGCCTCACCGCCTAGTGGCGTCACTATGACAAGAAACGCTTATTATCGCGTAGAACCATTTTATAGACGACAAAGCTCAAAATTTCATTCGAAACAAATTTATGGTTTTGTTTTGACTCCGTGTGCGAGTGAGCGTGGCCACGGATTTCAGAAAAATGGAAAAAAATCAATTGTCGGTGATTCGATTCTTGTTTTTGGAAGGGAGACCGCGAAGTGAAATCAAAGTGCGTTTGGATACTGTGTACGGTGACTCTTCTCCTTCGATGGCGACCGTCAAAAATTGGTTCAACGAGTTTCAACGTGGTCGCACTTCGGTTTTTGATGAGCCACGTCCAAGTGCCCCGAAAAGTGCAACCACGGAGGATAATGTAAAACCAGAGGGTCGGGGCTAACTTCGACCGCGTCAAAGTTTGTATACCCTTGCAACATTTTTGGTAACTCTTTCCTTACCTATAGCCATCAAAAGTGGAAAAACGTTTAAGCTAAAAAGGCTAATGTTTGCGAAAGAACGGCCTACATAGGAAATAACGGAGTTATTGATCAAAGTCACTGTTTTCCACCGATCGTTCCTATGGGAGCTATATGATATAGTTACCCGATCCTTATCAAATTGGCACAATCATTAACAAATATATTAAACTAACAAATGTTTAATTTGAAAGCAATCGCGTCAAAAGTAACGAAGTTATTCACCAAAGTCACTGTTTTCGAAAGATCGTTCCTATGGGAGCTATATGATATAGTCACCCGATCTTGATCAAATTTGGCATAGTCGTTTATATGTGTAATTAACTCACCAATATTAAAATTCACGACAATAGCTCAGAAAATAACGAAGTTATTAAGAAAAGTCACTGTTCGTGACTTTGCCATTTGTATGGGAGCTATATGATATAGTGATCCGATCCGGCTGAATCCGAGATATACAACGCCTGCAGTATATACAAGCCTACATGCAAAATTTCAGCTCTGTAGCTCCAACGGTCTAGGAGGAGTTTGCGTTGATCCAGACGGACGGACGGACGGACATGGCTATTTGAACTCGTCTCGTCGTGCTGATCAAGAATATATATACTTTATATGGTCGGAAATGCTTCCTTCTATGCGTTGCACACTTCTGACCAAAATTAATATACCCTTTTTGCAAGGGTATAAAAAGTCCACGATCTCTTATTGTCACACCGCAGATTGAAAGTGCGCGAGATAGCTGAGACAGTAGGTATCTCGAAAGACCGCGTGGGTTATATCCTGCATGTAATTTTGGGCATGAGAAAGCTGTCGACGCGATGGGTGCCGCGTTAGCTTACTTCGGACAACAAGTGCAACCGTAAGACGACATCAGACCATTGTTTGACGCTGTTTAAATGCAATCCGAATGAGTTTTTGAGTCGTTTTGTAACCGTCGACGAGCTCAAGCGAATCTGCTCCGAAGAAGGCGAAGACTGTCCTATCAGCCGGAAAGGTGATGGCTACCGTTTTCTGGGATTCACAAGGTGTGATCTACATCGACTACCTGGAGAAAGAAAAAACAGTCACAGGGGCCTACTATGCTGAATTATTGTCCCGATTCGACACTGAATTAAAGAAAAAACGGCTTCATTTGGCGAAGAAAAAAGTGCTCTTTTACCATGACAACGTACCGGCTCTCACCTCCGCCGTCGCCATGGCCAATTTGGGCTTCGAACTGCTGCCCGTGCGACTTCTTTTTGTTCCCAAACTTAAAAAAGTCACTTGCCGGGCAAAAATTTGAGTCGAATAAGTAAGTCATCGCCGCCACGGAGGCCCATTTTTCAGACCTCGAGAAAATATATTTTTTAGAAGGGTTACAAAAATTGGAGCATCGCTGGATCAAGTGTATCAACCTTAAAGAAGACTATGTTGAGAAATAAATCAACACTTCTCCAAAATGTTCGTTTTTCATTTGTAGGCTAAATATGTACTTATCGGACTGCCCTCGTACTTTCTGCAAAGGTATAAAAACACGTATCAATGAGTCGCGGGTAGGCAAAAGACGAGAGCGCAATTAAACAGAAACAGGAAAGAGCCAGAGAGCGCGTTAAATTAAACACATGCAACAACAATTTGTACGTAAGAGCGCGAGAGTTAATTACAGCGGTAAGATGTAAGAAGACAATAGAAAAACAAATAAGCAAAACAACAACCCCGCTAAAGCAAGTTTTGTTGTAAGTTTTAATTTATGTTAAAATTGTATAAGATTTTAATTTGCTTATGCAAAAAAACTAGTATAAGATGCGCGAAGTGCATTTAAAAATCGGATACAAAAATTGAAATAAAACCGAGCTTAGAAGTTTTAAAAAAGTTAAAGTTAATCGCGAGAAAAAATATAAAATTTGAACAGCGCAAAAAAAAATATCAAAGAAGCTTACTTCGGCTGTGCCGAAGTTTATATACCCTTGCAGTCCTTGGCCATAATATATTTTCATATTCCAAACACTCTTTCTGTATCATCAAATATCAAATATATTTCGATTTCTTGTTCTTCTTTTTCCCCATGCTGCATGCCGCGATTGGTACGCATACACATACAGCTTACGTAGCGTTGCGTCTGTGTGTGTATGCGTGTGCTTAGCTGCTGTGTGGATTTCAAGCAATGACGTGGTAGAGCCGATTTGTATTGACTGTAACTTGTGTTATATTTATTCGATGTGATTGAAATTTCGGGATCTGATGTTTTATATCCAAAACTATCATATTAGTAAATTTCATGGGGACTCTCCAATTTTTATGAAAATGCTTCCTCTAGAGCTATATGATATAGTGGGCCGATCCTGACAATTTTCAACTTTATCTGCTCCGGGCTATAAGTAGCTCAAATATTAAGTTTCATCCCGATAGCTCTTAAGATGATCTGATCAAGAATATATATACTTAATCGGGTCGGAAACGTCTTCTTCTGTGCGTTACAAACATCTGACCAATTTTATACTACCCTCTGCAAGGGTATCAAAGTAGAAAAGGCTAATATTTGCGAAACCTATAATCTTACCATAGGAAATAACGAAGATATTGATCAAAGTCACTGTTTTCCACCGATCGTTTCTATGGGAGCTATATGATATGAATACCCGATCTTTATCAAATTTGTCACAGTCACTAACAGATATATTAAACTTACAAATGTTTAATTTCAAAGCAATCGCGTTAATGTGTAATACACTCTTTAATATAAAATTTCAAAATAGTTAGGAAAATACCGAAGTTTTTGAGTAAAGTCACTGTTCGTGACTTTGCCGTTTGTATGGGAGCCATATAATATAAGGGTCCGATCCGGATGAATCCGAGATACATGCAAAATTTCAACTCTGTAGCTCTAATGGTCTAGGAGGAGTTTGCGTTGATCCAGACGGACGGACAGACAGACGGACATGGCTATATAAACTCGTCTTGTCATGCTGATATATGTACTTTATGTGGTCGGAAATGCTTCCTTCTATGCGTTGCACACTTCTGACCAAAGCGAGGGTATAAAAATTGTAGTAAAACGAGTAATAATTTGAATGTTTTGTTTGTGTATTGATGAATTGAGTTGCAGGGAAAGAAATTTCAAAAAGTAAGAATATTATTGCCAAGGACTGCAAGGGTATATAAACTTCGGCATACATAGGTAAAGTTAGCTTCTTTGATACTTTTTTAAGGTTTATTTTGAAAGTTTGCTATTGATGGCTGATTTTTTTTTAACGATGGGCATGGGCCGTGCCGTGCCCGTGCCGTGCCGTGCCTATTCAAATATATTACGTGTTGGGCCCCTTACGACAAATTACCGTGTTTTACCGTGCCGACACAAATGTGTTAAGCAATCAAAGGAACCCTCCAGCAACCAGCCCTGGATCTTGCTGTTTTCAAAAAAACCGTGCCGGACAAAGTTTTGGATACTCTAGCGCGTAAGCAACTTGGCTTAGTTGCAAAAGATTTGCATGCGTTAGGTGTGGCAGACGGTGAGTTATTAAATGCATATACTATTTTATAAATGCGCACATTATGTATTTGAAGATTTTGCCACGGCCCTTTCCGCCCCCGTAATTTGAAAAACTCAACTCAAAACTATCTCCCGTAATTTGATACTAATATCCAACACCAAATTTGATTAAAATTTTTGATCAAAAAATAGTTATGGGTATAAACATTTTCCCATAAGGCCGGAGTTGGCCGTTGGCTGGTGGTGGCGCTAGTGTGCTCATATTCTTGGGTAAGCGAGTTAGTCAGATATGTTTGGAAAAAGCATGTGAACAGAATTTTTTAAAATACGCAAATTTGTTATTATAAATTTGAAATATTTGTTTACTGGTGTATGGTATCCCTAAGTCGGCGAGACGACTTATTTACTTCATTTTAGGTTAATTTTGAAAATTTTCTATTGATGGCTGATTTTTTTCGAAATAATTTTCAGTATTTACATCAATATCTAAAAAACTCAACATGTCAGGACTATAGTTGCTATTTTCCAAATCTTTTCAAGATTGCACGTGTCTCAGTGATGCAATAATTGGGTCCGAAGAACCATGTTAAAAAGGTCTTCATTTTATCAAACACGAGAAGCTTTTAATGTATTAGTGTATCTAAACCTTTTGTAGTCCTTGTTTTTACATTCCAGTGCTTTTTCGGATAGCTCTCCAATTGGTAAACACTGATATTCTACTCAATCCTTTCCGTGAGCCAATTCAGTCAAAACTTGAGCAGTTTTTAAAGTATTGTTCACGCCACCGGGTGAACAGCAGAGAGTGAGGGGTAGGGTTTTTTCCAAAACCGAATTCGGTCATACTGAGGAGGGTGACGAAGGGTTCTCCTGTAAATCGCCATATTCAATCCAGTACGAACATCTAACCCGAACACCCGTTCTTTCATTGCTTTCGATAATATACCTGTTTTCAACCCGAAACATTCTCGTGTGTGTCGGGACATCTAACATACCCCTGCAGAAATTGGCACCCGCCAATCACTTTAGGCTTATTCGGGTCCTTCCGCCCCTCCACAAACAAGTATATTCGGCAAATTTTTCACCATTTACCATTTCCTTGCAATTTATAACATTCAAGATAACAGCCAACCTTTTAATGATCTCTTGACTAACACCTGTTATTAAATATGTCATTTCATAATTTTCAAAAAGTCTCCTTCAAGTATTTCCTTCATTCGTGTTACCGTATCCGTACTTTGGGCAGCCATCTTTCAGTCCCAGCTTCCGAGAGAATTCAGCTTGTATAATCTCCTCCCTGCTCCGAATATCCTCACGTGATGTTTTATCCGTTTTTGTTTCTCCTGGCCGAGGAAGTGTGTAAGCTAGCTTCAAAATAAAATCCATACACTTTATTCTGCAATGCAACGGAGAAATTCCATATTCGTAGCAGTTCTTCTCACTCGTTAAATCGTCTAAGTCCTGAAATTCTTTTTGAGTTTTTTTGCAAATTGGATACCTCAACGTTGAGAAGGTTTTTATAATTTCGTTTAACACTTTTCTATCAATCATTGTCAGGAAAAAATCAAACTTAAGCGTAAATGTTTTTCCAGTTTTGGTTTGGAAAACAGCAGGTTTCAGTTGGCTTATTTGATTTTTTATGTCGCCAACAGTTGATTTCATTAATTCCGAGTACACCTTTGCATATTCAAATAACAAAGGCCGACAATAGTGGGTCGAAATGACGGTCGAAGATTTCTCCAATGTTCAGAACTTTCACTTCTTAGGCGCAAAGGAACTACAGAAGCCATGAACATATTTTCATCAGAATTTGCTTCGTTTTCTGTGTGTATAATCTGCTTGTAGGCACTTTGTCCAGATGATCCATCACATCCCCATTTGTTGAGCAATGTCAAATTTTCGGGAAGAAGATCCACCTCTCCATCAGGCATACTTTCAACAAGACGCCTCGCAGTGTGATCCATTAAATCATGGAGTTTTTCTTCTACAGATACCTCTGTTATAATTTTATTTGCCGATACTGCTTCCTTCTTGGCAAATGCAATTTGTTTGTATACGGAAGAACGTCGACGTGATGACTTTTTAAGGAACTCCTTAAAATTTCGTACTTCTCATTCGCCAATCCCAGGTCCATAAATAAGGAAAACGCTCCTTCCTCAGTGTACTTAGTGGCAACTAAGTTTGGTGGGATTGAAATACTTTCCTTAATCCTATTTAGTCGAATAGGACTGGCGATCTGCACAGCTTTCGTAATGCTCGCCTTTGCGCTCTCTTGTTCCTTTGTATACTTTGAAGAAAGTGCTGAAGCTTTCGATTCCTTGTAAACGTTAAACAATCTTCTATATCTTCATGCGGCCTTCCTCTTCCTCTGCTAGTTGATGGTTGAACATCTTCCTGCTCCGAATCTCATATACTCCTCAAGCCAAACTTCATTTTTTCACGAAATGTGGCATATACATATCTATATCCATTTTCGCCTTAAGTTATAGTGTGTATATTTGATTTTTACCTTAAGCTCCGTACTAGCGATTTCCAATGAAACGCCCATCTGCTTCAGCAATCCCATTTCAAAATCATTTAAGTTTTCACAGACATGAAGAACTTCCAAAATACTTCCATTCTTTAACAAAATTTTTGCACTAATAAATAAAACTGTCTTGAATTATATTGACAAATACTATTCAGTCCGGATTTAAGGTGTTTCCACTTATGAAGTTTAAACTGTCGCAAACGAGAGGAATATTTAGCACTTAAAATTTCATTCTCTGAATTAAATAGTTAGAACGCAAAATCGGTATTACCCTTTTTCTATAAATTAGGTAAAAAACTTAATATTTACATCCAACTTGGTAAGCGGAAATAAAAAGGACCAACCTACAACTAGCGCCAATTTTTCATCAACTTAAAAAACATTTACCTACCTTGTCAGTTTTTCCAAAGCAGGTAATATGCAATCTTGCATTGTAGAAAAGCATATATATAAAGAGGTAGTATTAGACTAAAGTAATTATTAAATTTTATGAAACATGCTAACAATAAAGAACATACTTTTCAGAAAAAATCCACGATCGATTATTGAAATACGACCAATATTTAGTTTTAAAGTTGCGATTTTTACTAAAAATGTCTAAACTTTGGGCGTAGCACGCATGAATCTCAACCGATTTCAAAAATTTTTTGGATTCATAATCTCTGAAGTATTCTCTATCGATTGTATATATCATTCTTGCCAAACGCGATCATGAAAAAATTGATTGTTGCAGAGGTCCAACTGTGGGTGACGGTGAGCCGACGTGCGTCTCGCCACATTCTTTCGATGTTTTGGGTATGTGCTTCTGTGTCGGGATCAAAAAAGTTTTTTGAGTGGTTAACGCTTTGATGCACATACCTCTCATCTTCCAGACAGTTGTATACCCTCCAACAATCCGACATAATGTTCTGATTACAATCTTCTGTGTCCCGTAATCAGATCAGAAGCCTCTCTTTCACTTGTGAAAACCTCTATTTTAGCACACTTAGCTCGTAATTAGCTGTAGTTAATTATATTTTAATTGTTTGTCCCTTTTATTTGTATTTGTCCACGCGATCGTGACGTCCGATATACGAATGCGCCCCACGGTCGGTCGGGTGGAAGGTGTATAGCTCGCTGCTTGGGCTCGCGCGAAACAGGCTATGTCCTGGTGTCGTATGGGCCACTTGTACGTACATACTTCGCATTGTACGCGTCAACTTACAGACAATAATGGTTTGGCTTTATGTACTTTTGAATCACCCCAAGAAGGGTTTTTGCGGTGCGGTTGTGGACAGCGATAGTGATGGCAAAAATAATTAATAAATCGATTATTTTATCATATGATTATTTTTTCCCTTGCGATTATTAATCGCGATTAAATGAAAAAATGAAAATAATCGATTAATTTAACGATTATTTTTATAGAATTGCTTTTTCCTGATTTTTTCAATCTACACTCGCTATGCTTGGTTTTTCTCTACTTTTTATTTCGTTATCATACTCGCGAGCGCGAATAAAATGGGTTTTACAACGGCTTTCGTATATCGACCGCAGCAGGCGGCCCATTCATTAAAATACAAATTTTTCTGTTTAAGAAGAAATAATGCCTCTTAAAAAAGCGAATTTGGGTTGTCTTACTCGCAGCGCAGAAAGAATCAGGAGAAATGTTTCGAATAGGTCTGAAGAAGAGCGGGAATCGGTTCGGGAGACGGAGCTGCTAAGGCAAAGCAGAGGATTATTATGGAACCAGTCGAAAGCCGTGCAGCCAGGCTTGAGCATGAGCATTTGCGAGTAGGATATCGACATAAAAAATAGACAAACAACCTGTGACTGCTCAATTCATGCCAACTTTCAAAGTCAAAGGGCAAATCTATCACGAAGCTGGCGCCCTGCTTCCCTTCCCAGATAGTCAACATAAATTTCTTCTAATGTACTGCATCAGTGATGATAGCGACGAAACCAATGCACAATGCCACAGCGAAACGTGGCAGGGTACGGCTAGTTTCTTATATATTTTATAGAAAAGTAGTAAAGAAAACAGTAAAATTTTCCATTTATATATATTCAAATCATTTTTCTTAGTACGTTATAATTTTTATTGCCGTATTTCCCGCTTTTAAGAACAGTCGCTCAGCTGGTACAAATGTGCCTAGCAGAAAACAGTAGCATCGTGCAACTGTGTACAATTTTGGCTACACCGAGCGCATTTCGCCCCAGGCGTCAATGACGTTGCGTTTCAGCTCTAATACAGGAGCATTTAAAAAAAAGCTTAGCTCATCTTGGACATCGGGATATTCCACTTCTTTTTTGCGGCGATTATGTGCCCAACTGAGCTATCACTAACACTGTCTTGGCTTTCATTTGCATGGGATATAGTCGCCATTTCTTTCCGTATATTTATCATTACTGAAGCCAAGGTAAGAGCATCTTGAAAATGGATTCTCTTGAAGCGGGGGTCCAGCAAAGTTGATGCAGCTAACAAAAGCGACTGATCCATTGCTCCAAACCGACGATCAAATTGAGTCAGTAAAGTTTTTTGAGCTTATTTCCAGTGGTTGTGTTACAGATCTGTAAAGTTCACTTCGCGCTAAAATTCACACACCAAATCGATTATTTGATCGAATAATCGATTATTGTTTCAATTAATCGAGTGCGCTTAATCGATTGTATTTAATCGCAAACAAAATAATCGCTTATTGTGTATCATATGATTCATTTTGTCATCACTAGACAGCGACAAGGAAGCATCGATATGTTTCCCTTTCAACCCCACCGAAAACCCACTGGCCCCAAACAACTTAACTCGATGTCAACGATTCGGCCTTCACCCCCCAGTGTTTCCTTCATTTTGTCCTCTACTATTTGTAGGTATACCTCCCAAAAAAATTTGCCGTCCATAATTTGCTGACGATTCTTATCATGAACCTAATATACCGACAACTTATTTTAAAAGGGATCGGAATGTTTTTGGGAGAGTAGAAACTCCATTAGCTTCTCTTTCACTCGCTTTTATTTGCATGTAAAAATCGCATAGTGTATGAAGCGAGTGAAAGAGAAGCTAATGGAATAGACATGATAGAGTAAATTTTTTGTTTTCGATATCTTAAATACATAAAAAGTTAAGTATTTGCAGAAAAAAAGAAGCAAAAAAGACAGTCCTTTTCATCAGTATGTCGGCATCAACGAATTTATTTTAAGATCAAAAAAACAGAGCGGCAGGCATACAGAGAGCCAAGAATCTAAAAAAAAAAAATTTTCACGTGGTACATGCTATATATGTAATGGAATGTAAATCCATTTGTATAAAAACAAATAGAGAGTTTAAATGCTATATCAGTTTACAAAAACAAATTAGTTCAATAGGGTTCAGAAATTAGGCTTAATTAAATACAACGTTTTAAAGCGACTTGATTCTTCTACTTAATTTTTACCGACGACTTTCGGCTTCACTCGCAGACAACTTTACACCGACGATGCTACTTCTCGACTCCCCGCCGACTTTCTGCCTCTTCTCTTATTCGCCAGGGCTACAAACACGACCAGCAACCCAGCACACATCTTACATTCGGCCATCCTGATCTTAGTCATCCGACCCCGATGACAACTCGTCCGAATCCTGGTTGTTCCGCCAATACTTCATATTGTCTGAGCTAGTAGCTGTGAGCATTGGCCCCTCGATATCTGCTGCTGCTTTCTTAACATCGTATCTTCCGCATCGTTTAGCTGCTATAACCTCGTACGGTCCAAGATATTCACTCGCAAGCTTGCGACCCGCAACAAACTGTGTACGCCGAATCGCTACCAAATCTCCAACTTTATATACGTTATCAATCTTGCGTTTTGAATCATATTGTTTCTTGTATGCTTCCTGGGCTTTAGTAATCCTTTAGTTTTAGTAATTCCCGTTTGGCAGCAGCTCTCATCGACTGTCTCTCTTCATCGAATTTATCGCATACTTCCTCCTGTAACAACTTAAGAATCCGATTCTCTGGCCCATTGTTCATTTGAACACCCAGCATTAGTTCCAATGGTGATCTTTTCGTGGATACATTGACATGAGAATTAATAGCTCTTTGCACATTTGGCACATACTTAAACCATTTAGCCGGTTCATCCGCAGACAGCTTGGAAATAATCGTAATGATAGATCTGTTTACACGTTCGATCTGACCGTTGCCTCTTGGTACGCCCGTTGTTGTCCAAACATGGTGAATTCCGTTCGACTTAATATATTCCTCGAAATCTTTAGCTATAAACGCAGATCCTCTGTCACTGATAATTCGAACAGCGTTACCAAATATAGCAGACCACTCTTTTAACTTTCGTAGTACTTCCTCGCAACTTGTTGTTTTTGTTGGATATAACCAAACAAATTTCGTGAAGGCGTCGACCATGGCAAATATATATTTATATTGCTTTGATGTCGCATCTAACGGCCCAAGATGATCCACATGTATCGTTTTTAAAGGTCTATCTCCTTTGTCTATCACCTGCATCAATCCTTCATTTTTGCCTAACTTTTTGTTATAAATTATGCATTTGACGCAGTTATTTATAATTCGGACAACTTTTGACTCTAAATGCGGTATCCAATAAGACTGCTGAACTGCATGCATTGTCTTTTGCATCGCATAGTGACCAACATTGTGGGCTTCAACAATGATACCTTTTTCCATTTGTTTCGGGACAACCAAAAGTTCATTACCGCCAACCGTTTTGTATAAAAGACCGCCTTTTAATTTAAAATCTTCATAGGGTTGATTTTGCAACAATTCAATCAGAGCCTTTGACATTGTATCCTCTTGCTGTGCTTTTTTAAATCGTGCCGACGTTTCCGATCGTATAATCATAATTCCTTGTGGATAGCGACTGAGACAATCCACATGTTTAAGTCTCTCTCCAGCTCTATGTTCCACATCGAAGTTAAAATCCTGCAAATGGACAATCCATCGCGCCACGTCTCTAGGAACATCCTTCTTGTTTATTGTCTGCTTGAAGGCTGCGCAATCAGTAACAACTTTAAATTTGATGCCCAAAACGTATTGTCTAAACTTTTGGCAGGCAAGGTATACTGCTTTCTCTTCCAAAATGTAGCTATGCTGTCGAGCCTCAGTTTCCGAAGACTTTTTGCTCCAAAACCACACTGGATGCAACTGGCCATCCTTCCATTGCAACAATGCTGCTCCAAAACCCATTTTTGACGCGTCTGTGTGAATTTCTGTGTTGGCATTGCGATCATACAGTTTCAGTACTGGTTCGACAGTGAGAGCTCTTTTTAATTCTTCAAAAGCCTTGAGTGCAACCGCATCCATCCTAAAATCAACGTCTTTACGCAAAAGATCAGTCAATGGTCGAGCAATAATTGAATACCCCTTAATAAACTTGCGAAAAATCCAGTTAAGCCGAGAAATGCTTGAATTGCCTTTATATTTTCTGGTACTTTAAACTTGCTAACAGCTTTGGTCTTCTCTTGTCCTGGTTTAATTTGTCCATCGTAGATCGTATGGCCCAAAAAATCAACAGTGTTTTTTAGAAAGTGACACTTCTTCCATTTAATTTTAAGTCCAAACGCTGCTGCTGTGTCAAAAACTTTCTTCATCTTATTGAGACATTCTTCTGCTGTTGTTGCATGGATTATAATATCATCCATATACAGATCCAGCACGTCAGCATTTAACAACGGTTGAAAAACATTTGTCACATATCGGATAAATACTGCAGGTGAATTACAGAATCCAAACGGAGCTTTGTTGAATTCGAATAATCCCTCCTTGGTCACAAATGGTGTGTATTTTTTACTTGTTTCTTCAATCGGCACGTGAAAAAATCCGTTCTCTAAGTCCATGACTGTAAAAAACTTTGCGGCCTGCAGCTTCTCTAGGACATCGTCAATTATCGGAACCGGAAACCCATCCTTCAACACCATACTGTTTAGCTTTCGAAAATCCACGCAGATTCTATAGCAGCCATCTTTCTTTTTTACCACAACGACTCGACTGGCAAAATTGGATGACGATCGGCGAACGATTCCAGCATTGAGCCATTCGTCGACTTGTTGCTTCACTGCTGCAGCTTCAATAGGCGGCAGACGACTTGGTGCTTGGCGAAACGGCAAGATAACACCATCTGGGACAATCTGTAGACTAACTGCATCAGTTGATTCTGCTACTAGCCCTGCAGCATTCTGGGCTCTCTCTTCGACGTTTGGGTTTTCAACGGCCTTGTAGTCGTTGATCATCGCTCGCACATCATTTTCGAAATCTGAGGGTACATCTATATCAGAATCGGTTTCTGTTACATTAAAAATACTTAACTGATTATCCCCCTGCTGGGGATAAAACTTATATCCTGCTTCCGACGACGTAACGAAGAACTTCTCCATAAAGTCATAGCCGAGTACTACATCATACGGCACATCTTCGTTTGCGACCACAACAAATTTTTGGACTGTCTGGACGTCGTCCACCTTGACCTCAGCTTGAAAAGTACCAAGCGGATGAGTAACTTTTCCGCCTAGACCAACCTAATTCTTGACAGCTTTCTGCAGACTTTTAACTCCAATCTTTTGTACAGCGCTTCTGGACACCAAAGACACATCCTGTGTCAACCAAAGCGTTAATGTTGCAACCTTTTATGTCCACTTCCTTTATGCGTTTTGGATTTTGTACTACACCAATGTTTGCAGTCTCCATGCGCTTTGAATTATACACTGCATCAATACTCGCAATCTTTGGACAGTTCTTTGAGATATGACCTTCACCATTGCAGCGAAAACATTTTGTTGTCACATTGCACTCCTTTCTAAGATGCTCGCTCGATCCGCAGTTAAAGCAACGAGGCTTTTTCTCGTAGTTTCTCTGGCTAACTTTCTTCAGACCTTGTGGCACATCGGTCTTTGCCATTTCCATTGCGTGCTGATAGATTTCATATTTTTCTCGTAGCTCTCTGAATGACTGGGCGCAATATAAGTTGATCTTTAAGTCGTTCTTCATGTTCAAACCGTCTACTATATAGCGCAGTACCGATTTCATATCTATATTGCCTTCTGCTGCGATTGACTTCATATGAAACATGTACTCCCGAAAGGTTCCTCTTTCTGCATCTTACGCTCACGTAGCTTCTGATGTATATTAGCGCTACATACGTCGTCCATGCCAAATTCGTTTTCCAACTGGTCACGAAGATCATCATAACTGCGAACTGGAGTTGAATCTAAAAATAACTTTGCAACTTTAGTCATTTTAGATCGTGCCTGAACATATTTTTGCTTCATAGTTAGTCCATAGGCCTCAGCATTCAGTTCAAAATTATTGAACCACATCTCCACAGGCATACTTTGTCCATCATAGTCGGGTACCACTTTAGCAAAATCGTCTGCTTGAATGCCTGAGTCACCCTGTTTCACTTCGTCAGCTTCTATTTTCAGCGTCAGCAACTGTATCAAATTTTTCAACATCGTGTTGTTCTCTTCTTCCATCTTGTTCTCTTTCGTGTTCTCTTCTCGTTTTTCGACCAAATCCAGCATCAACGCTTCGCGTACTTCTCTGGCTCTTGTTATGCATCCAACTTCTTGTTTCTCTTCTTGTATTTGAATTTCGTCAGCTTTTTCCAAGGTCTCGTTTTGTCGCGACATTTCGGCGCCCGCGCGTTTTTTCTCAGTGTTTTTTGCCGGCGTACGCTTCGTTTTCGTCATAACCGATTTTGTTCAACAACAACAACTCTTTTAATTTTTCAACTGTTCTCGGGAATTTTCCAATAGCAACTTACAACTTTAAATGATTTTTACCAACTTTTAAAAACCATTTCACAACTTAATCGCTGATTGTCTTTACATTCACCGACAGCACGAAGACGAACCCACAAATGTAACGGAATGTAATTTTCCAATAGCAACTTACAACTTTAAATGATTTTTACCGACTTTTAAAAACCATTTCACAACTTAATCGCTGATTGTCTTTACATTAACCGATAGCACGAGGTTGAGCCCCCAAATGTAACGAGGTTAAGCCCCCAAATGTAACGAGGTTGAGCCCCCAAATGTAATGGAATGTAATGGATTTATTTGTATAAAAACAAATAGAGAGTTTTAATGCTATATCAGTTTACAAAAACAAATTAGTTCAATAGGGTTCAGAAATTAGGCTTAATTAAATACAACGTTTTAAAGCGACTTGATTCTTCTACTTAATTTTTACCGACGACTTTTGGCTTCACTCGCAGACAACTTTACACCGACGATGCTACTTCTCGACTCCCCGCCGACTTTCTGCCTCTTCTCTTATTCGCCAGGGCTACATAAACGACCAGCAACCCAGCACACATCTTACATATATGTACATACATAGGTACATACATTGAGAATAAATTGCCTCATTTTTTTTACTATGACAAATGACACATGTACATAAATATGTATAAATAAAACATTGACCAATATGTAAATTATCGTGACTTTGTAGATTTTGACTATAACCGTTTAGCTTTAGAACACTACGTCTGTGATGAAAACGCTATATTGACCAAGCTGCTAAATTGCAATCTAAAATTCTAAATTTCACTGTGGGGCAGGGCATAAGCTCCAATTTAATTTATAAAGTTCTGAAATTTTGCAAGCATATTTGTAGAATAGAATTTGTTTTCATTTTATTTTTGCAATCTGATCACAGTTTTATTGCATTTTGTTAAAAACTATAAAGTGTTGCATACTTTTATGTTTTTTTATATCTTGCAGAATTAGTCACATGTTTGTAACGCACAGATTCTTGATCAGCATGAGAAGCTGAGTCGTTATAGCCATGTCCGTCCGTCGGTCCGTCCGTCTGTGCAAATCAAATTCACGTCGATATCTTAAGAGCTATCGGGATGAAACTTGATATTTAAGCTACTTATAGCCCGGAGCAGATAAAGTTGAAAATTGTCAGGATCGGCCCACTATATCATATAGCTCTAGAGGAAGCATTTTCATAAAAATTGGAGAGTCCCCATGAAATTTACTAATATGATAGTTTTGGATATAAAACATCAGATCCCGAAATTTCAATCAGATCGGATAAATATAACACAAGTTACAGTCAATATAAATCGGCTCTACTACGTCATTGCCTGAAATCCACAGAGCAGCTGAGCACACGCATACACACACAGACGCAACGCTACGTAAACTGTATGTGTATGCGTGCCAATCGCAGCATGCAGCATGGGGAAGAAGAAGAAAAAGAAATGTAAATGATATTTGGAAGGTTTTGTCTGTGCATTGATAAATTGATGATACAGAAAAAGAGTTTGGAACATGTAAAAATATTTTGCCAAGGTCTGCAAGGGTATAACAACTTCCGCACAGCCGAAGTTAGCTTCTTTGATATTTTGTTCTTAAGTTTTTTCTTAACCCTCTACTTCCCAAATTTTTGTTTTAAAAAAAAAAACTATTTTTGCACTATTTGTTCTTGAAAAATGTTTGGTTCCTCGAGATTCAGGATATATTGGGTCAAATCCTAACCCCGACTAGAGGCGGTCTTGGGAAACATTGCCAAAAAAAAATTTTACTGTGTAGTTTTTTGGGCTGTTGTTTATTATTTATGAAAAACTTCAAAATTAGTGCAGAAATATTCGAGAATATGCATATTTATAAATATAAACATAAGTTTAGTTTGTTTGTGATAAAAATCAAAGAAACAATTTTTTTGCATCGATAAGCAAAGATTAATGTTACATTTTCGGCATATAACATGCGTCTCGGAAGGGCATCCTATATTTTTACAAGTCTTCTTGCCGTTGATTCGTGGCAAATATTCAGGAAAATGTTCAATTCCATCGAAGCGAATTTCATCAGGCGGTAAAAGTCTTTTTTCCGTAACCTTTTTTTCTGAGAATTTGCGAGAGGACGTCCAGGAGCTTTGACATCGTTTTTTGATGTACAAAGCACTTTTGCAACTTGTGTTCGAAAATTTGGCAGTTGATATTCGGGATCTTTGGGGTCCGGCTTGTTAATTTTGTGAAACAATATATAAGCATTTACCATCGCTATGAGTCTATTTATGTGATCTACGTCACCCATATGCATGTTGTATTCATTCATTGAATTGGGACAATCAATATCAACAAATTTTTTTCTGAGCGCACAAATCATGTGACAGTGGTTTTCGAAGGCACTTCATTTTGAAATGGCTTAACGCCAACATAGGCGGACTGATTTATTGTCCTTCCATACCGTTAATGAAATGTCAACATTTGCTGCTGAGCCACAGAATTCCGTAGAGTACATACGTGGAAGTTATGTCAGTTATCAGTTGGTATCTTGCAATTAGGGATCCGATTTGAGCGTATTGTCCCCAAACAATAAATTCCTAGTGATCGCAGATAAACAAGTTGTGGTAGCGAAGTATAAAAGTTGTCAAAAATCATTATGTGGTTTTTGAATTTAGGCACTATACTGGACAGTCGAATTACTATGTTTGAAAACGCACCAAGATCTGGGGTTCCCGGAAGAATAACATTATCACCTGCACCACAATATACTTCAAAGCTATAACAAAAACCAGCCGAATCGCACAGGACGAATTTGTGGGGCTTATCTGGCATGTACTGTCGAAGAAATGACTTCATTTTTGTAGCGCACATCTGTTCGTCTACACATAGATGCTGGGGCATTGGTACTGATTGAAATTTTTCATTGAAATGTTTTATAAGTGGGCGGACTTTGTATAACTGATCAAAGTCATCTGAACCTTTGCATGGCATAGTGCTATTGTCATTAAAATGAAGTTTGCTTCGGATTTCATCAAAACGATTTCTTGACATTGTGTCTTGGATAATTTTAAACGCATACTCGCTCCAATATGAACAGATACTTGGATAGTGAAATACTGACATATAAATTAGAATACCAATGAATTTACGCAATTCCAAGTTGTTTGTTGTGAAGGTTAGTTTGGTAAACAATGTGCGATAGAATTTTATCATTTACGAAATATTCAAAGCATTTGGATGAACTGTCCAGGATCAGAAAATTCTTTATATCGGGATCACAAAATTTGATCGACGATTTATCCAGAACAAGATTTTTTTGACGCCATGGTATCTTTTTAAATGCTTCTGATCTCGGGTCAATGGCCAAAGCAGATCCAACGAAAGCGCCAGATTGATTCATGGTGTTATTAAAGGACTTATTGGCAGATCGACGACTGCCTCTTGGTGATCTATCAAGTTCACTGTGCGATTCACCTTGAATAAGAGAAAGCGGACGGCGCTTCCGTTTCGGGGTCGAAGAAGCACTTGATGAAGCATTTACATATCAAGAACATCGTTAATTGAGACATCAATATCATTTCCAAAACTGCCGTAACTAAAAGAATCTTCATGTAAATCGTCTAAAATTTTCTTCTTCGTTGTCCGTTTCACCATTAAAGTCGAGCATATCTAAGGCTACTTTTATTTCATTGTCGGAAAGCGATGACAGTTTAAGCTGTTTTTTGCGGTTCATTGCTGAAATATTTGTGTTTTGATTAACCGTTTTCATTAGAATTGCTCGTATTTAAAACTTACATTATCCAATTTTTATACCCTTGCAAAAAGGGTATATTAATTTTGGTCAGAAGTGTGCAACGCATAGAAGGAAGCATCTCCGACCATATAAAGTATATATATTCTTGATCAGCATGACGAGACGAGTTCATATAGCCATGTCCGTCCGTCCGTCCGTCCGTTCGTCTGTCCGTCTGACCGTCTGTCCGTCCGTCTGGATCAACGCAAACTCCTCCTAGACCGTAAGAGCTACAGAGTTGAAATTTTGCATGTAGCCTTGTATATACTGCAGGCGTAGTATATCTCGGATTCAGCCGGATCGGACCACTATATCATATAGCTCCCATACAAACCGCAAAGTCACGAACAGTGACTTTCCTCAATAACTTCGTTATTTTTTGAGCTATTGTCGAAAATTGAAATTGAAATTTAATATTGGTAAGTTTATTATACATATAAACGACTATGCCAAATTTGATCAAGATCGGGTAACTATATCATATAGCTCCCATAGGAACGATCGGTCGAAAACAGTGACTTTCTTCAATAACTTCGTTACTTTTGACGCGATTGCTTTCAAATTAAATATTTGTTAGTTTAGTATATCTGTTAATGACTGTACCAAATTTGATAAATATCGGGTTACTATATCATATAGCTCCCATAGGAACGATCGGTGGAAAACAGTGACTTTGATCAATAACTTAGTTTTTTCTTATGCTAAGATTGTAGGCCGTTCTTTCGGACACATTAGCCTTTTTAGCTTAAAAGCTTCCACTTTGCTAGCTATAGGTAAGGAAAGAGTTACCAAATAAAGTAAGTAAGTCGTCTCGCCGACTTAGGTATACCATACACCAGTAAAGCAAATATTTCAACTTTATTAAACAAATGCATTTTCACATGCTTCTTACAAGCATATCTTAGTAATTCGCTCACTCAATCATACGAGCACCCTAGCGCCGCCACCAGCCAACGGCCAACTCCGGCCTTATGGAAAAACGTTTATATGCATAACTCGACTGTTTTTTGATCATTTTGATCAAATTTGGTATTTTGCTAGATATTAGTATCAAATTTAAGTGTGCCAAATTTGATTGCATAAGATAAAAAAATACGGGAGATAATCAAGTTTTTCAAATTATGGGGGCGGAAAAAGGCGTGGCAAAATTTTTATACATACAAAATGTATAAAATTTACTAAGCGAATATACATACCAAATATGGTGTCTCTAGCTGGAATAGTTTTTGAGATAAACGCTTATTTTAAATTGCGGGGGCGGAAAGGGGCGTGGCAAAAATTTGAAATAAACTTGATCACTCTACATACTACACGAGTCTACATACCAAATTTGGTGGCTCTAGCACTTACAGTCTCCGAGATCTAGGTGTTCATACGGACAGACGGACGGACGGACGGACAGACGGACATGGCTAGATCGACTCGGTTGTTGATCCTGATCAAGAATATATATACTTTGTGGGGTCGGAGATGCTTCCTTCTGCCTGTTACATACATTTTGGCGACTTTAATATACCATTTCACCCTATGGGTGTATGGTATAAAAATTAGATTGCGCGACCAATAAAGTTAGCCCGCCTGCAGGCGGTCTTGGGAAGTAGAAGGTTAAAGTTTTCTGAAAGTCAGTTTAAACATAAATTTTATAAATATTAACAACAATCGCCAAACATTTGGTATATAGTTAAATATAACACAGGCGGTTTTTTTTATGCTTTGAATATGGTTATAAATTGAGTAAAATTCGAATCCAAAAGGAATCTATTGCATCTAAGAAATTGTTTAATAGTATTTTTTTTTTTAATCAAGATATTCTAAAGTCTGTTACATGTACAAAAAAATTTTGTCTACTTTCTATCGTAACTTTTGGCAAAACCGAGTTCATATTCGGAATCAGCATAAGTGAATTAGTTAGGAGCACCTCTCAAATGAAAGTTTTAAAAAATCGGCCTGTGTAATTATAGAGCTTTGTTAGATCATTGTCCCTAGTTTTAAATACATACTTTGTACTTTATTTTCACATATAAATATTTCGATTAACAAAAACACACATGACATAAGATTCCCCTTTTTTTATACGCTTACAGAGGCTATTATAAAGTTGGTCAGAAGTTTGTAACGCAGAGAAAGAGACATTTCCGGCCCCATAAAGTACATATATGCTTCATCAGCATGAGAAGCTGAGTCGATATAGCCATGTCTGTCAGTCCGTCCTTCCGTCCGTCCATCCGTCTGTGCAAATCAACTTCACGCCTCCATCTTAAGAGCTATCGGGATGAAATTTATATTTGAGTTACTTATAGCCCGGAGCAGATAAAGTATGAAAATTGTCAGGACCGGACCACTATTTCATATAGTTATAGAAGAAACATAGATTAAGAAATTGGAGTATCTCTATGCAATTCACTAATATGATAGTTTTGAATATAAAACATCAGATTCCGTCAGACATCAGATTTCAAATTTCGGATGAATAGAACACAAGTTACAGTCAATGTATGTAAATCGGCTTTAAACAAACGCTGCCAGCAGCCTACTACGTCATTGATTGAAATCCACAGAGCAAATGAGCGCACGCATACACACAGAGGCAGTGATGCATTGAGTTACAGAAAAAGAATTTAAAACGTGTAAAAATATTATGGCCAAGGAGAAGTTAGTTTTTTTGATATTTTTTATCTAAATTCAATGTTAGGTATATTAGGTAAATACATATGTAGGTAAACATCTTTAACCTTTAACTTAACGCCATTGTCCATTAAATTAACCAAATTGCACGGAAGGATCCAAATAAAAATACAAATAGTTGGTGGGTGCCAATTCCTTTTTTTCTTTTCAACACTGAAATCTCGAGTAGCTTAAGTAAATATTTACCAAAATTTCCCTTGTTAATTACACAAAAACTACGAAATAAATCGCCAAGGCGCACCTGAGGTCGTAATCGTAGAATTAAATTTTCTTTTGTTAATTACACACAAACTACGAAATATTTCGCCAAGGCGCACCTGTCGTCGTACTCGTGGAATTTTTCTCTTTCGTTTGATACCAAATTTATGTGGTATAAGGCTGTTTTGTGCCCGAGTAGGTTAAGTAAATATATACTCGATTGCTTTAATTTTGGTAATACATCCATTCACAGAGTCTCTTTAAATGGCAGATCGTGCAATAAGGTTAAGGTGTTTTTTTGTACCCAAACGCTAACTCAGCGTCTTGAATAATGTTTGCGCCATTATCTGTGACTATAGCTACAACTTGTTGCTTATCAATGCTCCAATCTGAGCTACAGCTCTCCAATATATTCTTTAGGTATTTTTCTGTGTGACGCTGGTCTAGCACCAAAGCTCCAATTGTCAATGAACACATTTTCACTTCTATCTGAAAATGAGCAGTAATGCCTAGGAAGCTGCGCATCGAAATTTGGTCGCTCCATACATCCGTTGGTCTTTCCGTGTAGTCTTGTTTTCGAGAGTTCTTTCATTTCAATATATTTGTGATCTACCCATTTTGTAACTTTATACCGCGAAGGCATTTAGTAACGAGGTGCGACCGTACTAATAAAATTTTTCAAAACCATGGTTTTAGACAATTGAATAGGGCTGTCTGTCCCTTGCAATCATGTAAGCAATTGCATAATTGTTTTTTTATACCCTTGCAAAAAGGGTATATTAATTTTGGTCAAAAGTGTGCAACGCATAGAAGGAAGCATTTCCGACCATATAAAGTATATATATTCTTGATCAGCACGACGAGACGAGTTCAAATAGCCATGTCCGTCCGTCCATCTGGATCAACGCAAACTCATCCGAGACCGTAAGAGCTACAGAGCTGAAAGTTTGCATGTAGGCTTGTATATACCGCAGGAATTGTATATCTCGGATTCAGCCCGATCGGACCACTATATCATATAGCTCCCATTCAAACGCCAAAGTCACGAACAGTGACATTTCTTAATAACTTCGTTAATTTCTGAGCTATTGTCGTGAAACTTAATATTAGAGGGTTTATTGACTATAAACGACTGTGCCAAATTTAATTAAGATCGGGCGACTATATCATATAGCTACCATAGGAACAATCGGAGGTGAACAGTGACTTTGATTAATATCTTCGTTATTTCCTAAGCCGTTCTTTCGCAAACATTAAACCTTTTACACAAAAAACTTGCAAGGGTATACGTATACAAACTTTGACGAGGTCAAAGTTAGCCCCGGCCCTCTGTTTTTTTTATTTTTATTTCCTTATCATATTAAATTAAATTCCATTATTATTATGTTTACAGTTTTCTCACGTTTTTTATTGTTTTGTTTGTTGATTATTATTTTTAGCTCAAGTCAAACAATGTCTTATGTCACATTCTCCGCCTGGTCATCCGAAATCGAATTTGGGTGGATTCTGAAAAGAACAAAATCTATTAGGGAATGAAAAATGCATAATATTTTAATAACACTTACCTTAAATGTTGTAAGGTACGTTTCATAATTATAACGCCACCCATATATTTCAAATATTGGTCTAACGGTACAATTTTCGATGTTACAATGTTCTACCGAAATACTTGTTGGGGCACAATAACAACATACAACAACTTTGGGATCAATAGGAATAACGGTACTTTTCTATTTACGCAAATTTGGTTTTGAGCTTGTTTCATAATTATAACGCCACTTTCAATTAATGCGTTTTTTTACTACAAATGTCAACAGTTAACAATTTTTTTTTTATGAACAATTAAAATTTGCTTTCCATTTTTAGAAATGACATTAAATATCCTTGTAGGCATCCTTAAAACTAAATTTTAATTACATCTGGCTCAAACATCCATCCAAGCCCCGTCTATCGCATCTTTCAGTTCTTGTACTGTGTTAAACTGCCGATTTTCCCTGGAAACCTTACGTACTAAGATGCTCCAGAGATTCTCAATCGGATTGAGGTCTGGGGATCCTGCTGTCCAGTTCATAACTGGGATTTCCTTGGAACAAAACCATGACTTCGTCTCCGTGCTCCCTGGAAAGTCCAGTCTCTACCATCATTTTCATTGAAAAATGGGATGAGACAGTTTTCCAACACCTGGATGTAATCTGCACTCTTCATTCGGGGAGATTAAAACTGCAGTTTCTAACATCCAGCCTAGGAAAAAGCTCCTCAAACCATCACATTTCGTCCACCGAAATTGTGCTTGGAAAAAATGTATGGCTCTTTCCTCAGATCATGCCAATATCGTTGAAAACCAGTAGAACCATCCAAGTTCCATTTGTTTTTCATCCGAAAAAATTACCTCTAATTTATATCTTTATTGTAAACACGAATTTGCTGCTTATGCTTACTGATGACCATTGTCTGTTTATATGTTCAACAATTTTGAAATGGTTTGAGGAGCTTTTTCCTAGGCTGGTTGTTAGAAACTGCAGTTTTAATCTCCCCGAATGAAGAGTGCAGATTACATCCAGGTGTTGGAAAACTGTCTCATCCCATTTTTCAATGAAAATGATGGTAGAGACTGGACTTTCCAGGGAGCACGGAGACGAAGTCATGGTTTTGTTCCAAGGAAATCCCAGTTATGAACTGGACAGCAGGATCCCCAGACCTCAATCCGATTGAGAATCTCTGGAGCATCTTAGTACGTAAGGTTTCCAGGGAAAATCGGCAGTTTAACACAGTACAAGAACTGAAAGATGCGATAGACGGGGCTTGGATGGATGTTTGAGCCAGATGTAATTAAAAATTTAGTTTTAAGGATGCCTACAAGGATATTTAATGTCATTTCTAAAAATGGAAAGCAAATTTTAATTGTTCATAAAAAAAAAATTGTTAACTGTTGACATTTGTAGTAAAAAAACGCATTAATTGAAAGTGGCGTTATAATTATGAAACAAGCTCAAAACCAAATTTGCGTAAATAGAAAAGTACCGTTATTCCTATTGATCCCAAAGTTGTTGTATGTTGTTGTTGTGCCCCAACAAGTATTTCGGTAGAACATTGTAACATCGAAAATTGTACCGTTAGACCAATATTTGAAATATATGGGTGGCGTTATAATTATGAAACGTACCTTATTCACTGAATTAGAAAAAAAACATTCAAAATTGTATGTAAAAATTTGAGCTAGCTCCTGCCCTTACGAAAATCAATCGCAAATGCACAAACAAACGAAAAATACAAAGCGCCGCGTGTAGAACAGTGCATTTACATTCTTGATCAGCATGAGAAGCTGAGTCGATATAGCAATATCCGTCTGACCGTTTTAAAACTTTTTTTCTGTGCTTTTTATTATCTGTAGCAGATCAAGTATGGAAACTATCAGGATCTATATCATATAGCTCTAGAACAGGGGTAGGCACGCATACAATCAAAGATGAGACTTTGCATTTGTGTGTCACACACACAGTGTGTGTGACAACAAACACGAAGTACGAAACGTTTTCTTGCTTTACACTAAAAAAACTGTTTAGTTAAAATAAATAGATTGAAACGATTCTAACAAATTTTAAATGCATTATAATTAAAGTTATTATTTAATGCATTATAACCAGTTTTAAAGGTATTTAATAGAAAATAACGCATTGCTCATCAAATCCAAATTTTCAATAAAGAAAAAATAAATATGACATTGGACTAATTTTTTTTTTTTTTGATAATCATTTTTTTTCTGACAAGCACGAGTCGAATTGTTTCCGAAGAGCCGCTGCCGAACCTATACGAGCATTTACAGTGTATGTGAGACGGCAGCTCTGCAGCAGAGCTAGGCCCTAGTCCGGGGAATGGGCCATGCCGACCACTGTTCTAGAAGAAACATTTTTATAAAAGTTCATAAAAATTGGAGTATCCCCATGAAATTTACTAATGTGATAGTATTGGATATAAAGCATCAGATCCCAAAATTTCAAAATTTCCGATCGGATAAATAGAACACAAGTTACAGTCAATATAAATCGGTACAAACGCCGCCAGCAGCGCTGCTTGCTGCCTACTACGTCATCATCAAATCAACAGTGCACACGTGTACACACACAGACGCAACGCTACATGAACTGTATGTGTATAAGTGCGGAGCTTTGCTTAGGGAATGATGGAACAGGAAGCAAAAATGTAGTAAAAAGAGTAATAATTTAATTGTTTTGTTAGTGTATTGATGAATTAAGTTGGAGGGAAACAAATATCAAAATGTAAAGATTTTATTGCCAAGGACTTATGTAAAAATAATATTTTATCCAAATTGCTGATGCTCAGGCGTGTTGGTTTTTCATTTAAAATTATGCCAGAAAGAGAAAAAAATCGTTTGCTTGTTGCGACACTTACTGGTATATTTAAAATATTTCTTGCCAATGCACTGTGGTTTAGATGTCGAAAATTTTGGCATAAACTACAATTTTAATGCTAAATAATAAAATAATTTTGTTTTTTTTTTTTTGCAATGCCACCAACACCTTCTTGTAATTTGTATAAAAGTGTAAAATTTGACCAAGTTACATACTTTTAGGCGCATTATTAATTACTCTCTAAGAAAATTTAATTTTCCATTATTATTACGATGCATTAAATGGATAAAAGACGAACTAAAATTAGTCCACTTTACCCAAAAATCTTTAGTATAGTCTAACAAATTTGAAATTGAAATTGAATTTGAAATGCCAAAAACGGGAAAAATACAAGCCAAAACTCTAGCATTTTAGAACAATTTTAATGGAACGTTCCTCTATATTACCAACTTGTGCGAAAAGGGGGACGAACGGGGATGAGTTTTTGATTTGATTTATTATTATTAATTATTATTATTATTATTATTATTATTATTATTATTATTATTATTATTATTATTATTATTATTATTATTATTATTATTATTATTATTATTATTATTATTATTATTATTATTATTATTATTATTATTATTATTATTATTATTATTATTATTATTATTATTATTAAAATCAAAGAGGCGTTTCTTTGTTATCATGCACATTATCATGCACTTTAGATATGGCTCCAAAATGAGTAAAATTCGAACCAAAATGTATGCTATAGGGATTCAAAAAATTTGCAACTTGTTAATTTTCAACAATTATTGTAATTTTATGCATCTAACAAATTGTTTATAATTATTGTTGGCAAATAACACGAAATTCTACAATTCGTTAAAAATGTAGAAAAGCAATTTTAAACATATAGTATACTTTAGGGTGCCTATTTTCCAACCCTAGATCCCCTGATTTCCCAAAATCTGGACGTGATGAACAAAAACAATAAAAACACCTCTTAGGTTATGTGGCACAACATAAAGCAACTAAATATTTTGGCCCCAATTTCTATTGCAAAATCATCAGATCGCTAACTCACTTTTAAAAACTCTCTTAAAGCTTTGGTGGTACTTTTAAAATTTTTTATTAAAATTTTTATAATGTATGATGAGTTTACTTTAAGATTAAAATAAAAAAACAACTATTTGTTAACATCAAAAAATCGACTTTATGCCAAAATTTTCGGCATCTGGACCATAGTGCAATGCTTGCAAACTTTGTAAAGTCTCACAAGAATCAGTCATTGCTAAATATTTATCAATTTCTATTTCTACAGAACTTTTATAAATTTTTTTTTTGAATGAATTGTGCATGAATTTGGAAAAAGCATTAGCACTTGTTACGATAGCTTGATTTTCATGAGACTGCTGTACGCTCTGTTTACTTTGTATATGTAGTATCATGGCTTTTACTGTTGCCCTTACTTGCTCCCTTTTTTCATCCGACCAAAAAAACACATTTCCTTATGGGGGGATTCAAAAATAAGACAACTAAGTGGACGTCATATTTCTATCTCTTGACAGTGGCTCTTTATGTACCGTGCTTTTCGCGCCTACCGTGCATCTAAACTTTGGCACGGTAATACACGGTCATTTTTCGTAAGGGGCCCAACACGGCCCAGCACATAATTTTTTTTAATAGGCACGGCACGGCACGTCCTATGCCCATCTCTACTACACACACAAAAAAGACGAAAAACAACACCGTGGCCGCTCTGTTTTTATACCATGCACCCATAGGGTGAAATGGTATATTAAAATCGCCAAAATGTATGTAACAGACAGAAGGAAGCTTCTCCGAACCATAAAGTATATATATTCTTGATCACGATCAACAACCGAGTCGATCTAGCCATGTCCGTCTGTCCGTCCGCCCGTCTGAATGAACACGCAGATCTCGGAGACTATAAGAGCTAGAGCCACCAAATTTGGTATGTAGACTCGTGTAGTATGGAAATATATAGAGTTAATTGGAATTTTGGCCACGCCTTCTTACGCCCCGAGAATTTACATAAAACTGTTTTTCTTAAAAAGTATAACAGATAGAGAAATCAAATTTAGTTTGTGTACTCGTTTAGTTAGCGCGCAGAAACTAATTATTCCAATTTTTTGCCACACCATCTTCCGCTCCGCAAATTAAATAAAACTGATTTTCTAAAACTAACAAAGCTAGTGTCACCAAATTTAGTATGCAGATTTGTTTAGTTTGCACGCAGAATATGTATATTTTAATATTTGGCCACACCCACTTTCGAACCCATAAAATAGAAAAAACCGATTTACAGCTGCAATTTTTTGACTAACGCAACCAAATTCGGCAGTCTAATTAATTTTATCCATTCCTACCAAACTACTGATTGAAATCGGACTAGAAACGTGCAAAATATGCGTATGAACGTAGTTTACTCCGCGGTACATAAGGACAGAATTGGTCGTTGGCTAGTGGCGGCGCTAGAGTGCTCGTGTGTTTGTAGAGTGAGCGAAATAGCACATGGTATGAGGTATGTTAAAACAATTTAATAAACAAATAAACATACATTTGGTTTTCCAAATTTGAAATATGTGTTTTACCTGGTGCATGGTATACCCAAGTCGACGAGACGACTTTCTTACTTCATTTGTTTTTTTTAAAGATAACGGAGAGAATCGAAAATATTCGCAAATAAGATTCGTTATTTTTTTTGAATGTAAATTTTAAGAACTATATTTAAGTTAGATTGTTAACTTCGATTAAGTTCATAATTAATCGTCTACTTAAAATTTATGTCTACACACTAATTTATATTAGAATAAAAAGCCCTATTCTAGTTATAGTGAACAATTAAAAATAAGCAAAACAGTCTTAGACCTCTTTAATAACATAAAATAATAGTTAATAGTATTAACTTAATACCTTTGTTTAATATTTTTTAATCTTCCTTTTTCTAGCAATATTAATTAAAAACGTTTTCTAAATTAGTTTGCGTCCTTCACTTGCAAGTTTTGCGCGCTTTGTAAAAAACAAAATTTCATGCTCTGCTTTTAGCTCCTATGCGTTAAACAGACAGCAGGCATAAAGCAAAACCAAAAGCCACATTTCTTACGCAAATTTTTAGTTTCATTTTTTGATTTTCGTCCAATTGATTTTCCAAACCACTGTGACCCGGTTTGAAGTGGATAGAGGGCGACATTGTGGACCAGATTAAACGTCATTTCGATCAACTGCGCCACCGGATTCCCACTGCCGAAAGTATTCGGGACACTCACTCGATCGAACTAACTGCTGAAGATGCAGTTGCAGCAGACAATGGTGATCCAGCTCCAGTGTCTCCTCGCAGATCGAGGCGGAAAAGACAACCCCCGGAATTGTTTAACACATCTGGGTGTTAAGGGGCCTTTTAACAGCTGTACTCCTCAGTCGTTTCTCTAATTACTTCGGGACAACATCGGCTGCTACAACTCTTGCTACGAGGGAACTACTACTACTGCTACTATTACGAGGAAAATTATACTGCTAATACTAGAGGAACTAACTACTACTACAAGGGAACTTCTATTACCACTTCAAGGTCTAAACTACATATTCTTGCTATGTAACGATCGCTTCTCCGAATTGTACTGTACCATTATTATATTAATAAACGCTACATATGTAAGTTTGCACATTCAGAAAAAAACTAATGAATTTTGTCAAAAATACTAAATTTTTATCTTAATGCTAATTAATGCACAATATTTCTTGTTGTGCTGTCGGGTGCATGAATAAATAAATAAATTTGCTGGATTGCCAACTCGTGAACATGCGACTTACAATTGACCGTGTGAAAAGCACGGTTGAAGTCGCAGACGGACATTGTTTGTCCTTTGGCTTTTTTTATCGTCATTGCAAAGGCAAGACGTCTAGGCAATCATAGTATTTTGAATTTGAACGGTACATCAGTGGGTATCATTGCTATTCTTGACATTAATACTTCTTCGCTTTTATATCTTCCACTAATGATTGTTCCTTTAATTACATTTCCGGTTATTTTCTTTATTGCCAATCATGTCCCATTGCATAGTCTTGGCGCGTTCAAATTTCGCAGCAATGTTATAGTCGATCCAATTTTTAGTTCTATCTTATGGAGAAAGTCCGGGAATATCCAATGAGCTTAAAATTCTGTTGGATAGTCCACACATTCATTCTCTTCCTTCATTGTATCTATTGAATTAATCTCATGTACATCAACATTCCGCGCTGCTAGAATCGATCTATCACCGAGACATTTATGATTTGTTGCGATTTGTCGCTCGACCAATTCAATTTTCGACTCGACAATGTTGCAGAAATTTTCCGGGAAACTTACAAATTGTTTATTGCGACAGGGGGCAATTTTCCGTTTCCAATGTCTAACACTTGTTGTGCAAACATTTCTGCGGATGGATAATCGTTCAGTCTGACACGCATGGTGAGCTTCAGTGTATAAACTAGGGTTGTCGAATATTTTTAAAATATCGTATTGGCAACTTGGAACAGCAACTTGCGACTTGCGATAACTGGAGGCTAGGGCTTCTGGCACTGCATATACAACTCCCACGACTGCAACTTGATATCGACGATTCCACAACTAAAACGACTTGACAACTTTTTAGTCGACGATTTAACAACTTTCCGACCTCAACTTTTTTACGACCTTCCGACCTCAACTTTTTCTCTTCACCACACGTCTGCTTTTTATACCATACACCCATAGGGTGAAATGTTATATTAAAGTCGCCAAAATGTATGTAACAGGCAGAAGGAAGCATCTCCGACCCCACAAAGTATATACATTCTTGATCAGGATCAACAACCGAGTCGATCTAGCCATGTCCGTCTGTCCGTCCGTCTGTCCGTATGAACACCTAGATCTCGGAGACTGTAAGTATGTAGAGTGCTCAAGTTTATTTCAAATTTTTGCCACGCCCCTTTCCGCCCCCGCAATTTAAAAAAAGCGTTTATCTCAAAAACTATTCCAGCTAGAGACACCATATTTGGTTTGTATATTCGCTTAGTAAATGCACACATTTTGTATGTATAAAAATTTTGCCACGCCCTTTTCCGCCCCCGTAATTTGAAAAACTTGATTATCTGCCGTACTTTTTTACCTTATGCAATCAAATTTGGCACTCTTAAATTTGATACTAATATCTACCAAAATGCCAAATTTGATCAAAATCGGACAAAAAACAGTCGAGTTATGCATATAAACACTTTTTCCATAAGGCCGGAGTTGGCCGTTGGCTGGTGGGGGCGCTAGGGTGCTCGTATGATTGAGTGAGCGAGATACTAAGATATGCTTGTAAGAAGCATGTGAAAATGCATTTGTTTAATAAAGTTGAAATATTTGCTTTACTGGTGTATGGTATACCTAAGTCGGCGAGACGACTTACTTAATTTTTACCATGAGACGAATGTGCCCGTCTCGTTGGGACTTTTAAGTAAAGTCAGCGGTGTCTATATGTGGCTTGAGATATTCAAGCAACCCATTAATATCTCTGACATAAGAGATAAAGATCGGGGGTGGTTTTTCAGATGCTGGTGTATCGCTTTCAATATCATCATTAAGTGTTGGGTTTGTTCCTGATTTGTTATAACTGGTTTCCTCCTCTGGTTCTACCAACAGGGCAAAGTGGTTAGCATGGCTAGATGTTGAGGGTCCAATGTGCAAGGCCGGCAGCTTTCTTGTCAAGTTTGGATAGTTTTCTTTCTTACGCTTAGATAAGCGTGGAATAATTGGCATATATTGCAATCCATGGTAATGTTTTCACCACCACAAGACATGCTATTTGCTGCTTAGCAACAGCGAAATTGCAGGTGCTTATCAGTAGTTCTATTTTTATACCATACACCCATAGGGTGAAATGGTATATTACAGTCGCCAAAATGTATGTAACAGGCAGAAGGAAGCATCTGCGACCCCACAAAGTATATATATTCGTGATCAGGATCAACAACCGAGTCGATCTAGCCATGTCCGTCTGTCCGTCCGTCCGTCCGGCCGTATGAACACCTAGATCTCGGAGACTATAAGAGCTAGAGCCACCAAATTTGGTATGCAGTCTCGTGTAGTATGTACGCTTATCGAGTTTGTTTCAAATTTTTGCCACGCCCCCTTCCGCCCCCGGAATTAATAAAAAACAGATTTGCTTAAAAACTATGTAGGCTACCGACATTAAATTTGGTATGTAAGCCAGCTTAATAGACGCGCAGATATTGACTATTTAAAAATTTTGCCAGGCCCATTTCCGCCCCCGAAAATTAAACAAACACTTCCGCCTCCATAATTTAGAAAAAACCGATTGGTTCTTGCAATTTTTTGACCATCGCGATTAAATTTGGCAGACTAATAAATCTTATCTATTTTTATCAAACTACCAAATTTGATTTAAATCGGACTAGAAACATACAAAATATACGTATGAACGTATTTTGCTACGCGATCCATAAGGGCAGAATTGGCCGTTGGCTAGTGGCGCCGCTAGAGTGCTCGTGTATTGTAGAGTGAGCGAGATAGCATATGGTATTAGGCCTGTTAAAACCATTTAATAGACATACATTTGGTTTTCGAAATTTTAAATATTTGTTTCACCTGGTGTATGGTATACCCAAGTCGGCGAGACGACTTACTTACTTCATTTCTATACAATTTCGTTAACTGAGCGTGCGCGCGACCGTACTCTGTGAGAGTTTGTTGCGAACTTGAAAATTATGTTTGAAACAGAAATAATGATTTGAGTTATTCTAATATGGTCTGTCAAGTATCCTTTCTGAACTGTCATAAGATGTCATTAAAGAAATAAAACTACATTGTTTTGGGACAACCTTTGAATTAGAACAGTTGTCATGGTCGGGTGGGTAAAGAAGAGGGACTCATCACATCTAAGTTCTCTCACAATCTTTATTTAGATTCATGTTTGTCTTCTTTCTTTAAGTTGTGGTAAATTGGCACCTTAGCAATAGTAATAATAGTAACATCACA
Organism: Drosophila willistoni; assembly: GCF_018902025.1. NCBI lineage: Eukaryota > Metazoa > Arthropoda > Insecta > Diptera > Drosophilidae > Drosophila > Drosophila willistoni. The sequence continues at coordinate 810,685 of NW_025814055.1, forward strand.
TTTAACTTTTAGTATTTACTTTAGTTTTCATAACGCGCATTAAATTTATTAATGATAGTAAGTGTGAAAAGGGGAGAAAGAACCCCGACCAATGCGACGAGCTAGACTCGAACATATCAGGAATGCGCATTCTCGATCCTTATCACACTGGTGGTTTTACCATTTTGTCAATTCAACAACTAATGAGCGTAACGAAGCATAACGTTTTCGTAGGATCCGGCCCATGTTAAAAACTTATCCCCAACTTTAGTGCCTCTACTTCTGAAATGTAGTTCTTGTAAAAAGGACTATGTTCACTAACACCTTGGGACTTTTAGATGTTAACTAGGTTGAGCGAGAATTATAAACCAAAACCCATTTTGGTCACTACATATAGTAATAATTGGCGCCCAACGTGGGGCCCGACCAACAAATCCATAAACAAACCACTTTTCAAACATTTGAGGAAGATTCTCAAATGATGGGTCGTGCCACCAAGCTCGAATAGTCCATCCATGTTTACAATTTCCAAGTTCCATTTGATTACAAGTTATTGTTCATATTTTAGAAAGTATTTTGGTATCGCGCACGAGTACGATCTTTGGAAATGCGATTGCGACCAAGTGAGTTTCGTGATAGCCTAGCCTTAGATACATATTTCAGGAAATGCTATGGTAGTATAAATTTGGTTTAGATAGGCATCGAGGATTTATTTTAGGATTACTATGTTCTGGAGAGTTTCGGATATAGTCCAGTCATTCAAACTTATTTACTTTCAAATCGGCAATAGGCATATTAGGTACAGTAAGACTAAAGAAGAAAACGAACATTTAGATTCAGATAAACGTTAGACATCTTTAAAAAAGTTGACCAAGAGGAAAGACAGACCTTAGTGATATTGAGAAAAGTTTTTTTAATATTTAGTAAAATTTATTTGAACATACGCATTTAACATGTTTCGTAGTAACGAAAATATAGCCCAGCCGGCAATAGAAGATCCATTTTGCGGTATATGTAATGAAGTAATGAACGCGACGGATATGATAGCAAATGCTCCATGTAGACACAGATTTCACAAGGAATGTATTCTGGAGCATCTGAAGGCAACTGCAGCCTGTCCGACCTGTGCGACTAGTTGTACTTTCGTTCAGCTAACATTTTCGAACAACACATTAGCAGGATAAGCAAGTGTTAATACCTCTAACGAAAATGTAAAAAAATCAGCTACAAAGCCCTACAGAGGCAAAGGCAGAGTTAAACACGGCACCAAACCCGGAGTTAATACTAGATCGCAACAAAAGCAAGTAGAGAGTAGACTTGATGCTTTCAATACAAATTCGCAGGTCGAAATAACGAATTATATCAATTCGGCTATTGACAGTCAGCAAGTAAGGATAGTGCAAGATTTGACCAATATATTAAGTCAGAATATTGAGTCTTCCATACAAAAGCATCTAGCTTCACTTCAACTTAGCCAACAACAAGCAAACAGACAAAGCCCCAATAGAGAAGAATCAGAAACCTTCCAAAGATGAAGAGTAGAGCTAGACACTTCGGGAACGAGCAGAGATCAACTTGCATCACTTATTGTTGGTTGCATTTCCCCTGGAAAAGCGTCTAGCATTATCCAGACGTGGCGAATTAAATTCGATGGTACAAAGCAGGGATAGACTTTAACAAAGCATGTCAGAAGAACAGTTGGTAGCACCCTTAATTAGAAATGCTGAATCCAGTCTTCATCATGAGTTACTCCATCTGAAAATCATAAACAGGTCACAGTTACGAGTAAAGGTACGCAAGCACGAACAGTCGCTATACATTAACGAATTGACTGAAACCTATTAAAAGTTAGACCAAACAATTGACAAAGAATCATGTGAGGAAGCTCTTGCTATAACAGCAAACCCAACTAGTCCAAAGTGTTGGAATTGCGACCAACATGGTCACCGTTTCGATGACTGCTTAGAACAGTGTAGTATCTTTTGCTACGGGTGTGGCGGTAAAGATGTATTTAAGCCGCGATGCCCAAAATGCAATCCAACGGGAAACCGAATATCGGGTGTGTTTCCCAAATATCACAAAACACACCCGTAAAACCCGTCGAATATAGTTTTCAAATGGTAAATAGAGCCCAGGAAACACAAACGAAGTCTATTTTAACTAAAAAAGAACCCTATCATGTTCGTTTGCAAAATACAATAAGGTACGCGAAAGAATATTTGGAGGAATACATTATGTAAATTATATTAAAAAACCCAGACGTTCAACTATACGGATAAGAAATTTTTGGAAAGCGATTCGCGCTAGCCACCATAAGATCATTTCAACCATCTTTACTTAGTTTGACGATCGATTGCATACGGAAATCACGATAGAAAACAGAAAATACAAAGCTTTGCTAGACTCAGGAGCAAACATTAGCTGTGTGGCTGCCAAAGAATTGTTAGAACCCGGTAACTATAAAAAATGCTCAGATAGAATCGATGGAAGACCAAGTAGAGTAGTAGGTAGACTTGAAAACAAAATTAAGTACAGACAAATCATTAAGACGGTAGAGTTATTCATTATTTCCGAACTTAAACAAGACGTTTACCTGGGAATTGATTTATTTAGGAAGTTTGGTCTACTTGACCTTATCGCTTCACCTCTAGAAGTTACAGAATTGGATGTAGGAAGAAGTTCTCAGAAGAACTACCGAAGTATCATAATTTATCACCAGAGCAACAGAAACGACTAAATTTAATAATAGGAAACTATCTATCATTTGAATTAGAAGGACTTGGCCGCACTAAGCTAATAGAACATACAATTGATGTCGGTTCAGCAGTCCCCATAAAACAACGAACTTGGCCCGTATCACCCGCTAAAGAAATCCTTTTGTTTCCTGAAGTAGATATGATGTTAGCCCTAGATGTTATTGAAGAATCGAACAGTCCCTGGAGCAGTAACTGCGTCATAGTTCAGAAAGGAAGTAAAAATAGATTGTGTTTGGATTCGCGTGATGTTAATCGAGTGACCAGGAAACCCGTTACCGCATATCGACAGTATTTTAAGTCGTCTTCCCGCAGCACAGTATATCACTGGTTTAGATATGAAACATGCATACTGGCAAATTCCTCTTGATGAGAAATCACGACAATATACTGCCTTTTCTATTCCAAATAGACCGTTGTACCAATATAAGATGATGCCTTTTGGTCTTTGTAATGCCGGTCAAACTCTTTGACGTTTAATGGACAAAGTAATACCACCTCAGTTGCGTAATCAAGTTTTTGTATACTTCGACGATCTTTTGATCGTTTCTGATACTTTCAATTCTCACTTACTATTACTTCAAGAAATAGCATTATATTTGCGTAAAGCTAATCTTACCATCAACATAAGCAAATCTAAATTTTGTATGCGTGAGATAAAATATCTTAGTTTTATTTTTCGTGAAGGACAATTAATAACAGACACGGAGAAGATAAAAGACATTAAAGAATTTCCAACTCCGACTACAGTAAAACTGTTAAGACGATTTTTAGGATTATCCGGCTGGTATCGTCGATTCGACGAAAATTACGCCACCATTTCCCTCCCTCTTACGGAATTATTGAAAGGGGTCCCTTAAAGTGGAACGATTCCGCTTCCTTAGCTTTCGAAAACTTAAAAACGCATTTAACCACTGCACCAATACTAATCACTCCAGACTTTTCAAAACAATTTATTTTACTATATGACACAAGCACTGTTGGCATCGGGTGCGTTTTAGCCCAGGAACGAGATGGAGATAAGTTACCAATCTCTTACATGTCCGAAAAATTATCAAAAGCCCAGCGAAATTATTCAGTAACTGAACTAGAATGTTTAGCGGCAATCAAGGGTATTAAAAAATTCCGACCATATATCGAAGGACAAGATTTTGTAGTTATCACAGATCACGCTTCACTCCAATGGTTAATGCGCCAGAAAGATCTATCAAGTAGACTTGCAAGATGGTCAATGAAGTTGCAATCCTTTTCATTCAAAATAATACACAGGCGAGGTTCGGAAAACGCAGTCGCTGACGCGCTATCTAGACAAAACGAGTTAGAGATATCTGAACTTGAAATGAGTACTTGTATTGTAGATATACAATCGGTACATTTCAAATCAGTGGAATATCTAGAACCGATAGAATATATTCAAAGTAACCAATCTAAATTCCCTGATTTAAAGGTTATAGAAGGATTCGTTTATAAAAGAACCGTTTTTAACAATGTCGTAGAGTCTCGAGAAGATACATCATGGAAATTGTGGATTCCATCTGCCCTAGTGCCAAAAGTCTTGCAACAGGCCCATGATTTACCAAGCTCAGCTCATTGTGGAATAGTGAAAATGATAGAAAAAATAAAACGATATTTGTTTTGGCCACATATGGTGAGCCAAATAACAGCTTGATATTTGTCGTTCAACGAAGAGTCCATTTCAGAAACTATCCTAGAACCAAGAATGGAAACATCGGACTCATCGTAATCGTCGACCATAACACGATGTTTCATTTTTTGAGTCACATAAAAAAATTTACTGCGCCAAGGATTTGTGAATTTTCGGAAGGAACCAAATTTTACCTTTTTGGTGTGCCCGAAGTCACTCTTACCGACAACGGATCCCAATTTAAATCAAGTTATTTCGAAGCCTTCTTAACTAGTTTTGGTGTGTCTTATCGGTTTACGGCTATATACTCGCCACAAGCTAATGCCAGTGAAAGACTTAATCGATCTATCCTTTCCGCGATTCGTGCATATATCGGAGAAAATCATACCAACTGGGATGTACATACATCTGAACGCTATTAGTGTCGCGCTTCGGGCTAACGTACATCGAAGTACCGGTTTTTACCATATTTTCTTACATTCGGTCAGAATATGATCCTTAACGGTAACGACTATAGCCTGTTAAGAAAGTTAGATTTGTTAAAGGACGACACCATGTTAAATTCACCTGATTATCTACAACTAGCCAGACAAAAGGCACAAGAAAATATCGATCACACACACGAGAGAAACGCACAAAGATATAATTTACGTAGTAAAAATATACAACTCAATGTTGGTGATCAAGTTTATGCAAGGAATTTCACCCAAAGCAATGCCGCTAAAAAGTTTTCTGCGAAATTAGCATCTGCTTTTGTACCGGCAACGGTAAACAAGAAACGTAGCCAGTTTTATTACGAATTAGTAGACAACCATGGTAAAATCCTAGGAGTTTTTCACTTAAGGGACATTCAAGTCAAGAAAAAGCGATAAAATCCTGTCTTTTTCAGATCATGCTGCTGTGATAGAAATCTCGCTTTATTATCTGTGGTGTAGTGACCGGATTTTTCCTCTAAAATATTTAACCTTCAAACAAAGAGTTTTTGAAGTGAAAACTTCTTTAGAATCGTTGGGAGTGATTTGAAACTCGATGAAACGAAAAAGCGACACTAAAAAGAGACACATATAGATCTTATAGTATTTAGCCTGCGAGAGAATGAGATGCAAATATATAAAAAGCATTATGAATAAAAAGCATTATGAAAAACTTCGACCAAGCTGGGAGTCGAACCCCGGCCGCCCGATCGCCAAGCGAGCACACTAACAACAGAGCCACGTCGACACTTTGTAAATTGCCGTCGAGTTCTGTAGTTTAAGACCGTCTCAGTTGGTTTACCTCAAAAATTGTGCTACAGCAAAGGAAGCATGGGATAAGCTCAAGGAAACGTACGAGCCAGGCGGACAGGTCCGGAGGGTGTCGCTATATAAAAAGTTGCTTGGGTTGCAGCTGAAAGAGGACAAGATGAGCGACTATCTCAATATGTTCTTCTCTACAAAGGACAAACTTGCTGAAGTGAATATTAAGCTAGAAGACAAACTAGCGGTGATCATATTACTTTCGAGTTTGCCAAAGGAATACGAAAACTTCGTTATTGCGATGGAGACTCGTGATAGTCTTCCTTCTTTGGACAGTCTAAGGATTAAGTTGCTGGAAGAAGGAGATCGCAGGAGTAACGAGAGAATGTCAAACCCAGAAGAGCAACGGGCATACCAGGCATGCGAAAAAATCCAATTCGTAAGAAGAGGTCTCTGGTGGATATAGAGTGCTACAGTTGTGGGCAACGAGGTCACTATAAGAGGGACTGCCCAAAGTTTCAAGAAAAGCCAAAGGAAAATCGGCAATCACAACATCGATCGTACACTATTCTAGCTGCGGCACAGGCAGGAAATCTAGATGCTTCGAGCTGGTGTGTGGATTCGGGAGCAACGGCTCATTTATGTGGCGCGCGCAGTATGTTTGCGAATTATGTTGCACATGAGGAAGATGTTGTATTGGCCAACAACCACGTCATAAAAGCAGTTGGCAGAGGTGACGTGCTTGTACAAACAGGATTTTGTGAGCTGAAATTGGAGAATGTTTTGCACTTACCAGGGTTGGAGACGAATTTTATGTCGGTTGATCGAGCAGTCGATAGGCGATGCACTGTGACTTTCGACAAAAATTCAGCGACGGTTCGCCAAGACGACGAGATGGTGCTAATAGCAGAGAGGCAAGGAAAGCTCTTTGTGTTTAAGGAGACAGGCAATCGATGCTTTGGAGCGAAACAAATAAGTGCAGAAGATTGGCACTACAGGTATGGTCATTTGAATTATTCAAGTCTGATGAATATTGTTAAACGCAGGATGGTGACTGGCATGGAAAATGTGGATTTTTCCGAGAAGATGCCATGTGTGACTTGTATGAGAAGCAAGATTCATACTCAACCTTTCCCGTCAGCGTCTGAACATAGAGCTCAGCATCTTTTGGAATTGGTACATACCGATGTATGTGGACCTTTTAAGCAACGTTCTCTAGGCGGTTCTTCATATTTTTTGACATTCATAGACGACATGTCGAGACGAATATTTGCTTATTGTCTAAAATCGAAGGATGAAGTATTCGAGAAATTCGTGGAATTTAAAGAGATGGCTGAAAGACAGACTGGCCAAAAATTGAAAGCAATAAGAAGTGACAACGGCCGAGAATTCATCAACAGGCGTTTTGATGGGTACTTAAAGGATCATGGAATTGTGCGTCAGTTGACGGTTCCATATAGCCCTCAACAGAATGGAGTGGCTGAACGAGCAAACCGGACGCTAGTCGAGATGGCTAGATGTTTGCTTGTACACGCGGATATGCAGGAGTTTCTCTGGGCAGAGGCAATAATGACAGCGTGTTACATTCGAAACAGATCACCAACAGCAGCTTTAGTTGGTATTGCACCTTATGAGGCATGGACTGGAAGGAAACCCAATGTGCAGGGTATGCGCATTTTTGGATCGATAGCAGTTGCATTGGATAAGACACGACGAAGCAAGTTTCAGGCCAAGGGCAGAGAATATCGACTCGTAGGATATTCACTGCTGTCAAAAGCGTACAGGTTGTATGACAAAGAAAAACGAGAGGTCGTTGAGAAACGGGATGTAATGTTCAAGGATCCGAATGATGTGGTTTCGATTGTTGAATCCCCAGGTCCAGCACAAACAGTCACAGGTTTGGAAATGCGGTGGGACGAATCAAGTAAAGACGATCTGGAAAATGAGGAATTTGTTAGCGCTGAAGATTTCGAAGATGAGAGTTCAGGGCAGAGCGACGATGAATCTTGCCAAGCGGAAGAACAAGAACCAGAACAAGAGATACGACAGGAAGGACAGATCGGTCCTGGAAGGCCACGTTTGAATCGCACCGGTAAGCCAGGACGTCCCAAGAAAATATACAATCGTGTAAACAAGTTACATGTAAAGGAACTGGATTTGCCACAGACATTTGATGATGCGATGCAAGGTAAGCAATCTTCATTCTGGAAGACTGCTATGGATAAGGAATATGAGGCTCTGTTGGCAAATAAGACATGGACACTGGCAGATTTACCCAAGGGACAAAAAGCGATTGGTTCAAAGTGGGTATATACTATCAAAAGGAGTGGCGATGGAAGCGTGGAGCGGTATAAGTCTCGGTTGGTGGCTAAAGGGTGCTCACAGATATACGGCGTCGATTATACCGAAAACTTCTGACCAGTGTGTCGTTACGAAACGATACGGCTAGTTTTGGCTATAGCAGCGGAGCTGAAACTATATCTGCACCAAATGGATGTGTGCACAGCCTATCTTAACAGTGACCTAGACGAAGTCGTCTATATGAGGCAGCCTCAGGGATATGTGGATAAGACAAATTCACAACAGGTGTTGAGGCTGAATAAAGCTATATATGGATTGAAACAAGCAGGAAGGAAGTGGAATGCCAAGTTGAATGGAGCTCTATGTGATCTTGGATTCACTTCTTCCAAGAACGAGCCGTGCCTTTATCAACAGGATATAAAAGGTAGACTTTGTTTGGTACTAATATATGTAGATGATTTACTTATAGCTTGCCAAAAGATGGATGACATGATCGCAATCAAGGCAAAGATTGCGATGAAATTCGAATGCGTCGATAAGGGTCCGTTACGAGAGTTTTTGGGCATGCAAGTAGACCGGAATGATGATACAGGCAGTATCATGATGAATCAGGCTCAGTACATAAAAGGCATGCTTCAAAGACATAGTATGGACATAGTGTGTCGAGCAGTTGCTACTCCATTGGATGCTGGTTTCCAAGTGGCGTGCAGTGACGAGAAATGTGTCATACAGGATGTGACAATGTATCAGTCAGCAATCGGAGAGTTGATGTGGCTTGCATTAACATCAAGACCTGATATCTACCATTCAGTTATCAAATTGGCGCAAAGGAATAAGGAACCTCACAGTGAACATGTTGCAGCAGTTAAGCATGTTATGAGGTATTTGGCGGCAACGAAGGATCTTAAGTTGCACTACCGATCGTGTGGAGATGCTCTTACGGGATACGCTGACGCAGATTGGGGCGGTGATGTGAGCAACCGCAAATCGTACACAGGGTACGTGTTTTTCTTGGCAGGTGGCCCTATCTCCTGGAAGTCAGAAAAACAATGCAGTGTGGCGTTGAGCAGCACAGAGGCCGAATACATGGCTATGTCTTCAGCGGCGAAAGAGGCTTTGCATTTGAGGCGATTGTTGATCGAGATTGGATGTGGAGACAATTTGAGTGCTCAATCTCTGGCCAAGAATCCTGTGTTTCATGCTCGATCGAAACACATTGACATCAGACATCATTTCGTTCGAAAAGTTGTTACAAGAGATTGATCTGGACTATATATCAACTAAGGACATGGTAGCTGATATATTAACGAAAAATTTGTCTAAGCAAAAGCATAATCATTGTGTCAAGTTATTGAATTTAAACTAAGAAAGTAATTGTAATTGGCACACAGAATCATATTGAGCAAGGGTGTTGAAAATACCATATGTTTCTGTTTGCAGCCCTGTATTTATCCCTGGTTATATCGATTGTACTAAGCTTGTAGGTTATCGATATAAGATGCTTTGTAACTCTGTATATTTTGGCTTCTTCTTCCTTTTCCGCCCTTGAAAGTGTACGGACACTTAATAAAGATAAACTTATAATTTAACGCAATCCACTCGATCCTCAACATGAATAATAATAAAATGAAGAAAATAAAACATGACCTTTATAGCAATATTATAATGAACCTATAATTATCCCGCTCCTAATGCTGCTTTCGTCTCATTCTCTCTCAGTTTGTTTTACGGAAGGTTTCACTTCTATCGTGTCTAACCGTTAGACGCCCTCTTTTTTTTTTTTTTAAATCACCCGCGCTTATATAAAGATAAAATCAGAGAACGGTCACTCTAATAAGATCATGGTCAACTCTGTTCGTGAATTCTTTTGCCTAAGACGCGTGTTTAAACTCCGATTTTATTCCATTCTGGTCTGTCGAAGCGATAAGTTACACAATATAAGGTGCGTATCAAAATGATAAGACAGTCAAAAAATTTGATTTCATTTCATCGCCAATTACATGTTGTTTGGAATTTTACAAAAACAAATATTGAGATAGATAGATCAAAGCATAAGCTGCAAAATATAACCGTTACTTGCTATTTTTAGCATTCTCTGGAGTACCACCGTTAGTTTTTCGTGGAAATGGAAGAATTTTGTCTGATTGCAGTTGTATCATAATTATAAGACACATTAAGAAAAGTTAAGTTAACCGAATCGGAAGCAAATTTTTAGTAGAGATTAACTAAAAAAAATTGATTCAAGACTTAAATAAATAAAATGGGTCGCTCCACATTACTTTCGGAGCAGGAAAAGGGAAGCATTCTTGCTTTTTCGAAATCTGGTTGGACTGTGTCCAAAATATCCAGAGAAATTGGACGCAGTCGCACCGCAATCGCAAATTTTTTGAAGAATCCGGATGATTATGCCAAGAAACGGAGTAGTGGTCGGAAACCAGTTTTAAGTTCACGCGACAAACGTCTTATTATCAATAAAGCGAGCAATTCATCTGCGTCCTGTTCCCGGCTTGCAGCACTTGCCAGTAAAAAAGTGTCCCGCATGACTGTTTGGCGTACACTAAATGATTCTGAACACATTGTTCGAGCAGTCCTCAAAAAAAATCCCTTTTTAACACCCCGTCACAAAGCTGCAAGGATCGAATTTGCCCAACGAAACTTGGATACAAACTGGGACTTGGTATAAAAATGCAGCATTGAACTCTTGTATATGTCTAATGTTTTTATTTTAAATAAGGTTATTTTTTCTGATGAGAAAATGTTTAATCTCGATGGTCTCGATGGTTTCCGGCATTATTGGCGCGATCTGCGAAAGGATCCTCTTTATTTTTCAAAGAGAAATTTTGGTGGCGGTTCAGTAATGGTGTGGGGAGCATTCAACAAGTTTGGGACGTTAGACTTGCAGTATACCAGCTCCAAAATGAAAAGCTGTGATTACATACAGGTTTAAGACAACAGTTTGATCCCCTTTTTAAATGAAAATAGAGAGATTCCACATGTTTTCATGCAGGATAATGCACGAATTCACGTTAGTCGCGAAACCAAATCGTTTTTGGATCGTCGTTCGGTGGCTTTATTGGACTGGCCGGCTTGCTCACCGGACTTAAACCCAATAGAGAATATTTGGGGTATAATGGCACGACGTGTCTATAGCAACAACAGGACCTATGAGAACATACAGGACCTGAAAATATCGATTTTTAGGGAGTGGCGTTCTTTAGAGCCAGAGTTATTTCAAAAATTGTCAGATTCTATGAAAAAAAGAATTTTTGAAGTTGGTAGATGCCAAGGATCAACAAAAAATCTATAAAATATCGTTTCTTATTAATTTTATAATTTTTTTTTTATATTTAAGTGCTACAGCCGAAGGTGTCTTATAATTTTGATACAACTGAAAATACTGCATTTTCTATTTTTTTGAAAAAAAACCATTTGTTGTTAAAATATTTGAATAAAATGTGTTAAAACGCTTTTCTGTTCCATTATTAAATATTTCCATAAGTTTTTTAGTCCAGTAGGTGCCTTAATTTTAAAAATATTCAAGAAAAACCAAGTGTCTTATCATTTTGATACGCACATTATATTGTTCTTGTTAAGAAATTTCAAATCGTAATACCACGTGTTTAGCCAATACTGGTGAAAGTTAAAGAAAAAATACAGACAACCTGCTTACCTTTTGTGCTGCCTATGATTTAAAATCTTACAAATAAATCAGTAAGATTGACCTGAAGCCCCGCTCAAACAAAGTTTTTGGATTAACTTCAATAAGATCGAAATCTAGACAAATACCAAAAACGGAAGGCCCGCCATTTTACACTTGCTGTAAAAAACCCTCTTTTTTGCATATAGTACAATATACTATTACAAAATATTTGGGCGCGACGATTAGTTGGTTAAGGCGAAACCCTTTACACTAATTCAGCTGGCGCCCATGGGTATGCACACGAAAAAGGTGGAATCTGCAGTTGCAAGCTTTGCCGTTCTTTTCTCGCTTCATGTAGTTTGAATTCCCAACTACTTTTAGCGTTGAAGATATGGTATGGCCATTATAATTGTGGATTCTTTAGCGAAGTCTGCTGATGATAGAACTTGGTGGTTTTTGAAATAGCTATACAGACAACCTGCTCACCTTTTGTGCTGCCTATGATTTAAAATCTTACAAATAAATCAGTAAGATTGACCTGAAGCTCCGCTCAAACAAAGTTTTTTGATTAACTTCAATAAGGTCGAAATCTAGACAAATACCAAAAACGGAAGACCCGCCGTTTTACACTTGCTGTAAAAAACCCTCTTTTTTGCATATAGTACAATATACTATTACAAAATATTTGGGCGCGACGATTAGTTGGTTAAGGCGAAGCCCTTTACACTAATTCAGCTGGCGCCCATGGGTATGCACACAAAAAAGGTGGAATCTGCAGTTGCAAGCTTTGCCGTTCTTTTTGCGCTTCATGTAGTTTGAATTCCCAACTACTTTTAGCGTTGAAGATATGGTATGGCCATTACAATTGTGGATTCTTTAGCGAAGTCTGCTGATGATAGAACTTGGTGGTTCTTGAAATAGCTATACAGACAACCTTCTCACCTTTTGTGCTGCCTATGATTTAAAATCTTACAAATAAATCAGTAAGATTGACCTGAAGCCCCGCTCAAACAAAGTTTTTTGATTAACTTCAATAAGGTCGAAATCTAGACAAATAGATAAAAAATGTTACCAATTACAAATCATCAAAAGACCTTCACACAGCTTCAAATGACGGGGTATTCAACAACATATCCAAAATTCAACCAAATCAGTGATTCGCATACCTGAAGTTCCCCTTGTAAGAAAAATATATCAAACTTGTTGTTAGGCTCTAAGTTAAGAATAGATTCAACAAATATATGAAACGTAAAAAAAAAAAGATAAGAACAACAAAGTAGATTCAACTGCTATCTGATAATTTGAAATACTTGAAGCAAAGAAATTGTTTGCTAAGTGTCATGAGGAAAGAAGAAAAAAAACCGTAAATAAGCGTAAATGAGCTCCTTAATTTATTGTCGTCATAAAAAGTTTGCATCATATGTATGCAAACTATATTCAATTCTATGTATCACAACCTTCGTGTCTCATCACACGGCTCTACTTAAAACTCCTATTGGTAATCTGACTACCATATTAATTAGGAAGTTTTATACCTGTATTGCTGGGATACCATAAGTAAATAATACAGGTTAGACCGGTGCAAGTCGCTGAAAATCGAACTTTTATCAATCACTCGATTTAAATACACTTATTGTTAGACTGTTTCAACTTATAAGGATACAAATTTGCTATATATTCCCGCGAAAAATAAGTTATTTTGCTAAAACTCGCAAAAATATCGGCAATGGCCAGATCAGCTTTTTTATTTTTAAGAGACAAGAAAGATGTTTTACGTTTAGAATTAACAAAATTATAAAATTGTTTAAGATTGCGAGAAACTGAAACTTAAACACGTTGAATTTTTAACAAGCGACTAAGTACAGAATAAAATTTGATGAATGATGTGTCAAAGAAGAAAAACGTTTTATATTTAAACGTCTAATATTCGCGAAAGAAAGGCCCACAATCTTAGGCTGGAGCAATTCGCTGCATGTAGGATGCTATTTTATCATCTGTTTATGCGACAGCTATATAATCAAATCATCAGATCTTGATGAAACAACTTTATTAAATTTTATATTTGAAGACACTGTTTTCGACCAAACGTTTCTATGGCAGCTAAATGATGTAGTACCCGATGTTGATAAAATTTTGCGAAGTCATTAACCGATATAAAAACCTGGCAAATACGACAACGGACGGACATGGTTATATAAACTCGTCTCGTCGTGCTGATTAAGAATATATAAATATATACATATACATATAAGAAATGCGTCCCTCACTACTCAACAAATTTTAGAAAATAAATGTTTTGCTTGTTTTGAATAGTCATATATCCGCAGGTGTACTGTCATCCACAATTCTTTGCTTTACTTTCACATGAAACTGTGGCATTTCAATTGCAAATCAAACTTGGGCCGTTGGAATGTTTGAATGAGGTTGAGCCATTTGCAGCACGTGCTGCTGTCACAATTAATTTTATTTTCTGCATAAAATTATAACATGTTACTACATTGATTACAATAAAAAGTTGAACCATTGACCTCGAATATACTTGACTGTTACTCTAAAATAATGTCAATTATCAAAAATCTAGGGAGCATATCACGTACATACATATATACATTTTTGCAGTTATGTAAAGGATTGTTTAGATGGTCGTTGTCAGGCTCAGGAAACGTAAGAATGAAAAATCTGCTATATTGTGTAAAATATTCAAACAATCTCCATAACGGCGCACCCTTTCTTACCAATAAAATCTAGGCATATCGCACACACCCTTTAACAGTGTTTGCAACATTGCTGTGACGTAGCTCAGAACAGAGCTCAGTATTGTTGACAAATGCAATACAAGCTCCCCTTGAATAAATGGTTCAAAAACTGTAATGATTATTGACGCTCTTTATGTTTTAATAATGTGTCAAGAAAATATATTTCAAGGGTTAAATGGGCCACCCACGTCACGAGCACTCGTGGCGTCTTGTGTAATAAAACTTTGAAACTCGTTTAAAAAAGACGCCGGCTGTTTTAAATTTATAGCATCATTATTTGGCAACAGACGTTATATATATATATATATATATATATACTTTAAAGTTCAATGCGAAGTGAATTAGTTAAAAATGAATTTATATATGTTAAAATTCCTTTCTTAATAAGTGTGTATGTGATAGAGCCATGTGTATGTATGTACATATATGTATGTGTATATTGTATCTTTGTTAGTATATTTATTTATTATTTGCCGTGTAGATGGACCACCCGTCGTACTCAAAAAACACATCCTGTAGCTTATGGTGGCTGGTAACACATACAGCGCAGTGTGTCCGCAGAAAATGTTGGTTTTCCTGTTGAAATTTTCACAATATCTTTGTGCCCATAGCTGTACAGTCTTGTGATTTTTGTTGTGGCCGTTGCAGAATGGATACACCACTGTCAATATTGCTATATAAGAATAATATACATGCCATTTATCACTTTGGCATATTGTCGGAGCGCCGAGATTGGCATCGTTCTGAAACCATTTCTCGCTTCAGTAGCACATCTCCATCTCCATTGCCATCGTCATTTTTGCTATCACATGTACTTCTCACTATCATAATAAATACCAAACTGTCCGCCAGATTTCGATTGAATAGGATGACCTTTTCGATTTCATTTAATTTCGAGCATTGTCTATTCGCTTTGGGAACGGAAACCCCTAATCTAGCCATGATGTTATTCGAAGTGGAATCATTAGGACACACGTCTCAACTATGCTCATATATGTATATGTCTGTACATGTATTTGGGGGATGGAAACTGAGCTCAGCAGTGTCGGAAAACATTGCTTGAATAAACTCTCCACTCTGTGTTGTTCTTTTTATTTCGTTTGTCGTTGTAGGAAAACACATTTGAAGTCAAAATATTTACGGTCAGCATTTTTGTTCTTCCTGTAACTTCATCCCTTAGTAATTTGAAAGAAATAATTGTCTGGATCTCTTCATGAAACATTTCCATTACAATTCAATTGAAAAATGTCAGCATAAATACATCATTATTTATGACATAGTCAGTATGTACTTACTTAAGTCAAATCGCTCTTAATTGTTGCCGTTATTAATTGTTCAAATTGAAATCAAAGTCAACAAAATGTTGTACTAAGTACCGTTTGTACCAAACGCGATTTATTAGGAAAATATAGAAAAGTGCGCCAAAACATATCTCACAGCTTCAGATGATGGGGTATTCAACCACATATCCAAAATTCATCCAAATCGGTGATTCGCATACCTGTAGTGCACCATGTTAGTAGGCTACTCGAAGCGCTGCCAGCAGCGTTTAAGCAGAGCCGATTTATATTGACTCACGTTTTATTTCCAAAACTATCACATCAGTTAATTTCATAGGGATACACCAACTCCTTTAACTGTTTTCCGAATATCCCTATGTGATATTGTAATCCGATCCGGATGATTTTTATACTTCTTCTCACTCAGTTTATATGCGAGTAAACGAGCTTTACCTTCGTTTCTGTTTACACTGACCAGTAGTGAAAAGTACCTTCTGTATTCTATTTGTTTGAAACTTATAAACCCAGGAAAGGCAAAAAGGCGGAAAGCTGATGTCGTTTAGCCTAGATAGTAGTAGCATATAGTTAACAGAACCGAAAGCTTTGCTGAATTCTGAATCTATTGATAGTCAACAAAGCTAATTCGAAAAGGGGAGTGGTAGTAAATTAGCGTTTCACAAACGCATGTTGGGATGGCGATACAATAGAAGTTGAAGAACAAGAAATTTTAAGTATAACCAAATAGAAAAGGACAGAGTAATAGTTATAAGGTTATGTATATTTTTGTATGCATTAGCAAACATTTATGCATTGAGACTAAAAAACACAGTTTGGAACATGTAAAACAAACTTCGGCATAGGCGAATTTAACTTCTTTGATATTTTTATACCCTTGCAGAGGTTATTACAAAATTGGTCAGATGTTTGTAACGCACAGAAGGTGATGTTTCCAATCCCATAAAGTATATATATTCTTGATCAGCATCAGAATCTGACCACTATATTATTTCTTTATATACAAGATAGGGGAAGGAGTTGGAGTATCTCTTTGAAATTTACTAATATGATTTTGTGAGAGTTTTAAATGTAAAACATCATATTACCAAATTTTATTAAGATCGGATATATACAGTTATATTTAAGAAACCTTTAACCTATCATACCTTCTGTTACCCTAGAATTTATTCTTGTACGCTTTGCACTGGAATATCGACTTAGTGCAACTGTAAATATAACCAGAGAGCCGGGGCTAACATCGACCGCGTCAAAGTTTGTATACCCTTGCAACTTTTATGGTACCTCTTTCCTTACTTATAGCCATCAAAGTGGGAAAACATTTTATCTTAATAGGCTTATGTTTGCGAAAGAACGGCCTACAATCTTAGTATTGGAAATAACGAAGATATTGATCAAAGTCACTGTTTTCCACCGATCGTTCCTATGGGAGCTATATGATATAGTTACACGATCTTGATCAAATTTGGCATAGTCGTTTATATGTATAATAAACTTACCAATATTTAATTTCACGACAATAGCTCAAAAAATAACGAAGTTATTGAGGAAAGTCACTGTTCGGGATTTGCGGTTTGCATGGGAGCTATATGATATAGTGGTCCGATCCGGCTGAGCCCGAGATATACAAGCTTACATGCAAAATTTCAGCTCTGTAGCTCTTACGGTCTAGGAGAAGTTTGCGTTGATCCAGACGGACGGACAGACGGACGGACGGACGGACATGGCTATATGAACTCGTCTCGTCATGCAGATCAAGAATATATATACTTTATATGGTCGGAAATGCTTCCTTCTATGCGTTGCACACTTCTGACCAAAATTAATATACCCTTTTTGCAAGGGTATAAAAAAACATAGAGAACTAAGAAGAGTGTGTACAGCTGGTCGACTCATTCGCTAGTCTACTGTTCAATAGGAAAGACTTAATTTAAGAAAATAAAATTGTGAAACTGAAAATTCATTTGGACACTCTTCACTCAGGTATCAATAAGGTTGAATTGACTTTTAAGCAGCAAGAAGCAATACTATTACCCAAAATCGGCAGAAATTGTACAAAACATTATAAACGATTGAAATATTTAAAACTTTAAAAATTAAATTAAATTAAATAATTTAATTGGCGCAATCGGTAGGATTCCAATTAATTTTATACGGAATCCGCGAAAGAATCTACGGACACGAAATAAATCGCTTTTCTGTAGAAACTGGCCCTTTCTGAATTTCTCTTGGGACAATTGCTTTCCCAATTAAGGCAAGTGCAGCCGTTCGAGGGAGACAACAACTATCTCTGCTTTTTCATTAAAAGAGTGGATTACCTACTTGGACTATACTCCACTGATGATATAAGGCAGAAAGACATCATATACGAGAAAGTCGAGGGACTTATCGTGGGAGAGGCTCAAAGAAATGTCAGGCAAAACTCCATAAACTCATGGACATTGCTGAAAGAGGCACTATTCAAAGAGTACGGCACGCAGACACCTCTCGAAGAACTACTAAGAAGGCTCTATAATACGGACTACATGGGAAACCTTGTGAGGAGCTACAAAACAAGTCACGTGTAATTGCTGATAAACTAGAATTAGAGGGTAACGCAGTGAATTCAGCTGTGTATACCCAAGCAATGGAAAATACTATTAAAAAATTGTATTCCGAGAAAGTTACCTGATAGACTACTCAGGTTGCTGTCAAGATACGATATCACCACTGTATCTAAATTAAAACGCATCGCTCATCATGAAGGTTATTATGAAGAAAGGAAACAATTCAGCAATAAAAATAGTTCCATGCCAACTAATTATAGGAGTAATATGGCTAGAGACTGCCAGAATTTTCAATCATCAAATTCATTTATGGACCCAGGGTCTAACCAATCAATTCAGCCTCAATATTCCAATGGTCAAAAGGGAGTAACCCAATCTCACCAGTACAATCAGCTGTATAATCAATATAACCAACAGCTACACCAGGGGCAACAGGCAAATTCGATAAATGCAGAAATAAATAATAGATCTCAGGAGCAAACCAATAGGCCAAATAAAAGAAATAGAGAAGGAAGTGTGGACACCAATGAATGGATACGAGCGAAAATTTTCTAATGAGTGCCTTTCCAGAAAACAATACCTAACAATTAAGTTCAATGAGAAATATTACAAATGCCTAATAGATACTGGATCTTCTGTCAATCTAATTAGAAGTTGCAGAAGAACAGAAGTTGCATTAGAAAATTATGTATTAACGCAACCAAACAAACTTATACCTACAGCTCAAATATTCCACATTTACAAATAATTATGATTTGCTATTCGGAAGAGAGCTTTTAAAAGATTGCGGAGCAATAATTAATTTTCAAACTGGTTTAACGACTCTAAATAACTTTGTCTTTAGCCACCAGAGCTCCCAATCTGAAAAAGGTCAACATTCTTTTCAAAATCAAGTTGAAAACCAGCCTTTAACGGAAATTATTTTTGCTTTCGAAGACGAATTAGAAGAAAATAATCAATATAGGTTGGAACATTTGAATAGCGAATAGAGAAAGTGTGTTAAGAAAATACTATTTGAGTTTCGAGACATATAATCAGGAAGGGGAACAACTTACTTTTACGAATGAGGTTAAACATAGAATCAAAACTATCCATGAGGATCCGATATACAAAAGACCTTATCGTTACCCCTACTCATTTGAAGATGAAGTTACAAAACAAATAAAGGATATGTTACAACAGGGTATTATTAGAGAAGGTAACTCTCCACATTGTAGCCCACTTTTTGTAGTGCCAAAGAAAAAAGATGCATCAGGCAAAGATAAATTTAGAATCGTAATAGATTATAGAGGGTTAAATGTAATTACTATAAGCGATAAATTCCCAATTCCCAATATGGAGGAAATACTTGATAAATTTGGCAGAAGCCAGTATTTTTCTACCATTGATTTAGCTAAAGGATTTCATCATATCAAAATGGATGACTCCTCAATCAAAAAAACAGCATTTTCAACCAAAACCGGCCACTATGAGTATACTCGTATGCCTTTTGGATTAAAAAACGCCCCTGACACCTTTCAAAGATGCATAAATAATGTCCTTAGTGACTTAATAAAAAAACATTGCTTAGTATATTTGGACGACATTATTGTCTTCTTAACTTCGCTTGAGGAACACAATGATTCAATTCGCAAAGTTTTCGAAAAACTGAGAAAGGCAAACTTAAAATTGCAGCTTGACAAATGCGTATTTTTAAAAAGGAGACAATTATATTTACGACAGATATAGTTACTACAGAGGGTATTAAACCCAACCCACACAAAACAAATGCAATTAAAAACATCCCTTTGCCAAAGTCTAAAACACAGATCAAGTCATTTTTAGGCTTGTGTGGCTTTTATAGGAAATTTATTCCTGGATTCGCTCATATAGCAAAACCTATATATAACCTTAAAATTGAAAAAAAAAAGAGGGCGTCTAACGGTTAGACACGATAGAAGTGAAACCTTCCGTAAAACAAACTGAGAGAGAATGAGACGAAAGCAGCATTAGGAGCGGGATAATTATAGGTTCATTATAATATTGCTATAAAGGTCATATTTTTTATTTTCTTCATTTTATTATTTTCTTCATTTTATTATTATTATTCATCCTCAATGTTTTCAATTTCAACAAATGATACGAGTGGCTTATGATAGCTAAAATATGATACAAATGCTTTGGTTTCGATGTTGTCAACATATCTTTGAAATACCGCGTCAATTGTTGTTTTTGATCGTGTTGTTGATTCAGTGCGATTGTTACACATTTTTAAACTGAATGTTGTATTGAGAAAGTCAATTAAAGGAACCGCTGTGTCCAATGCAAAATTTACGTTAAAATCGCCACTTAAAATCATTGGAACTTTATCGTAATCTTTTCTAAGTATCCGCGATACTTCTGGTGTATACTTTATTAAATTTTCATGAATGAATTCCGTGATGCTATTTATTGATTGATTCGGTGAAATATAAATTGCCACAATTAAAACTGTTTTTCCATTGCTCAATCTGGTTTCGCATGCACATATTTCTCCCACTTTAGAGAGCTGAACAGACAGTGATTCTAGTTGCTGTGCATTCATTCATTATATATTTTGTGATACATTTTTATTTACTTTTTATACCCTTGCAGAGGTTATTGTAAAATTGGTCAGAAGTTCGTAACGCACAGAAGGAGGCGTTTACGACCTGAGAAGCTGAGTTGATATAGCCATGTCCATCTGTCCGTCCGTCTGTGCGAATGCGTTTTACTCAGCCGTCTTAAGAGCTATCGGGATGAAATCTTTTTTTGGGGTTTTTTATTACCCGGGTAAGATAAAGTATGAAAATCTTTAGGATCGGACCACTATATCATATAGGTCTAGAAGAAAACATTTTGCGGACATGGCTATATCAACTCAGCTTCTCATGCTGATCAAGAATTTATATACTTTATGGGGTCGTAAACGCCTCCTTCTGTGCGTTACGAACATCTGACCAATTTTACAATACCCTCTGCAAGGGTATAAAAAGTAAATAAAAATGTATCACAAAAAAATATATAAATATATAAAAAGCATTATGAATAAAAAGCATTAAAAAAAAAAATTCGACCAAGCTGGGAGTCGAACCCCGGCCGCCCGACACTTTCTAAATTGCCGTCGAGTTCTGTAGTTAAGCACGCATCTCATTTTCGCATTGTCGTTATGTCTCTTTTTAGAGACACGCGAGCACACTAAGTACACAACTCGACGACAATTTACAAAGTGTCGACGTGGCTCTGTTGTTAGTGTGCTCGCTTGGCGATCGGGCGGCCGGGGTTCGACTCCCAGCTTGGTCGAAGTTTTTTCATAATACTTTTTATTTATAATGCTTTTTATATATTTGCATCTCATTCTCTCGCAGGCTAAATACTATAAGATCTATATGTGTCTCTGTTTAGTGTCGCTTTTCGTTTCATCGAGTCTGAAATCACTCCCAACGATTCTAAAGAAGTTTTCACTTCAAAAATGGTAACACGGATTTCAATGATTCATTATATATACAAAGCAGTAGAGAAGCTCAAAATTCTAATTATGAGTGATCCGATTCTTGTTGCCTATCCAGATTTTACAAAAGAATTTAAAGTTGCTACTGATGCAAGTAATGTCGCACTAGGAGTCGTCTTATCTCAAGAAGGTAGGCCCAGTTGCTTCGGGGTAACGACATATCTCCGACGACATATCTCCGCCGTTAGAAAAACGACATATCTCCGCGCGGAGATATGTCGTTCTGAAACGACATAATTTCGCGCGGAGATATGTCGTTCTGAAACGACATAATTTCGCGCGGAGATATGTCGTTTTTTTAACGGCGGAGATATGACGTTTTGAAACGACATATCTCCGCGCAAATCACCGGCGATGATATAATAATAAACCCCAACAATAATTTCGCGCGGAGATATGTCGTTCTGAAACGACATAATTTCCGCCAGAAAAATGTACTGGGCGGAGATATGTCGTCGGAGATATGTCGCTATGCCTTTGCTTCGCTAGCCGAACCTTAAATAGTCACGAAGAAAATTATAGTACTATTGAAAAAGAGTTATTGCCAATCGTCTTGGGCGACGAAATATTTCAGGCCGTATCTCTACGCAAGAAGTTTCTAGGTTCTTAGTGACCACAAACCTTTAGTTTGGCTTAGTACGATTAGGGAACCCAACATGAAACTCCAACGCTGGAAAATAAAGCTTAGCGAATATGATTTCAAAATTAAATATGTATATCTAAGGCAAGGAGAATCATGTGGCAGACTTCTTGTCAAGAATACAAGTAACTAATGAAGAAGTATTGGTAACCGATAACCTTACAACTATGGCAACTGTGCACAGTGCTCCAGAGGATAACCCTAGATGTATTCAAATAACAGAAAGACCATTGAATTATTTTGAGAGACAAATAAAATTTGTTAAGGCAAGTCGAAATTATGAGAGCGAAACTAGGTATTTTTCAAAAACGAATAGTAATCTATTGAGTATAAAGAAATGACCTCTGAACTAGCAAAGCATATAATTTTAAAGTATTTTTCCATGTGAAATAGTGCGATCTTTATGGAAGATTAAAATGATTTTGGTATATTTCAAAGAGAATACATTCGTCTCAAAAACTCTAATGTCAAGGTTACCAAGACATCAATCATATTGCGCGACATTTTGACATATGCTGAACTAAAACATATTATACTGAAAATTCATTTGGACACTCTTCACTCAGGTATCAATAAGGTTGAATTGACTTTTAAGCAGCAAGAAGCAATACTATTACCCAAAATCGGCAGAAATTGTACAAAACATTATAAACGATTGTAATATTTGCAATTTAAGTAAATCGGAACACAGAAATACGGATTTACCTTTATAAATTACACCAGAACTACTCACGATTAGGGAAAAGTATGTTATTGATTGAAAAACCTTTCTTTCTTGTATTGATGTATACTCAAAGTTCGCTACCCTCATAGAAGTTAAAGGCAAGGACTGGTTAGAAACCAAGAGAGCGTTACTAAGGATTTTTAACGATATGGGAAAACCACAATTCATTAAAGCGGACAAAGATTCCTTCTTTATGAGTCTAGCAATCCACGAAGTTACTACAAGTAAAAATGGAATAGCTGATGTAGAACGATTGCACAAAACATTGAATGAGAAATTTTGAATAATCAATTCAGCTAATAACACAGAGGATATAAAAACTTCATTAGAGACAATATTGTTCACCTATAATCACCTTTCGAAAAACAGGAAAAATAACTGAACTAGATGAAAAACATTATGAAGAAAAGAATAGAGGTAGAAAAATAATTCATCACAGAAGTAAATTTAAAAAGAAAAAGAAAACAAATCATAATAATTATATTTAAAAAAGAAAAAATATCAAAGAAGCTAACTTCGGCTATGCCGAAGTTTATATACCCTTGGCAATAATATTTTTACATGTTGACAATTTATTTCCTGCATCTCAATTCATCAATACACAAACAAAACATTATTTCTCTTTTTACTACAAGTTTTTCTTCTTCTTCTATCATTCCGTAAGCAAAGCACGGCACGCATACACATACAGTTCATGTAGCGTTGTGTCTGTGTGTGTATGTGCTCTGTTGATTTGATGATGACGTAGTAGGCAGCGCTTGAGCCGATTTATATTGACTGTAACTTGTGTTCTATTTATCCGATCAGATCAAAATTTGGGATCTGAGATTTTATATCCAATATTATCATATTGGTAAATTTCATGGGAATACTCCAATTTCTGCAAAAATGTTTCTTCTAGAACTTTATGATATAGTAGTCCGATCCTGATGATTTTCATATTTTATCTTACTCGGGTAATAAAAAGCCCCAAAAAAAATTTCATCCCGATAGCTCTTAAGATGGCTGAGTAAAACGTATACGCACCGACGGACGGACTCAGCTTCTCATGCTGATCAAGAATATACATATATACATACTTTATGGGGCCGGAAACGTCTCGTTCTGTACATTACAAACATCTGACCAATTTTTAATACACGCTGCAAGGGTATAAAAAGAATGCTGATTATTTTGGTTTGCATGCGATACATAATACTTTAATACAAAACAAATTGTAACTAAAATAAGAATTTTGAAAAAATTTTTTTTGTTAATATTAAGACATTGTCGGGACGACAATTTTTAAAGAGTGGGCGAGTTACATATTTAACAAACCTTTAACCTATCATACCTTCTGTTACCCTAGAATTTATGCTTGTATGATTTGCACTGGAATATGGATAGGCATGTTGCTTTTTCATTTCATTTTTATACCATACACCCATAGGGTGAAATGGTATATTAAAGTCGCCAAAATGTATGTAACAGGCAGAAGGAAGCATCTCCGACCCCACAAAGTATATATATTCTTGATCAGGATCAACAACCGAGTCGATCTAGCCATGTCCGTCTGTCCGGCCGTCCGTCCGTCTGTCCGTATGAACACCTAGATCTCGGAGACTGTAAGAGCTAGAGCCACCAAATTTGGTATGTAGACTCGTGTAGTATGTACGCTTATCGAGTTTGTTTCAAATTTTTGCCACGCCCCCTTCCGCCCCCAGAATTTAAATAAAACTGTTTTTCTTAAAAAGTATGGCAGATAGAGACATCAAATTTGGGATATATACTTGTTTAGTTAGCGCGCAGAAAATAATTGTTCCAACTTTTTGCCACGCCCCCTTCCGCCCCCGGAATTTACATAACTCTGATTTCCTGAAAAACTATGAAAGCTACCGACATTAAATTTGGTATGTAAGCAAGCTTAATAGACGCGCAGATATTGACTATTTAAAAATTTTGCCACGCCCATTTCCGCCCCCGAAAATTAAACAAAACAGATTTTCTCGAAAACTAACAAAGCTAATGTCACCAAATTTAGTATGTATATTGGCTTAGTATGCGCGCAAAATAAAATACATATATTTTCATATGTTGCCACGCCCACTTCCGCCTCCATAATTTAGAAAAAACCGATTGGCTCTTGCAATTTTTTGACCATCGCGATCAAATTTGGCAGACTAATAAATCTTATCTATTTCTATCAAACTACCAAAAAATCGGACTAGAAACATGCAAAATATGCTTATGAACGTATTTTGCTACGCGATCCATAGGGGCAGAATTGGCCGTTGGCTAGTGGCGGCGCTAGAGTGCTCGTGTGTTTGTAGAGTGAGCGAGATAGCATATGGTATGAGGCATGTTAAAACAATTTAATAGACATATGTACATACATTTGGTTTTCGAAATTTTAAATATTTGTTTCACCTGGTGTATGGTATACCCAAGTCGGCGAGACGACTTACTTACTTCATTTTTTATTATAATAGCTTAGAAAATAACGAAGGTGTTGATAATATCGTGTACTGTAATGTTGAGTTCTATCAAAAATCCAAAAGATTTTACAACTTTGTTAATTCTAAAGGACGCTCTAACTGCCTTCCACCTTCAGACTTAATGACCAGATTTAAAATTGATTCAGATATAGCAGATCTGATTGCTAAATTCTTTTGGTCGACTTATTCTAATATTGCTTTACCTCCCAAATCCTATCCATTTTTAATTTCACATTAAATTGTGTGTTTAAATGCAGATAGAATTGACTACCTTTGTACACCATGTCAAACTGATGTTATTTTTACCGACTTTGGTAAGGCTTTCGATTCGGTTGATCATTCTTTGCTTTACGAAATTTATCATTGGCAGTACTTAAACGGTTTATTTTCTTTCCTCATTACCTAAAACTGTTCAAATAACCTCAGATGTCTCCCAAGGCAGTCATCTGGGCCCACTGTTACTTACCCTGTTTATAAATGATTTGCCCTTGGCCTTGTAATTTTCATACATCTTCTTGGATGCATAAAACGTTGGGCTAAAGATTTCGAGCCCTACTTAACAAAGGTTTCATACAACGTCCAGACGATTGCCTAAGCAAACCACGGCACGCATACACATAGAGTTTACGTAGCGTTGCGTCTGTGTATGTGTATGTGTGTGTGTGTGTGTGGTCTGCTGCTCTGTTCAATTCGACCAATGCACATAGGGGTGCGGAGCCGTTTTTAAACACTTAAGGCAATTTTTAAAAGTTTTTGAAACCCAAATATTTTGATGCCAATTTATAGATAAAATATCAAATCACATTTCTGCATACTAGGTTTTTCAAAATTGTTCAACACTGGTGAGAATAACGCTGTCGAAAACAAGTGTTGGGAACAAAACAAAACTGCTTTCATTTGGTGCCAAGTGTTGCTTGACTTTGAGTGTATATAACTTTTAAAAGAAAGATGTTATGGATAAACTGAAGATGCAATTGAAAAAGTCGGATTTGTACTATGTGTTAGTAGATTTGTTTTGTTATAAATGTAGGTGTGTTTCTTAAAATCAGGCTAATTCTGAGCAGGCTAATTCTCTCAAAGACAAAACTTGTTACGAAATCTCAACTTTAGGAAGAGTTTTAAAAAAATGTTTACCAGTGTCCAGTCTAAAACTTTTACTATTGGATAGAATAATAAAGTCTCAATATCCACAAACAACCACTTTTTTTGCAATTTAACTTTTTAACGCATAACTTCATATTCCTGCATATGGACGAGATTTTAATACAGCCGGAAACAACGAATTAGGAATTAAGTACATACATACATATATGGAGTTAATGTTTATAGGTTGGGGGGGGGGGGGGGGGGGGCAGTGCTCCAGGTGTATTGGATGCAAAATTATAAGTGAGTACTGAGCGGTTTTTTTTTTTTTGCACCAAAACATTTAGGACCAATTCGAATGTTTCTAAGTTCAGTTTTTTAGATGGCAGACGCAAACGACCTTTTGAATAATAGGGAATAGCTCCAATAACATCACAAAAATAGTTTTAGCGACTTTAATGTCTCATTTATGCATACATAAAGAGGAGAACGAATCAGAAAATAAGGTTAGCTACCAAAAGCGGTAAGAAGTACTACACAGTTCCTGGTTGCTATACACATAAAGCGAATCGTCTCGCCAAGAAGAACAGCAGAATCGCATATTTTAAAAACACTTTCTGTAAAAAAGTGGATGGTCAGATCCCTTGATTTTCGCTTTAAGCCTAGAAAAAAGCATTTCTCTAATTCCACGACAGACAGAAGCAGTTGCTTGCTTAAAGTGTCTATATTACTTATGCTGATAATGATATTATTCATCTTTAAGAACAGATTTTTCTATGAATCTTGGCCCTAAACTTTAAGAAAATATGAAAATCACAACGATTTTATGAAAAGTATTATGTTGAATGAGATACTTAGCATACTTTTTTGGTCAAAATACGGTTTTTTGACCGTGGAGACGAGATGCTACACCCATTTTCTCTAAAAATAATTGGAAAATATATTTATTACCTCACACAATGCAATGAGACTAAAAAATTATTGTTAAGCATACATTTTTGAATTAAGTGCTCAAAAAACGGCTCCGCACCCCTATGTGCAATGACGTAGTAGGTAGCACCGGCACCGGCAGCTCTTAAGATGGCTGAATAAAACGCATACGCATCGACGGACAGACGGACATGACTATATCAACTCAGCTTCTCATGCTGATATGGGTTCGGAAACGTCTCCTTCTGTGCGTTACAAACATCTGACTAATTTTATAATACCCTCTGCAAGGGTATAAAAAAGAGGAAGAAAAGTCACTGTTTATTACCGATAGCTCCTATGGGAGCTATATGATATAGTCACCCGAACTTGACTAAATTTAGCACACATGATTCTTTAGCGAAGTCAGCTGATGATAGAACTTGGTGGTTCTTGAACAGACAACCTGCTCACCTTTTGTGCCGCCTATGATTTAAAATCTTATAAATTAGTAAGATTTATTGACCTCAAGCCGGCTAAAACTCAGTTTTGATTAGACTTCTTAGATAAAACGGGTTTCCATTTGGAAGGCCATAGGTAAGGAAAGTGTAACAAAAACTTGCATGGGTATACACACGCGGTCGAAGCCCCGGCCCTCTGGTTATAGTTTATTATACGTATAAACGACTGTGCCAAAGTTGATCAACTTCGGGTGACTGTATCATATCATATGTCCGACTGTCCATCCGTCTGTGCACATCAACATCACGCCGCCATCTTAAGAGCTATCGGGATGAAATTTTATAGTTGAGCTACTTCTAGCCCGGAGCAGATAAAGTATGAAAATTGTAAGAATCAGGCCACTATATCATATAACTCTAGGAGAAACATTTTCATAAAAATTAGAGTATCCCCATGAAATTATATGGTAGTATTGGATATAAAATCTCAGATCCCAAAAGTTGAATCTGATCGGATAAATAGAACACAAGTTATAGTCAATATAAATCGGTTCAACCGCTGCCGGCAGCACTGTTTGCTGCCTACTACTTCATCATCAAATCAACAGAGCACATGCATACACACACAGACACAACGCTACATGAACTGTATGTTCTGTTCATATCGTATTCAACTGTATTACATACCACATGAGTCTGCATACCAAATTTGGTGGCTCTAGCTCTTATAGTCTCCGAGATCTGCGTGTTCATACGGACGGACGGACGAACAGACGGACATGGCTAAATCGACTCGGTTGTTTATCCTAATCAAGATATATATACTTTGTGGGGTCGGAGATGCTTCCTTCTGCCTGTTACATACATTTTGGCGACTTTAATATACCATTTCACCCTATGGGTGTATGGTATAATAATATGGCTCATGAAATTTATTTTCATTGGCATTAAAATGAAGTAAGTAAGTCGTCTCGCCGACTTAGGTATACCATACACCAGGTGAAACAAATATTTAAAATTTCGAAAACCAAATGTATGTCTATTAAATTGTTTTAACATGCCTTATACCATATGCTATCTCGCTCACTCTACAAACACACGAGCACTCTAGCGCCGCCATACGTTCATACGTATATTTTGTATGTTTCTAGTCCGATTTCAATCAAATTTGTTAGTTTGATAGAAATAGATAAGATTTATTAGTCTGCCAAATTTGATCGCGATGGTCAAAAAATTGCAAGAGCCAATCGGTTTTTTCTAAATTATGGAGGCGGAAGTGGGCGTGGCAACATATGAAAATATATGTATTTTATTTTGCGCGCATACTAAGCCAATATACATACTAAATTTGGTGACATTAGCTTTGTTAGTTTTCGAGAAAATCTGTTTTGTTTAATTTTCGGGGGCGGAAATGGGCGTGGCAAAATTTTTAAATAGTCAATATCTGCGCGTCTATTAAGCTTGCTTACATACCAAATTTAATGTCGGTAGCTTTCATAGTTTTTCAGGAAATCAGAGTTATGTAAATTCCGGGGGCGGAAGGGGGCGTGGCAAAAAGTTGGAACAATTATTTTCTGCGCGCTAACTAAACAAGTATATATCCCAAATTTGATGTCTCTATCTGCCATACTTTTTAAGAAAAACAGTTTTATTTAAATTCTGGGGGCGGAAGGGGGCGTGGCAAAAATTTGAAACAAACTCGATAAGCGTACATACTACACGAGACTGCATACCAAATTTGGTAACTCTAGCTCTTATAGTCTCCGAGATCTAGGTGTTCATACGGACGGACGGACGGACAGACGGACATGGCTAGATCGACTCGGTTTTTGATTCTGATCAAGAATATATATACTTTGTGGGGTCGGAGATGCTTCCTTCTGCCTGTTACATACATTTTGGCGACTTTCATATACCATTTCACCCTATGGGTGTATGGTATAATAACATTTTTTTAAAATATGAAAAATTTAAAAAAATGAAAAGTTTTTCATGAAAAATATGAAAAATTAAAAAAAATGGTAAAAAATAAGAACAAATTAAGAAAAATTGAGCAGTAATTGGGGAAAATTAACAAAAAATTAAGAAAATTAATTAAAAATTAGGAAAATTAACAAAAAAAACTTGGAAAATGAAAAAAATTGGGAAAACTAAGAAAAATGAAGTAAGTAAGTCGTCTCGCCGACTTGGGTATACCATACACCAGGTGAAACAAATATTTAAAATATCGAAAACCAAATGTATGTCTACTAAATTGTTTTAACATGCCTCATACCATTTGTAATCTCGCTCACTCTACAAACACACAAGCACTCTAGCGCCGCCACTAGCCAACGGCCAATTCTGCCCTTATGGATCGCGTAGCAAAATACGTTCATACGTATATTTTGTACGTTTCTAGTCCGATTTCAATCAAATTTGGTAGTTTGATAGAAATAGATAAGATTTATTAGTCTGCCAAATTTGATCGCGATGGTCAAAAAATTGCAAAAGCTAATCGGTTTTTTCTAAATTATGGAGGCGGAAGTGGGCGTGGCAACATATTAAAATATATGTGTTCTGCGCGCATACTAAGCCAATATACATACTAAATTTGGTGACTTTAGCTTTGTTAGTTTTCGAGAAAATCAGTTTTGTTTAATTTTCGGGGGCGGAAATGGGCGTGGCATAAATTTTAAATAGTCAATATCTGCGCGTCTATTAAGCTAACTTACATACCAAATTTAATGTCGGTAGCTGTCATAGTTTTTAAGAAAATCAGAGTTATGTAAATTCCGGAGGCGGAAGGGGGCGTGTCAAAAAGTTGGAACAATTATTTTCTGCGCGCTAACTAAACGAGTATATAAACTAAATTTGATGTTTCTATCTGCTATACTTTTTAAGAAAAACAGTTTTATGTAAATTCTGGGGGCGGAAGGGGGCGTGGCAAAAATTTGAAACAAACTCGATAAGCGTACATACTACACGAGACTGCATACCAAATTTGGTGGCTCTAGCTCTTATAGTCTCCGAGATCTAGGTGTTCATACGGACGGACGGACGGACGGACGGACGGACGGACGGACGGACAGACGGACATGGCTAGATCGACTCAGTTTTTGATCCTGATCAAGAATATATATACTTTGTGGGGTCGGAGATGCTTCCTTCTGCCTGTTACATACATTTTGGCGACTTTAATATACCATTTCACCCTATGGGTGTATGGTATAAAAATTGGGAAGAAATTATAAAAATTAAGAAACAATGAAGAAATTTAACCAAAAAAATTAGGAAAATTAAGAAAAAATTTGAAAAATTAAGGAAAAAAATTAGGAAAATTAGGAAAAATGAGCAAAAATTAGAAAAAATTCCCGGTACAAACATTCCCAAGCCGTTGCTTTCAAAACAAAGAATAAATTTGTTTATATAAATGATTTTTAATTTTTAACATATGTTATTTGCTTTTAAAATTACAATTTCTTGGAAAAAACCGAAATATTTTATAGACTTTGATGAGACTTTAAAATGTCTCTAGAAATACCCGGCCATAAAGGGCACATTTTTAAAATTTTCATTTCAAAATATGCTTTATTTCCTTATTATTAAATTTAGCTTAAAGCTAGCTATTTACATTACAGAGTTTAAACTATTGTCTTTGCAGCTGAGATATTTTGTATTTTGTTCATTTTTATACCCTTGCAAAAAGGGTATATTAATTTCGGTCAGAAGTGTGCAACGCATAAAAGGCAGCATCTCCGACCATATAAAGTATATATATTCTTGATCAGCATGACCAGACGAGTTCAAATAGCCATGTCCGTCCGTCCGTCTGTCCGTCCGTCTGGATCAAGGCAAACTCCTCTTAGACCGTTAGAGCTACAGAGTTGAACTTCAGGCATGTAGGCTTGTATATACTGCAGGGGTTGTATATCTCGGATTCAGCCGGATCGGACCACCATATCATATAGCTCCCATACAAACGCCAAAGTCACTAACAGTGACTTTACTCAAAAACTTCACTATTTTCCTAGCTATTTTGAAATTTTATATTAAAGAGTGTATTACACGTATAAACGACTCTGCCAAATTTGATCAAGATCGGGTGACTATATCATATAGCTCCCATATGAACGATTTTTCGAAAACAGTGACTTTTGTTAATAACTTCGTTACTTTTGACGCGATTGCTTTCAAATTAAACATTTGTTAGTTTAATATATCTGTTAATGACTGTACCAAATTGATAAGGATCGAATAACTATATCATATAGCTCCCATAGGAAGGATCGGTGGAAAACAGTGACTTTGATCAATATCTTCGTAGTTTCCTATGCTAAGATTGTAGGCCGTTCTTTCGGAAACATTAGCCTTTTTAGCTTAAACGTTTTTCCACTTTGATGGCTATAGGTAAGGAAAGAGTTACCAAAAATGTTGCAAGGGTATACAAATTTTGACGCGCAGTTAGCCCCAGCCCTCTGGTTTTTATTGGTTGTGTGACAATGCGGTTCACGTTAAGTGTGCAGGTTACACAGGCAGAATCAAGGAGTCTATTGCTAAAGGTGGTGGCTTAAAATATAGATGTGATGCTTGCCAGGAGGTCGAGAACTAGAGATAGTTTTGACACTTTAAGGGCAGGTTTTAATAAATTCCAAGCGGAGTTTACTGCGGTGGAGACTCAGTTCAGAAGCTTATCGCTTATGAATGAGTCTCCGAAACGTAAAAGGACCAGTCCTTGGGGTGTTTCTGTATCTGTAAATCCGCCAGCGTCTCTTATCGTCCCAATTCAGTGATTTCAATTCAGTGATTGATGAAAGTTCTCTTCTTAGCGAACTTAAACAGATGGTTTACCTGGGTGTGTACTCAGGTTTTGTGCAAACGCATTATGTAAACCCATTTTTAAATTGTTTTTATTGTCTGTCGAATCTTCCTCTTTTCCATCTATTTGGAAGGAGTTTTATATCATTCCTCTGCATAAAATGGCAAAAAGTCCGAAGCCTCTAACTATAGGGGTATCTCATAATTGTCCGCTATTCTGAAAGCTTTTGAGAAAATTATAACTTCGCAACTAAAATATTTTTGCAGCTCTATTATTTCGCCATCCCAACATGGGTTTGTGAAACGTAGATCTACAACCACTAACCTTTTAGAATTCACATCTATAATT
This sequence comes from Drosophila willistoni, assembly GCF_018902025.1. Classification (NCBI taxonomy): domain Eukaryota; kingdom Metazoa; phylum Arthropoda; class Insecta; order Diptera; family Drosophilidae; genus Drosophila; species Drosophila willistoni. Next base: position 843,780 of record NW_025814055.1, read on the forward strand.
ATCAAGGGGTAAACTAAACGACATTGGGTTTCCACATCTTTTCCTTCCTTGGGTTCGAGAATATTTAACAAATAGAAAACAGAAGGTACTTTTTAAGTCTTCTTTTTCCGATTCCATTCCTGTGACTTCTGGTGCACCTTAAGGTAGTCATCTTGGCCCTCTGCTCTTCACATTATTCATTAACGATCTTCCATCAGTCATTGTTCATTCGCATGTGCTTATGTACGCTGACGATGTCAAGCTTTGTCTTACCTTTAAAGATACAGATTCATTTAGTCGGCTACAAGCTGATCTTAAAAACCTGGTGCCAGTTTAATCTACCAAATCTTTACACTACCAAATGTAAGGTAATGACTTTTTTTCGTAACTCTCCTCAACTGGTCACTTATATTCTAAACAACAGCCCTTTAGAACGTCTAAATAATATGAATGATTTGGGCGTACTTATGGACCATAAGTTAAATTTAACACCCATATTTCCACCACGGTCGCAAAGGCCATGAGTGTCCTGGGTTTCATTAAATGATGGTCAAAAGAATTTGATGACCCCTATACAACTAAAGTTCTTTTTACTTCGCTTGTCCGTCCTATTTTAGAGTATGGATCTTGCATTTGGTCACCTCAATATGAGTCGCACCAGATTAGACTAGAATCCGTTCAAAAGCAGTTCTTGCCATTTGCTCTTCGTGGCTTAAGCTGGGACCGCAATGTGAATGTGCCTTTGTATTCTAGTACACTTGATTAACGTTCCTTTCTTAACTAACCGTAGAATTATGTTTAGTGTTATTTTTATGTACAAGCTCCTAATTGGTGATATCGACTCGCCTGAGTTATTAGCTCAGGTAAATATGTCGGTACCATGTAGATGGAGTAGACATCCTTTGATACCTTTATCACTTAGTCGTTGTTCTTCTAACTATGCCATGCATGCCTTTTAGGGTCCTCTGCTCTGATTACAACCTTCTATTCCCTGTAATCGGCTCAGAGTTTTCTATTAATATACTTAAAATATCTATCCTATCCCATTTAGTTAATAGATAGCTATAGTATTATTTGTTTGTCTGTTTTTTATGCCCTTGCAGAGGGTATTATAAAATTGGTCAGATGTTTGTAACGCACAGAAGCAGACGTTTCCGACCCCATAAAGTGTATATATTCTTGATCAGCATGAGAAGCTGAGTCGATGTAGCCATGTCCGTCTGTCCGTCCGACCATCTATGCAAATCAACTTCACGCCGCCATCTTAAGCGCTATCGGGATGAAACTTTGCTTGAAACTCACAGAGCAGCTAAGCACATGCATACACACGCAGACGCAACGCTACGTAAACTGTATGTGTATGCGTGCCAATCGCGGCATGCAGCATGGAATCAACCCTCCAGTACCAAATGTCCCCGGTCGACAATGTCGCCGCATCGTCGACTATACCGACGTGGGCAGAATTAAATTCTTCGACAAGCAAAGACCAGCCGACGGTGCCCCAAATATCCAATGTCGTCGTCGAAACACTTCGGCTACCGAAAAGAATTGAGCAAACATAATTTCTTAAAAAAAATTGACACAAAAAAAAAAAAGGCAAGAATAGGAAAAATGCAGCATCAAATAAAATTTATTTTCATGACGGCTTTTCCATACCCTTGTTACTTATGGATGAGGAAAAAATTTGAACATTATTACCATATATGTATGTACATATTATTTTTATATATACATAATTTGTCAATAACTTGTTACTTATAAATTGATCATTAAATAAGCATATTCTTTTGATGTGAAACATACATATGTAAATTTTACATAATTTTACATGCATCGTCGGTTATGGTCAAGCATACTCTGTGTCGGCACGCGACAAGAAGGAAGACAAAAAGAACAAAGTTAAAACGGAACATTGCATTGTTGTTTTTATTTACCATTTCGGCACGCGTCGCTTAGTAATTTTCGTTTCTCTTTGCATTTGATTTAGAATTGCGTACAAGACAGCTCAAAGATTACAGTGAGAAAGATTACAGTGAAAATATTTAAATTATTAAAAATTTATAAAGGTAAGTTTGCATGCATTTCAAAATAAATCAAATGAAGTTTAATGAAAATAAATTGTAACAATAGAAGTGACAAATTTTAATTTTTTATGTTGCAGAGGGTATTATAAAATTTATCAGATGTTTGTAACGCACAGGAGACGTTTCCGACCATATAAAATATATATATTCTTGATCAGCATGACAAGGCGAGTTCGAATCCGTCTGTCTGTCTGGATCAACAGCTTATTGTAATTAAATAAAATTAGTTAAAAATTAAGAATAAATATATAAATAAATATAAATATTAAATAAATATAAATAAAAAATATAATATAATAAATTGCTGTGAAATAAAAATTTAATAAATGAATAAATTAATCAAAAGAACATTTTGTATTTTGTTTTTTATTTTTGTATGGACAACACAATCGACATTCAACGCAATTGTCGATGGACCGTCCTCTGACGCGCATGCAAAGAAAATCCATCGATCAACGGTCGACATTCAAAGCAAATGTCGCTGGAACGTTCTCTGACACTAACGCAAAGAAGACCTGCCGACGTACCGTCGACGTTCAGAGGAAATTTCTTTGCAAATGTCCCTCAAAACATTTTCGAAAAACCATCCGCGCACATACCGTCGACTTTGTCGCTCAGTTGTCCCGATTGTCCTTATTGCTAGGGCATCTAATGTTAAATGTCGCCGCAACTCAAATGAGCGTGTCGCCGCTATGTCCCCCAAGACAGCGGACATGTCCCCGCAAACTCGACGGAGAGTCTCCGCAGACGCGTACTGCAGGGAAGTAAGAATCAAGTAAGTCGTCTCGCCGACTTGGGTATACTATACACCAGGTGAAACAAATATTTAAAATTTCGAAAACCAAATGTATGTACATATGTCTATTAAATGGTTTTAACATGCCTCATACCATATGCTATCTCGCTCACTCTACAAACACACGAGCACTCTAGCGCCGCCACTAGCCAACGGCCAATTCTGCCCTTATGTACCGCGGAGTAAACTACGTTCATACGTATATTTTGCATGTTTCTAGTCCGATTTTAATCAAATTTGGTAGTTTGATAGAAATAGATAAGATTTATAAGTCTGCCAAATTTAATCGCGATGGTCCAAAAATTGTAAGAGACAATCGGTTTTTTCTAAATTCTGGGGGCGTGGCCAAAATTCCAATTAACTCTATATATTTACATACCACAGTCTACATACCAAATTTGGTGGCTCTAGCTCTTACAGTCTCCGAGATCTAGGTGTTCATACGGACAGACGGACGGACGGACAGACGGACATGGCTAGATCGACTCGGTTGTTGATCCTGATCAAGAATATGTGGGGTCGGAGATGCTTCCTTCTGCCTGTTACATACATTTTGGCGACTTTAATATACCATTTCACCCTATGGGTGTATGGTATAAAAAGAAGGAGATAGAAATAATAGAAAACGGGTGCGCGAGTTCGAGGGCTATGAGTTTGCTGAGTCGGACAATTTGTAGACTGATAAAGTTAATTATATTGCTGAAAATCTGTCAGATATGGATCTGGCTGTAATTTGTAATTTGCTTCGATTGCCTCACAATAAAAACGATTTAACGAAACACACATTTTGCAATTTAAAAAAGAATTCTTTGCTCAAAGATGCCGATTTTCAAACGGAAAATAACGACGAAAGTAAAAATGAAGAGTCGCAAAACGACGAAGTGTGCGAAGCGAGAATTCATGCAGTGTGCAAAATATAAGTAGTGGTTGAAATCCAAGCAGCTTTTCCGAAGTTCCGAGGTTCGCTTTAAATTTTGGCGATATAGAAGACTCTATCCGTTTGTTTAGTGGCGAAGATAATCTATCTATCGAAGCATGGGTCCAAGATCTTGAAGATATGGCAACTGTTATGTGTTGGAACGAGTTACAAAAATTTATTTTTGCCAAACGATCGTTAAAAGGCCTAGCAAAAATGTTTGCTAATAGTGAGCGAAATGTAACGACTTGAATATAAATCAACAACAAATAGCGCACAGTTACATAAGTTAATGTCTGATAGAAAAATAAAGAAAAATGAAAGTCTGCAGGAGTATTTTTTGCGCATGAAAGAAATGTCATCTCGCGGAAATGTTGAAGACTCTTCGCTGATACAATATGTGATCGATGGCATAGACGATACGGTGAATAACAAATCAATTTTATACGGCTCTAATTATATAAATGAATTCAAGCAGAAGCTAAAAATTTTTGAAGTTATGCGCGAGAAATCGAAAAATGAAAACAAATATAACAATGGTGTTGGCAAGCAGTAAAAACGACGATAAGTTTTAAGCAGTGCAAAAAAAAATGCAAACGAAGAACTCAAATGTTTTAATTGCGGCGCCAAGGGCCATACATCAGTTAATTGCGATTATAAAAATAAGGGCAGAAAATGTTTTCAGTGTAATAATTTCGGACATATCGCCAAGGATTGCCCAACAATCAGTGCCAAAAATGACAAAGCCAATACATGCAAAATTACTTCATCTCAAAATTTTATGTCTATTTTAGTTAAAATCGATAATATTAATTATAACGCGTTCTTAGACACCGATAGCAAGTACAATTTAATATCTGAAGCAATACTGAAAAGCATGAATAATTCAATGTTGAGTGATTCTAACGTTTATTTAATCGGTTTCGGAAAGAAAAAAGACACAAACAAGATCAAAGCATCGGATTCATTTAAATATACAGTCGATATTAACGGTGAGAAATACTGTTTGACATTTCTCCCAGTGGAGCAACAATTTATGGATGTGGAAATTGTTCTTGGCGAGGATTTCTGTAAGCAAGCGGAGGTTACAATCACCTACAAAGGTCTAAAGGTGACAAAAACCCAATGTTTAGAATCCGAAGTAAGTTTCTTTCTGAAAATCAATGTGGATGACTCCAGTAAACAGCAGGCCGACATAGATCCAGCAGCAAGTAAAAGGGCTAAAGAAGCAGTTCAAAATTTGATACAAAATTATCATCCGGTAAGCGAAAAGTCAACAAATATTCAAATGCGATTAGTTATAAATGATGATAAACCGATATACTCACGACCTCGACGATTCTCATATGCAGAGAGATGCATAATCGATAATCAAACCGATCAATGGCTGAAGGATGGCATAATTGAAATATCAGAGTCTGAGTATACTAGCCCAGTTGTGCTTGTGAAAAAACGGTACGGATCAAATCAGTTATGCATCGATTACAGACGAATTAATAAAGTAATCTTTAGAGATCATTTTCCACTTCCCTTAATAGAAGATCAGTTAGACAGGCTTCAAAATGCACGTATTTTCAGTTCCATAGATTTAAAAAATGGTTTTTTTCATGTTGGCATTGAAGAAGGGAGCCGCAAGTATACTTCTTTCGTAACACATAATGGACAATTCCAGTTTCTTCGAGTTCCATTTGGTCTTTCAAACTCTCCCAGCGTCTTTCAACGGCATGTCAATATTATATTCAGAGATCTAACCAGGAAAGGAGTAGCCATACCATATGTTGACGATATAATAATATCAGCAAAAACTGAAGACGAAGCTGTAGCCAATTTAAAAGAAGTACTCAAACAATGCGAAGAATATGGGCTTGTGATTAATTTCAAAAAATGTCAGTTTCTTAAAACGAAAATTGAGTATTTAGGACACGTAATTGATGACACGCAAGCCGTGTCATCGTTTCCTATTCCGTCTAATCTAAAACAATTACAGAGTTTTTTGGGGTTAGTTGGATATTTTCGAAAGTTTATACTAAATTTTTCTCTGATTGCAAAGCCTCTAACGGATATGACAAAACATGATGCATTGATTATTTTTGGTGAGAAAGAGCTAGCTGCGTTTAACAAATTAAAGAAGCTTATTACAGAGAAGCCAGTTTTGAAAATTTTTCATCAGCTACACGAAACGGAGCTTCATACGGACGCCTCGATCGACGGATTTGGCGCAGTCCTTCTCCAGAAGTCGCCAGAAGACATGCAGTTTCATTCAGTGTATTACATGAGCAAGAAAACGACAGATGCCGAAAAGAAGTTCACCAGTTACGAGTTAGAAATCTTAGCTGTTGTAGAAGCATTAAAGAAATTTCGAGTTTATTTACTAGGACTACGCTTCAAACTTGTTACAGATTGCCATGCTCTAGCTAAAACTATTCAGAAAAAGGATCTGTGCACACGAGTAGCTCGTTGGATTCTCCAAATGCAAGAATTTCAATATGACGTCGAACACAGAGCGGGCACTCGAATTCGCCATGCTAATGCACTCAGTCGAAAACAAGTATGCATTGGCAGATAAGACGAATCACAATAACTATTTTTTAAAGGCGGGAGTTTTGCACAAACTTATCTCGGACAACGAACTTATTGTCGTACCAACTAGTATGCAACGAGAACTAATAAAAGAGGCCCACGATCATTGTCATTTTTCCATCAAGAAGACACGAGAGATCATTGGAAAAGAATATTTCATACCGAATCTGGAAGAGAAAATAAAAAGATGTATAAGCTGTTGCATAAGATGTATCATGACTAACCGCAAGCAAGGAAAGCAAGAAGGAGAGCTTCATCCATTATACAAAGATGAACAACCGCTAATGACCTACCATATCGATTTTTTAGGACCTCTGGATGATACGCATAAACAGTATAAACATATCCTGGCAGTCATCGATAGTTTCACCAAGTTTTGTTGGCTGTACCCAACAAAGTCGACTTCTACAAAAGATGCAGTTTTACGACTACAGGAGCAGAGCAAGGTTTTTGGCAATCCATCCCAAATAATATCGGACAAAGGACCAGCTTTTTCTTCGGAGGACTTTGACTTGTATTGCAAAAGCGAAGGCATAAAACATCATCTCATCACGACGGGACTTCCTCGAGCGAAGGGCCAAGTAGAGAGGCTAAATACAACAATCATCGCAGTTCTTTCTAAACTCTCAAGCGACGATCCAAGAAAATGGTACAAATTTGTAAATAATGTTCAGCAAGTCATCAATTCAACATTTAGTAGAAGTATAAAAACAACTCCTTTTGAGCTGCTTACGGGAACAAAGATGCGATTAAAGTCTGATATCAAAATCAAGGAAATGATAGAAGACGAAATGATTCAACACTTTAATGATGAACGAGATAAACAACGTAAAGAAGCAAAGCAACATATTCTACAAATTCAAGATGAAAACAAAAACAGGTACAACTTAAGACGAAGACCAGCATCGAAGTATAAGATAGGCGATTTAGTTGCCATCAAAAGAACCCAACTTGGTCCTGGGTTAAAGCTAAAGCCGAAATATCTTGGTCCATACCGGATCATAAGGGTAAAATTCAACGACACCTACGACGTGGCAAAAGACTCGGTATTCAGCGAAGGCCCAAGGCAGACGAGCACTTGCGCTGAGTATATGAAACCATGGGTACCATACGACGACGACGACGATGCATTCGGGGCGAATGAAGTGTAGGATGGCCGATTTGTGGGAATGGTCTGGCAATCCTATTCAGCCAGCCCTAGTTGAGTCAGCTGACTCGAAGAAGCTCAAGACAATCTGGCAAGCCGGTCAGACAGAGACGCATTAAGAAGACGAAGTTAAAGACGAAAAGACAAAGTTTTAAGACAAAAAGCCGAAAGTTTAAGAAGTAAAGACGAAAGACATTAAACAATTAATTATAATTATATCTACTATTAACTAAAACCAATACTTATCTTAACATTAAATAAAACTAATATAAAACTATAACCGGGACTGTGTTTATTCATAATACAATACCCCAGTCCCACATATATCTGTCTTAGAAATATTTGATTTTTATTTTCCTGATAGTTTCCTAGTCGCCTGGGGAAATAGGTATATCTAATTTTAGGTAATAAATAATTGGATTACTTTAAGTTAAGTACATTTTCGATTTCCCCGTTTACCTTAATTGAGTGAAAATCAGAACTACTACAAACATGGAATTTCTCCGATGCATTGCAAAATCTTGCCTGCTTGCCTAGCCACTTCCCCGGACAGGATAAACAAAAAAGGATAAAACACCTTGAGGGGATGTACATAGAACGAATTATGGGAAGTAGTAGGTAATTTGCCCAAGCTGAATTCTTTCAAAAGCTAGGATAAATGAAGTAAGTAAGTCGTCTCGCCGATAAAACAAATATTTAAAATTTTTAAGAACAAATGCATTTATGTATTTAAAAAATTCTGTTCACATGCTTTTTACAAGCATATCTTAGTATCTCGCTCACTCAAGCATTCAAGCACCCTAGCGCCCCCACCAGCCGACGACCATTGCCGGTCTTATGGAAAAACGTTTATATGCATAACTGGCTATTTTTAGTCCGATTTGGATCAAATTTGGTATTTTACCGGATGTTAGTATCAAATTTTAGTGTGCCAAATTTGATTGTACAAGGTAAAAAATTACGGGAGCTAATCGAGCTTTTTTAAAATTACCGGGGCGGAAAGGAGCGTGGCAAAATCTTTACACATAAAAAATGTGCGCATTTACTAAGCAAATATACATACCAAATTCGGTGTCTCTAGTTAGTATAGTGTTTCCGAATATCGGTTTTATTTAACTTGCGGGGTCGGTAGACAAAAATGTGAAACAAACTCGATAACTGTACATATTACACGAGACTACATTCCAAATTTGGTGAGACCTTATACTCTCCGAGATCTAGGTGTTCATACGAACGGACATGTCTAGATCGTCTCGGCTGTTAATAATGATCAGGTATATATATACTTTATGGGGTGGGAAAAGCTTCCTTTAATATACCATTTCACCCTATGGGTGATGGGAACACGACAAAGAGATTTCTTGAAAATGATAAAATGACATCATTAATGACAGTTGTTGGGGTAAGATCATTTAAAGGTTGGCTGTTATCTTGAATATTATAAATTGCAAAGTAATGGTAAATGTGGAAAAATTTGCCGAATATGCCTAACGGAAAGGAATTAGAAAATTGGAGTGTTATTCGAAATAGGACAGGAATCAAAAAACTATTACAGTGGCGGCAAAAAATTTAAATACATTTTTATTTGACCTTAAATTCTGATTTTATTCGATTGTTACTTAATGTTAGTGAAAAGTTCAATTGGTTATTCTATTGAGATGATGTTCTGTAAATTTCGTGGGCATATCTCTAATGGGTTTTTTTTAAATGGGTTTTGATAAAAAGCCCCCGAATTCGGACCCGGCAAAATAAAAGACACATTTTTAAAATTTGTAAAATTGATCGTACACCTTTGCACTCTAAGAACAAGTTTTAGATCTAGTAAAACTAAGATAAACTGCATACCAAAAATGTTCAATTTGGCCCCAGGGTCCATTTTGGACCCAATTGAAAAATTCAAGTTTGTATGTATTTTTTTGGTCTCTCTGCTTGACGTTACTTTACCCCACTAACTCACACTAAAGTATAACTACACTTAAACTATGAAAGATAGTGAATTAAATTTCCCGTCGAATGAGATATTGTTCATCAAAATCGGAAATCTTCTGATTGCTTGCCTGTTGGCGAATTTTTTTCCCTTTTACCTACTTAGCGGCCTTTTGCATCAAAAGAAAGAGAGGGAAATAGTTGGGCTGTTGAAAACCTTTTTAAGAAAAGAACACCTTTTTTGCAGGGCAACGAAGTCTATCTATTTTTAATCCGATTTTGATGAATCAATATCTCATTCGACGGGAAATTTAATTCACTATCTTGAAGCTTTATAAAAAGTTTTTTTTCGGTTTAGAAGCTATGATTTTTGCAATGTAAAATGCCAAAATGTCCCACTGTGCGCTGTCGGCAGGGTTTGAGCAGAGCCGATTTATATTGACTATAACAACTTGTGTTCTATTTATTCGATCTTATAAAAGTTTTGGGATGCAATGCTCCTAATCCTTTATCGATTTTTCGTATAGCACTTATTGATGTAACGGTCCGATCCGGATGATTTTCATACTACATCTCACCCAGTTATCAATTGCTTAAACACCAAGATTTATCCTAATAGCTTTAAAATTGGCTGAGTAAAACGCATACCCACTGAAACTGATTAAAATAGGGGGTCATAAGCGACTGTTTAAAAATGTCGCCGTTTTAAAGAAAATCGTTTTTGGCAACTTTTGTTGCACACTTCTGATTAAAATTAATATACCCTTTTTGCAAGGCTATAAAAAAGTGTTCATAGTAGCATGCAACGAAGTATTGCTGCTAGTAACTTTGGTACAAGTTCGAATTTTCGAAAACGGTTCAAAATGAATTTTTCCTTTATTCATATGAATCGATATAGGCACTTTTGCGTAAAAAATACGCAAACGTTTTTTTAGGTGTCTCACTTGGGAGATTTTCACACAAACATCCGCGTAGCCAATTTAGTTCTTTTGGTATTTTTTAAATCATATGTACCAATGTAAAAAGAAAATTTGGCAAGAAATTTAAAAACAAATTTGTGTTACTGTTAAGTGAATGATACAAGCCGTCCATGTTCTTTGTGTTGATGTGTGATCGCACCACATGCTAGAAATGGATTTGTTGATGTGAACGATCTTAATCCATAATACTGCGAGTCCAATCAACGTTCAGACATAGAGTTGGCCTCGTTAAGTGGCTGAATACCCATATCATCGCATTGTCGCTGTCGGACTGAAGTTAGAGGGGACAGAAACGGAGACTGAGCGATACGCAGAGGTGTGTGTCAGATGCTTAATTTAAATTACTCAAGGGCGGGACAAGCAGCATTGTCTGCAAGGAGGGCACAGCAGGAGTAGCTGCGATTTGACACCTCGACTGACAGCTTGAATGGTAGAAAATTATTGGGCACATTCGAACGCAAAAGGGCGCCCATTAGATGACTGTCGTTAAGACAGAGCGTGTATCTTTCAAAACTTCAGCACAGTTGGAGTTGGAATTGCCGAACCGGGAACCAGACCGCTAATTTATTCTACAAAATTTAAACGTATAATTAAAATGTTGATTCACAATGCAATAGGTTTTTTAGTGAGCTTGTGGTCTTACGTCTACAAGAATAGAAGGTTGTATATTTTGTAATATAATACACCAATAAGTTTCACTCAGAATAATGGTGTTTACTTGATTTGTTTATTTATTCTATATGTGCGAACATGAAATGTGATATATAAAACGTTTTAATATTGTGTCTCTGATGCTGAAATTCTAAATGGAAATTAATTCCATATGATGAAAAATGTAATTGGTGAGTTTATTTATTGGAGGGTGGTTCAATAGGCACATATCCTTACAGTCCGAAAATACCAGCATCGCGTAAAAAGATATACATATATATGTATGTATGTACATACTAAATGTTGCTTAGGATATTCATAAAAGTGGCTGCTGACAAATTTCAGCAGAGCCCGAACTGTAGATATGTTTTGACAATGTGTAAAATTCAGCTTGTCCGTGAAGTGAAAATCGCGCAGCAAAATTAAAAAGCGCTTGAATTCTGTTTACTACCGTTGTTTTAACGAGTTGGGGAACGTGGGTTATGATATTGGAAATGGCTACCATGCAGAATATAGTGACGAAGCTTATACCTATATGTGGGATTTTATCTGGCATCTCTGCTGAGTGGGGGGAATTGAGCGAAAGACGTGGGAGTCGAACCGAAGAGACGAGCGAGTACGGTTACGAACAACGAAAAAGTGGTATAACACGATGATAACAGTGGTGACGTGGCAAACGACTTATATGTATATGTACATATATAACTTTTAATAACTGTGTGGGTGTGTGCTCCGAAAAAAAACTATGAGCAAACTTGAAGCCTTTGGGAATGTGCAAGAGGCACTAAAAACTGAGAAAAAAAATCTAATATTACATTGTTTCACAAGTTTATATACATACGAAGAAAGAGGCGATCGAGCAAATCGCCAAACATTAAGAAAGGGTTTGATTTTGATTGCAATAACGATTTACATAAAAGTAAAGTGTCTTATGTGGAGGAGAATTGAACAAATAATCATTTAGTGATTATTTGCAACGTTTTGGGCTTATCGCATAATAAGTCAAATCTAACTTCCCATTTATTTTGCAACTTGGAAGCAGGAAATTTGCTAGCTGACCTTGACACAGAGAATGATGAAAACGAAGATGACGACCATGAGTGCGAAAGTGATGACGCTGTAGGCAATGTGCCACACGAAGGCGTAATGTTGTCAGATTTGAGCGATGAAACGATCTTTAGAATAGCTGCAAAACGAAAATATGCAAAACAAAACATATCGGGCAAACTCTACAGTCGCAGCCAACAATATTGATCCGCAAAGTCCAGTAAATGTCAACATGCCACCACCGAGGCTAGCTTCGAATTTTTGGGACGTTTACGACCTTTCATTGGCGATAAAACTTTATCAGTTGAAGTATGGATTGAGGATTTTGAAAACATGATGCAAATGAATAGTTTACAAAAATTTATTATTGCTAAAAGAGCTATTAAAGGACTTGCTAAAATGCTTTACATGAGTGAACGCGGAATTAAGAATTGGTCGACATTGAAAGAATCATTTTTAAATGAGTCTAAAACAGAATTTGCAAAAACTGATCTGTTAACAGTAGCAAGAGCAGGAGCAGAGTCAAAGGCAAACTACGAAAAATAAATGCTATGCTCTGCTATAGGTTTTGAAAAAAAGCTATGGCAATAGCAATAGCAAAAAATGCAACAAATTTTCATACGTAGCCGTAGTTGAAAACCTAGAGCAGATTAAATATTATTTTTTTTTTGCTACCGCTCTCATCATATTCATTTTTGATATTACTATGTTAAAATTTTTTGTTTTACCAATTCTTTTTATTTACAATCTGTCCTTGGACAATCAGTAAATTTGGAGATACATAAAAACATAACAGGAATAGTCGGCTCCACTGAGTCAACTATTATATATAAACTCTAAGTTGTACAGACGAGTAATTAAATCTACTTAAGTATTTATACATGTGTATTATTATATATTCATTTTATATGGTATATATATTTATATTTATGTATATGTACATATATAAAACAAAAGTTAAATCCTATTTGGAAGATCTAATATATGTAATCTTTTTAGTCTTCTTGTTGTTATATTATTAAGTAGACTTAGAGCTAATGAGTTTGGGGGATTGTGCAGTCTGTCAATATATCTAACACTAAACTCTGCTATTTCATCCTTTACAAATGGTATATTAAGGTCCTTATGTATTTCAGCATTGGAAACATACCAAGGTGCGTTAACGATTGTGCGTAGGGTTTTCGATTGATAGCGTTGCATAATTTCAATATTTGATTGGCTCGAGGTTCCCCAAAGTTGTAGCGCATAAGTCCAAACAGGCTTTAATATTGCTTTGTAAAGTCTTACTTTGTTTTCAATGTTAAGCTGAGACTTTTGTCCTAATAGCCAGTACATTTTTTTGGTTTTAATATTCAACTGCTTCTGTTTTTCTTTGATATGTGCCTTCCAGGTTAACCTTCGATCAATATGAATTCCAAGATATTTAACTGAATCTCTTTGGGGGATTTCACAATTGTTTAGTAAGACTTTTGGACAATTTCCTCGTCTTAAGGAGTATGTTGCTTGTTAAATATGTTAAAATGAATATTTTTTTTGTTTAATGATAATATTGATTAAACTAATAAGAAAGTAGGAAAAAGAACATCTAAAATACAATAATAATTTAAGTTTATTTGATAATGAGTGAAATAAAGATTTATGAAAGACTAACTTAAACATACATACATTGTCTTTTATTAAATATGCGAGAAAATAAATTTAAATAAAACCAGAGGGCCGGGGTTAACTTCGACCGCGTCAAAGTTTGTATACCCTTTTTTGGTAACTCTTTCCTTACCTATAGCCATCAAAATAGAAAAACGTTTTATCTAAAAAGGCTAATCTTTGCGAAAGAAAGCCTACAATCTTAGCATAGGAAATAACGAAGATATTGATCAAAGTCACTGTTTTCCACCGATCGTTCCTATGGGAGCTATATGATATAGTAACCCGATCTATATCAAATTCGGCACAGTCATTTACAGGTATATTAAACTAACAAATGTTTAATTTGAAAGCAATCGCGTCAAAAGTAACGAAGTTATTGACAAAAGTCTTTGTTTTCGAAAGATCGTTCCTATGGGAGCTATATGATATAGTCATCCGATCTTGATCGAATTTGGCACAGTCGTTTATATATGTAATTAACTCACCAATATTAAATTTCACGATAATAGCTAAAAAAATAACGAAGTTATTGAGAAAAGTCACTGTTCGTGACTTTGGCATTTGTATGGGAGCTATATGATATAGTGATCCGATCCGGCTGAATCCGAGATATACAACGCCTGCAGTATATACAAGCCTACATGCAAAATTTCAGCTCTGTAGCTCCAACGGTCTAGGAGGAGTTTGCGTTGATCCAGACGGACGGACGGACGAACGGACATGGCGATTTGAACTCGTCTCGTCGTGCTGATCAAGAATATATATACTTTATATGGTCGTAGATGCTTCCTTCTATGCGTTGCACACTTTTGACCAAAATTAATATACCCTTTTTGCAAGGGTATAAATATGCGAGAAAAGTCGAGTAATCAAAAAAGTGAGTCTAAGAACGTTCAAATCAAAAAGAAAGTGTAATGAAATACGAAAACAAAGAAAGTGATATCAAATGCTATAACTGTGGAAAAAAGGGACATGTATCTGAGAAATGTGACTATAAGAGTAAAGGAAGAAAGTGTTTTGGTTGCAATAATTTTGGCGACATAGAAAAAGATTGTCTAAATAAAAAGCCTGTTAATAACAGATGTTTGTAATACTAATAAAATATCAGCTGATCATATGTTTATGTGTAAAGAAGTATTAATCAACAATGAAAAGTGTGTAGCCTTGCTTGATATTAATAGCAAATATAATATCGCAAGCGAAACCATTTATAATCGTTTAAAAAAACCTAAGCTCGTTAAAGTTGATAAAGTTTTATTCGGTTTCCGAGATAAAAAGAGAGTGAAACCTATCGGTTCACTTACGGGAAGGCTTCTAGTAGTATGATGAAGTAATTTTAGGAGAAAACTTTTGTAAGCATGCTGAAATAAAAATCAATCGTAATGGCTTACAAATCGGAAAATATAATTATGAAATGGAAATAAGTTCGGTTATAAGAATTAAGGTGGAAAACTGTGAAATTAACATTGACTAAAATGCATCGAGACATGCAAAGTGCGAAGTGAACGAACTAATGAAAAACTATAAACCGGAAAAACTAAAATCGACAAATGTTGAAATGGGTATTGTATTATTCGAGACCACGCAGATTTGCTTTCGTTGAACGGTGCATAATCGATGACCAAGTCAACCAGTGGCTGAAAGATGAAATAATAGAACAATCCGAGTGTGAAGTCAGCAGTGCGGTCGTATTAGTAAAAAACCAGAGGGTCGGGGCTAACTTCGACCGCGTCAAAGTTTGTATACCCTTTTTTGGTAACTCTTTCCTTACCTATAGCCATCAAAAGTGGAAAAACGTTTAAGCTAAAAAGGCTAAGGTTTGCGAAAAAACGGCCTACATAGAAAATAACGGAGTTATTGGTCAAAGTCACTGTTTTCCACCGATCGTTCCTATGGGAGCTATATGATATAGTTACCCGATCCTTATCAAATTTGGCACAATCATTAACAGATATATTAAACTAACAAATGTTTAATTTGAAAGCCATCGCGTCAAAAGTAACGAAGTTATTCACCAAAGTCACTGTTTTCGAAAGATCGTTCCTATGGGAGCTATATGATATATGATATAGTCACCCGATCTTGATCAAATTTGGCACAGTCGTTTATATGTGTGATTAACTCACTAATTTCAAAATTCAATAGCTCAGAAAATAACGAAGTTATTAAGAAAAGTCACTGTTCATGACTTTGCCATTTGTATGGGAGCTATATGATATAGTGATCCGATCCGGCTGAATCCGAGATATACAACGCCTGCAGTATATACAAGCCTACATGCAAAATTTCAGCTCTGTAGCTCTTACGGTCTAGGAGGAGTTTGCGTTGATCCAGACGGACGGACGGACGGACGGACATGGCTATTTGAACTCGTCTCGTCGTGCTGATCAAGAATATATATACTTTATATGGTCGGAGATGCTTCCTTCTATGCGTTGCACACTTCTGACCAAAATTAATATACCCTTTTTGCAAGGGTATAACAAGGTTATAGTAAAAGACCATTTTTCATTACCACTCATTGAAAATCAATTGAATCGGGTGCAAGGAGCAACAGTTTTCAGTACAATCGATTTAAAGAATGGATTTTTCCATGTATATGTTAAAATATTAAAGAAGCTAACTTCGGCTGTGCCGAAGTTTATATACCCTTGCAATCCTTGGCCATAATAATTTTACATGTTCCAAACTCTTTCTTACACATACAGTTTACGTAGCGTTGCGACTGTGTGTGTATGCGTGTGCTTAGCTGCTCTGTGGATTTCAAGCAATGACGTAGTAGAGCCGATTTATATTGACTGTAACTTGTGTTATATTTATCCGATCTGATTGAAATTTCGGGATCTGATGTTTTATATCTAAGACTATCATATTAGTAAATTTCATGGGGATACTCAAATTTTCATGAAAATGATTCTTATACAGCTTTATGATATAGTGGTCTGCTCCAGGCTATAAGTAGCTCAAATATCAAGATGGCGGCGTGAAGTTGATTTGCACAGACGGACAGACGGACATGGCTATATCGACTCAGCTTCTCATGCTGATCAAGAATATATATACTTTATGGGGTCGGAAACGTCTGCTTCTGTGCGTTACAAACATCTGACCAATTTAATAATACCCTCTGCAAGGGTATAAAAAGGGAGTCGAAGATTCACCTCGTTCGTTACACACAGCGGACAGTACCAGTTTTTAAAAGTTCCTTTTGGATTGACAAGTTCCCATGGGGTATTGCAGAGACACGTTAATGCCATTTCCAGTCTGAGCAATATTTTAAAGCGTTATGGAGAATTTGGCTTAGGCATTAGTTTAAAAAAATGTTGCTTTTTGAAAAGAAAAATAGAATTTTTGGGCCATATTATAAAGAATCAGACGACATGTATTTCAGACGCAATGACCAAAGCTGTAACAAAATTTCTTATGCCGATAAATCAAAAGCAGCTCCAAAGTTTTCTTGGCCTGTTTGGTTATTTTCAGAGTTCATTGCAGATTTTTTGATTATAGCAAAGCCTCTTACCAACTTGTTAAAAAACGATGCAAAATTTATATTCAACGAGAATCAGATAAAATCTTTTTATTTGCTAAAAGAATTTATAACGACGAAATCTGTTTTGCAAATGTCTATTAGCGGACGTTGACGATACTATGCGCAGTACGTTCAAGTGGCCCCTACGACACCAGGACAAAGCCTGTTACGCCCGAGCCCAAGCAGATAACTGCCCACCTCCCACCCGACCGACCGAGGGGTGCAGCCGTATAACGCACGGCACGAATCGCGTGGACAAAATACACAATAGAAAAGACAGACAAACACATAATACTATAGCTATATATTAACTAAATGGGATAGGATAGATGTTTTAAGCATATTAATAGAAAACTCTGAGCCGATTACAGGGGATAGAAGATTGTAATCAGAGCAGAGGACCCTAAAAGGTTCATGCATAGCATAGTTAGAAGAACAACCACTAAGGGATAAAGGTATTAAAGGATGTCTACTCCGTCTACATGGTACCGACAGATTCACCTGAGCTAATAACTCAGGCGAGTCGATATCACCAATTAGGAGCTTGTGCATAAAAATGACACCAAGCATAATTCTACGGTTAGTTAGGGACGGAAGGTTAATCAAGAGAAGTCTACTAGAATACGAAGGCAAATTGACATTGCGATCCCAGCTTAAGCCACGAAGAGCAAATAGCAAGAACTGCTTTTGAACGGATTCTAGTCTAATCTGGTGCGACTCATATTGAGGTGACCAAATGCAAGATCCATACTCTAAAATAGGACGGACAAGCGAAGTAAAAAGAACTTTAGTTGTATAGGGGTCATCAAATTCTTTTGACCATCATTTAATGAAACCCAGGACACTCATGGCCTTTGCGACCGTGGTGGAAATATGGGTGTTAAAATTTAACTTATGGTCCATAAGTACGCCCAAATCATTCATATTATTTAGACGTTCTAAAGGGCTGTTGTTTAGAATATAAGTGACCAGTTGAGGAGAGTTACGAAAAAAAGTCATTACCTTACATTTGGTAGTGTTAAGATTTAGTAGATGAAACTGGCACCAGGATTGAAAGTTTTTAAGATCAGCTTGTAGCCGACTAAATGAATCTGTATCTTTATAAGTAAGACAAAGCTTGACATCGTCAGCATACATAAGCACACGCGAATGAACAATGACTGATGGAAGATCGTTAATAAATAGTGTGAAGAGCAGAGGGCCAAGATGACTACCTTGAGGTACACCAGAAGTCACAGAAACGGAAACGGAAAAAGAAGACTTAAAAAGTACCTTCTGTTTTCTATTTGTTAAATATTCTCGAACCCAAGAAAGGAAAAGGGGTGGAAACCCAATGTCGCTCAGCTTAGAAAGTAATAGGGTATGATTAACGGAATCAAAGGCTTTGCTGAAGTCAGTGTATAAGACATCAGTTTGTTTACCATTTTTGAACCCCTTGATAATTATTGATGCAAATTCTAAAAGGTTAGTGGTTGTAGATCTACGTTTCACAAACCCATGTTGGGATGGCGAAATAATAGAGCTGCAAAAATGTTGCAATTGAGAAGTTATAATTTTCTCAAAAGCTTTCGGAATAGCGGACAATTTTGAGATACCCCTATAGTTAGAGGCTTCGGACTTTTTGCCATTTTTATGCAGAGGAATAATATATGACTCCTTCCAAATAGATGGAAAAGAGGAAGATTCTACAGACAATAGAAACAATTTTAAAATGGGTTTACATAATGCGTTTGCACAGAACCTGAGTATACATCCAGGAATACCGTCTGGCCCCGGAGAATAAACAGGTTTAACTAATTTAAGTTCGGTAAGAATATAACTTTCGTCAATCACTGGATTGAAAATGCAATTAGCCTTTTTTAAATGATAAGGATACGGACTTGCTCGATATTCCGTTGAGGAATAAGTTGTTTTGAAAAAACTCGCAAACATATCGGCAATTGCCTGATCAGTGCTCGCTTTTTTATTTTGAAAAGACAAAAAAGATGGGTGCACAGAGGTCTTACGTTTAGAATTAACAAAATAATAAAATTGTTTAGGGTCAGAAGAAAACTGAAGCTTACACCGCTGAAGATAATTCTTATAGCATTGTGTATTAAGCATCATGAATTTTGAACGAGCGACTGTATACAGAGCATAATCTGATGAACGACGTGTTTTTTGGAACTTCTTATAATATCGTGTCTTCACATTTTTCAAATTGGATAGCTCGCGAGAGAAGCAGGGAGGTTTGTTAAGCCGCTCCAGCCTACCAAGAGGCACACAAATATCAAAGAGTGAATTCAGAGTATCATAGAAAAAACGAACAGCCGAGTTCATATCACTACAATTGTACAGATAAGACCAATCGGTAGTAGCAATGTTTTCATTAGGGCTGGCAAAGTCAGTCTTACGAAAGCACCTAGTTAGAGGTAACTCATTTGAACCAAGTAATGGTGAAAGCAAGGGCAGATCAATTTTTAAATTTAATGTAGGATGAAATTTGAGAAACCTCACAATAAGAAGAATCCAATACAAAAATAAGATCTAACGATTTTCCATTAGAATTTAAGAGTTTAGATTTCAGTCCTCTAACGTTCTGGTAACCCAGGTTAAGGGACGAAGCTAGTTTTTTGACACACCAGCAGATGCTGATGTGGCAGGAATAGTATTAGTTGTTGTTGTAGGCAAGCGAATCGGTTGCCGATTTTTCTTTTTTACAGTATATTCCTTAACTATTATATGTTTAGGCCAAAAATCTTCTCGACATATAGTGTCGAAGATATTGGCAGAAACACTAATTTTAAAGGACGAAATGTCCCGAGAATAAGAAAATTTAAACTTCTCCACCGCAATATTCGAGACGTTAACTTTCTTCCTAATATAGGCTATTACATCATCAGATGTGACAACAGGGTCTAGCCTAGAAACAAATATATGTTTCTTTGGTGGTATGCCAACGAGAGGCCGCGGTCCCGAAGCGTCAGCCGCAGCAGTAACGTTGGACAAGTCACCCACTGCAGCAGTCAACTTGTTCACGGGGCCCTCGATACTTTTAGAACTATCGGCAATTTCCATTGGAATGGGTAATTGCCCAGACACATCGGACACTACAATAGGCATCGTTTTTAAGAGATCATTCCCAGGTGATACCGGTAATTCATTACTAATAGCATTCACAACCGGGCTCTTAAACGATATCAATTGCTGTACATTAGGAGTGGACGGTGCATGAGACTGGTCGGGGACGATAAGAGACGCTGGCGGATCTACAGATACAGAAACACCCCAAGGACTGGTCCTTTTACGTTTCGGAGACTCATTCATAAGCGATAAACTTCTGAACTGAGTCTCCACCGCAGTAAACTCCGCTTGGAGTGTCAAAACTATCTCTAGTCCGCCTCATGAAAGAGCGCATCTCATTCTCGACCTCCCGGCAAGCATCACATCCATATTTTAAGCCACCACCTTTAGCAATAGACTCCTTGATTCTGCCTGTGTAACCTGCACACTTAACGTGAACCGCATTGTCACACAACCAACAAAGAATATAATCATGGGAGTCGACCGCATTAGTGGCAACTATGCAATTATTTTTTGAGCAGACAACCATTTTATCAAAAAGTTTAATTTAATTACAAAAAAAATAAAAATTCTAAATGTACAAAATCTGTGTATAAGAATATACTGACCAGTCCTGACACAAGGGTTAATGTGCAGAGTAAGCCTTCACAACTAAAGAATAAAAAGAAATGAAAACACAAAAACAAAAACACGTATCACAGAGTCGCGGGTAGGCAAAAGACGAGAGCGCAAATCAATCAAGAATAGGAAAGAGCGCGAGAGCGCGTCAAATTGAACACATGCAACAACAATTTGTACACAAGAGCGCGAGAGTTAGTTAAAACGGTAAAGACAGAAAAGCACAAAAGCAACAACACCGCTAATGCAAGTATTGTTGTAAGTTTTGATTTTATTTAAATTTAAACAAAAACGACAGCAAGAATTCGCGAAATGAAAATAAAATTCGGATGTTGTAATTGTTATTAATTAAACCGATAATTTAAGAGTTAAATAAAAGTATTTAATCGCGAGAAAAAATAAAAGTTGATAAGCGCAAAAAAAACACGTCCGTCCTCTGCAACGAGTGAAAGTATATCCTAACCCCAAGTATGAAACAGAATTACACACAGACACGTCGATTGATGGCTTCGGATCAATTTTATTACAAAAGTTACCTGATGATAAAGATCTACACCCTGTATACTACATGAGCAAAAAGACGACTGAAGCGGAAAAAAAATTCACTAGCTACGAATTAGAGATTTCGGCGGTAGTTGAAGCATCCCGTAAGTTCCAAGTTTACCTTCTAGGTATGCATTTTAAAGTCATAAGCGATTGTAATGCGTTTGCAAAGACAATGGATAAAAAAGATGTGTGTACTATGATTGCTCAACGGATTCTTGATATCCAAGAATTTGATTTCGAAGTTGAGCACCGTGCAGGAAATCGTATACGTCATGCAGATGCGCTAAGTCGCTACCCCGTTATGATTATATCGGAAGATTATATACACGGTAAATTGAAGAATGCCCAAGTACAAGACGACCAATTAAAAGCCATAATCGATATCTTAGCTGGGAAGACTTCTCACAACAACTATTTTATGAAAGCTCATACTCTATAAGTTGGTCAATGACGAAGAACTAAATGTAGTTCCCTCTACCCTGCAACGGGAAATTATTAAACATGCTCATGAAATAGGTTACTTTCTGTGAAAAAGATGAAAGAAATAATTTCAAAGGAGTATTATATCGCAAAATTAGATAAGAAAATACAACACCAAACAAGATGCTGCATTCCATTTTTAACACTAAATCGAAAGCTTAGTAAAAAAGAAAGAGACCGGCATCCACTGCCAAAGGAAGAGCTGCCCTTTCAGACTTTTCACATCGATTTTCTGGGACTCTTAGAGTCAACTCACAAGCAGTATAAGCACACTCTTGCAGGTATCGATGGCTTCACCAAATTTTGCTATATGTACCCGAATCAGTAAGTAATCACAAGACTAGAGCAACAACGTTTATTTATTGGAGATCCAGCTCAAATTATTTCTGACAGAGGATCTGCGTTGACTTCTGATTAGTTTAAGGAGTATTGCAAGGCAGAAAATATCGAACTTCACGCAGTTACGACTGGTCTTCCACAAGTCAATGGACAAATCGAACGCCTTAACGATGTTATTATATAAGTGTTGTCTAAGATTTCAATAGAAGACCCCAGCAAATGGTATAAGTTTGTCGGCAAAGTGCAACAAACGATTAACTCAACGTACAACAGAATTACTCACCTAACGCCTTTCAAACTACTGATTGGTATAAAGATGCACACAAAAGACGACTTTAAGCTGAAAAAATTAATTCACGATAAGATGATTCAGATTTTTAACGACAAAGATGAGCTATACAACCTAGCGAAGCAGCAGATCCTTCGTTTCCAAGAAGAAACTAGAAGACCTACAATTTACCTGCTTCTATATATTAAGTCGATGAACCGATAGCTGTTAAAAGAACCCGACTTGAAGGAGAATTGACGCTGAAGCCCAAATACTTAGGTACGTACCTCACTACCAAGGTAAAGGTCAGGATACATACGACGTGGTTAAAGATACATTATTCAACGACGGTCCTAGGCGAACTACGACTTGCGCTGCGGGTTCCTTTGGACATAGACGAGCACGATGCATTCGAGGCTAATGCGTACCAGGATGGCCAAGTTGTGGGATGGGGTCTGGCATCTCTGCTGAGCGGGGCGAATTGAGCAAAATAAGTTGCAGTCGAACCGAAGAGACGAGCGAGTGGGGTTAGACGACAACTAATTGCTAACTAAATTTAACTAAAATATCTAAATAAATAGTTTTATATTAAATAAACTAAGATCCTAAAAATAAACATATTAAATAAAATAAGGAAGAAGGAAGCTTTTCCGACCCCATAAAGTATATATATATGTACCTGATCAGTATCAACAGCCGAGACGATCTAGACATGTCCGTTCGTATGAACACCTAGATCTCGGAGAGAGAGTCTCACCAAATTTGGTATGTAGTCTCGTGTAATATGTACAGTTATCGAGTTTGTTTCACATTTTTGTCTACCGACCCCGCAAGTTAAATAAAACCGATATTCGGAAACACTATACTAACTAGAGACACCGAATTTGGTATGTATATTTGCTTAGTAAATGCGCACATTTTTTATGTGTAAAGATTTTGCCACGCTCCTTTCCGCCCCGGTAATTTTAAAAAACTCGATTAGCTCCCGTAATTTTCTACCTTGTACAATCAAATTTGGCACACTAAAATTTGATACTAACATCCGGTAAAATACCAAATTTGATCCAAATCGGACTAAAAATAGCCAGTTATGCATATAAACGTTTTTCCATAAGACCGGCAATGGTCGTCGGCTGGTGGGGGCGCTAGGGTGCTTGAATGCTTGAGTGAGCGAGATACTAAGATATGCTTGTAAAAAGCATGTGAACAGAATTTTTTAAATACATAAATGCATTTGTTCTTAAAAATTTTAAATATTTGTTTTATCGGCGAGACGACTTACTTACTTCATTAATCCTAGCTTCTGAAAGAATTCAGCTTGGGCAAATAACCTACTACTTCCCATAATTTGTTCTATGTACATCCCCTCAAGGTGTTTTATCCTTTTTTGTTTATCCTGTCCGGGGAAGTGGCTAGGCAAGCAGGCAAGATTTTGCAATGCATCGGAGAAATTCCATGTTTGTAGTAGTTCTGATTTTCACTCAATTAAGGTAAACGGGGAAATCGAAAATGTACTTAACTTAAAGTAATCCAAATATTTATTACCTAAAATTAGATATACCTATTTCCCCAGGCGACTAGGAAACTATCAGGAAAAAAATCAAATATTTCTAAGACGGATATATATGTATAGTCAAGTAGTATTTTTAACACATTATTGTGCAATGTTAACAATTAACAATGCACAATTTACAGCGAAATATGCATGCGCTCTTCTTCTTCCCTATACTTGCGGCGCATTGTTTAGGCGAAGTTTCCCTAGTTTTATGGCTTCCTCATAGGTGTCGCAAATTTCGGCAGATTGGAACCATACACATCTGATAGGTAAATATTTCACCAACCTAGTGTATGTAGTCCGGTATTGATACTAGTTGATCCTCGTTACTTCTATTCAAAAAACGCCAAAATTTAGTGTTTTTTAACGCTTCTAGTTCAAGAACGATTTAAGTAATTATTAAAATTTATGAAACATGCTAATAATAAAGAACATACTTTTCAGATAAAACAAAAAAAAAAAAAACAGAAGCAAGGGGCTAACTTCGACCGCGTCAAAGTTTGTATACCCTTGCAACTTTTTTGGTAACTATTTTCTTACCTATAGCCATCAAAGTGGAAAAACGTTTTATCTAAAAAGGCTAATGTTTGCGAAAGAACGGCCTACAATCTTACCATAGGAAATAACGATATTGATCAAAGTCACTGTTTTCCACCGATCGTTCCTATGATATAGTTACTCGATCTTTATCAAATTTGGCACAGTCATTAACAGATATATAAAACTAACAAATGTTTAATCTGAAAGCAATCACGTTAAATATAACGAAGTTATTGAGAAAAGTCACTGTTCGTGACTTTGCCGTTTGTATGGAAGCTATATGATATAGTAGTCCGATCCGGCTGAATCCGAAATATACAACCTGTGCACTATATACAAGCCTACATGCAAAGCTCTGTAGCTCTTACGGTCTAGGAGGAGTTTGCGTTAATCCAGACGGACGGACAGACGGACATGGCTATTTGAACTCGTCTCGTCTTGCTGATCAAGAATATATATAAGTTATATGGTCGGAGATGCTTCCTTCAAATGTCTCAACTTTGGGCGCCTCTAGCACCCATTAATCTCAAAAAATTTTTGGATATATAATCTCTGACGTCGACATCGATTGCATATATCATTTTTGCCAAACGCGATCATGAAAAAATAGATTTTTGCAACGCTATCCGGGCAGAGGCCCAACTGTGCAGCGCTGCCAGCAGCCTATTACGTCATTGCTGAAAACCAACAGAACAGACACACATGCAGACACAACGCTACATGAACTGCACGTGTATGCGTGTACGTATACATGGGCTGATGGGAAAGCGCGGGGTATAGCGAAATTTAAAGAGATAGAGTGAGAGCTTGAAGGCTTTGGAACACAAAAAGAGTTTAAAACATTTAAAAATACTATTGTCAAAGACTGCAGGGGTATATAAATTTCGGCATAGCCGATGTTAGTATCATTGATACTTCTTCTTCAAGCGAATCATCTTTTAACATTTGGAAAATTCATTTTCGAGTTTTTTTTAATCGCGATCATCAAAACGACTCAAAAAAAGACTTCTCAAAATAATACGGAAACAGTCTTTCAAATGCTACGAAACGAGTGTCCTTTGGTGGATAAGGACTAATAAGGATAAACTAGTTTCAACACGAGACAATATGCACTGGGTAGATTAAATATTTATATAAATATTTATATTTATATTTTATATCTATCAAATGTATATATTCTAATTGTGTAAACTACAAACAGGTATTACGAAAAAGTAAAGCGTTTGCAATTTTGCCAAGGCGTGGGCGTAGAAAATAATGAATTCCTATTTTACCGGATTTGAAAAAGACAGCGGAGGCCGGTATATATAACTTTTGTTGATTAAAAATTGGACTTTCTTACAGTTTGGTTCATCTTTTCGCACTTGGATATTAGTGGTAAAGGAAAAATCTTTAAATTTAATTTAAAATCTCGCTGCTTTTTCTCTGGATAATATTCCGCTTCTATCGAAATATGAGTGATATATAGTGTTGAAATAAACTTTGATTACATTTGGATCGAAATGTATTTAAGCAATCGGCATACACCGCTTTCCGTTAAATAATCAAAGCAATCTTCCTGGCCACATGAAAAATCTCCTGGTACATACATAAGCGCTGGCTTTGAAAACGCTGGATAAGACTTAAGGTTCCCGTCTACAAGCAAATGTTTAATGCTTTAGGCAGACGCTTAAAGGAACAACTTGCAAAGATGCGCCAACAGCAAATTGATGCTTTATTGGAACAAGCGGACTCTGCAGACCGATAAGAGTACCGAGAAATTACGGAGGCAACCTCAGCATCGCCATCCAATTCGAAACGCTACTGCGTGGTTCCTGGGTGACACGGCTCAGGCTGAAGCATTTGCAGGACATCTAGAACAGCAGCTTTCCCCAGCTCTTATTGCTGACCAAGCAGACATCCATAGGAGAAGGAATCCAGTTAAATCTTTCATCGCATCGATAAAAATTATTTTTCTACATTTTTAACCAATTTTAGAATTTCCTAGTAAAGAAAAATAGCTCTTGTTTGCAAATATTACCAATAAACAATTTCTTGGATGCATTCTTTAAAATTTAACTTTTTCAAGACCTCAAGATGTTGTATCTTACAATTTTGCCGACAGTAAATCATTTATGACTTTTGATACAGGTTTCCTTTCATCGAAAAGCACAGCTTCCGAAATATTTCCTGTCAGGTGACAGATTGTATTTAGACGATTTTGTTAAGCATATAGTGAGAGAATATTTCTGTAAATAATTTTTTTTAAGTGATAATCTGTTACCTGTAGCAAAGTATTGAAATTGTTTTTATTATTCATCCAAAGGTTGGAAAATTTTATATATGTATGTATGTAGCAGGAAGAAGGAAGCTTTACCGTCTGACCTAATGAGCGCCTAGAGATCGAAGACTATAAAAGTTAGCCACCAAATTTGTATGTAGTGCGCAGACAGATCAAATTTATTTGAAATATGTACCATAGCCCCTTTCGGGCCCATAAATTGGTCAAATTTTTCGAGAATATGCGTCATGTCAATAATGGACAGCCCCAAAAATGAAAATGTATCCTTATATATTTCTATTTTAAATGATTTATTGCAAAATCTCATAAGTACAATAAAATCTTAAAAATGTCAGTGCGGGGGATTTTCTTGACTTAATTGCTTATATTTTGAAACTATGGATTGATTCGCAAAAACAACCGGCTTCCCATTAAATCACACGCAAGCAGGGATCTAGCCTCATATTATAATACAAAAGCTTTACGGTACTACATACATATGGCCAATCTTGAATCTGTTTGGGTTGCCAGTGGTGCGGGTTTCATGACTGCCAGTGTACATATGTATGTATGTACGAGTATTTTTAGGTAACACATTTCTTCTCAGCTTAAATACGTCCTTTATGAAATGGGTACATAGGTAACTGTCATTGAAATATTGAAGTAAGTAGTTATTTGATGAGGGGCTTAATAACACGTTTCCGAATATTATGACCATGCGACCCTTTAGTTTTAGGCATTGACTGTGAAGATGGAGCGATCAAAAACGATCAATTAGTGTGCTTGTCTTTTTATTATTTGAAATGTAAGGCACGTTTTGACGGTCTGCGTTCATCTTAGTAAGAGTCCTTAACAAGAAATATGAATTTATAATCATGACTCGAAAACATAACAACGACTTCTTTTTTACTCGATCAACATTTTTGTCGTTCATAAATATAAAGTCATCAAAAATATGACAGTTTTATTTTCATTTCGTTGTGGTAAACGTTTAAGCTACAAGGGACATGAGTTTAAAATTATTAATGGTAACATATTGTCTGCCTTATATGGGACTGTAGCTGAACATAAAGCGTGTTCGAGATGAACCAACAAGCCATTACTAAAACTTGAAGGATGACTAACTGAAATATTTAACATTTCCTTAAAATTAAGTATGAAATTGGGTGGAGAGTGAATATTTTAAATTTTAGAAAACTTACTGTTTCAGTTACCGTATATAAATTAGGTGAATTTTTTTAAAACATAATTTGATTATTTTTTAAAACATAATTTGATTAAATTTTTTACTTCAATTTCTATTTCAGTTGACTAAAGCAGGGGTCAGTATTTATGCATGTTTGTATGTAAAAAGATAGAACAACTTGTCGCTTAATGTCTGGTTGCTTGTGAACATAAATTGATTTATATAGTGATCGTACTGGGGTGTCACAGAAATTAATGACGACCTAAAACCAACGCAAATGCAATTGAAGGATGACACAGAACCTATCTTTTCTCTAACATTTCGATAAAATTAAGCTTTTATTGAAATATGAATAGAATAAAGTTATATGAGACTAAACTTTTATTATTTTGCCCAAAACGCCTCTAGAAACCCGCTGCAACAAGTACCTTTGTTTCTATTTAAAAATGAACTACACTTGGTGCCTTGGTGCTACTGTACCGATTAGCCCATTAGCGACGCAAGTTTTTATACCCTTGCAAAACGGTATATTAATTTTGGTCAAAAGTGTGCAACGCATAGAAGGAAGCACCATCCAGACTCAGCTGGATCGGATCACTATATCATATAGCTCCCATACAAACGTCAAAGTCACGAACAGTGACTTTTCGCAATAACTTCGTTGTTTTTTGAGCTATTGTCGTAAAATTTAAATATTTATGAATTTATTAGACTAACAACCGACTGTGCCAAATTTGATCAAGATCGGGTGACTATATCGAATAGCTCCCATAGGACCGATCAGTCAAAAACAGTGACTTTTGTCACATAAAATATTTGTCAGTTTTGCATAACTATTAATGACTGTGCCAAATTTGATTAAGATCGGGCGACTATATCATATATCTCCCATAGGAACAATCGGCAGTGAACAGTGACTTTGATCAATATCTTCGGTATTTCCTAAGCCGTTCTTTCGCAAACATTAGCCCTCTGGTTTAATGAATATTTGTATGACGTGTTTCTATACAAATTTCGTTTGTTTAACAATATTGACACGCCTACTTTCGCCGCCGCAAATTAAATGAAACAGCTTTTCTCGAAAACTAACAAAGTCACCAGATCTGGTGTGAAGACTTGTTTAATATGCGCGCAGATTATGATTTCAGCCACGCCCCCATCCGCCTCTATAATTTAGAAAAAACCTATTGCCTCCCGCAATTTTTCGACTACCGTAATCAAATTTGCCAAATGGCAGACTAATGAATCTTACTTATTTCTACCAACCCAGAAAAAATCGGACTAGAAACATGACAAATATATGTACGTAAAAACGTGTTTTACAAGGAGTAAAAAAGAGCGGGGATGGACGTAGGCTAATGGCGGGACTAGAGTGCACGTGTGTTTGTAAGAGTGAACGAGAAACAACTTAATAAACAAAAACATATTTCATGTGTGTTCGATCAATAGAGATGTGCTTGCGTTGAAATGTTGCAAGAGACTAGTTGAGTTTTTGCACTCTCGAGTTAACTTCGGATCGCACACAAATGGCAAGACGAGCATATTGGCGAAATGAAATACATCAAACTCGCCGAAATGTATGTAACAGGCATAAAAAAGTTTTTTCGACCCCATAAAGGATATGTACATATGTATATATTCTTGATATCCGAGTCGATTTTGCCATATCCGTCGGTCTGTCCGTTGACGCGTATGCACTTTACGGTTCTATTTTAAAATCTATTGGAATGAAACTGGAGACTTATAGCATATGCGGGATAAAATGTAAAAATCGTCCGGATCGGCTTTCTATATCTTTAAGTGACTTACGAAAAATCGACGAAGGAGTTGGAGTATCTTCAAAAAATATTTCCAGAAGGTTATGAAAACTTCGGTGTAGCCGATGTTAGTTTTTTTGATATTTGTATCTTTCTTCTTACTTTTTGTCGTTATAACCGGTATATAGTTGAAACCATTATCGTCCACTGATTGTGCTTCCATACAAGATGTAATGAAAACCTTGAAAACCAACCAAACCTTCCTGAGTGTATCGTTATAAGTATATAGTTTCTGACAAATTGCAATGTGAAATAATTTATAGTTAGCAAAGTATTCTTTAAAAGCATACTTCAAAAATTTCACATTCACATATATTTTTGAAATTATTGCATCCCAGGAATTTTCGCGTTCTTTTAAACTGCTGGATTCAGTCGGATGTTTTTTTCGGCAAAAAAAAAACCGGAAAATTTCACATAACATTGTACTACTTATGCAATATAGAACAAATGAAGTAAGTCGTCTCGCCTACTTAGGGTATACCATACGCCAGTAAAACAAGTATTTCAAATTATTTCTAAAAAAAAATTCTGTTCACATGCTTTTTACAAGCATATCTCAGTATCTCGCTCACTTAGCACACTAGAGCCCCCACCAGCCAACGGCCAACTACGGCCTTATGGAAAAACGTTTATATGCATAACTTGGCTATTTTTAGTCCGATTTCGATCAAATTTGGTATTTTGCTGGATATTAATATCAAATTTAAGTGTTTCATTGCACAAGGTAGAAAATTACGGGGGCGGAAAGGGGCGTAGCAAAAATTTAAAATAAACTCGATCACTTTACATACTACTCGAGTCAATATACCAAATGTGGTGGCTCTAGCTTTTATAGTCTCCGAGATCTAGGTGTTCATACGGACAGACGGACGGACGGACGGACGGCCGGACAGACGGACATGGCTAGATCGACTCGGTTGTTGATGCTGATCAAGAATATATACACTTTACAGCTTCCTTCTGCCTGTTACATACATTTTGGCGACTTTAATATACCATTTCACTTTATAAGTGAAAGGTATAAGCGATGGGTTTTTCGCTTTCTCGACTGGCTCGGCTGAGCTCAGGGAAAATGGGGTGGTTCTTGTGCTCTCCCAAAACATGCGCTACATAAGTAAAATGAAGACAGAGATAAGGAATAAAGGACTACACCTAAATAGGGATTTTTATGCAGAGGTGATGGGTGTTATTCGAAGGACCTAGATGTCATTGCCTTCTCTTTACCCACCCAACCTTGTAATACCTAGGGAAAATCAGTATTACCCATATTGTGGCTGTTAAACCTTTTACGTCAGGTGCCCAAATAAACTAACTCAGCAATTCATCATTTCATACATATATTCAAATTCAATGAAAAAATTGGCATATGCCATTAAGATAAGAAGATAGCATCGGATTTCGTATCCCACTTAGATAATAGGAGCATTAACAATAATTTCAAATATAGAGTTCCTAACTAATTCGGTGAGAGGAATCTTACAAAAATGTGTGTTGTTTTATAAGTATAAATTTGATCTAAACTAAATCTTACGTTAAGCATTTATTTAAATTTTCAATTTCAAAAATAAAAAAAACTAACTCTGTGGTCGCGGCAAGCGGTTATATTTCGCCAATAGATTTTATGCGGCTATGCCGTACTTACAGTTTGTAGTCCAATCCAGTCAGCAGGCCTGATGATGGGTGGAGCACTAGAGGCTGTTCAAATTATTAATAAGGGCACAAAAATATAACTTGCTTCTCGTTACCAACGTTATGATTTTAAGAACCTGCTATATAGAAATTTCATATTAAATATTATACTTATAAATTTGAACACATGTTTGTACGATACTTAAAGAAAACGAAAAACGGCTGTTTGAGGGTCTGGGGGTGAGGTTGGGGTCATCAAAGCTGGTTTTTGAATCTGCGGCAACGTCTTCCCAGCAGAAATCTCCGGTCTTTGTTGCGAGGGGCTATCCCGTGTCCTAAGGTGAAACATCCACTCCAACGAGGGTTCGCCTAGGAATTAGGCTGGCTGGGTACGCTCCACACAACAATATGTGTGCGCACTTATGGCCAAATCGCTCTCCAACAATTTATCCTATGGTCAGTTCATGGACTGGGCCGACATTTATTTGGTCGTAGTCCCAAAAGTCCGACATGAAACCATGGATGGGGTCGTCTTCTGGCCTTATGGTGGCTAACACAATGAGTACGCGCTTGCCTTTAACGGAGGCAGAACAGCGCTGGCTGTGGCGTTTTATTTTCGTTCCTTAATTAAAATTGGAACTCGAAAAAAAAGGCGTGGACTTATGTATGTCCATGAGGGTACCGGAGTGTTACGTCACTCCACGTGCATTGCTTGCACTTGTGGTTTTTTTTTCGCGTTCTCCCTCCTCTTATTCGCACAACTGCACTGTAGCTCATACCATTCTAGACTCCCTGCACACTATTCAAGCTCAATTTTTGGGCACTTGTCTTGTATGAGCTTTTCTATGGAAGTGGATCGTGTAAGCTCGGTTCCAAAAAAAAAGCTCAAGGTCAATTCGCCTTAGAAATAGTGTATGCCAAATATATTCGTCTAGCTAGCAGATTTATATAATTTAATGTTTGAAACAGCGCACCCTTACATAGTGAATGGAGAATCTGTGAATTTCGTTAGTTTTCTTCGTAGTTTATAAATTCTGTGTATGATATCAGGAGAGATGCGGACATTGAAAGTGTTTTTCAATGGATATAAGAGTTAGGAGGGATTTAAATTTAATACTAATATCTAGCAAAATACCAAAATCGGACAAAAACCAGTCGAGTTATGCATATAAACGTTTTTCCATAAGGCCGAAGTTGTCCGTTGGCTGGTGGAGGCGCTAGGGTGCTCGTATGCTTGAGTGAGCGAGATACTAAGATATGCTTATAAAAAGCATGTGAAAATGCATTTGTTTAATAAATTTGAAATATTTGCTTTACTGGTGTATAGTATACCTAAGTCGGCGAGACGACTTACTTACTTCATTTATCCTATGCTTATTTGCCAGCTATATAATACAGTCACCCGAAATTTTACTGTCTTAATTGTGTATGTCAAATTGACATATAGGTATAGGTTATACTTTATGACAATAGCTGAGTAAATGAAGAAGTTATCGAGAAAAGTCACTGTTCGTGACATTGCGGTTTTTCATATAACTCACTACTAAAAAATAAAGAAATAAAAAAAAACGCGATTAAAACTCTACTCAAAAACAGATGAGATAGACACCTGATTATTAGAAAACTGTAACATTAAGGGTAATAACACAGAATCAGCAGCTGTTAGAATCCTTGTACCCACATGAAGAGTTGGTGAATCAAATATTGTGAATTAACAATGTCCGTAAAAGTTACAGTGTTATTGTAAACATAAAGGCTATCAAAATGGAATTAGAAATCTTCGACTTCAGCCCTCTAACATTGTGGTAATCCAGATTACGGTCTGAATCTCGTTAGGAATACATCAGACGCTGATGTGCCAAAAATAGCTGTGGTCTAGTTAATAGTGAATGGAGAATCTGTGAATTTCGTTAGTTTTCTTCGTAGTTTATAAATTCTGTGTATGAAATCAGGAGAGATGCGAACATTGAAAGTGTTTTTCAATGGATATAAGAGTTAGGAGGGATTTCTATCACCGTTAAAGCAAGAACTCTGAAATGCATATACTGCAGGCATTTTATATCTCGGAATTAGCTGGATTAAAAATCTATATCGTATAGTTCCTATTGGGCCATATCAAGCGAGTTTTAAAAAATTAATATTTGTTTGTTTTGTCTTCTTTTAATGACTGTGCCATGAAGATTACGATTTATTTATATTTTATTTACCTCGTTCAAAACCGATAAATACGTTTTTATACCCTTGCAAAAAGGGTATATTAATTTTGGTCAAAAGTATGCAACGCATAGAAGGAAGCATCTCCGACCATATAAAGTATATATATTCTTGATCAGCACGACGAGATGAGTTCAAATAGCCATGTCCGTCCGTCCGTCCGTCTGGATCAACGCAAACTCCTCCTAGACCGTTAAAGCTACATAGCTGAGATTTTGCATGTAGGCTTGTATATACTGCAGGCGTTGTATATCTCGGATTCAGCCGGATCGGATCACTACATCATATAGCTCCCATACAAATGGCAAAGTCACGAACAGTGACTTTTCTTAATTACTTCGTTATTTTTTGAGCTATTGTCGTGAAATTTAATATTGGTGAGTTAATTACACATATAAACGACTATGCCAAATTTGATCGGGTGACTATATCATATAGCTCCCATAGGAACGATCTTTCGAAAACAGTGACTTTTGTCAATAACTTCGTTTTCCACTTAACTTAACTTTCCACTTTGATAGGTAAGGAAAGAGTTACCAAAAATGTTGCAATGGTATACAAACTTTGACGCGGTCGAAGTTAGCCCCGGCCCTCTGGTTTTTTATTAGAATATGAATAAACTTACAAATTGCGACCGTCCGCAAATTAGCAAATAACTTAATTAGCTAAACTCCTCAAATTTGATCAAAATGACTATCATGTAGTCATAACCATATCATATAGCCGTAATTTATTAAACATGATTTCAGACTTTTTGAAGCATATGGAGATAGAATTGGTTCTTCGGTGACATTTACAATTATATTTACCTCAAATATAAAGTGCAAAAAGGTATACTTATCTTGCAGTAAACAGCAAGAGCAATTCCGTTTAGAAAGAAAAAGTTGCCTGTTATCTGTTGGTTCAGATTTTATTAAAATATTTTTATTCACAAATAAAGTGTTGCAAATATTTTATATATTTATACATATATAATACCATTGTAGGATTTTTACGAAATACATTTCACAGGTCCCAATATTTAAATAGAACCGAGGTTTTCGTGTCATCGTGATGATACCACACGTTTGCATATAAAGTTAAAAACCAAAGTTTTGATTAATTAATGTGACTAGCCACCTTAGCTCAAAAACAAGTGGAGAGATGTGTACAAGACCAGCCGACTATCTACTTAATAGTAGATGTACAACAAAACTGTACATATGTAAAACTATCTAAATTTATTTTGTTGCACTCCTCAGAAGAATACAAGAATTTATTGTGCTGCATACAGAGGTAAATATTTGAAGTACTTAAAAATAGTTCAACAGTTGCCATTTGTGACACCAAAAATGATCCGTTTTTGAATGTGTCCAGGGAATTTTCTACCACTGAGTATTGTTTATTAAACCAATCTCAAAGTTTTCTATGATATATTATTCGGGCGATTGTTAATCCCAATCGCGATATTACTATATGTATTTACATTTAAATATTAAAGAAGCTAACTTTAATTAGCTTATATACCCTTGCAGTCTTTGGCAATATTATTCTTACATGTTCAAAATTCTTTTTCCGCCACCGTACTTTGCTGAAGGAATGATGGAAGAAGAAAAAATTGTAGTAAAAAGAGTAATAATGTTTTGTTAGTGTATTGATGAATTGAATTGCAGGGAAAGAAATTACAAAATTTAAAAAATATTATTGCCAAGGACTGGAAGGCTATATAAACTTCGGCATATCCGAAGTTAGCTTCTTTGGTATTTCATTTTGTTTTTTTCGTTCAGTGGTAAAAATTATTGTTGTTGATTGTACGATACTATAACGTTTTAATATATTAGCCTACAGTCTATATATTAATCGAATGATTCATTAATTCTTCTTCATCGGAAAACTAATAGAGCCCACAAACCCAACTTCAAATTTATAATGTTGTACTAGTAAGCTTATGAATTCAATCTTCGGCTGTAATGTATAAAATCATCTAGTAGGTTTTGACGAAACCAAACATAAAAAGTAAAAATTTGGTTAAAGGCAAAACTGTCACTTCCCATAGACTTAAATAATTGCTACATTTATAATTTATATATTTTTCATAAGACCAATTTAATTTCTTTATTATATGGGTTGATCTATATTTATATACAGTTGTACTAATTTACACTATTTGCTTAGGACGCTATAATTATGCAAGCTTAGATACGATTTGTGCATAAAGTACATCAAATACAATATATAGATTACCAAATATATGATATAGGTACTTATATTCATACGAAAAAGAAAAAATTAATAAATTAATTTTACAAACGACAGGAACAAATTGGTAACTTAAGACGATAAAAACAATAACAACTAAATCAAAGTTCTTGTTAATTAATTTTTTAAATTCCTTTTTTTTTTTGGTTTCGGCTACTATTGAGTCCAAGAAGCGATGGAGGAAGGAATAGGATCTGACGTTTGGGTTGATATGTTTTGTATCCTCTCCCACGTCCTTTAATCTATTTAATTGAATGATGTCAATGTTTATTAAAAAAAAAAAAAAAAACCTATATGTGTGTTAGAGTATGCTTGCACATTAAGTTGTGCATAAACTAACGTTAATTAAAAGTTAAAGATACCAGCGACATTTCATTATAACCAAAAGCATGAATCAAGCTGGCTAGATTGCTTACTTCCTAGTCCGACATCCCATACTGGTCCGAATAGTGGGCTATGGCGTTGCCGGTTATCATTGTTGTTTGTAATTTTGTTTCACTAACTCTTTCAAATTTACATTCTATAAGCTCTGATTGTATATGTTGTATGTATTACCAAAAAAAAAAAAAAAAACCTATCTTCGTTAGTTTCAGGATTTTCATTCTCACAAAATTGCACAAAGTCATTGGCAGCGGTTGGGTCTGGTTACGGTCCTCGTGAAAGGAAACCCGCTGCGGTCTACGAATTGGCTTGCTTTTTGGTATAAGCGGCGTTAATTAAAATACCGAATAATCACATATGAATTATTGTCCGAAAGTGTATACCTTTCTTTGCCCAAGCTGCGAAATTTATAGTGGTCACGGCCGAAGTAGAGCCAGTTTGGGGGATTGCTGTTTCAAGTGTTGCTCGCGAAATGCGACCAATGAACGAAACGCCGAGATTGGGGATGCCGTCGATGTATTTGAAACAGCAGACGGCTGGGGCGATGCGCAGGCCGATGAATGTCATGGATTTGCACTAAGAGATGTTACATTTACACCTGGTGAGATTTTTCCTGAATTGGAGGAAGAAGATGAAGCGGTGGAATTGCTGGAAATCGGTCCCATTAGATTTTGGGCGGATGTTTGGGCACTACTTGTCGGGATGTGGACGACATCGCAGCCCATTGACGATGATGAACTAGATGCCGACGGCGACACAACCGGAGGGAGAGCCATTTGCTGTGCAGTGTTGCTCGTTGTAGTTAAGCTTAAAGGTGCAAAATGGGGACCACTTGTCGCGCCCGATACAGCGGCTTTCCACAGCAATGGATTCATGCCAAGACCATTGTGGGCTACTAGGCTAGCGCCAAAAGATCGCTGATGTTCCAAAAATTCCTGCGTTGGCGCTCCTAAATGGGCTGCAGCCGGTCCGTAAAAGCCCCTGTAGAGGTCGGGTCGCACATATGGCGCATAATTGGGGATCCGAGCAGCTAATGGTGACATTATCTTACCAGGTGAAGAATGTTGACTCGGATGAGCGTAAAAACCAGGATGCGATTGTGGCAGCTCGCTGGCAGTGCTGTCTTTGGTCATAGTGACTGGTTCCTTACTATCTTTAGATGCCATATCAGCGAGAGACCATATGCGCGGTTTAGATGTTCCTCCTACCGATGTCTGTTGCGACTGTTGATGCTGTTGCAACAGTTGCTGCTGGTGATGATGATATGCGGCAATGTCT
Organism: Drosophila willistoni; assembly: GCF_018902025.1. Classification (NCBI taxonomy): domain Eukaryota; kingdom Metazoa; phylum Arthropoda; class Insecta; order Diptera; family Drosophilidae; genus Drosophila; species Drosophila willistoni. The sequence continues at coordinate 881,474 of NW_025814055.1, forward strand.
GGTGGAGAGCCAGCCGGTGGCCGAAAGTGATGATGAAGTGCTGCAGGGTGAAACAACGGATGGGTTCCAGGTGGCATACTTCCAGGACGGTCAAATAAGTCGGGGGATCCGTTCGGTGAACCTGGCCGAGATTCCGACCATTCACTGTTATTGCTTTCACCAGGACGCTCAGTTAACATATCACCTAGCCTTCCACTACGGTCCTTGTCTTCATTAGATCCAAGACCTGAGTCTTTTGCATCTGCAATTAGCCAAGCAACATTTTAAATGTTAGTTCGTGCCGGAAAAATATTTATAGTTACACTAAAGCGAAAAAGCCAATTGTATATAGGTAATTTTTACGCCACAACAATCTCTAAAAAATTCAGTCTTGCTTTTCCATATTATTTACATTCTACCTATTTTTAGAATATATGTTGGTGTTTACAACATATTTTCGTACCTAGCAAATCGTTTTCCTCAGTGTTTTTGTCATCGTCATCATCTATATTTGCCTCATCATCATCGACACGATTTCGTGGCTCCCAAGTCATTTTGTTTTCTTTTTTCAGTCTTCTTCTCGCATTGGCAAACCAGGTTGACACCTGAGTGAGCGTCATTTTTGTGATAATGGCCAGCATTATTTTCTCCCCTTTAGTGGGATAAGGATTTTTCTTATGTTCATTTAACCAAGCTTTGAGGGTAGATGTTGTTTCGCGGGTTGCATTTTTTCGTCTAGCGCCATTTAAATCCATTCCATAACTGAAAGAAATGAGAAAGTTTGACTTATTTAGAATTTAAGATGCTTTCACATTGTATAAAACCCCCTGCTCCTCCTCCCTTCTAACGGTCTCTCTGTAAAATATATAAATGCAAATAAAATAAGCTTGTCTAAGAATGTTAAAAACGGCTGAATGAACAGAAGTCAGAAACAGTAAAATTCATTTGCTTTCGCGAAGCAGCTGTTGTGAACTATATTCGCTAAATATACCACCACATTATAACTGCATACATATACGACATATAAAAGTATGTACGACATATTCGAATGCACGTTGATACTTTTTCTTCTGAACAATTGTTTCAATCGTTGTGCCTCAAATGTGTTCATCACAAACGCATTTTTACGGCCTGCAATATCCGGCCATTCTGGCACTTTCTGGTCAGTCTGGCATTTTCGGGGTCTTTTCGCTATGGGAGCTGGAAGGCTGACGGCTAATGAATGCATGTTTTAAGAGAGAAGACATGGACAACAACTGTCTTTTATCTTTTTTTTGTTTTTGTAATATGTTTTTGTATTCATATTATATAAATACATACATATGTACCATATGTAAGTCATCACATATTTATATACATGCGTATGTTGCTATATATGTATGTATGTTCATATGTACAAATGACAAACACACTTATGTACTTGCATCGTTTGGTTTCCAGCTAGCTGTCTGTACCACTCACGATGTCAACTGATGCTCTTGCAGTAGAATTAATTAATGTAAGTTTACATGCTAAGTGTCACTGAGCGTGAAACACCTGCGCTGACAGCCATCAGCCTTTGATCATTTGGCAGTTGAATTAATTTTTTAGTTTTTCAAATTTGTGCATATATACATATACATATACATATACATATACATATACATATACATATACATATACATATACATATACATATACATATACATATACATATACATATACATATACATATACATATACATATACATATACATATACATATACATATACATATACATATACATATACATATAAATACATATACATATACATATACATATACATATACATATACATATACATATACATATACATATACATATACATATACATATACATATACATATACATATACATATACATATACATATACATATACATATACATACATATACATATACATATACATATACATATACATATACATATACATATACATATACATATACATATACATATACATAACATATACATATACATATACATATACATATACATATACATATACATATACATATACATATACATATACATATACATATACATATACATATACATATACATATACATATACATATACATATACATATACATATACATATACATATACATATACATATACATATACATATACATATACATATACATATACATATACATATACATATACATATACATATACATATATACATATATTTCATTTTCACCCTACGGGTGCATGGTAACAACTAATACAACTGGAAACAATAAGGAATAAATGTGCAGGTGACGTGACGGGATGTTGTCAACTGTTTAATGTTTAATCACCAATCGTGTTTGGAAATTTATGTCAGTGGCAATGGGGTTCGGCGGAAGCAGCAGGTAAAGTGCACACGACCAATTACAAGTTAATAAATTTTGTGGTTAAGGAAAAAATTTGAGAAGGCATGAGTGCTAAAATGCATGACTACTTCAATGCACTCTTGCATATGGAACGCTAAAATAATATACATGTGCATTACGCAAACTTGGTTGGCATTTGAATGCAGATTAATGCACTGAACTGACAAGGGCTGACCATCCTGGATTAGCTCGACTGTATGGTAAGTAAACCGTGAGTAAATTGGCTTACAGCTCACGTTTCGACGCTTATGTGCCGAACAACGCCTGTCGGACCACCGTCTAAGTTTTTGGATGGATGGATTGTCAATGCTTTCCAAACCATTGATTCAATATGATTCAAAATCAAGCCCTACTTATTCACATATGTATATACATGCATATACATAGATGCATATGTATTTTAATCTTACCTATTAAACGGGTAGCCAGCGAACGCTGCATCATATGGGTGATACATTGACGGGTAAGGCCATGGTGAAGTGCCCGCAACAAGGTTTTCCTTTAAATCTATCCCGGCCTAAAACAAAAAAAAAAAACATCATAAGTTTTGAACATTCAAATACACATATAACAACATTGCTCAATATTTCATTTGAACTGACCGAACAACAGTCAAGACCTTAAACCCAACATTATTAAAAATCATGTTGAACAAATCACTTATACATTTTTTACGTGTCGAGTTTATTTTTGGGTTTTAGAAGAAACCGATGTGAATTTGTTATCAATAGTCCAATGGTTTCGGTTTGGATTTTAGTTTGAGTGGGGTGTTAGGTTTCAGTAGAATAGATAGATGAATTGATGATCTGAATTTAAATTTTAGTCCACTGCGAGAGCAAGTGATAAGGGAGCATCGAAGCGAATGGCCACTATCAGTAAGCCATGTGGTCAAGACGTGGCTTCAAACTGACGACAATTTTACGTTGTCGTCTGCATCGCCTTCAAGAATGCGTTGGTTCCATGTTCTTGGGTGCAATTGAATTGCTAATAAGCCATTATGTATGTATACAATGTATGTATGTTTGTATGTATACATAAGTGTCTCTACATTACATTTAATTAAAATCGTAAAATAAAGAAGACGCCCGGTCTTGCATACTAAAAAGAACTAATGCCAGATCATAAATAAGTAAGTATGTATGTGTGTATTTACGAATATACATTTATACAAACATACATACATATGTACAATTGCATGCAGTTATAAACTCAAAATGTCAAATAGGTCGTGTTGATTTGCAAAACGTTGATTAAGTAAGCACAGCAATTTATATGTACATACGTATGTATGTAAAACCATTAAGTAATTTTGTCTTGTTTAAAAAATACTTCGGTAGATGTCAGCTTTTCGTTATGTAGTAGTAAGTGATAATTATGGTAGATTGTACACAGAACATTGTCTGTGAATAAAATAGAAGCAGTCGATGCAATAATAGTACAATTTCAGACAATAAGTACTCAATTCTAATTGTAAGTACTATGTATGTACATATGTATGTAACGGTGAGCCGTTGATCAGCTGCTTAATTGTGGCTAAAATCTAAGACGAAATAAGGCCCAGAAACCTTTTGGGGCTTGTTGAGTTCTCTGCGCATTGTCGACCAAAACCCAAGAATCCGCAGGTAAAATTTAATCTACTTAAAGGTCAGTGTTAGTCTTAATGATGCACAACCACACTGCAATGGTAATGCCATGGTTGCTGACACCACAGGACCCTTGTTGTTATAGGTTCCGTGGAATACAAAAGCAATTGTCTGCAGCGGCCATACACATGGTTGTATTGATGCCTGGTAAGACTTTTGCGAAAGCGGAAATATTTTTGCGTCGCCAACAAGGGAATGTTGTTATCAAGAGGATATATCGAAGACTCGCATTCGCAGCATGGGGTAAGTGTGAGTACTGCGATAGACTGATAAACTTGGATCAGTAGAATAAGAGCCAAAGTCGATGTTGACATGTTCAGATCTGATGCAAACGAAGGGAAAAATAAACAGCAAACAAAAAACAACACAAAAAGTATAAACAATCTACAGCAAAAGCAGTTCGCAGAAGACATTTAACAAAACTTTTACAACCTTTCCGTGAGGGTAGACAATATTGAATTACAATACTTGAATGTGTACAAGCATTGGGATTTTTATTTCTCAATGAAGCCAATAGGCCGTAGTCATATGGAACCGGTTTGCCTTTTGCCTCTACAATTATCGTACGGAGCTATCAAACCAACGTCTATGCATACATATGTATACATCCATATGCATATTTGGCGAAGGATCGGGAACGAGTTGGGGATCAAGGTCTGTTTCTGCCAAGTGCAATTGAAACAAAAAATTTGGTTTGAGCCTTCTGCTTGTGCGTGCATGGTGTGTATGCAGAAAATAAGCAATATAAGAAAAGGCAATTGGACATAATAGACCATAAATTGTAGGTACTGCTTGGGCTTACATGCAAGAACTTTTAAAAATTGCACCAGCACAGACACTGACATTGTCATTACTACCGTTGCCACTGTCATGAGCTGTCACCCGACTCATGGCTTGTAGCATGCCGTGCTGTTTTGGGTATGTGTATAATATTAGGAACATTGAACATGTTCTAGACTTCATTTGCGTTTAAATTTGTGCACAGCAGCCAATGCGCACTACATTGATCACTTCAAACCGAACTTGTTTGCAAGTTGAGTATAGTTTTACCAGCAGAGTTAACGCATTTGACTGCAAAAACATTGCATTACTTGAACTTGGGCAGGTAAGTTGAATGTTAAGTTGGCTCATATCAAAATATAGATTATATTGGATCACATTTAAACTTTTAATAATTGTAATATTGGAAAACCGACAACCGAACTGTCTTTAAGCAACACCTCTCTGTTATTTGAGAATGAAAAAAGAAAATCGCTCATCTGAACATTGCCGATATGCAGTTGTCTATTTTTTAAAACAGAATATCAAACAAATTTTCGGTATCGTCATCAGTTAAAATTGATTGATGAAAGTTCCCTTATCACAAACCTGTGCACAAATTTGGTACAACAAGAATACAAAAGGTACTTTTCAGATCCTTGTATTGGAATTCTAATTCTAATCGGTTACAAGTCGATCCGGAAATTCTTAATTCCTTTCAGAACCAAGTATGCAGTAATGATTTTTTTCCAATCCATCCTTTTGAAATATGACTTATTTCTTTCTTACACATAAGCTGTTAGAAGGCTATGCCTTGCATCAATCCATTCGAGCTTTACATACATACATACACACTTATACAAATATGTTCTAACTATAGTAACCGCTTAATTATCTCAGAGTTTTTTTTATAAATTCCCAACTATAAGATCAAAATCGTACTTACAGTTGTTTTACTTGTTGCATGGTATACCGAAGTCGGCGAGTCGAATTACCTACAACATTTTCACTATATTTTATACCCTTGCAGAGGGTAATAATTTCAATAACTCTTTCCGTTTTCAAATTATCCTTACCCCCTTAAAAACATTAAATAATTTAAATTTAATCTTTGTCTTCATTTCAAGGCAAATTCAACAACTGTGTACAATTCACGCCAAACGTCAATAAAGACTTATTGAACGTCGATGTCAGCTCCGGGCTATGACTACACAACTGTGGCCGGCTCCTGTGGTCTGTTGCTTTGATACGATACAATGCGAATAATGCGTGTAATGACGGGTCGAGTTAATTAATTGCTGCTTCGATTTAAAAATAAATGCACGTTTTTATTGTGCATTCCAGCCTGTACTCAATGACTGCGTCCACATTCGTTAAAAATCGAATCAGAAAGAAAACTTAAATTGAAATCTACAACCACGAGAACTTTGACTTCTGAAAAGAATGTGTGAAGTACCTTTCTAGTGCAATGGGGAAATAAGATGAGCCTTTTTTTGTAGACTCGGGCACAGCTAAGTTTATATATTTATGTATGTGTATGTAGGCATAACTCACAAAGCGATGACAATTTGTGCTCTAGATTAAAAAGTTGCGTGAACACAGTATTTCTTCTTGTAGCTGATGGTCTTACTATTGGTTGTTTGTGACTTGTTCGTTTGGGTTGCCATGACGACTAATTTGCCTGTTAAAGGCAGGCATTCACACTTGCACCCTTATACACACGACAATTCTGACGCCGTCTTCATTCTTAACTCTGGCATTGGCTTTATACTTGCCTGCTAGCCTGCCTTCGTTGCTGTTATTCTTTCTCTCTCTATTATAGTTGCTGTTTATTCATGTATTTCTTTCTTTCCTTGCTCCAAAGTCATGGCCTTTTGTGTACATGCGAAAACCATATAAAAGTGCAAAATTTACTGTTAACGAACATTTTCAACTTTGCCAAAAAGCCAAACAACAACGGCAGCAACACAAAAACTTTCCATAACACTTACAGCAACAACAATGAAATTGGCAAGAGCAGTAAATGTATTTAGTACTTTGCCTAGGCTCATGGCACCACGACAGCCTGCCCGAACCCATACCGGCACTTATACTCCACCCCACATCTTTGCGTTGTCCCGTCACCTTGCCATTAGAGCACCAACCCCCAAAATAATACGGCAACACTTCGACATTTTGAAAGTTGACAAATCAGTGCATGTATCCTGGTGGTTTCCACTTATAAATTGAAAGGTTCTGGTGCGTGGTTGGGTGGTGGGTGATGGTAAAAGTGTGAGAAGACGAGAGAGAGAGAGAGGTGGGGGGGGAGGCATTGTAGCTTTTGCCGTGAGGGTTGTTTAGTATCTAAAGTGAACGTAAGCGTAAGTGTGTACATACATACGCACGTATGTGTATACGAAAGTGACACGCACGGCTTTGCGTGAATGAGTGAGTGAATCCTCCTATGTTTAGTTCATCTTTGCTACATTTTGCAGTTAACTTCCCAGCGACAATATGTAGGTACATCCCAAAGGAAATGAATGTACGTGGCGGTTGCCGCTCCGAATGCAACTGAGAGTCATGTTAACCTCAGTATGTTGTTTAATGTAAAATATAATACCTGCATCGTGCGACGCGGAAAATACGCAAGTTAATAGACAAGCATCTGAACTTATCCTGAAGATAAAAGAATTTAAAACACGTTCAGGAGGCATGTATGTATGTACTCACAAATTCAAAACAAATGTGTTCATTTAATATCATCATATCAGAAATTGCGCTTGCGATTCATTTTTATGTTTGTGTGTGTACCTTTGTGCTCTGAAAAAACCTTTTACCGTAAATTTCATACTCGGTCCTCACTCAACTGGCTAATTGAATAATATTAAGGATGTAGCATATGGGTCGACTTCAATGCAAACGTCGACCCTTAGGATAAATAGATAAACGGATAGACTGCTGGCAGGCGGGTCGCAGGCGGACAGCCTGTCACTCGCGTGTTGACAAATTTATTAATAAGATATAAGGCAGCAGCCGTCAACGCCCTCAACAAAAACACCGGGCGTTGGTCTAGCCCGGCCTATTTGTTAGCGGGCGGTGCTGTTCAAATGTTCCATGCCATTCGAAATGACACCAGTGCCGCATTACGCGGTTGCACCACCATCTACTTTCAACCATCCACCATTTGCAGTCACATCCATCCATCGTTTACCATGTGCATGTGCCGAAGATCAAGAAATATATTCCAGAGTTGCGTCAATGTGACAGGCGCCTGACAAGTTGCGTCAAAGTAATGAATCTGCCGCACCGAGCAGACGTTTTAACAACTCTAGTTGAATGATATTTACCGATAGATGCAAAGAAAAATTGCTCAAGTTTACGCGACACTAGCGCCGTCGGCACGCCAAAGTGACTAATTACGGCCGCCAGATGATTTATGCAGCTGTGCGGCATTTAGAAGACGATCCGAACTCCTACCTTTCAAATGAAGACATTAGGTACATGTTTCAAAAATTTTTCGTGTGTTTGCTATATACTTATTTGTCGTATGTTGGATATATGTATGTATGTAAATGCATTTTAAATGGAACTTTTTAAACTTCTGCTGAGCTACCTCAACATATTGGAGGAAATGGCGCGCGTCAGGGCCGGCGGCAGCCTATGGTAGTATGGGTAGTACTACCCACTCGGAAAATTGCCGAGTGGGTAATTACCCACTCGGAAATTCTCTGTAAATCACGTATTTTGTGGTATCGAAATTTTCGATCGTATCGAAATTCTGAACAAAGATCCACAGCACTCTGAGCATTGTGTCGTCGATTCACATAAAAAGATAGAAATTGTTGGGGAAATTATGAACAGTACTAGTGATTCCAAATCTACGAAGATTTGGCAAAATTGTAATGAAATGGCTAAGAATTTTGAAATAATTTAATTATTTGTTGTCACTACCCACTCGGGCTAAGCGCGTGCCGCCGGCCCTGGCGCGCGTCATGGAAAATCCTTTTCTTTTTTGTTTTTGGCATAGGATGATAGTTAGATTACGATCGAAAAGTTTATTTTTGTTGTTAGGTAAAAAATGCCAATTAACATGAGGCATAGGCCAAAATAACCAATAGCAGCGACAACGAGGCAAAACAATTTCCACAAGCATTCTTCTTTTAATTCTATCTTTAATAAAAGTTTCTCTATGAAATGAACAGAACAATCGATTCAGTAGTTTCGAATCAAATAAGTTGTGCTCGGCACAAAACTCATTTTGTAAAATTGTTTTTGCTTCGGGATTTATTACACGCATATATATATATTTTAAAAATAATTAAATGAGCATATATGTATGTATGTACATGGTCTGTTCTTTGTCAAATGGAGCAGAGCTGCTAAATATCCGTGGAATATTTGTATGATATTTGTCTTCTTTCGATGAGAGACTGGTGCTTTTAGGTATTTCTGATAATATCGGCTCAAAGTCACAAAAACTTCAAGTTGCAAATACAAAAATTTAATAATAATGAAGTAAGTAAGTCGTCTCGCCGACTTGGGTATACCATACACCAGGTGAAACAAATACTTAAAATTTCAAAAACCAAATGTATGTCTATTAAATTGTTTTAACATGCCTCATAACCATATGCTATCTCGCTCACTCTACAAACACACGAGCACTCTAGCGCCGCCACTAGCCAACGGCCAATTCTGCCCTTATGGATCGCGTAGCAAAATACGTTCATACGTATATTTTGCATGTTTCTAGTCCGATTTTCTACCATTTGATAGTTTGGTAGAAATAGATAAGATTTATTAGTCTGCCAAATTTGATCGCGATGGTCAAAAAATTGCAAGAGCCAATCGGTTTTTTCTAAATTATGGAGGCGGAAGTGGGTGTGGCAACATATGAAAATATATGTATTTTGCGCGCATACTAAGCCAATATACATACTAAATTTGGTGACATTAGCTTTGTTAGTTTTCGAGAAAATCAGTTTTGTTTAATTTGCGGGGGTGGAAATGGGCGTGGCAAAATTTTTAAATAGTCAATATCTGCGCGTCTATTAAGCTTGCTCACATACCAAATTTAATGTCGGTAGCTTTCAAAGTTTTTAAGAAAATCTGTTTTATATAAATTCCGGGGGCGGAAGGGGGCGTGGCAAAAAGTTGGAACAATTATTTTCTGTGCGCTAACTAAACGAGTATATAAAACAAATTTGATGTCTCTATCTGTTATACTTGTTAAGAAAAACAGTTTTATGTAAATTCTCGGGGCGTAAGGGGGCGTGGCCAAAATTCCAATTAACTCTATATATTTACATACCACACGAGTCTACATACCAAATTTGGTGTCTCTAGCTCTTATAGTCTCCGAGATCTGCGTGTTCATACAGACGGACGGACGGACGGACAGACGGACATGGCTAGATCGACTTGGTTGTTGATCCTGATCAAGAATATATATACTTTGTGGGGTCGGAGATGCTTCCTTCTGCCTGTTACATACATTTTGGCGACTTTAATATACCATTTCACCCTATGGGTGTATGGTATAAAAAATGCTCGCTCATTTCAATGTTCAAGTGAGTTTTTAGCGTGGCATGTCGATAGTAGCAGAAGTTTGGGTACTTCTGTTACCTCAGGTGATAACTTAAATTGACCATAATTACCATGGCGTATCCAAAATAGCGCGTTATATTTCAACATGGTTGCACTTTCATGATACTTGAATTTCCTCTTTTTCATGTGGATGATTATAAATATGAAGTTTGAATTTAAATTTACTATTACAACCCAGAAAATCGGAAAAAATTATGGATAAATTAAAATTGTAGTCATCTTTATGCCTTTGCATAAAAGGTACAATTAATTTTGGTAATTTTGGCCGGCAGTGTACAGCGCATAGAAGGAAGCATCTCCGACCATATAAGGTACATATATACATACGTATGTACATATACATATAATCATAATCAGTACGTCAAAACGGTTTAGCCATGTCCTTCCGGGGTGTTACATTTTGGTTTCAACCGGATAGGACTGCGATATCATTTACCTTCTTTAGAAATGGGTCGCTAACAGTGAATTTTCTAAATACCTTTGATATTTTCTAAGCTATCGACACAAAAATTAAAATTTGTTAGTTGAATATTAATAGCTGTGCAAAACGTTATCAATATCGTGCGATTATATCGTGTAGCTCCCATTGGAACAATCGGCCGCGAAATAATGTGTCAGAAAAACTTATTTGCCATTAATGCGACTATCAGCAAACTAGGCAATTACCTTAAGCAACAAAATAATTCTGGCAAGTTTGTTAAAAATCAAAAAACTATATTATATACCTGTCATATATACATTCGATAGACAAGCCACATATACAGTTGCGAACTTAAAAATAGCACCACTTGCTGAGGTTATGTGTTCAAAGGATTCTTGGCTTTAATTTAAGGCTCAAGGAACATGTGAATACGTTTTTGAATGTTTCAATATTTACTACTAATGAAAACAAAAAAAAAATTTTAATAATATCCAACGTATTCAAAGTTTTTCAGGGATTTTCTTCAAATACTCAAAAAATACCCGAAACTAAAAATAGCACCACTTGTTAATATTTAGTTAAAATGAAAAAAAAAAGAAAAAAACAAAATTCATTAATATGTTATGATTAGCTATTAAAAATATTAATAAATTAAAAACTCAACACTTCGTTCCGTTGCCCTTAGTGTCAAAATCCGCTACACAACGTCTTAGCAATGAGTTAACCAGGTCTTGACAGCGTTTGACCGGTATTTTCTTCCAGGACTCCTCCCAAAACGTGTTATTTTTGTTGGTTTTGCAACAGTAACTGCTTTTATAATGTCAGACCACAGATTTTTAATAGGGTTTAGGCTTGGTGACCGTGCCGAACACTCTATTACATTTAGAGAAATCTCTGAGAACCACTGCCTGGCTTTCTTACTGGTGTGCTTTGGGTCGTTGTCCTGTTGAAAGACCCGTATAAGTGGCATATTATCCTCAGCCTATGGTAGCATCACCGTCTCCAAGGTAATTACATAAACATGCTGATCCACAGACGACTTTACGCACTATATTAGACCGACACCTTAATAATAACCAGAGGGACGGGGCTAACTTTGACCGCGTCAAAGTTTGTATACCCTTGCAAGTTTTTTGTGTAAAAGGTCTAATGTTTGCGAAAGAACGGCTTAGGAAATAACGAACATATTGATCAAAGTCACTGTTCACCACCGATTGTTCCTATGGGAGCTATATGATATAGTTACCCGATCTTAATTAAATTTGGCAAAGTCATTAATAGTTATGCTAAACTGAGATATATAAATTTTTATGACAATTGCTTCAAAAGTAACGAAGTTATTGACAAAAGTCACTGTTTTCGACCGATCGTTCCTATGGGAGCTATATGATATAGTCACCTGATCTTGATCAAATTTGGCACAGACGTTTACAGGCGTAATAAACTCTCTAATATTAAATTTCACGACAATAGCTCTGAAAATTACGAAGTTATTGAGAAAAGTCACTGTTCGTGACTTTGGCGTTTGTATGGGAGCTATATGATATAGTGGTCTGATCCGGCTGAATCCGAGATATACAACGCCTGCAGTATATACAAGCTCTGTAGCTCTAACGGTCTAGGAGGAGTTTGCGTTGATCCAGACGGACGGACAGACGGACAGACGGACGGACGGACGGACGGACGGACATGGCTATATGAACTCGTCTCGTCGTGCTGATCAAGAATATATATACTTTATATGGTCGGAGATGCTTCCTTCTATGCGTTGCACACTTCTGACCAAAATTAATATACACTTTTTGCAAGGGTATAAAAACAGGCCCATATCATGACACTGGATTCGCCATGTTTAACAGTCTTCAGGGTGCATTTGGAGTTATATGGACGCCAGACGTATACTCTAGAGCCATTTCCATCATACATGACAACTTTACTTTCATCAGTCCATAGCACGTGTCTCTACTTTTGGACAGGCCAATTCTAATAATTTTTGCCAAACTTAAGGCGATTGGCAATATGTCCCGCATTCAAAAATGGAAGCTTTCTGGGGGTTCAGGCTTATAAATTGCTTTTCCGAAAGTACTTGCGAACTATTTCGTCGCTAGTCGAGATGGTCAATTCCTTTTCCAGATCGCATACAGCCTTAAAAGGATCCCTATTGTTCTCTCGGATTAAGCAACCGACTTCTTGCTCCTTCAGTTTTGGCTTTCGTATGCGAGTTTCAGACTTATTATCTCTCAAAAACCTGGTTTTGGATGAGCTTTCGCTTTTCCACAGAGCAGTGTTTTCCCCGACCTATTATATCTAAAAGTTTTGGATTTTTTTTAGTGCTAGTGCTTTTAAAATTGACTTCGATCCACGGACTGTTATTCATGTATTTTTTACAATGTAATTCTGCGAAATACGACAGTATTTTGGCAAATACTGCAAGTGGTGCTATTTTTAGTTTCGGGTATTTTTTGAGTATTTGAAGAAAATCCCTGAAAAACTTTGAATACGTTGGAAATTACTAAAATTTTTTTTTGTTTTCATTAGTAGTAAATATTGAAACATTCAAAAACGTATTCACATGTTCCTTGAGCCTTAAATTAAAGCCAAGAATCCTTTGAACAGATAACCTCAGCAAGTGGTGCTATTTTTAAGTTCGCAGCTGTATGTATATATGTAATAAACGCCACACAACTCTACACTCAGAATGAAAGCCGTTTTGCGGAAGTTTGACTTTTTAGATAAAAAGTTTTTTTTCTCAACTCAACTAGCTTTAACAGCATCATGGAAGGACGGACAAACATGTCTATATAACTTGCTGATCAAGAATATATATAGTTTCTATGCATTGCACACTTCTGACAAAAATTAATATACCCTCTTTGCAAGGGCGTAAGAATGTTCATAATTCCGTAATGGTAAATAAGAAACCACTTATTCCAAATAATGCAAAAAATGTACAAAAAAAACTTTCTTTCTTTTCTTTAATTTCTAAATTCAAAAACCTAACCCCAACCATGTTGAAAAGCAAACCAGAATAAACAAAGACCGATTGCACTGATTAGGTTAGTCAATTGGTTTTCTCTGAGACTCCTTGAATTTTAATTTATTTCTTAATAATATTTTCTCTAAGCCCGTTGGTTACCTAGCCATATTACAAATCGGTTAACTGATAGATGTCAACAGAAAACGAAAAGAAACGAACCAAAGTGTTCTACTCAGATCCAAATCTCGTGTTTTTCGTTTTGCGTTGTGTTCGTAGTTAACACGTCTGAGAAAAATGTCACCTGAAAAATGTCATTTGAGAGCTCTTATAAAATCACTACAAGTAATTTTTCCAATCAATTTAGAAGCAAATAATTTGAATAGGGGTTCATGAAAAGAATGAGTCTGTTTCCGGAAACGGTTAATTTAAACGAGCTAAATGATAGAATTTTGTAGACTATGCTAAATTAAAAACAACATCGGCAGTACTTTCATTCATTACTTTTCTGCCCTGCTTTTTTGCATATATAGATAATTTTACTGACTCTACTAAACTCGTAGTTTAATCTTAATAATCGTCAGCTGGTTTCATATTTCGTTTGCTGCTCTTTGTTATAATGTATTGCGGTTCTATATTTTTGTCTTTATGTATAAGCAAATAATCGTTGATTGTAATCATACTGATGCGTTTTGGGGCCGCGTCATGAGGATCGTCTTTATGATGATCAAATCAATTATGTGGATTGACACTTTGAAAAAAAAATTATGTACAGACTTTATAATAAGAAATAAACGCTAAAAAAATTATGTTTGCTCAATAAATTATTTGTGTTTCTTTCTTTTATTCTTCCCATAGGTTAAATGGCAGGCATTGCCGAAATTAACTATTTCTTAATAATAGTAGTTTCTCGGAAACAAAATGCTACATCGGGACCGGAACCTGAAGTTCAGAACAGAGCCCACACTGAACCCTTCGCACGGCATGTGGTCCTAACATTGTAACCAAATAGAATTGTATGCAAACAAAAACAAATTACACGATGCTATTAGAAATAATTCGACGAACAATGGACCAGGAGTAAAGCGCTGAACATGCGGCAAAAGACATGGAGAAGATGGACCATTGTTGGCCTATCTCCGACCATTGCCGTTTCCTTTCCCATCTTCAATTCGAAGCTCAGTGCCAGTCCAAAGGCGAGCTAAACAAATATTACTCTTGATGTGGTCCCTTGCTAATATGACTTGAAATATTACAAAGACCATTCCAGCAGACGAAAGGTCAGGTATGGACATATCTCATACGAATTTGTGTAGCTTACTGCCTGGACTTCAAGGCTTGACAAATCTGTTTGGGAACGCTTCTATAAAAACAGCAAAGATTTAACAGTGTGACACATGTTCAGGAGCAATGTAGCCGTAGGTTTGTAAGCGATCGAATGTCGCCATCTCGACCTCGATGTTGATGCCAACGATGGTGGTCTTTCGCTCCAACGCTGGATACATTTATGAATTTATTGCCCCATTGTCTCCTTATTGACTTACAAGCAACACGCCTGATGAAAATGCCACAGTAAAAGGTAAAATTAACGTACCGTATTCGAGTAGAACGGAGGCTGTTCGGCGCCGATTCCAGAAAGATATGCAGACATTCCCTCGGGGTAAACTCCGAGTGGTACACCTCCAGCTGCCGCAAGTCGTTGGTAGCTAAGCATATCATATTGGCATGAACAAATCGACTGCCCACTAACCGGATCCGTATAAATGGTGCGGCCTGTTTCACAGCACCGGCTAGGGTTTGAAGAAGCGGACGCATGCGAGGCGCTGGGCGCTTGGGCTTGAGGACCTGTAGTTGGTCCACCTGGCGATATAGAGCGCTCACCTTGTGGCACGGTAGATGTAACCATCCCACTGTGCCCAGGCCCAGTTAAGGGCACAGTCAGCGGTTGGTTTGGAGTACAGGGCAACGTAGGCAGCGTTGACGGTGGAGTTTGTGGGGCGTTGGTGGGAGGCGTGTTTGGCGACGAAGCGGCGAGGTGAGTTGAAACGGCATTCTGCGAATATGTAAAAAAAATTCTTCAGATTCATATCGCAGAACATATTTTGAGTTTGGTTTTGTTTTCACATATAATCTAATAAAACCCTTATAAACACAATTTGTCGACTTTTTTGATGGTTTAAGATATATGTACAAATCCTTTTTATACCATACACCCATAGGGTGAAATGGTATATTAAAGTCGCCAAAATGTATGTAACAGGCAGAAGGAAGCATCTCCGACCCCACAAAGTATATATATTCTTGATCAGGATCAACAACCGAGTCGATCTAGCCATGTCCGTCTGTCCGTCCGTCTGTCCGTCTGTCCGTCTGTCCGTCCGTCCGTCTGTCCGTATGAACACCTAGATCTCGGAGACTGTAAGAGCTAGAGCCACCAAATTTGGTATGTAGACTCGTGTAGTATGTAGAGTGATCAAGTTTATTTCAAATTTTTGCCACGCCCCTTTCCGCCCCCGCAATTTAAAAAAAGCGTTTATCTCCAAAACTATTCCAGCTAGAGACACCATATTTGGTATGTATATTCGCCTAGTAAATGCACACATTTTGTATGTGTAAAAATTTTGCCACGCCCTTTTCCGCCCCCGTAATTTGAAAAACTTGATTATCTCCCGTATTTTTTTACCTTATGCAATCAAATTTGGCACACTTAAATTTAATACTAATATCTAGCAAAATACCAAATTTGATCAAAATCGGACAAAAAATAGTCGAGTTATGCATATAAACGTTTTTCCATAAGGCCGAAGTTGGCCGTCAGCTGGTGGGGGCGCTAGGGTGCTCGTATGATTGAGTGAGCGAGATACTAAGATATGCTTGTAAAAAGCATGTGAAAATGCTTTTTTTTAATAAATTTTAAATATTTGCTTTACTGGTGTATGGTATACCTAAGTCGGCGAGACGACTTACTTACTTCATTAAAGTTAATAAGTATTATGGAGCACTTACCAGTTTAAAACTATTTGCCTACTGTACCGTATTCCCCTACCTGACAGATCTAAAATTTAATTAAAAACATATCAAATTGATAAGCCCCATACCCATTACACGAATATACATTTCAACATCCGAATTTCCTGGCCAGCCTGTTAAACCAACCAATACAACGATAATCTTAAGAAATAAAACTCTCAACGGACTTCCAGGTGATCTTCAAAGTCAGACCGCCATTACCAACAAATCATGTTTTCGATTGACAACGTTGATTTAAATTACACAGCCGATTGCTGCAAGCAACGACAGCGGCAACAACAGCAATAACCGACAAACAACTAAAAGCAACAACTGCATCGACAACCGTCAACGACGGCAACCTCCTGAGATCAATTTGATTGTATAGTAAGTATGTTCAATGGCTGGTTGCTTTGAGATGGGGCTACAAATATCGAATACTTTTTTAGTGTTCCCTACTGTCTACATACATACATACTCATAAGTATGTATAAGCCTATCAGGCACCTTTGTCGACACTTTTATTCAGCCAACTGCATCGCCAGTAACAACTGAACACAACGGCAAACAACAACAACCACAAACTACATTAACAAAAAAGGTATGCATACATACGTTGTTGGTGCATATAGGTATAGGTATATATGTGGATAGACTCTTGCGTGAGAGACAAACAAGTTTCAGGTTTGTTTATCGTCGTCTCTTTGGTTGTTTTCGACAACTTCTAGGTTTCGGATTCCTTGCAGTATACATACGAGCACTACTTTTCCCATTTAACGTTTTACAAATAATCCAAGGCGTAAAATACGTTTTTTGTCGTAGACCATATGCTTTACCATACCCCAAGGCATCGAAATCCACTCTTTCGGCTCGTGCGAATTTTTAGTAAACAAAACTATCATTGGTAACACACCCAAGGTTAAGAAAAACATTTCAATCCGGACATGCCGCATTAATAAAACATAGAGGCTATTGCACCGTGATCATTTCATCGATTTACATTCTTCTAAGTCACAATTCAAGTGGCCCCTTTGCGATTAAAATTTAATTCTCGGCGTTTGTCTCGCACACAGGTAACCGATTGTGTTTGCCTGGTACTGCAAACGCTGTTATCAGCTAGTGCTTTGAACTAACCGCCGGTCTGATGATTATCGACCACGGATGGGTATGTGGTGAAGCTTATCTGTCCATTCTTAGGCATCATTACTTTATTAGCTAAACTAAATGAAGTTCGGAGTCAAATCAAAAGTAAATAGCAAAGTTTGTTGGACACCTCATATGGGGCCAAAGTAAAGAACCACTTAAAAGCCGAGAATTGCCTTGCAGAAGTATATTAGCGTTCGGAAGGAATTTTTATCTTAACGCGAGATTGTGACTTTACTTCAAACTTTATATTTGGTTTCTTTTTCCTCTGCGATTGGATTTGATTTTGTTTCGGCAATGAACGACATATGTACATATGTATGTATGTTTATAAACACATTTTTTGTTTATTATACTTTTATGAGGGTTTTTGTGTAGGTTCTTAGTTTCAAGTATGAGTTAATTTAATTACATTTGACAGAAATGGCTTGCAATATTTCCATCCGATCAAATTACCAAAAGTGGAAAAGAATGCACACATGAATATACATACGTATTTCGTTTTACGGTGTTATATATGTATGTATAAAGTTCTTTGCATTGTACTATATATCGAATATAGAAATGTTAGGCAAAGTTTAAAAACATATAAATATATCGGTGCACATATGCATATATGTATGTATGTACATATATGTACACACATGTACATACTTTCTTTGTTGTCTAGTGATGTTAGCATTTTTTACCAATCTTATGAAATACACATTTTTAATGACCTTGCATTCCAACATTTTTTTCCTTAATCACCAAATAATATACAAACGAACGCCCCACGTCTGAAATCCTGACATTTTGAGATTTAAGGTACATTGATTTGGCAGACATTAACTGACTAACGAATGTTTGTAATTCTATTTTCAATATACAAATACAATGAAACACATGCAAAAATGTACAACCTTTTTTATCGCATTATACAGATCTAAAAATCACCTTATAGAAAAATATTTTTGTCCGATTTGTTCACTATTTCAAATATTTCAACTTTATTAAACAAATGCATTTTCACATGCTTCTTACAAGCATATCTTAGTATATCGCTCACTCAATCATACGAGCACCCTAGAGCCCCCAGCCAACGGCCAACTCCGGCCTTATGGAAAAACGTTTATATGCATAACTCGACTGTTTTTTGTCCGATTTTGATGGTATTTTGCTAGATATTAGTATTAAATTTAAGTGTGCCGAATATGATTGCATAAGGTAAAAAAATACGGGAGATAATCAAGTTTTTCAAATTACGGGGGCGAAAAAGGGCGTGGCAAAATTTTTATACATACAAAATGTGTGCATTTACTAAGCGAATATACATACATACCAAATATGGTGTCTCTAGCTGGAATAGTTTTTGAGATAAACGCTTATTTTAAATTGCGGGGGCGGAAAGGGGCGTGGCAAAAATTTGAAATAAACTTGATCACTCTACATACTACACGAGTCTACATACCAAATTTGGTGGCTCTAGCTCTTACAGTCTCCGAGATCTAGGTGTTCATACGGACAGACGGACGGACGGACAGACGGACAGACGGACGGACAGACGGACATGGCTAGATCGACTCGGTTGTTGATCCTGATCAAGAATATATATACTTTGTGGGGTCGGAGATGCTTCCTTCTGACTGTTACATACATTTTGGCGACTTTAATATACCATTTCACCCTATGGGTGTATGGTATAAAAATTATATTTAGAAACCAATTTGTTAAATGACTGTATTCAAAAATATATATATGTACATATGTCCATAGAAACATATATTACTACCACGGCTGCTGCGAAGCAATATCCGTCCCGCCTTGGTTTTTTTATTATTGAATGTTTATTCCCTTACTATTATTATTTGTTAATCTTTGTAAATAAATTGAATTAAGGACAAAATAAAACAAGAATAAAGAAATGAACACTGGTGCCAGGAAACATTGACACTTAACTGTTTGAACATACATAAATAATGTCTCAAATAACAACTACAACGGATCGCAACATATTCACCTTAAGTTACTCAAATATTTTTTTCTTGTTAAATATTGTTAAAAAAGGAAAATTTGCATGTTTAGATATTTTACATCGATTACGTAAAAACTAACACTTTAAATTAAAAATTCATAGGTAAGTGTGTATGAAATGCTTATGTATACTTTTTATACGCACCATTACTAAACAGACACCGATTTCATTACTGTGCACTGTCATTTAATTTAAATTTTTGTTTTTAACACAAACTTCAAATTTATCCTAAATGTGTTTGTTTGCTCGGATGATTATATGGTGTATGTACATATGTATTTATTGTATGTTGCGGATTAAAAGTCACTTGAATATTGACGATCGTTTATAAGAGAATAACTTGCAAACTACGCAAAACGAAAACTTTGTAGTCTGTATAATTTTTCACATAAATTAATTATTGTAATATTGTTATTAAAATTAGCATAAAGCTTATTTAAAAAAAAAAAAAAAATCACTTTTAATTTGCACAATTTTAAAGAATATTCATTTCCCGGCGGTTTATTTGTGTTTACTGTTTCCGTTGGAGCGTAAAAGTACCGCCGAAGCGCCTGGCTTTCGTACTACGGACTTATCGTTTAGTTTCACGTCTACCAAAAGCGAATCCGCGACGGCTATCGCAATCGGTGCGACTGAAGGCGAAGTCGTACTCAAATACGAGTCAAGGCAAACAAAAGAAAAACGAAGCGACGAAACAGACGAATACAGAACGGCAGACACGGGCACGAACAATCTGCGTAACAGTCAAAAGTAGACTAACATGAGTTTCTTGAGCAACTACAAAGTGTACGACAAATGGGAATTACACGACAACCGACAATCGAAAACAGCGAAAACAGAAACAACCACAAGCGGCGCAACTTCATCCACATCTGTAGAAAGCAGCACACACAGATACGTGGCTCGAAACACACAGATACGCGCAGTATTGTTGTGTGAGTGACTGCGCGGTTGGCAAAACTTGTTTCTCCCCTCATTTTTAGCATATATGTATATTTGCACAAATACATATTTACGTTTGTTTTTATATATGTATTTATATGTGGATAAATATGTAAGCATGCATACGTATATATGTATGTATGTGTGTGTGCCTTTATCTGAGTGCCAGCAGAAAAAGTAACAAACGATGACGACAACGACGACACAACGGCGACTACGACGAGGCACCACACCGAGCGCAACAAAGGCAATAATGATTATCATTTTCAGAGGGCTGGCGCTGGATTTGGATGTGTGTGGTAAGACATGGACCCGAGTCGCGCGTGTGAGCGAGACAGCGTCGCCGGAGAACCGGTCTCGTCATGGGGGCACGAAATAGCACGAGCACAAAAAGTATCTGAACTGCTGCTGCTGTGAACATAAATAAAGTATCTGGCAGCAGCGGTAGGCGAGAGTGAGATAGCAAACAAAGCTAGCCACGAATCGCATTCGTTCAGTTTACGGGGCTAGCAAAAACGGCATTCGACCCGCCAGTTGCTGACTGCTAGCGGCCCTCGCCTGTATACTGAGTGCGAGCGAGCTAGCAAAGGAGGGAGAACATGAAAAAATTAACTTAACAACTAGAAAAATGGCTGTTATTGCGTGTTGTTGTAAATGCCAATGTATGTATTTGTAGTCACTGTTGTTGTTGCTTCTGCCGCTGCTGCACTGCTTCTACTTTCTACTGCTGCTGCCGTGGGTGTTAGTACTTGTATTTGTTGCCATAAACAACACAGCGACACGAACGTTCAACGTACGAGACCAAAGTGCTTGCGTTGTATGCTCGTTGATTTTGCCGTTGAAAATAAGAAAAACTTGATGAACAAGAACGAAATTCGTAAAAAAAAAAGGGTGGGCCGATGTTTGAGCTGTGCAAGTCTTTATCATTTGCCCCCCTCCCGATCCCCAGCGCCCTTCTGATTTCCCCGCACTACCCGTAACACCACGCAACGTCACGATGTTGGTGCTTCTGCTGCTGCCGCTACCGCTTGCTGTAGCTGACCGCTCTGGCTGTTGCTAGATTGGTATTGGTGGCATCTTCTGCGCTGTTACCGCGTTAGAACTACCGCAGCTGCTGCTACTACAACATGCGCTCTTACATTTTATTATATAGGTATTTGTTTTCCTTTCTTTTTCCCCCTTTTCCGTGGGTTTCTTTAACTTTTTCTAATTAATTGAACTCACTTTTTGGGAGTGACGGTGGCTTCTGCGCGACGTCGGATTGCAAGTAAATAAAAACTCTGTCACGCTGTTTCCACTTGGCAATATGTCCATATAGAGATATACATACATATGTACAAATGTATGTACATCCATATGTATGTACATAAGAATGTACATTGTCTTAAAAATTATCTTTGGACTATTAAATACACTTTGTCTTACATGAAAGAAGCAATAAGAAAAGTAATGAAATCAAATACAAAATAAAAATTGCATCGAATCAGAACGACAATTATTAAACAAACCCAATGTGTCTTTATTATTTTTATTTTTTTCTTTTTAGAAAAAAAAAACACTTAACAAAAGTAGGGAATTCATACTAGAAATTGAAACATCTTGTTTTGTATATAGTTACGATGCTCGGAAATCAGCGAATTGATTGAGAGATGATTTTTAAAAAGTGAAACAACAATCAGAGAAGCTAACCACATTAAAATAACTGAATTGATATTTGTACATACATATGTATGTACATACATCCATATATATTTAGTACATCGCCTCAAATTTCATTTATGGGTTTCTTACATTTTTTTATTACGTTCTGTTTAGGTACATATTTGCATTCACTTGATAAGGATAGTTTGATTAGTTCGAAGTCCCAAATTTCAAACTTCATGGATCTGTCAAGTTATCATCTTGAAGATTATGTTCATTCTATTCTATACATTCTATTTTGATGCAACAGTATTAAAACAATCATTTCATATCTCAATAACATAACTTTAAAAATATTAAGCATTTCACTTAACGGACTTGTAAAATAAAGATAAATACTAGGTTCCTGATCTATGTAAACCTATACTATTTAGCCAAGTCCATATTTAATTGATTGGCTTGACGTAACAACCACAGAATATTTCAATGAAAGCTAATACAACAAAATTTGTTGTCGACGAGTTGACAATTGTCGATGCATATAGGTTAATTTTATTTATTTGTATTTTAGTTTTGACCGTAAAAGTGATAAAATGATAATATCGCATTGCTTTGATGTTTCATTCATTGACAATAGTAATTTTCTATAATTAAATCATGAGTGGAGCATTGTTTGACGCATATTTCCGCGATTGCGATTGGATTGTGAGCAGAATACAATAAGTCATTGGTGCGGCGAAATCAATGCCATTGCCTTAGTTGCAGGAGCTTGCAGCTATGAGACCGCATTAGTATTGCTATTGCTCAATTCAGGGGCTAGAGATTGGCCACCAACCTTTCCCAGCTTACCCTCATGGGGCGGGTACTGGCGTTTACTGGCGCTAAGGGGCGCGTGAGCTTGCGTACGCGGCAGAAAGAGAGAGACATTGCAACGGTAGCGCAGGCACGATAAAGTAGCGCAAGATACCGCATGCAAAAGCAGGAGGGCAAGATAATACGCTGTGTCTGGAGTCGCAGCCCAGCGTCGGCTACAACGATAGCGACAGCCGCAGTCGTTAGTCGCAGTCGATCCAAATTCAGAAACAACGTCAGACTTTGTTTAACGATTTTTATATTTCGAACACGAGTTATATTTGTATCCTTTGTGTATGCTTCTTGGCACAACTGCAGTGTTTATATACATAAATACATACATGCATATGTAAGCATGTATGTATTGTATGTACATATCTTTGAATATAAGTATCCGTATCTCTGTTTGTGGTGGCCTGGAGGAGTATCACTTCGCTTTGCCATCCCTGCCTTCGGATGCCTTGTTACAGTACTGTTGTTCTATAAGCAGCAGCTAAGAATTTTTTTGTAGCTAGCATTTTCCCCATTTCTGCCTCTTAATTGGAGTATGTGTTAGCACAAAGGAAATGATGATGGTGAATTTCAAAATGCTGCTACAATGAGTGGATTAATTATGTACATTTGTCTAAATCAAGGATGGCCACGTAGTGGCTCTTTTGGCTCCCGTGGCTCTTTACCGGCAGAGGCTGGGCAGAGAAAAAGGTCACTTTTGCGAGTCGACGCACACAAAAATTTGTGTGCCTCGAGTTTTATGACGGGTCATAAAACGACCTTTTTTGGGTCGAGCGAGCGATCGTCGTCGAACTTGTGGGCAGAGAGACGGACAAGTCCCGAATTTTACGGGGAGGGGGAAAAAGGACCGCGATCTCGAGCTCGCAACTTGTGGGCAGAGGGACGGACAAGTCCCAAATTTTACGGGGAGGGGGAAAAAGGTCGCGATCTCGAGCTCGCAACTTGTGGGCAGAGAGACGGACAAGTCCCGAATTTTACGGGGAGGGGGAAAAAGGAACGCGATCTCGAGCACTCATCAAAAACAACCCTTATTTTTACTTGTCCCTCACTCCTAGTAAGTGCTCGAGATCGCGTTCCTTTTTCCCCCTCCCCGTAAAATTCGGGACTTGTCCGTCTCTCTGCCAACAAGTTGCGAGCTCGAGATCGCGTTCCTTTTTCCCCCTCCCCGTAAAATTCGGGACTTGTCCGTCTCTCTGCCCACAAGTTGCGAGCTCGAGATCGCGACCTTTTTCCCCCTCCCCGTAAAATTCGGGACTTGTCCGTCCCTCTGCCCACAAGTTGCGAGCTCGAGATCGCGACCTTTTTCCCCCTCCCCGTAAAATTCGGGACTTGTCCGTCCCTCTGCCCACAAGTTGCGAGCTCGAGATCGCGGTCCTTTTTCCCCCTCCCCGTAAAATTCGGGACTTGTCCGTCTCTCTGCCCACAAGTTGCGAGCTCGAGATCGCGACCTTTTTCCCCCTCCCCGTAAAATTCGGGACTTGTCCGTCTCTCTGCCCACAAGTTGCGAGCTCGAGATCGCGGTCCTTTTTCCCCCTCCCCGTAAAATTCGGGACTTGTCCGTCTCTCTGCCCACAAGTTCGACGACGATCGCTCGCTCGACCCAAAAAAGGTCGTTTTATGACCCGTCATAAAACTCGAGGCACACAAATTTTTGTGTGCGTCGACTCGCAAAAGTGACCTTTTTCTCTGCCCAGCCTCTGCCGGTAAAGAGCCGGCTCCCAAGTTAAATTTCCGTGGCCACCCTTGGTCTAAATAAAGATTCTAGACACATAGATATTTTGGATATACAGAATGCGTGTAGCGGCGTATGAAACTGCGTCTACTTATAAAGGTTGACATGAGTTTTTACCTAATAAAAACAAATGAAAACGTGTTCGATTGTTTTGGTCTGCTGTATTCGATGTTATTTCCCACGTACATTTGGCAAGAACAGTTGCGATCTATGTCTCAATTGGACTACCCTGAGGGATGGGATTGGAATGAGATACTGGGTTGTTGCTGTCGATTAGTTCGATTTGCTTAACATCATGTATTGATTTATTTCTAGCTTTCAGAGTATAATGTATTTGACTTAATTTTCTACGTCTCTAAAAACTTAAGCAATATAACTTCGTAATCAAGATCGACATATGAAGGAGCATACACAATTAACTGTTATATAATTATCCAACCCACCCATATAATGAAATAGTATACTATAGCCGCAAAAATGTATGTAACACGAAGAAGGAAGCAAACATATGCTATCAAGTCCACTTTTACAAGCACGTTAGCGCCGCCAACAGTCAACGACCGACTCCGCCTCTTTGGCCCATCTATGGAAAATCTCTTCTACGGATAATTTGTCTGTTTTGAGTTCGATTTTTAAATAAAATTCGGTGTATTGATAGCTATTACAATCTAGAATCAATATGCCAAGTTTGATTGCAATGTTTTATAACATAGGGGAAGAAAAAACTCTTTTTTTCTTCTTTCGGGGGCGAAACGAGGCGTGCCAAAAATTTTAAATACATGTTTATTTATTTGCCATATTAAACGTGTCTAGTTCTTACAGTATCGCAGATCTAAGTGTTTATACCGACAGGCGGACAGATATGGCTAGATCAACTCGGCATACATATGTATCTATGTATGTACATATATACTTTATGGGGTTAGAAAAGCTTTCTCCTGCCGGTTAGATACATTTTGGCGCAATTAATATATCATTTCACCCTAGGGTTCATGGTATACAAAAAAGCAGCTTTACAATGTTGTTTTACACCACTTTCCTCCTATTCTCTTAGAGAACTCGCCCGGTTTCTTGAATGCAAAAATGCCGTATTTTCTCAAAATTCTGACAACTTTCCAATATCTGATAATGTCAGCCATTGTTAATCAATAAGGACTACAATTTGGAAAAAGAACAACTCTAAAGTGATGTGTGAAACCAAATCGCATCATGTTCAGGTAATCGGCGATGAAGGCTGTAATCAATGAAGGCGGAGTAAGAGCACTTGCTATTCTATTAATAGCCGAGCATCAATCCGCAAATCTAACCAACCAAACCAACCAGCAATTAAAAAAAAAACAGAAAAGTCAGAATATACGCAAAACCGGACAAAGGTGTGTTTAACAGTATCTTTGTGGAATGTAGGAACATAAGTTTTAACCTTATGTACACTAGCCTGTATGTACACATGCATGTACATTTGTATGTATATCAGCCTCGGGGGCAGGGTTTAATGCTATAGGGAAAGCAGAAAACCAAATACACACGACAACCAGCATGGTCGACATGCGATGAACACAAAACAAGTTGTATACAGATAATCATAAATAAACGAGGCAGGCACTAGCGATGAGAATTTAAATAAGGTACAGCAGTCGCAAAAAAGGCCAAATGCACAGATTCAGCTTGAAGCTAAGCCTACTGCTTTTTGTCTGTGAACTCTGTTAGCGTATACCGAATAGCACGCGCACCAAAGCTAGCGCCACGGCTACAATTGCCGAGCATAGCACGATTCGCCGCGCAGGGGTCCATGTCGATGTCCACACTCACAGTTGCACTCGTAATCACAGTTATATCATACTGGCAATCATACTTATACAGCAGATAAAAAAATACTTTGCTCGGCTACAACTACACACATCGTAAGCATGATTCGTTGGTCTCACTCGCACTGCTTTTAGCTGAAACTACCAAGTTAGGCAGCTACTTACAGTGCCATAGACTTTAGCCTCTGCACGAATAAGATGCCGCTTACACTCGATGTCAACAACTCTAAACACTTTTGGGACCGCCGCTGATATTTTTGCCAATCTAACATTAACTAAAAGCACATATCCTAGAAAAAAAGAGATGGTTAAGTTTAATTGTAAGCGACTACGATTTTTGTTTTAGATTTTTAAAACTTTGAAAAAAAAAAAGAAATATAAGAGTAAAATTTTACCCTGGCGGTGTGGATCGAATACTCTTCTTTATCCTATTCCCCTTTTAACTTTTTTAATTTCGTCTCTTGCTCTTGTTGCGTACATGCAATAAATTTAATTATAAACTGAAATAAAGCGCGTTCAGCTGCGCTATCTTTTTATGTCGCTCAGTGCGAACGCGTGCCGACTAGAAAGGGCACAACGAAAGAAGAGGAAGTGAGTTAGAGTGGAAAAAAGGTGGCATTCACTCGTTAGCTACAACCAATTGATAGATACTAAAATATTTATGTATCTACGTGCGCAGTCACATATACGAGAAAAGGTACATACACATGTAACTTTAATTGCAAACACCTACACCTACTTTCATTGGAAAGTAAATAAGAAAAATGAAATTATGGTTTTCTGTTGTTGTGGCAAAGCGCCTTCAGTTTCCACCTCTACTACCGTTTTTGTCAGATTTAAATGTTTTTACTTCATTTTTATCGCGTTAAGTGAATATTGGACATGTGCGCTCTTTTCAACTCCCCGAAGTCCTGTTTCTGGCCCAAAATATCGGACCTATATACAAATATAAATATGACAATACTATACATACATTCAAACATACATACATAATAGAACCGTACATTTATATATACATATTTGTATGTGCATAGAATGTGTGATAGACGCAAAGTTTTATTTTTGTTCCTTTTTTCCTGTTATGTGTCTTTGTGGCTGTCCTATCGTTTTTCGTTCGGTTTAAGTGTTTATCTTGTGCTGTTTCGTGCGACTCTTTTCGCTTGTATCTATCAGTTGTTCGTGTTGTTGCCGTCGCGTCTACATGTACAGGGCGGGGCTTATGGTCAACGTAATAAAAGAATAACGAAAACGAAAAATTGCTTCGGAAAGGACCCGGAGAGCGCGCAACTTTCATGTACAATAGCGCGGCTGAGGTCGAGCCCTAAGGGGGTTGAGAGCACTCCTGCTGCTACTGCTTTGCCCGTTCGCCATTCTCACATCCAAGACAAAAGGAAAAGGAAGAGACTGAATACATAGTTAGATACACTTAATGTATACGTACATACATATGTATGTATTACGACTTTGTAGGTACAGTTCGTGGCGAAAAGCGTGTAATTATGAGTATTTGCCTTTTAATGCAATGTCTTGGATTGTCCTTACTGAAAATTGGATAAGACAAATTTGGGTAAGTCATGGTTATCAGGCGGTAGTGCGTTTCTGACATAAGCTCGACTTTTTTATCTTTGTTTTTGAGAAACAAATCGACAAAAAAAAAAACTAACCACTTTCACCTTCGCAATTATTTAGTTTTAAAGTGTTTTTTTTTATTAAAAAAAATGAAATATGTATTTCGTATCGTATCCTTCAGCACTATTAAAGTTCTCTTCGCCTAGACGCCAGACAAGAGTTAATTAATTATTTAGATGTTTGATGATATATCTTATATACACATATAATGTGAAAATATATCTCTAACTCAACTTTTTTTTGTTGTTTGCAAAAGTTTTGTCTTCTATATGAAGTAGCTTATTTAATATTGTATATATACATAAACGCAAATTATACGGTTATTTTTCCAGCTAATGTACATAAACAAGGAGCATAGTCCTTGAGTTGTGAAATCTGCTTGCTTTTTAATAGACTTCCAAGAGGTCTACTTATCATCAATTGACAGCGGCCAAGATTTTAATTTCACATGTTGACTGCGCGTCTCTATTTATTTTATGAACTTTATTAACGCTCTTCGCACGTTAACGGCTTCACGCCGACCGAGCCATCCCCCTTGGGCAAGAGACTGGGGCAGGGATAGATGGTGGTTGGGGAGACCAAGTATAATATTAATAACAAGCTTGAACCTAATTCCTTATGATAAATTGTAGAAGTCAACAACCCTCGACTTGCTCGCAATGCTCCCCCGTTTTGTAACTGTGGCTTTGGCTGCCGTTTCTGCAAGCACAACCGCCCGGACGGGCGACCAGACACAGAGAATTTCATTTACACGCGGCGGGATAATGTTCTGATGATGGCATGTTTTTTTGCATACAAAGTATGCAAACGCAAAGAAGCGGAAAATATTTATGAAATTGCCGCAGAACTGGCAAGCAAATGTCGTAAAAAGTTGGAAAATTAGATTTTTTCTGTGTTATACATAAGCGAGGGGTTTCTATCTCAAATATTTGGTAGATAATAATGCTTTAAGCTAGCAGTTGGGGCGAGAAACGACGCTGGGATGTTTTTACTACGTTAAATATTTGCTAACACTCAACTCAAGCATAACAACTCAACTTGAATAGAGAAATTCACCGCCATCACCATTGTCCAGGCTGCTGTGGGATAATGTGACAGGGGAGCATTTTTTCTTCTTTTTTTTGTTTGTACACCATAAGATGGAAACAAATTTAATTCCCACATTTAAAACGGCAGTTAATATATAATATAATTTTTTTTCTGGTTAAATGTTTGTATACGGTGTATCGCGATCTTTAAACTGATTAAATCTGATTGGCAGTGCAACATAATATATATTAGCCTAAAAATACGAAAATGACATCCATTGACATGTTTCATAAGTTCTGTTCTTAATCCAACCACTGCGGGAAACTGTTATAGTCGGCATCTACTGTAATAAATCACAATTTTGATATGCAAGGACTAAAGTAAAATATACATTTAAGGTTCAATCTAGCCATGTCCGTCTGTTTGCTATGGAGACTCGTGTAGTATGTACGGAAATCAAGTTTTCATATTTCAAATTGTTGCCATGTCACTAAATACATTAAATTTGGTATGTATGTTTGATTAGTATGATTAAATTGCATTAGTAACGCAAACGTTTTTTGGCGAAAATTCGAGTTTTTAGGTAAAACATTTTGCCGCTTTGACGCCTGTGGGTAACAAAAGAGTATACAACGAAAAGTATACAAACTTCGGAACGACCTAAGCGCCGTTCGTCTGATTTTATGACAGATGGCTAAATAGTCTTTCTAGGAAAAAATTGTCCTCCCACAAAACAAATAAATTTCCATGGTGTATTTTCAAATTAAATTTACTAAAATTCAGTGAAATAAATAAAACTAAAGAAACCCCGATATATATGTATGTTTATGTATACCAAAACATACAATTTCGTCAGAAAAAGACTGATAACAATCGCTTAATCGAAAATAATAGTGACACATGACTCATGTCATGTTTATTATATATTTTTCAAATAAATTAAATGGTATTAGTCTTAATTTTAGCCTCTTGATTACAAACACTGTGGAATTATCGCTTTTTACTTAATGTATAATTTACATATATTACATATGTATTTGTATTTTGATAACTGATTTTTATACCCTTGCAAAAAGGGTATTTTAATTTTGGTCAGAAGTGTGCAACGCATTGAAGGAAGCATATTCGACCATATAAAGTATATATATTCTTGATCGGCACGACGAGACGAGTTCAAATAGCCATGTTCGTCCGTCCGTCCGTCTGTCCGTCCGTCTGGATCAACGCAAACTCCTCCTAGACCGTAAGAGCTACAGAGCTGAAATTTTGCATGTAGGCTTGTATATACTGCAGGCGTTGTATATCTCGGATTCAGCCGGATCGGATCACTATAAAATATAGCTCCCATACAAACCGCAAAGTCACGAACAGTGACTTTTCTCAATAACTTCGTTATTTTCCGAGCTATTGTCGTGAAATTAAATATTGGTCAGTTTATTACACATATAAACAACTGTGCCAATTTGATCAAGATCGGGTGTCTATATCATATAGCTCCCATAGGAACAATCGCTCGAAAACAGTGACTTTTGTCAATAACTTCGTTACTTTTAACGCGATTGCTTTCAAATTAAATATATGTTAGTATAATATGTCTGTTAATGGCTGTGCCGAATTTGATAAAGATCGGGTGACTATATCAAATAGCTCCCATAGGAACGATCGGTAGAAAACAGTGACTTTGATCAATATCTTCGTTATTTCCTATAGTAAGATCGTAGGCCGTTCTTTCGCAAACATTAACCAGCATAGCTTAAACGTTATTCCATTTTGATGGCTATAGGTAAGGAAAGAGTTACCAAAAATGTTGCAAGGGTATACAAACTTTGACGCGGTCGAAGTTAGCCCCGGCCCTCTGGTTTAATAATACTTTTGAATTATTATTATTATTTGGAACCGCTAATATTAATGTAGGCTACTTCGTTTTAAGGTTCATTTATTAATCTTAATTTGAAAGTATAACTTCTAAAATATGACTGAATGTTTTTTTACCCTTGGTCAGATGTGGAGACCTTTCCAACCCCATTAAGTATATATATATATATCTTGATAAGCATTAGAAGCTGAATAGATATAGCCATGTCCGTCTATCCGAAGGTTTTAATCAACTCACGCCTCCAATTTAACAGCTATTAGGATAAAATTGTATGGTTTTTATTACCTGATAAAGTATGTAATTTATCCGGATGGGACCACTACGTCCTTAAAAGCTATACGAAAAATCTGTGAAGGAGTCGGAGTATCCTTATTAATTTTACTAATGAAATAATTTTACACCTAAAACATCATGTCCCTAAATTTTTTATTGGATTGGATACACAGATCACAAGTTATAGTCAATATAAATCGGCCTACGAAGTCATTCCTCGATTTCACCGGAGCATACATGCTCATGCACATGCCATGTGTGCCGATCATTGATATACATATGTACAGTGGTGGTCACCAGGTTAGCCCCTTTTTTTTTTTTAACTTTGAATTTGATTTTCTCGGCTCCTAAGAAAGTTAGTGAAGAAATTTTTTTCAGTAATTTGTTGGTTATTGTATTCAGATAATGAGCCGTAATTATTGTCATGTCAGCTTTTGACGTTTTTTTTACAGGTGCGTTTGAACGAAAATCGGCCCCCAAATGCTGGCCATTAATTTAGCCCGGTCTTTCGGAAAAAATTTGTTCATTAACTTTCTTAGGAGCCGAGAAAATCAAATTCAAAGTTAAAAAAAAAGGGGCTAACCTGCTGGCCACCACTGTATGTATACAGACACACAAATGGTTTGCAAATGGGTTGGGAGAAGGTCGAAGGCAAAAGAAATAGAATATGAGAATAATTGTATTAAATTGTGTATAGAAAAAAAGGGTTTGGAACATATTAAAGTACATGTACATATATGTATACTTTGGCATAACAAGAGTTAGATTCTTATATATTTTTATTTGAAATGAGTGATTTTGAATGTCGCAAAAAAGTAAAGAATTTTGTAAAAGAAGAAGTAATAAACTATTTTTTTTGTAACTTAACAATAATAAATTATGACATTTACTTTCATATTATAAAAATAAAAATCATTTTCTGATTTTAATTTTCGACAAAAAATAAAAGGGATTTTGTGATTATTATAGTTAAAGTCAAAAATATCCTCTATTTGAGATTTTTATACCATAGGGTAAAATGGTACATCAGAAGAAGGAAGACAGAAGGAAGCTTTAGCGAATCCTTATTCTTCCTCGGCATCAACAGCCAGATCGATCTACCCGTTAGTCTGTCCGTGCTCATGAACACTAAGGTCGCGAAGACTATAAGAGCTACTGTTATTAAACTTGGTATATAGACTTGTGCAATATGTACAGTTATCAGGTTAATTGACATTAAAAAACAATAACCATTTCTGCCCTCAATATTTTAACTGACGCAATCATTTTGATTCGCATATTGGCTTATTGATTTTATATTGTAATACTTATCTATTAATAGAGCAAATTTTATTTAAATCCAAACGTGTGGCTAAGTTGGCCGATGGTTGGTGGCAAAGCTATATACTTATCTACCACTAATTCAAAACCATCCTTTAAGTGACTAAATAAAATATTTAAATTGTCTGGGTATCTGTTTATTACATAATCTTTCAAAACACATACATAGTTGAGTCTTCTCTAATTACGCACTGGTTTTGTTTATTTTTGCAACAAACGTCACCTTAATTATTTGCTTTTACTTATCCCAACGTATGTTTCCATAGAGTATACATCATGCAATACATACATACATACATACAAATATAGAAATGAATGTACGTATGTACATAGATAGATAGTGTTAGTTTTGGGTATCGGGATATAAGTATAAACATCTGCGTGAGCGTTAATGTATGTACAATTTGGTGAGCTTGCTTTCTTCGTTCAACACAGTCCGACAATGACTGCGGCATCTGGTGATTAGTGCCTTGTGTCTGCATTTCACGTCATTGAGAAACCCCTTTATGCTGCAAGCGTACTTCAGGACTTAGTAGTCTCTGTATGTTTCCGTTCCCATCCCCCTATTCAAATATGACGACGACACATTCACACTCGCACTTAGCTATTTAACGTGTTTTCATAATTGATTGCTAAACTGTTTTGTTTAGACCTTTGCATATATTTTTATGCAAATAATTACCAACGAGCTCATAATGGGTTGCTGTCACTGCCGTTGTTGTTATTGCTGCCGTCGATGGGCGGTGGTGAATGTGGATAGGAAAACTGTTGGTTTTGAATTGGCTATATAGCTGTAGCGATGGAAGCCAGCCCATTATATTGCTGGTGCTCTGGCCTACGATGCAAGCTCACTTTGTGTGCGCTCGTTTGGGGTTCGGTAGGTTTTGGTTTTGTCATTAAAATATTTTGTTTTGTTTCGTGATTTTCCTGCAGAACTCGAGCAATGCCCTATCACAATTCGGTTTACTTCATTTATTTTGTTTCCCATTTTTTGCCTTTTCGTTTTAGCTACCAACTTTTTGGATCTATTCTATTTTAATTTTAAAAGCGTCGAGTTTAATTATGCTGCAGCTCGAGCAGATTCGGTCTGTTTTTTTTTTTAATTTTTTAACAATAAAGGAATGATGGTGCTGTGTGAATACATATATATATATATATATATATATATATATATATATATATATATATATATACATATACATATACACGTGTGGATGTTTATATTAAAAAAGTTTTTTTACAATAAGATTTTTTTTTTGTTTAGTATGAGAATATAAATCAATTGAGTGTGAGAAGCAGGCCTTCGCCTTCGCAGGCAGACGGTAGAAAAATAGAAATGCTAACATTAATTTGAGAATGAGATCAACAAAATAGATTTAAACAAGATCTTACCTCTGCCTGTTACATATGTACATATGTATATATATATATAAACTATATTATATCTGCTGGGCTCGGTGATCCGGAAACCATAGCAGCTGTCGATGCCTCAATCCTTTCAGTTGCACGATTATCCACAGGACCGCAAAGAATTTCTAAATAGGCTCAAAAAGAAAAAATCCCCAGGAATCGATAAAATTGACAATATATGCTTAAAAGCCCTACCTATGAAGGGAGTAAGGTTTATTACTTGCATAATCAATAAATGCCTAGAGCTATGTTATTTTCCCTCTGTCTGGAAATGTGCCAAAGTTGTCCCTATTTTAAAACAAAATAAACCCGTCGAGTTGCTCTCTTTCTACAGACCTATTAGTCTTTTGTCGGCAATCAGTAAAATCCTGGAGAAGGTTATAAAAGAAAAACTTAATGATTTTGTTGAAACTAATAATATCCTCCCGAGTCATCAGTTTGGCTAAGAGTTACCAAGAAAGTTGCAAGGGTATACAAACTTTGACGCGATCGAAGTTAACCCCGGCCTTCTGGTTTTAAAAATGATTCTTCTCAGTCACTCACACGACATCACTCAGACGACATTTTTTCCAGTACAGTTTTAAATGCAATTACATATAAAATTTTAGTTAATGCATTATTTCAGCTATTAATACAAACCGACTAATAAAAACTCTATTCATTTGATGTAACGGAAAAAATATACAAATTTAGTTTTAAATTATATTTGCTCATATACTTACATTGGTTAATTGATATTCGACTTGTATGAATAGGCGGTATGCGCTACTTTTATTTTCTTCTCAGTGTTGTACGAAGTGAAAAACCTTCTCCTGATGCCAACGATATTCTTGGCTACTTCCTATTTCGGGTTCATTTTTATACCCTTGCAGAGAGTATAATAAAATTGGTCAGAAGTTTGTAACGCACAGAAGGAGACGTTTCCGACCCCATAAAGTATATATATTCTTGATCAGCATGAGAAGCTGAGTCGAGCAGCTAAGCACACGCATACACACACAGGCGCAACGCTACGTAAACTGTATGTGTATGCGTGTCATTCGCAGCATGCAGCTTGAGGAAGAAGAAGAAAAAGAAATGGAAATAATATTTGGAAGGTTTTGTTTGTGCATTGATGAATTGATGATACTGACAAAGAGTTTGGAACATGTAAAAATATTATGGCCAAAGATTGCAAGGGTATACAAACTTCGGCACAGCCGACATTAGCTTCTTTGATATTTATACTTTGCAGAGGGTATTATAAAATTGGTCAGAAGTTTGTAACGCACAGAAGGAGACGTTTCCGACCCCATAAAGTATATATATTCTTGATCAGCATAAAAAGCTGAGTTGATATAGCCATATCCGTCTGTCCGTCCGTCTGTCCGTCGATGCGTATGCGTTTTACTCAGCCATCTTAAGAGCTATGGGGATGAAATTTTTTCATTACCCGGGTAAGATAAAGTATGAAAATCATCAGGATCGGACTACTATATCATAAAGTTCGAGAATATACATTTTTTCAGAAATTGGAGTATCCCCATGAAATTTACCAATATGATAGTATTGGATATAAAAACTCAGATCCCAAAATTTGAGTTACACTCAATATAAATCGGCTCAAGTGATGCCTACTACGTCATCATCAAATCAACGTCATCATACACACACAGGCGCAACGCTACATGAACTGTATGTGTATGCGTGCAGTGCTTTGCTTAGGGAATGAGGGAAGAAGAAGAAAAATTGTAGTAAAAAGTGTAATAATGTTTTGTATTGATGAATTGGGTTGCAGGGAAAGAAATTTCAAAAAGGAAAAATATTAATGCCAAGGACTGCAAGGCTATATAAACTTCGGCATAGCCGAAGTTAGCTTCTCTGATATTTGTTGATATTTTCGTTGTCTGATTAAGAAAAACACAGGTTAACCAGTGGCTTATGTTGATCCGTGCACATTCGTAAAAAGCAAAGGTATTGTTAAGACCATCCTACATATGTAGTTTTTTGTATCTGTCACAGTTTTCTTTTAATAACGGCACTCCACCAACTGCTTTGTAACCCGACAGTTTTTGTTGTTAATTTTTTATTTTTTTCCGCGGTATAGCTTTTCATTTTCTGTTTTTTTATTTTTTATTTATATTTCGTTGCTCCAGCTAAATTTTAATTTAAAAAACGCAATAGCTATGCAAACTTAAATTTATATAAGGGTTTGCACATACACATGGTCACCAACACGACAAACTTTCGTAATTAATAAAAAAAAAAATGTTTACAAAAATAATTATTTTATTTTATTTTTATGATTATTGATCCAATTTAACGAAAATAATACATTTTCATCTATCTTCCTCAAGAAATGTACACGTTAAGACAAATTTTACTGTTTTTCGGTCACTCACACGCAGTGCTGCAAAATGAAATTTTTTTTATACGTAGCTTGAACTAAAAATCTACGTATTTTTACGTAGCCAAAATTTGGTCAAATACGTAGATCTACGTATTTTTTTTTTTAAGTCGAACAAAGCCAATTATAATATATGCCATATTTGTTTACATATAAGTTTTTATTAATAAAATTAACATTTTTTTTAATATTTAGGAGTGAATATTTTTATTAAAATAGCTTGGGTGCTCTTTCGATGGCTCAGATGATATTTGCTTTAAATGGTCTTTTGTGAATAATAATCCTTTTAGGGTTTCTGTGCCTAAACAATTCCTTTTATTCGTTTTAATTAAAGTTATCTCAGAAAAAATTCTTTCAACATTTGCGCTGCTATGCGGCAATGTTAAAATATTTTGAGCAAACTCTGACAAAAAAGGAAAAAGAAGGGAACCATCGCCTTTTTTAATATTTGCAATATACGCCCAAATCTCTACTTCCTTAGCATCTTCCCCAGTAAAGGGCAGATCTGTATTCCGTAAGATACGCCACTCCCTGTCGAGCTCATTGAAATTTCGCGTGCACAGTCCTGTCATGAAAATGCATGTTTATTAGAGGTTATATAAAACAATAAATTTTAAAGTAGTTACCTGGAAATGAAAGTGCAGCTTGTGTAATCGATGGTATGTTGCGTATTAATTTCTTGTTTAAGAATACCGCAGGATTTAAGAACTGCAATTGCTTAATTTTTTGCATGTGTTCGTTGTTAAATGGGAAGCGCTTTTTTATTTGACGAAGACTCTCAATAAAAAACTTAAGACAATTTTGCCGAAATAATAATAAATTCGCACAATCAATGGTTCCGCTTTTTTGAAGAGTTAGGGCAGCCACATTGCCTCCCAAATAAATGTCATTAAAGTCCAAGTGTAGATCGGAATTTTCAAATTCGCAATTCAAAATTTTTGATTCCAAAGCCGCTTTTTCGTTGCTATTTTGTTCGGGTTCCTCCTCAGACAATTCTATGTGTTCTGGCTTTATGAAACATTCCATTATTGTTTTATAGGCACGAAAAACGTTCTCGTAAAGCAAATACAGCTTGGGGCTTTCTGATTGTATCTCCAAATTCAGTTCGTTAAAAATTGGCAACACAAAATTCAGAAATTCTAAATAAAATTCAGTGGTTGGCTCGATGCACAATTTTAGAATAGGTTCGGCGGAACGTAATCGGTCGTTCAACACAGCTTCTTGAAAATATAACTTTAATGCCGGTAGTTGTTCCAACAGTCTTTTTACTACTTGCATCAAAGAAAGCCACCTTGTTTGACACGGTTTTAATAATTTGTGTGGCTTGGCGTTCACAAAAGCTTGGAATTCTTGAAAGGCCGCAATACGTTTCGGACTGTTTTGTATAAATGTATACACTTCGCGAGCGAAGTCCTCAATATTGCGTGGAAGCTCCTTACAAGCATATGAGGCACAAAGATGAAAGGAGTGGCAAATGCACTTCATAAGAAATAAATCAGGAATATCGTCTGATAGCAATTTTGACAGAGAATGGTGTTGACCAAACATTGAATTCGTCCCATCTGCTGCAAAGCCAATCATGTTTTCTTTAAATGGAATGTTTTTTTCTTCGAAAAATGATACTAAGTCATTGTGCAAATCAGAGGCAGTGCTGCTGGAGACTTTTAAGAGGCCTAAAAAATTATCTTTAACTTTAAAGTTGATTGCAGTTCTTGCAATAAGCGCCAAATGTTTTGTGGTAGACCTGTCGGTGCTCTCGTCAACGATTAACGAGAATTTGTTGTTTTTTAAACGGTTAATTATATGATCTTCTGCCACTTGTCCAGTAACATGTGTTACAATATCATGAGCTTTACCACGTCCGAATTGTAATTTTGCAGCTATTTTTGAGTCCTTGTCGATACTTTGAATTAGATCTTGTAAATCGGTGGCCAAGGAAAATGGCAAATTATGCTTTGCCAAAAATAAAGACATTTTTATTTCGGCGCTCTTTATGTTGTTTTTAAAAGTAGTTAAAGCTGTGTCAGGCAACATAGATAAAATTGTTGGTTGATGGACGCCTTGAAATTAATGTATTAAAAATACTTATATATATGCATTAAAAATATGTATAACGTTTGTTGAATAAACACTGGGTTTAGTTCCTCCTGCACAAGGACAAGTTGTTAAAAACACATAAAAACATAAATTAAGATACAGACATAACAAACTCGAAGACAACAGACACAAATGAATAAACAAAATACATACTTCTCTCGTTGTTCTTATGTTTTGTACAATTTACGTGATTATCTAGAACTCTTATACCTGCACCACATTTTAAGTCTATTTTGCAAATTTTGCAAAAGAAAAAATTGCTACCTTTGACGCTTCTTTTCAGCCAGCCGCAATATTTTTTGTCGTGCTCCCAACTATCCGAATATTTCATGTCATAGTGGCGTTTCCGTTTCTTTGTGGGAGTGGTGGATTGCTCCTTATCGCTTTCACTGCTTATAGAAGAGTAGTTTTCCATTTGAGATCAATATAAAAACAACCAAATTTAGGAACTTTTTATCGCGACAAAAATTTACATGTGCTGCACAGCTGAGAATAATGAATATCGTTTCCAGCCTGTTCTTTCTGGCAACATTAGGCAACATCTTGACTAAAGCCTGCTGCTAGCACAGTGTTAGTGTTGGTAAATTGCAAATTACTCGTTTACTTTTAAATTAAACATTTAAATTCTTGTTTATATCTAAAACCAGAGGGCCGGGGCTAACTTCGACCGCGTCAAAGTTTGTATACCCTTGCAACTTTTTTGGTAACTTTTTCCTTACCTATAGCCATCAAAGTGGGAAAACGTTTAAGCTAAAAGGGCTAATGTTTCCGAAAGAACGGCCTACAATCTTAGCATAGGAAATAACGAAGATATTGATCAAAGTCACTGTTTTATACCGATCGTTCCTATGGGAGCTATATGATATAGTTACCCGATCTTTATCAAATTTTGCACAGTCATTGACAGATATATTAAACTAACAAATGTTTAATTTGAAAGCAATCGCGTCAAAAGTAACGAAGTTATTGAGGAAAGTCACTGTTTTCGAAAGATAGTTGCTATGGGAGCTATATGATATAGTCACCCGATCTTGACCAAATTTGGCATAGTCGTTTATATGTGTAATTAACTCAACAATATTGAATTTCATGAGCATAGCTCAGAAAATAACGAAGTTATTAAGAAAAGTCACTGTTCGTGACTTTGCCATTTGTATGGGAGCTATATGATATAGTGATCCGATCCGGCTGAATCCGAGATATACAACGCCTGCAGTATATACAAGCTCACATGCAAAATTTCAACTCTGTAGCTCTTACGGTCTAGGAGGAGTTTGCGTTGATCCAGACGGACGGACAGACGGACAGACGGACGGACGGACGGACGGACGGACATGGCGATTTGAACTCGTCTCGTCGTGCTGATCAAGAATATATATACTTTATATGGTCAGAGATGCTTCCTTCTATGCGTTGCACACTTTTGACCAAAATTAATATACCCTTTTTGCAAGGGTATAAAAAATGTGCTAAAATTTTTTTTTGTACAATTTAAAAAAAATACGTAGATTTGGGAGCTCTATACGTAGATACGTAGATCGGGGCTGAAAATACGTAGATCTACGTAAAAATACGTAGATTTTGCAGCACTGCTCACACGATAAAAAAAATGACTTAACAGAAAAGCAAAAATACGGTAAATTCGTAATCTTATGGCTCTCCTATCATTTTTTACGGTTAGTTCACTTAACTAATTGTAAGTTTAATTTAAGAACAGGACCTTTACGGTAAGAGAACTTCCAAATGTACTAAGTATTTTCAAGAGTAATCTCTTATAAACGTATCAAGTTCACTATACACACAAACTCAACTTCTCTTAGAAATATTTTGTACATGTGAACTGTTTTCTATCCATAAATATAAAATTGAAGCATTTCTTAATAATATTTAATCAATATGCCCCAGATCTTTGGTACTTTATGGTTAGTTTTATGTAGAATCCGATGACATTGGCTTAGAAAACAATTCGAGATATACAACAAGTGCAGTAAACATATACAAGCCTACATGCAAAAATTTACCTTTGTCGCTCCTACGGTCTAGGAGAAGTTTCCGCTGATCCAGACGGACGGACAGACAGACGGACATGGCTAAATGAACTCGTCTCGTCATGGTGATCAAGAATATAGTTTATATGGTCGGTGATACTTCCTTCCATGGGTTGCACACTTTTGACCAAAATTATAATAGCCTTTTTGCAAGGGTGGGAGGTTGTAAAACTTACATGTGGTACGTGTAACAGTTCTAGCTGCCTATAAATATATTACCAAATTTATTACAAGGTCTGATTAAATTATTTGTACAGACATTTTTTCAAACGCATCAAACTTACAGGCAGTGTTATTTAGGCTTTAAACACTATAGAAAAATATGACGATTTGCATCTTGCTGTTTCTCGTCGAATGGTCCAATCTGCAGCAGAGAAGATTACAAGTGTGCCGATGCATCGACGTTCCAGAGAAAATCGGCTTAGAATAATTAAAAATTAGGGAAATTCGATTGATTGAATACAACGTAAAATAATCGGATTTGGCCTTAGTTGCAGACAATAACCAAAACAAATGTACAGCTGACTACGTCTACAGACCATACAGTGACAATGCTTTCCCATGCAGGAAAAGACAGAGCATTTACAACTACATATTCATCTATAGAGCAGATGGAAATTAGCAAAAGAGACATCGCCGGTGACAATGCAATTATGAAACGGATGCACACAAACAATCTTTCACAATAGAAGTGACGGAACAAAAAAAAAAAAAAATAGTAAAAGAATATGGATTTTTAAGAAAGGCA
Organism: Drosophila willistoni; assembly: GCF_018902025.1. Taxonomy (NCBI): domain Eukaryota; kingdom Metazoa; phylum Arthropoda; class Insecta; order Diptera; family Drosophilidae; genus Drosophila; species Drosophila willistoni. Next base: position 923,205 of record NW_025814055.1, read on the forward strand.
ATACTCGAAAGCGGATAATATATGAGAATAATGAAAATATGTGAAATGAGCAGTATGGAATCTCAAATGAACATCCTTTTTTTAAGCAACTTCTAATTGAGAACTAAGATTGCGAATAGAAATTTGTAATCCGAATACAAACTTTTGAATTAATTTAATAATATTTTGGATATAATAGAAGTAAACTTTACATTAGATAATCTCTTTTACCTATTGCCGGACTTTTTCGGGACTGATAAACCCGATTCCCCTTTTTACACGACTTATTTATTTCGTTTAAAAAATTTTAAGATTATTATATACAGTCGTCCTAAAAAGAACAACCACTTCGCTCTTTATCTTTCCTGCCGGATGTGTTTGTAACACTTATCATTGATTTCCATTGAAGAATTATAACCTTAATAGGATTAAAGTATTTTGCAGTTGTTTTGATCTTTTTATCGCCGGCTGCCGATACTGGATTTCAACACAGCTCGTGATTTTCTTTTGTTTCCTTTATTCATGTGCTCATCGGTAATGACTTAGTGAGTTCTGACAGCGCAGCAATTCGTTCTAGAGATAGACGCAAATACATATGGAAACGAGTCTGCCTCTCCTAATCTAATTAGTGCAGAACAAAATTTGAATTTTTTGCTAACATAAATTTTATGCCGGTTATATGCCCTGGTACTTTTCACATACTTTTTACAAGCATATCTTAGTATCTCGCTCACTCATTCATACGAGCACCCTAGCGCCCGCACCAGCCAACGGCCAACTCCGGCCTTATGGAAAAACGTTTATATGCATAACTCGACTGTTTTTTGTCCGATTTTGATCAAATTTTTTATTTGTATGTATTTTGCTAGACATTAGTATTAAATTTAAGTGTGCCGAATTTGATTGCATAAGGTAAAAAAATACGGGAGATAATCAAGTTTTTCAAATTACCGGGGCGGAAAAGGGCGTGGCAAAATTTTTTACATACAAAATGTGTGCATTTACTAAGCGAATATACATACCAAATATGGTGTCTCTAGCTAGAATAGTTTTTGAGATAAACGCTTTTTTTAAATTGCGGAGGCGGAAAGGGGCGTGGCAAAAATTTGAAATAAACTTGATCACTGTACATACTACACGAGTCTACATACCAAATTTGGTGGCATGGTATACCGAAGTCGGCGAGTCGTCTTACCTACATTTTTTTTGCCGGGTCCAAATTTTTGGCTTTTTTATTAAAATTTACTTTAAAACCAGAGGGCCGGGGCTAACTTCGACCGCGTCAAAGTTTGTATGCCCTTGTAACTTTTTTGGTATCTCTTTCCTTACCTATAGCCATCAAAGCAGAAAAACGTTTTATCTAAAAAGGCCAATGTTTACGAAAGAACGGCCTACAATCTTAGCATAGGAAAAAAAAAATCGCATGAAATCAGAATTTAAGGTCAAAAAATGTTTGTCTCAAATTTTTGCCACCAAACTTTGTTCTGCCTGTTATATACATTTTGGCGACTTTGATACCACATAGGTATTACCCTCTAGGTAGTATAAATACACATTGGTAGGGACGAAATTTCATCCCTAAACAAATAAAACCCACCCTGTATATATGTATAGTGCCTGTATATAGCACCCTGCCGGCCATCCATAAAAAGCAAAAGCATAGCAATAGCATAGCTCAAAAAATATTAAGCGGGCATCGACTGTTGTGGTTCATAGTCTTGGTTGTGGGTAGGGTAGAAGAGAGAAATACAAAAGGCCATGCAGCACCATCAATCGGAAGGCCATAAACCATGTGAAGCCATTTTAATTTTTGTTGCAATTGTGTTTGTGTGTATCAAAGAGGAAAGATTTTAAATCTTTTTTTTTAAATGTCAACAGTTTATTAATTTCACAACTAAGTTCTTTACATTAAAATATTCAGACGGAACAACAATCGGGCCCACGAGGTTCTACATAGACCTGGTTTAATCCGTGGAGATGCCGGATAGTTGGAATTTCTAGTGGTTTATATAAGTATTGAGGATCTTTGGTATAAGCCAGCCACTCGTAGGGGGTCCTTTTAAACGCCTCATACAGCGAGTCTGAGAGTTACGAACGCACCTAAGCTTCACCGTCGCCAAAGTGGTGCTCGATCGTCTCTGGACTTCCTACTCCATGAAGTGGCTATCCAAAAAGAGGTTTACGCACAACTTTTGCGTATGTTATATTTTTGCCGCCTGCTTATTCCTAAGTTTTGCCATTGGATTATGCTGCATTGTTCAGGAAGCTTAAATGAAAGTAAGAGTGAATCGGATTCCTACTCGACTGTACACCACACCAGGTATCCCTTGTCTATACTCATTATTGTCACTCACAGTTTGTGCCAGCATTTCTGTGCTTTAATCGTTTTTGAGGCTAGGAGATGCTGTGTTGTCTTGCTCTTAAAGTCCTAAGATTATTGTTCATTAGCGAATATAATATAGATGAATATTTTGCAGTGTTTTTTCTTGTTTTGGGTATAATCACAACTCACGCAGTCCGTCAATCTACAGTCACATACGCCGAACATCTTGTGTAGCCAGGAAACTATGAAACTACTTGCCACTACAGTAAGACTGATATATTTCCATCAAGACCCACTCCGCAGTTTTTATACCATACACCCATAGGGTGAAATGGTATATTAAAGTCGCCAAAATGTATGTAACAGGCAGAAGGAAGCATCTCCGACCCCACAAAGTATATATATTCTTGATCAGGATCAACAACCGAGTCGATCTAGCCATGTCCGTCTGTCCGTCCGTCTGTCCGTATGAACACCTAGAACTCGGAGACTGTAAGAGCTAGAGCCACCAAATTTGGTATGTAGGCTCGTGTAGTATGTAGAGTGATCAAGTTTATTTCAAATTTTTGCCACGCCCCTTTCCGCCTCCGCAATTTAAAAAAAGCGTTTATCTCAAAACCTATTCTAGCTAGAGACACCATATTTGGTATGTATATTCGCTTAATAAATGCACACATTTTGTATGTATAAAAATTTTGCCACGCCCTTTTCCGCCCCCGTAATTTGAAAAACTTGATTATCTCCCGTATTTTTTTACCTTATGCAATCAAATTTGGCACACTTAAATTTAATACTAATATCTAGCAAAATACCATCAAAATCGGACAAAAAACAGTCGAGTTATGCATATAAACGTTTTCCATAAGGCCGTAGTTGGCCGTTGGCTGGTGGGGGCGCTAGGGTGCTCGTATGATTGAGTGAGCGATATACTAAGATATGCTTGTAAGAAGCATGTGAAAATGCATTTGTTTAATAAAGTTGAAATATTTGCTTTACTGGTGTATGGTATACCTAAGTCGGCGAGACGACTTACTTACTTCATTTTTTCAGCTGGCATTACAGCTAGTTAGCTGGTTATTAGGTTCCGAAGTCAGCCGGTTTCTGAGGTTTTGTAAGGATCGAACAGATCGGTCTCCAACCTTGTACTCGTACATTGAGCATTTCTTTGAGTTATTGGCGTTTGGTTACAAGATTGATTTTCAGCAAGTTGTCTCGGTGAAGGTGAAGACGATAATTTCTAAACTTCTCTTTGTTTTCAACGTACCCATGACTTACCCTTCTTACTATTTTGCGGGGTTTTCCAGAGAGTGTGATGTGATGGCGCCTGTACCGAAAGTGAGGTTCTCGAATTTCCTGTCATATGTACCTACATACATACATAAACTGACATAATATTTCATGACAAAGCTTCAGCAAAACTTTGTTAGAAAAACAATCTACATTTTAATTAAGATACTACGTCGCCTCAAAGGAGAAACAGAAAAACTTGCAAGGGTTTGCAAAAATCGGGCTAAACTAAATTTGTCCAGTCGAGATTAAACCAGAGGGCCGGGGCTAACTTTGACCGCGTCAAAGATTGTATACCCTTGCAACTTTTTTGGTAACTCTTTCCTTACCTATAGCCATCAAAGTGGAAAAACGTTTTATGTTAAACGACTGAAGTTTGCGAAAGGACGGCCTACAATCTTACCATAGGAAATAACTAAGATATTGATCAAAGTCACTGTTCTCCACCGATCGTTCCTATGGGAGCTATATGATATAGTCACTCGATCTTGATCAAATTTGGCACAGTCGTTTATAGGTGTAATAAACTCTCTAATATTAACTTTCAGAATTTATAAATTTCTCAGAAAGTAACGAAGTTATTGAGAAAAGTCAATGTTCGTGACTTTGCTGTTTGTATATGATATAGTGGTCCGATCTGTCTTTTTTCTTCTTTTTTGTGTGTGTGTGTGAGTGTCGTCTGCTGGTCTGTTCATTAAAGACTTAATTACGACTAATGACGCAGTAGGCAGCAGGCATCCATGACTATCACATTAGTAAATTTCATAGCGATATTCCAACTGCTTCACCTACTTTTCGTATGTCACTGTATGATATAGTGGTCCAATCCGAGAGATTTTCATACTGGATCTGACCCAGTAAATAAAAAGCACAGAAAAATTTCAGCCTGATAGCTTTTATGATAGCTGCAAGGGTATAAAAATAGAATATGTCAACCCTTTTTCATATAACTACAATGGAAAAGATTGGTTTAAAATAAAGTTTCAGTGGTTTTTCTCCAAACAATAGTCATTTGTTATCGGATGTTTGTATGACAGCTATAGTGGAAGCCAATTATTGGTTACTGTATTAAAAGAATTTTACCTAATTTTGTTTTCTCAGACCGGATGGGATTGTCCAGACCCATGCATGCTACATATATTTGTATGCAAAAATATGACAAATCCGGATTTCTTGGTTGGGAGGATTTGAAAACCAAAAGAGATGTTGGAATTATGTATATGGTATATTAAAGACGTGGTGAAATAAACTCGATTACTACACGAGTCTAGGTACACAATTTAATGGCTCCAGCTCTCATAGTCTCTGAGACCTAGGTGTTCATACGAACAGACGGACATTGCTAGATCGACTCGGTTGTTAACGATGATCAAGAATATATATACCTTTTTTAGTAGGAAAAGCTTCTTCTGCCTGTTACACACATCTTGGGAACTTAAATATACCATTTCACCCATAGTATAAACAAAAAAATACACATATGTATGTCAAATTATTTGGATGCGAAGAAACAGCGGATCACTTTTTATTGGTTTAAATGCATATAATCAAAGGGAAGAAGTTAATGTGCTACATGCAGACATTTAGCAGACAAACGTTTCGGCAGGTGCAAAACATATTTTGAATCTACATGTCCGCCCGATCAAATCTAGTTACTCAGCCCTCAGACTCAACTCCATATCTCGTCAAAAAAAATGTTGTGTATATAAACTATAGGTTGTTTGATTTATTTGATCATTGCGTGCTCTAAGCTGTAGTTATATGGACACGCGTTGGTCTGGATATAGGTGTAGCTGGTGCTGTTCCAGGTGAATATAATTATTTGTATGTCTGTAGATACGGTGTAATGGCAGGTTGTCGGGCAACGCGATACAAGATAAATAAGCCCTACTTTAAATTACAACCTTATATTTTTGTATCGATTCTGACACTTTTATTTTCATACGGCAACTGTGCTAAAACCTACGGTAGCCCAGTTAACATAAGGTAAATTCTTTTATTACAGTAGGAATATACATAAAATACTAAAATACTAATATCTATTATTTCATTTCAATATTTATATTCATTTAAATCGCATTTAAAATAGCCAATATTTAAAAGTCATATGGTTAAATACATTCCGATTCCGACTTTATAAAGTATGTATATTCTTGATCAGCATAGACAGCCGAGTCGATCTGGCCATGTCCGCCTGTGCGTCCTTTCTTCCGACCCTCTGTATGTACACCTAGATCTCGGAGACTATAAAAGGTAGAACCAACAAATTTGGTATGTAACATGTAAATATGCATGCATGCCCGCTTACGCCCCTCGAATTTAAGCAAACACAATTTTTCAAAGATTATACTAGCTAGAGACATTAAATTTGGTATGGACTTAGTACGCTCGCATATTTTGCTTGCAAAAATTTTGCCTGATCAGCATAAGAAGATGAGTTGATATATGTAGCCATGCCCGTCTGACCGTGTGTCCGGCTGACAATTTGTATTTACGCTATTTATTATTTGTGTCAGACAAAGTATGACAATCGTTCGAATCGGACCACTATGTCATTTAAAGATGAACAAAAACATCAGTGAAATGAGATGGAATTGAAGGTAAAACATAATATCTCCGAATTTCAATAAGATAGTAGAAATAGAACACATATACATGTATGTATGTAAGTATATATATCGTCAATAAAAATCGGCTCTGAAGCTGGCAGCGCTGCAAGCAGTCTCAAAGACTAACAAAACTAAAGCCAAATATGGTATGTAGACATTCTGATTATTAACAATTTTTGCCACGCCTATTTCCGCCCCCATAATTTAGTAAAAACCGATTGCACTAGATAGTTTTTACATTTCTACCAACCTACTAAATTTTATAAAATATCGGAATAGAAATATTCAAATTATACGTACAAACGTATTTTACTAGGCGGTTTATAAGGTCGGTGGCGGTATAGGTAGCTAGTGGAGGCGCTAGGGTGCTCGTGTGTTTGTAAGAGTGAGCGAGATAGCATGTGCTATGTTGAGTCATGTAAAACAATTCAATAGACATACATTTGGTTTTCGTAATTTAAAATATTTTATCCACGTGGTGCATGGTAAACCGAAGTCGGCGACACGACCTAATTCATTTATATTATTGCTGGAAAGAGCAGAGCAAAGTAAGCAGTCACATAAACTGTATGTGTGAGCGTCCCACAATCACTTAATATGTATGTATGTATGTATGCATGCTCACATACAATGTGAAAAAGTAATTGCGAGTATGGCGGAATAGTAAGGAATAGAGCAGGGTTTTCTATCTTTCTCTTACATTAGATTATCGGCTGCGCTCGTTTTCTGGATTGAGGCAACATTTTTTCACTTTTATTTTTGCGCTGTATGGAGCAACTTACTTAAACAAGCAAGCGTACGAATAGATCGACAACTTCTTTTTGTGCCGGGCCCCGGAATAGAGCGTAAATAGAAAGGTTATGTATGTATGTATGTACATACATATATACATACATACATATATGTAGCATGAAAACACAGAGAAAGAGTTTGGAACATTTACATCAAAACGTATTTTTATCAAATTGGGAGCCAAATACAATCTAATTGGGGTAGTATACACAATTTTATTTTTGGGATAAAAATTCCTTTAATTCTGTTACTTTTTATACAGTTATTGTTAAAAGAGTATATTAATTTTGGTCAGAAGTGTGCAACGCATAGAAGAAAGCATCTCGGAAAGCATATATATTTTTGATCAGCACGAAGAGTTGAAATAGTCATGTCCGTCCGTCCGTCTGAATCAACGCAAACTCCTCCGTAAGAGCTACAGAGCCGAATGTAGCTTTCCATGTAGGCTTGTATATAGTGCACAGGTTGTATATCGTGGAATCAGCCGGACCACTATATCATATAGCTCCCATACAAACGGCAAAGTCACGAACAATGTCTTTTCTCACGTTTGTTTGTTTATTTGCGAAAGAACAACCTACAATCTTACCATAGGAAATAACTAAGATATTGATCAAAGTCACTGTTCTCCACCGATCGTTCCTATGGGAGCTATATGATATAGTCACTCGATCTTGATCAAATTTGGCACATTCGTTTATAGGTGTAATAAACTCTCTAATATTAACGAGAGAGTTATTGAGAAAGGTCACTGTTCGTGACTTTGCTGTTTGTATATGATATTGTGGTCCGATCTGTCTGAATCCGAGATATACAACCTCCGCACTATATACAAGCCTACATGCAAAATCAGTTTGCGTTGATTCAGACGGACGGACGGACATGGCTATATAAACTCGTCTCGTCGTGCTGGACAAGAATATATATACTTTATATGGTTGGAGATGCTTCCTTCTATGCGTTGCACACTTCTGACCAAAATTAATATACCCTTTTTGCAAGGGTATACAAATTTTAAGAACAAACATCTACGATGCTTAAAAATGAATCCGCAGCATTAATAAAATATTTACGCATTGAAATTGAGGCATGGAATTGAAAACTGATTTTGAAATGGTTGACAAGACTTGACGTGCTATGCTGCTCTTTATATGTATGTATGTAACTGCCGCATAAGACATTGAGCATTCGGCACCGATCAACTGCTTTAATTTAACAATAAAAAATTGTTAATTAACTTAATAAGCTGATGATAGGGGGCTATCCGACGCGTGCCCCAAATGGATTGTCTGTGTTTGCTATTAACTACAGTGTAGAGTGTGGCTCGTCATAATTGAGGTCTGGGCGCATGAGTTAAATGGATTACTTGACGCACTTTTCTTAAGAACAAATTATGACGCTTACTACCCCGCAGTAAATTGAAATTTAGAACCAAAGCTCCGGGTCGGCATTGACTGCGACGATGTTTGTATACCCTTGCAAGTCATTATGCAACAAATTTCATTTGGCCAAAATGTTCAATGTTTTAAAAAGAAAAATTGTCTAACGAGTCGAGTTTCTGCCAAAAAGCGGCCAGCGAATTCAAGCAATGCATGCATAGATACAATTTTTTATTACTGCTATATGATAAAGCTATCCGATTTCGATCAAATTCAGCATCAACATCAAACGTAAGTAAATAACCTTCATACATAGTTGGGGTAAAAGTCACTGTTTCTGACCGATTATTTTGAAGCCACTGTATTTTAGAGATGGTTCCCAAGGGAGGTAATTAATATGTGGTCTGATCCGACTGAATCCGAACATTTTGGTTCTGTAACTAAATCCCTCGAGGAGGCGTTTGCGTTCGCTTAGACGCACTGGCAAACATTGCCCAATGAAATCATTTCGTCGTGCTTATCAATAATATACACACCAATACCTGGCTATGCGTCGGGGTTAGGTTCCACAAAAAAAAACGACGCAAAGTGAATTAAGATTTTCTATGGCCAACCATGGGAAGATCAAAGATAGGCTCCAGGCCTATAAAAATACTAATTTCTAAAAAGAAAATTGAGCAAAGGAAACATTTAAAAACAAAAATTTAATTGCATTCATTCATTGAAAAAAAATCAAGATAACATATTCAATTAGTTTATCCTTATGAGTTTTTAGTGGCTTCGTTCACCACAAATTTTTACGGGGTTTGCTGAACAGTTTCTTTTTTTTTAATTTTAAATAAATTTCGTGGTACCGCCTGGGATACCTTAAAACTTCTGTCATTGTCAGGATCCTTATTTTTTAAATCTCCATTGATTCGACAATCAAGCCCATCGCTTTTAAAATTTGTTTAGAGGTTGAACACTGCTCTTCGAATATTTCTTCTAAACCGTCCCCGAGTTTTGATAGCAAGACGCAATTATAATCAGAAGTAGGTACTGTAGATGTCAATGTTGAAAAACGTAAAAATGCCAAAAATTCAAGGCCAATGTTGATGACTGATTTAGCAAAAAAAAGTTAAACACTCGAACTCAAAACAACGCAACATCGAGAATACAACGACGTACAGTGAAAATTAGTACTAATAAAGCAGCGAAGCAACTTGTATGTACACATTATATGGTTGGTGATGTGTCTTTTTAGGCACAGTACTGAGTCTTTAATTAACGATTGTAAAAGAATTGTTAGAATTAAAATTTATAAACATATCTTTATTAGGTAGTTTATTATCGAATAAAAAACCAAAAAAAGTTTGCAAAAAGGGTATATTAATTTTGGTCAGAAGTAGGCAAAGCATATAAGGAAGCATCTCCGACCATATAAAGTATATATATATTCTTGATCAGCACAATGAGACAAGTTCAAATAGCTATGCACGTCTGTCCGCCCGTCTGGATCAACGCAAACTCCTCCTAGACCGTTAAAGCTACAAAGCAGAAATTGTGATGTGAAATGTTACACAGGTTGCTCGTCTCGAATCAGAGGGATCGGATCATACAGCAAATCATATAAAAAATGGCAAAGCCACGAACAGTGACTTTTGTTAATAACTTCGATATGCTATTGTGATACAAATATATTTTTGACAGTTTGGAATACCTATTAATGACTGTGCGAAATTTGCTTAAGATTGGGCGACTAACTCTTTCTCTCTTTTTTTCATATTGTCACTCATCGAAGTCGGTCGTGTTTTTTTTTTGCGCTCTCGCTTAATTTTTGTCTTTCATTCTTTCGTGAAGCTAATTTATAATATTCAATCTAAATTCATTGCCTTACCAATTTTTAATAATTCGCTATACTCATCGCGAAGTTTGCGTTAAATTTACTAACATTTATATATATTAATATCAAAACTTTAACAAACGCAAATATAATTTTGTTGTTGCGCTGCTTAGTTTTTGATTTCATTCTATTTTTTGCTCCCACCCGCGCTCTCAATTTACAGTTCATAGTTTGTTTTTGTTTGTGTGGTGTTGGTGCTCTCTATTCTTTTGTTTTCTCCTTTGATCGCGCTCGCGGCCGTTAACATCGCACTGGTAACAAGTTTTTGTTGTCGTGTGTTTTAATACAGAAAAAATAAAAATATTCTCTTTTTTGTTTTCTCTTTCTAATATGCATACTGCAGTTATCTTTTGCCTTGGTTTGTTTACGTCTCTCTTAATATATATATACATTTTTCCCTTTTTATTTACATATTGATTTATAATTTGTTTTTGTATAAATCAATTATTTAATAATGTCTGTCTGTTGCAAATATAATTGCAATAATCCCAGCAAAACCAGTGAAGACTTTCTTTACTGTTGGCTGTGTAACAATGTAAAGCACTTTAAATGTGCTGGTTATACAGTCAAGGTGCGGGATAGTATTGCACAGGGTGGCAGCCTTAAATGGGGCTGTGATTCGTCTCGTGGCTTGGAGCTCGAGATACGAAGTTTTATGAAACGGACTGGGGATGCATTTAAAACCCTGTCAGCTGGCGTTCATAAACTCCAAGAGGAGCTTTTGGCGATGGAAGTTCAATTCAGAAGTTCTAAACATTTGATTGAATCTCCGACGCGAAAGAGGGCCAGGTTTCAGGGCGCATCGCTCAGTCCGTCGGCACATTCGTCTCTACCAGTTCCCGTTGACCCTATGTCAACAAATGATCAGCAGCTAATATCGTTTAGGAGTCCGGCTTTGGCAGGTGTGGAGTCTCTTCCCATTTTCTCTGGAGACAGTATCCCACCTACTAACACGATATCGGTTGTAGTTTCCGAACCGTCCGGGCAAACATCCGTTTCTAGGAATATTGCCAATAAAGTAGTTACAAGAGGAGCTAGTAAAGTGCTGGCTGCTTCAGCTGCTGCTGCGTCTGCTGTAGCCGCTACTACTGTGCCTAGTATTCCTTGTTCCCTTGTTGTAGTTCCACCCATAAAGCAAATTTTTATTTCGAGGCTTGATCCCAATACTACTTCTGAGGAAGTCATAGCCTACATCCAGGGCAAAGTTCAAGCACCAAAAATTGCTGTGGAAAAGTTCCGTTTTTCATATACTCGGGACATTTCGTCCCTTAAAATAAGTGTCTCCCCAGATCTTTTTGGCCAAATATGTCATAAAGATTTTTGGCCGGAACACCTTGTTGTAAAAGAGTACACAATAAAAAAGAAGAATCGGCCTCCGATTAGCTTGCTACCTGCCTCTGTGAATAACGTTCCTTCCGGCTGTCTGCACCTGTTGGCGAGTCAAAAAACTAATTTCGTCCCTAACTCTGACCTATGAGAACGTACGGGGACTAAAGTCTAAACTCTCTAGACTCTATGTAGATAGTCTAGCTTTTGACTTTCATATTCTTGCCTTTACTGAGACTTGGCTGAAGCCTGATATTGCCGATGCTTCAATTTTCCCCTCAAAATGTTTAATATATAGACATGATCGGACTATCCGTAATGGTGGTGGCGTTTTGATCGAAATTGTCCAGTCTCCCAATCAGATTTAATCTAATTTCGTTTAATTCTTTTTCTGCCTATGTTACTTGTTCGTATATTCCACCACAGTCCGACTTGGCAGTATTCACTCACCATTTGGAAGCTATTCAACTTATTTCCTCATATCTCTCTGAGAAAGACTTGCTCGTTGTTCTGGGAGATTTTAATTTACCTGAGGTTGCCTGGACCCTCTCATTTGAATCTTTATTACTGTTGCCCTCCTTGTCACATTGTTTCATAGATGGTCTGCTTCAGTTGTCCCTAACTCAAATAAATCCTGTCCGGAATAGTCGTAACAGATCACTAGATCTGGAATTTGTGTTGGATTCTTCCAACTGCGATGTTTCCAGGACTGATCCCTTAGTTATCCCTGAAGACAACTTTCATCCAATTCTGGATGTAACCATTGACCTTCCTTTTGGGGTTATGTCTCGACATAATAACTCGATGCCTCCAACCCGATGTTTTCGCAAGACAAACTTTACTAAACTTAAAAAACTCTTGTTAACTAATGATCTGTATACTTGCACGGATATGGACTCTGCCATTTCTGTCTTCTATAAAACTCTTGAGTCCTTCTTTGTGTCCCGCGTGTGACTCAAGGATGGTCTGATAGACCTCCTTGGTTCTCACGTGAGTTATGTAACTTGAAGAACGTAAAATCAAGATGCTATAAAAGATTTAAAAAATCCGGTAAAGCATCGGATTTTTCCCTTTATGTAGTTGCTCGATCAAATTTTATGGTGCTAAATTCACAATGCTATAAGGATTATCTTTAGCGATGTAAACATAGGGTTTCTCGCGATCCTAAGCAATTTTATAACTATGTCAATGTAAAACGTAAGACATCTGTGCACCCGTCTAACTTGTCTTTCGAAAACAATAAAGCTGACACTGATCACTGGCCCTGACGGAATACCAGGCTGCGTATCAAAGTTTTGTGCAGAGGCCCTATGTAAGCCAATACTTAAGTTGTTTACACTGTCCGTCACATCTTCCGCCTTCCCGCCTATCTGGAAGGAATCATATATTATTCCTCTTTATAAAAAGGAGAAGAAGTCCGAAGCCTCCAATTATAGGGGTATTTCTAAATTGTCTGCCATACCCAAAGCATTTGAGAAAATAATAACATCTCAATTGCAGCATTTTTGTAGCTCAATCATTTCGTCATCCCAACTTGGGTTAAAAAAAAGTAGAAAACTACTAACGTATTAGAATTTACATCTTACTCAATCAAAGGGTTCAAGACTGCCGTGCAAACTGACGTCATTTATACTGACTTCAGCAAGGCCTTTGACTCTGTTAATCATACTCTGCTTTTATATAAATTAAACGCACTCCCCAACCTTTTGCTTGATTGGATTCTTCAATATCTTTCTAAGCGTACACAAAAGGTCCTCTTTAAGTCTTCATTTTCTAAGACCATCCAAGTGACCTCTGGAGTACCTCAGTACCTCAGGGTAGTCATTTGGGTCCATTGCTATTCACTCTTTTTATAAATGATCTTCCATTGGTAGTGTCACATTCTCGGGTGCTTATGTACGCGGATGATGTCAAGCTTTACCTCAGTTTTAAAGACATATCGTCTTCTTGCCTACTTCAATCGGATCTTTATGATCTTCAGAGTTGGTGTGAAACCAACCTATTAAACCTTAACGGCTCCACATGTAACGTTATTTTTGAAGTGAACACTTCTTTAGAATCGTTGGGAGTGATTTGAGACTCGATGAAACGAAAAAGCGACACTAAAAAGAGACACATATAGATCTTATAGTATATAGCCTGCGAGAGAATGAGATGCGAAAATGAGATGCGTGCTTAACTACAGAACTCGACGGCAACTTACAAAGTGTCGGCGTGGCTCTGTTGTTAGTGTGCTCGCTTGGTGATCGGGCGGCCGGGGTTCGACTCCCAGCTTGGTCGAAGTTTTTCATAATGCTTTTTATATATTTATATATTTTGTGATACATTTTTATTTACATTTTACTTTTTATACCCTTGCAGAGGGTATTGTAAAATTGGTCAGATGTTCGTAACGCACAGAAGGAGGCGTTTACGACCCCATAAAGTATATAAATTCTTGATCAGCATGAGAAGCTGAGTTGATATAGCCATGTCCGCAAAATGTTTTCTTCTAGACCTATATGATATAGTGGTCCGATCCTAAGGATTTTCATACTTTATCTTACCCGGGTAATAAAAAACCCCAAAAAAAGATTTCATCCCGATAGCTCTTAAGACGGCTGAGTAAAACGCATACGCACAGACGGACGGACAGATGGACATGGCTATATCAACTCAGCTTCTCAGGTCGTAAACGCCTCCTTCTGTGCGTTACGAACATCTGACCAATTTTACAATACTCTCTGCAAGGGTATAAAAAGTAAATAAAAATGTATCACAAAATATATAATGAATGAATGCACAGCAACTAGAATCAACTAGAATTTTAATTGTGACAATTTATATTTCACCGAATCAATCAATAAATAGCATCACGGAATTCATTCATGAAAATTTAATAAGGTATACACCAGAAGTATCGCGGATACTTAGAAAAGATTACGATAAAGTTCCAATGATTTTAAGTGGCGATTTTAACGTAAATTTTGCATTGGCCACAGCGGTTCCTTTAATTGACTTTCTTAATACAACATTCAGTTTAAAAATGTGTAACAATCGCACTGAATCAACAACACGATCAAAAACAACAATTGACGCGGTATTTCAAAGATATGTTGACAACATCGAAACCAAAGCATTTGTATCATATTTTAGCTATCATAAGCCACTCGTATCATTTGTTGAAATTGAAAACATTGAGGATGAATAATAATAAAATGAAGAAAATAAAATATGACCTTTATAGCAATATTATAATGAACCTATAATTATCCCGCTCCTAATGCTGCTTTCGTCTCATTCTCTCTCAGTTTGTTTTACGGAAGGTTTCACTTCTATCGTGTCTAACCGTTAGACGCACTTTTTTTTTTTTATAGATGCACTACATATTTAGCAACTTATTATCTTAACGACACTGCCTTAGATCGGTTAGATATTACTTAGGTGTTCTTATGGACCATAAATTAACTTTTAATCCTCATATTTCTGCTCCAGTTAGTAAAGCTATGAATGTTCTTGGGTTTGTGAAACGATGGTCAAAAGAGTTTGACGATCCGTACACAACCAAAATTCTGTATACTTCTTTAATCCGTCCTATCTTAGAGTACGGATCTTGCATATGGTCACCTCAATATGAGACGCACCAAGGTAAAATTGAATCTGTTCAAAAGCAATTTCTGCTTTTTGCTCTTCATGGTCTAAATTGGGATCGCAATGTCAATTTGCCATCATACTCCAGTAGGCTTCTTTTAATCAATCTTCCTTCTTTAATTAATCGTAGAGTAATGCTTGGTGCTATTTTTATTCATAAACTTTTAATAGGTGAAATAGACTCTCCTGAGCTATTGAACCAGTTAAACCTATCTGTACCCCGTAGACCTACTAGAAATTCCTCTATCCTTAAAACACTGTAGTTCTAACTATTCTTTGCATGAACATTTTCGAGTCCTATGTTCTGATTACAATCTTCTGTATCCCGTAATCAGATCAGAAGCCTCTCTTTCTCTTGTGAAAACCTCTATTTTAGCACACTTAGCTCGTAATTAGCTGTAGTTAATCATATTTTTAATTGTTTGTCCGTTTTGTTGTATGTATTTGTCCACGCGATCGTGCCGTCCGATATGCGGCTGCGCCCCATGGTCGGTCGGGCGGGAGGTGGACAGCGATCTGCTTGGGCCCGCGCGAAACAGGCTATGTCCTGGTGTCGTATGGGCCACTTGAACGTATTTCGCATTGTACGCATCAACGTCCAGACAATATAAACTCTTTACGTTATGTTTAAAAAATGCGCCACCACAGCTCTTGCATATTTCTGTAGGGCCCATCTTGATGTTTTTTAGCTACGCTTGACGTACAGCACTTCTTCGTCTCTGTGTGCGCAAGTCCCTTTGTTCCTGCATCTCTTCAGGAGACATTACAGCTCTGGCATCTCTATTTCTTTGGGATTGTTTTTGGGACACCGCTACTCGATTCTGAGAGTTTTGCCGAAAGTTTATGACTCGCGCCTCTTTCATATCCTGTATCTGTTGAGCCAGAATTCGAGCTTGCCTTCGAGTAACTCTTTCTTGTGCTTGGATTCCGTCTTGTAATTCGACCGTTATTTGTATATTTAGCCGATCTCATTAATCGATCAACAACAATCCGATTTCTCTTCAGAGTAGCACTGCTAGTCTAATCACTCAACTTTATCACAAATTTGTATACCCTTGCAGAGAGTATTATAAAATTGGTCAGATGTTTGTAACGCACAGAAGGAGACGTTTCCGACCCCATAAAGTATATTTATTCTTTATCAGCATGGGAAGCTGAGTCAACTTGTCGCCGCCACCTTAGAAGCTATCGGGATGAAACTTAATATTTGAGCTTCTTATAGTCCGGAGCAGATACAATAGAGACCAGAGGGCCGGGGCTTACATCGACGGCGTCAAAGTTTGTATACCCTTGCAACTTTAATGGTAACTCTTTCCTTACCTATAGCCATCAAAGTGGAAAAATGTTTAAGCTAAAAAGGCTAATGTTTGCGAAAGAACGGCCAACAATCTTAGCATAGGAAAAAAGTAAGATATTGATCAAAGTCACTGCTTTCCACCGATCGTTCCTATGGGAGCTATATGATATAGTAACCCGATCTTTATCAAATTCGGCACAGTCATTAACAGATATATTAAACTAACAAATGTTTAATTTGAAAGCAATCGCGTCAAAAGTGACGAAGTTATTGACAAAAGTCACTGTTTTCGAAAGATCGTTCTTATGGGAGCTATATGATATAGACACCCGATCTTGATCAAATTTGGCACAGTCGTTTATATGTGTAATAAACTCACTAATACTAAATTTCATGACAATAGCTCAGAAAATAACGAAGTTATTAAGAAAAGTCACAGTTCGTGACTTTGCCTTTTGTATGGGAGCTATATGATATAGTGATCCGATCCGGCTGAATCCGAGATATACAACGCCTGCAGTATATACAAGCCTACATTTCAAAATTTCTGTAGCTCCAACGGTCTAGGAGGAGTTTGCGTTGATCCAGACGGACGGACAGACGGACAGACGGACGGACGGACATGGCTATATGAACTCGTCTCGTCATGCTGATCAAGAATATATATACTTTATATGGTCGGAAATGCTTCCTTCTATGCGTTGCACACTTCTGACCAAAATTAATATACCCTTTTTGCAAGGGTATAAAAATTGTCAGGATCGGACCACTATATCATATGGTTATAGAAGAAACATAGATAAAGAAATTTGAGTATATCTATGAAATTCTAATATGATAGTTTTGGATATAAAACATCAGATCCCGAAATTTCAATCAGATCGGATAAATATAACACAAGTTACAGTCAATATAAATCGGCTCTACGACGTTATTGCTTGAAACCCACAGAGCAGCTAAGCACACGCATACACACACATACGCAACGCTACGTAAACTGTATGTGTATGCATGCCAATCGCAGCATGCAGCATGGGAAAGAAGAAGAAAAAGAAATGGAAATGATATTTGGAAGGTTTTTTGTCTATGGATTGAGGAATTGATACAGAAAAAGAGTTTGGAACATGTAAAAATATTATGGCCAAGGACTGCAAGGGTATCCAAACTTCGGCACAGCTGAAGTTAGCTTCTTTGATATTTTGCATTCACATTGTACAAGGAAACTCCCAGCTAATTGGGAAAGAAAAGGTTGATCTGTGATATTCGATGTGAGCGCGTCTAAATTCGCGTTGTTGTACTTATAAATGCTCACGCAAATGCTATGGGTGCCTTGCCCTGCTTTACACATGAAGAAATATTCTTGTTTTGTTAAAATTTCTTGAATTTTTTCTCTTTTAAAATTTGTGATAAAATAGTGATGAAATTAGTGTAACTCAAAATAGCTAACGGATATCCGTTACATATGTCAAGTCAAATGCAACGATATTGGTGATTCTCTCTCTCCTTGTATTAAAACAACAAACCAATACATATTTCAGGCCTGATATGCATTTAATATGTAGATCCAAAACTGACTATAACTTATACTTATACAAATGCCTGAACAGAGAACCGATTATAATGTAATTTAGAAACTTTGGATAGAACAAACTATAGGAGTTTGCAACATTAGAGTTAGTAAGCCTGGTCAATTAAAATATCCTACAAATCTGCTCTAAACGGCTAAAATTACTTCGAGCTGAAATTCTTTGAGGGATGTACTTTAAACTAAAACCAGATGTCCGGGGCTAACTTAAACCGCGTCAAAGTTTGAATACCCATGCAAGTTTTTTGTTACTATTCCCTTCCCTATAGTCGTCATCGAGAGAAAAGATTTTACACCATACACCCATAGGGTGAAATGGTATATTAAAGTCGCCAAAATGTATGTAACAGGCAGAAGCAAGCTTTTCCGACCTTATAAAGTATATATATTCTCGATCAGCATCAACAGCCGAGACAATCTAGCGGTGTTCGTCCGTATGAACACCCAGATCTCGGAGACTATAAGAGCCAGAGCCAGCAAATGGTATGTAGTCTCGTGCAGTTATCGAGGTCGATGCCCCCTACCGACCCCGAAAATTAAATAAAACCGATTTTCTTAAACACTATACTAACTAGAGACACCAAATTTGGTATGTACATTTAGTTAGTAAATGCGCACATTTTGTATGTGTAAAGATTTTGCTACGACCCCCTTCCGCCCCCGTAATTTTAAAACAATCGATTATCTCCCGTAATTTTTTACCTTGTGCAATCAATTTTGGCACATGAGCACAGAAAATAACGAAATAATTGAGAAAAGTCACTGTTTGTGACCTTGCCGTTTGTATGGGAACTATATGAATATGGGGGCCCAATGCGGCTAAATCTGAGGTATACAAACTGTGCAGTATAACTCTTTAGCTCTAACGGTCTAGGAGGAGATTGCGTTGATCCACGGACCGACTGGCGGATAAACGGAAATGGCTAGTTGAACTCGTCTCGTTGTGCTGATCAGGAATATATATATATACTTTATATGGTTGGAGATGCTTCCTTCTATGCGTTGCACACTTCAGAACACAATTAATATACCCTGTTTTCAATGGTTTAAAAATTTGAATGGAATCAAAATTGATTCCAAATCTCCGAACTAGTGAGAGTAAAATTTAACCGAATGTTTTGTTATGAGGTTTAATGCCGACTACGGGAAATCGATTTCATTCCTTCTAAAGCTATTAATTATTAAACTTGTATAATACCGACAGTACGTAGCAGTCAGCTGGTCTTATAAATTATAAAAATAAACTCTGAAGAAAATAGACAAGTTATTCATGTAAACCCTTTGACCGAAGCCGTCTCGACGACAAATTTACTTTATTTTTCTTTGTTTATTGCTCGTGTTGACTTTTTTATATAGAGTATATTTAAATTGTTAAATTGTTAATACGGCTATTCTTGATCATCTTCAAGAGCTAGCCATAGCCGTTTGTCCGTTCTCCGTCCGTATGAACATGTATGTATTAACACGGAGATTATAAAAGAAAGAGCCCCATATTAAAACTATCGCAATTAAACTTGGCATATTTGTTTTACCTGTACTATTCGCCAAGTTCTATATATAAACATTTTTCACTAGGTGGGTCATTGTGGCAGAATTGGTCGGTGGTTAATGGGTTGAGTGCATTTGTTCTTGTAAGACTGAGCAAAACGGCCCATTTATGCCACGAAGCATTTGAAACGCATTTTATAACCTTGCAAAAAGGGTATATTAATTTTGGTCAGAAGTGTGCAACGCATAGAAGGAAGCATTTCCGACCATATAAAGTATATATATTCTTGATCATGACGAGACGAGTTCATATAGCCATGTCCGTCCGTTTGTCCGTCCTTCTGGATCAACGCAAACTCCTCCTAGACCGTTAGAGCTACAGGGCTGAAATTTTGCATGTAGTCTTGTATATACTGCAGGCGTTGTATATCTCGGATTCAGCCGGATCGGATCACTATATCATATAGCTCCCATACAAAAGGCAAAGTCACGAACTGTGACTTTTCGTAAAACCTTCGTTATTTTGAGCTATTGTGATGAAATTTAGTATTAGTAAGTTAATTACACATATAAACGACTGTGCCAAATTTGATCAAGATCGGGTGTCTATATCATATAGCTCCCATAGGAACGATCTTTCGAAAACAGTGACTTTTGACAATAACTTCGTTACTTTTGACGCGATTGCTTTCAAATTAAACATTTGTTAGTTTAATATATCTGTTAATGACTGTGCCAAATTTGATAAAGATCGGGTTACTATATCATATAGCTCCCATAGGAGCGATCGGTGGAAAACAGTGACTTTGATCAATATCTTAGTTATTTCCTATGCAAAGATTGTAGGCCGTTCTTTCACAAACATTAGCCTTTTTAGCTTAAACATTTTTCCACTTTGATGGCTATAGGTAAGGAAAGAGTTACCATTAAAGTTGCAAGGGTATACAAACTTTGACGCGGTCGAAGTTAGCCCCGGCCCTCTGGTTTAAACATACATTTTGTATAATACTATATTTCAAATAGATTCACTTGGTGCGTGATATATCGCTGTCGGTGCGTCGACCTCTTTCTATTTTATCTTAATGAAACTCTTTCACACGTCACTGCGGTGTGAAACCCAATGGATAGTCGATTGGCTAATCAGAATGTTGGTAGAGGAATTATAGACTTCATTTAGCCGAATTTTTTCCTGATTGGTTCATTCCTATGCTTGTAATGCAGCAGCAGTTGCTTCACTTGGAACATGGCATTACAAAGACGGCTAGCGATTTACTTTCTTCATTAGTATCTCTTACGCATTTTCAGCAAGAAAATCTTTTTACTGTTTACGATATTTGAAAAAACAAACTGTAGATTTCAGGTACTGGTTGTACACACATGTTCTATATTATATTTTTATTGTCCTCTTGCTTAGATTTCTTTTATTCGAGAAAACATTAGATTGCCATTGAAAAGCGATTGAACAATAAATTATTTAACCAGGGGTGTATTTTGTGATCGGTCAAAGATAAATATGTACACTGAAAAAAAAATTGGTATTGAACTACAATAAAAATTATAAAAAGAACGGAAGAGACCGTGACATCATAAATTATCAATAATCACACTTTGTTTTGACAGGCTGACGACTGTTGCCTGCATTGTTATCCTTGCCTATATTGGTTCAAATACCCAAATTGCTGTACATAGAATGTACATGTATGTGTTTGTACATACAAATATCAATGCACAAAAATACATAACTGAATAGGAGCTAACTGGGAGGTAGATGCATTTGTTGAACTCCCATTGTCAGCAACAATGACTCAACAAATGGTCCTGATACAAAAACCAACTGCACGTCTTATTTGAAGAGACGTGTAAATAAGGATAAAAAGAATTGCAGGATGCGGATGTGAATGTTGTGGCACCGCATTTCAGTTTATATGTACATGTACTTCTACCCTATAGCCCGTACCGTAGCTGTAACCTTCCAGACCACCAGGCTACTCAAATAAACTGTCAATGCAATTAAATTTATGGCAAATCAAAAAAAAATAAAAGTAAAAGAACTTTACGCTGGTTTATGGTATATCCTGTGTCTATGCTAGAAGAGTTTTCAATAGTTGAAGAAAAACAACTAGAGCAAGAATACTTGCATTGCGAAGTAAATGTATTTAGAGAAGCTCTAAGAACCACTGCTAGCAGTTTGTTAGTGTTGAGAAAAAAGAAGAAAAACAGCAACCTTGTAAATAAAAGAACAATCAGAAAGCCCAATGGTTCTATCCAAATGTAAATTTAAATATAGTTCGACAAATAAATGAACACTACTATAATTAAAAACGCTACGAAATGAACACAAAATCGATTGCTAGGGTTTATCTACATTTATACTCACTCATTTTCGGATCTCAAATAATGCATACCCTTATAAAATGCAAATAAAACATACATACGTTGATATCCAATTGCTTTAACTTTTTGTCGGTTAATCAACAACGACGACAAACCTGGTAACATGAGCATGAGCTATGAATTTGGAATTGGAGTCCAATACAAAATCTGATACAAAAATGACAACAGAAGACAAATGCAATAATAACAACAATCATGCGAGCGGTAACAGAGAGCTTTTTAGTCAGCGATAACACTTATGAATGTATTGTACACGTATTATTAAATGTCATGTTTTGTTAACGGTCGAAACCATACCAAAACCAAAACCGTTCCCAAAATTGTCAGTCTCAACATACGCACAAAGCGCTCATACAAAGACGACAACAACAACAAAGTGTGTATCCGTTGTCATTGTTAGAATCAGTGTTCAGTCAGTTGCTGAAGGTGGGGGTTTGGGCATAAAGGCTTTTATGTGAAACCCACTGTGTTAATCTGCTTTGCGTAGATACATTCATACATACATACAAATAAAGGGGAAACTGAATAAACAAGCGTGGATCAAAATTTAAAGCTGCCACTGGTTTTCCCAATCGATATATAAGATTTAACGAGTTTGAAAGGCCCTCTGAATGCTATTTAATAACAGCCATATCGGCTTACAATTTGATCATTTCAACGAAACGTACGGCCTAAATAAAAGAAATAAGTGACACATAAATGAATAATAGCCGTTGGTATCTACATACGTAGGTATGTTGATTAAAAACCTACTGTAAACAAAATGCATAGGGCATTAGGAAGTAATACTTACACTTAAACCTTTAAAAATAAACTTCACTTAAAAACCTAGATTAATGAACCTTAGAAGTCTATTTTTTGACCAAAGAATTTATAAAGAATATAGCCTTCCGATTCTTTATACATGTTGCATGGCAAGGTGGCATGGTGTATGTACTATCTCGTTCACTTGTACTTGTAACATGAGCACTTTAGCGCCATCACCGGTAAACGACTATCTCCGCCCTTTTGGCCTAGTAAAATAGTTTATACGCATAACATTACTATTTTTTATCTAAATTTAGCATGATGGTAAAAAAGGATAAGAAAAACTTTGGATGCCAAACTTGATTGCGATAGTGTTTAGAATTACAGTGGTGAAAGGTGGCGCGGCAACAATTGTGAGCAAGCTTATGCAGATGTACATATAATCTGCATACAATACTTTACAATAGTTCAATAGTTTACAAATAGAATTTTGTGGCTCTACCGTCATAGTCTTCGAAATCTATGTCTTTCTTACATACGCACATCGGAAGATCGACTCGGATGTTGACGTTGATCAGGACTTCGAAATTTTAAAGTAAAGTCAAAAAGGTTTAGCCGAATTATGCATGCAGCCACCCATGTAGGGCGAAATAGAATATTAAAATCGCAGAAAAGTATGGAAGTAAGTACTTACTTAGTTAAGTAACAGGCAGAAAGAAGCTGTTCCCATTAAGTATATATATTCTTCATCAGCATCAACAGCCGAGTCGATCTAGCCATGTCCGTCAGTCTGTATAAAGAATTATATCTCTTAAGAGATAGAGCCATGTAATTTAATATGTAGACCCGTCTGGTATGTAAATACATATATAGATTACGTTTTTAATATCCGTCCCTGGAATTTATGCAAAAGTGATTTTTTTAAAAACTATAACAGCTATAGACAACAAATTCAGTATGTATTCTCATGTAGATTGCGCCCATATCCTTCCCTTCTGCCTACGTAATTTGAAAAAAACCGGTTATCTTCCGCAGTTTTTTAACTACTGTAATATAATTTGACACTAATACCCAGCAACACACCGTAAGGGCGGAGTTGAACCTCAGCCAGTGCCGGTGCTAAAGTGCTCCTGTACCTGTGAGCCAGGTAGTGATATATTGCCGAATTTGAAATACACAGATATGTATATACATTTAAATTTAAAACATTTGTTTTACATTCTACAAAGGTATCTCAAAGTCGGCGAGACGACTTACTTACTTCATTTATTTTACCCTGTGTATTTTGAGCGGACATACCCTAACAAAAAAGGTATGTTAGTTGGGGAAAGAAGTGTGCAACGTAATGACTTTTATTAATAACTTCGGTATGTTATTTAGTTTGTCAGTTTAATGTACTAATGGTTGAACTAAATTTGATTCAAGATCGGGTGACAATATCGTATAGCACGACCGACTATTATTTTATTGAAACTAGGTATATATTTAATTAAACAGATAGAAGCTTCGCGTTGTGATTTATCTACATTTCAACAACCAAGATATGTAAGTAGATATGGACAAATTTATGTGAAGTTCATATGAGAATAAAAACCAGAGGGCTGGGGCTAACTTCGACCGCGTCAAAATTTGTATACCCTTGCAAGTTTTTTGTTACTCTTTCCTCACCTGAAGCCGTAAAAGTGGAAATATGATTTAACGCAAGAACGGCCTACCTACCTTCTTAGCTTATCAAATAACGAAGTTATTGATCAAAGTCATTGTTAACCACTGATCATTCCTATGGGAACTATATGATCAAATTCGGCACGGTCATTAACAGATATATTAAACTAACAAATGTTTAATCTGAAAGCAATCGCGTTAAAAGTAACGAAGTTATTGACAAAAGTCACTGTTTTCGAAAGATCGTTCCTATGGAAGCTATATGATATAGTCACCCGATCTTGATCAAATTTGGCATAGTCGTTTATATGTGTAACTAACTCACCAATATTAAATTTTAACGATAATAGCTCAGAAAATAACGAAGTTATTAAGAAAAGTCACTGTTCGTGACTTTGGCATTTGTATGGGAGCTATATGATATAGTGATCCGATCCGGCTGAATCCGAGATATACAACGCCTGCAGTATATACAAGCCTACATGCAAAATTTCAGCTATGTAGCTCTTACGGTCTAGGAGAAGTTTGCGCTGATCCAGACGGACGGACGGACAGACTGACGGACAAGGCTTTTTGAACTCAAGAATATATATACTTTATATGGTCGGAAATGCTTCCTTCTATATGTTGCACACTTCTGACCAAAATTAATATACGCTTTTTGCAAGGGTATAACCAGAGGGCCAGGGCTTACTTCGACCGCGTCTACGTTTGTATTTCCTTGCAAGTTTTTTGTTACTCTTTTCTCACCAGTAACTGGAAAAGTGAAAAAACGTTTTAACGCAAGAACAGCCAAGTTACCATCTTAGCTTAGCATAAACGAAGTTATTGATCAAAGTCACTGCTTACCACCGATCATTCCCATGAGAGCTATATGATATAGTCACGCGATCTTGATCAAATTTGGCATAGTCGTTAATATGTGTAATAAACCCACTCATATTAAATTTCACGACAATAGTTTAAAAGTAACGAAGTAATTGACAAAAGTCACTGTACTCGACCGATCGTTCCTATGGGAGCTATATTATATAGTCACCCGATTTTGATCAAATTTGGCATAGTCGTTTATATGTGTAATTAACTCACCAATATTAAATTTTAACGACAATAGCTCAGAAAATAACGAAGTTATTAAGAAAAGTCACTGTTCGTGACTTTGTCATTTGTATGGGAGCTATATAATATAGTAATCCGATCCGGCTGAATCCGAGATATACAACGCCTGCAGTATATACAAGCCTACATGCAAAATTTCAGCTATATAGCTCTTACGGTCTAGGAGGAGTTTGCGCTGATCCAGACGGACGGACGGACAGACTGACGGACAAGGCTTTTTGAACTCGTCTCGTCATGCTGATCAAGAATATATATACTTTATATGGTCGAAAATGCTTCCTTCTATATGTTGCACACTTCTGACCAAAATTAATATACGCTTTTTGCAAGGGTATAACCAGAGGGCCAGGGCTTACTTCGACCGCGTCTACGTTTGTATTTCCTTGCAAGTTTTTTGTTACTCTTTTCTCACCAGTAACTGGAAAAGTGAAAAAACGTTTTAACGCAAGAACAGCCAAGTTACCATCTTAGCTTAGCATAAACGAAGTTATTGATCAAAGTCACTGCTTACCACCGATCATTCCCATTAGAGCTATATGATATAGTCACGCGATCTTGATCAAATTTGGCATAGTCGTTAATATGTGTAATAAACCCACTCATATTAAATTTCACGAGAATAGTTTAAAAACCAGAGGGCCGGGGCTAACTTCGACCGCGTCAAAGTTTGTATACCCTTGCAACATTTTTGGTAACTCTTTCCTTACCTATAGCCATCAAAGTGATAAAAAACGTTTAAGCTAAAAAGGCTAATGTTTGCGAAAGAACGGCCTACAATCTTAGCATAGGAAATAACGAAGATATTGATCAAAGTCACTGTTTTCCACCGATCGTTCCTATGGGAGCTATATGATATAGTTACCCGATCCTTATCAAATTTGGCACAGTCATTAACGGATATATTAAACTAACAAATGTTTAATTTGAAAGCAATCGCGGCCAAAGTAACGAAGTTATTGACAAAAGTCACTGTTTTCGAAAGATCGTTCCTATGGGAGCCATATGATATAGTCACCCGATCTTGATCAAATTTGGCATAGTCGTTTATATGCCTAATTAACTCACCAATATTAAATTTCATGACAATAGCTCAGAAAATAACGAAGTTATTAAGAAAAGTCACTGTTCGTGACTTTGCCATTTGTATGGGAGTTATACGATATAGTGATCCGATCCAGCTGAATCCGAGATATACAACGCCTGCAGTATATACAAGCCTACATGCAAAATTTCAGCTCTGTAGCTTTTACGGTCTAGGAGGAGTTTGCGTTGATCCAGACGGACGGACGGACGGACGGACATGGCTATTTGAACTCGTCTCATCGTGCTGATCAAGAATATATATACTTTATATGGTCGGAGATGCTTCCTTCTATGCGTTGCACACTTTTGACCAAAATTAATATACCCTTTTTGCAAGGGTATAATAACGAAGTTATTGAGAAAAGTCACGGTTCGTGCCTTTGCCGTTTGTATGGGAGCTATATGATATTGTGATCCGATTTGGCTGAATCCAAGATATACAACCTGTGCACTATAAACAAGCCTACATGCAAAATTTCAGCTCTATAGCTTTTACGGTCTAGGAGAAGTTTGCGCTGATCCAGACGGACGGACGGACAGACAAGGCTTTTTGAACTCGTCTCGTCATGCTGATCAAGAATATATATACTTTATATGGTCGGAATATATATACTTATATGCTGCCTTCTATATGTTCCACACTTCTGACCAAAATTCATATACTCTTTTTGCAAGAGTATAAAAAGGTAAGCAATATGTTGTTAAATGTAAACGCAAAATTCTGTAATTTCAAACTTAAAACCAGAGGGCCGGGGCTAACTTCGACCGCGTCAAAGTTTGTATACCCTTGCAACTTTTTTGGTAAGTTCTCCCTTACCTATAGCCTTCAAAGTGGAAAAACGTTTAAGCTAAAAGGGCTAATGTGTCCGAAAGAACGGCCTACAATCTTAGTTTTTCTTCTGCATAGGAAATAACGAAGATATTGATCAAAGTCACTGTTTTCCACCGATCGTTCCTATGGGAGCTATATGATATAGCTACCCGATCCTTATCAAATTTGGCACAGTCATTAACAGATATATTAAACTAACAAATGTTTAATTTGAAAGCAATCGCGTCAAAAGTAACGAAGTTATTGACAAAAGTCACTGTTTTCGAAAGATCGTTCCTATGGGAGCTATATGATATAGTCACCTGATCTTGATCAAATTTGGCATAGTCGTTTATATGTGTAATTAACTTAACAATATTAAATTAAACGACAAGAGCTCAGAAAATAACGAAGTTATTAAGAAAAGTCACTGTTCGTGACTTTGCCATTTGTATGGGAGCTATATGATATAGTGATCCGATCCGGCTGAATCCGAGATATACAACGCCTGCAGTATATACAAGCCTACATGCAAAATTTGAGCTCTGTAGCTCTTACGGTCTAGGAGGAGTTTGCGTTGATCCAGACGGACGGACGGACGGACGGACGGACGGACGGACGGACGGACATGGCTATTTGAACTCGTCTCGTCGTGCTGATCAAGAATATATATACTTTATATGGTCGGAGATGCTTCCTTCTATGCGTTGCACACTTTTGACCAAAATTAATATACCCTTTTTGCAAGGGTATAAAAAAACCAGAGGGCCGGGGCTAACTTCCACCGCGTCAAAGTTTGTATACCCTTGCAACATTTTTGGTAACTCTTTCCTTACCTATAGCCATCAAAGTGGAAAAACGTTTAAGCTAAAAAGGCTAATGTTTGCGAAAAAACGGCCTACAATCTTTGCATAGGAAATAACTAACAAGGGGAACTTCAGGTATGCGAATCACCGATTTGGATGAATTTTGGATATGTTGTAGAATACCCCGTCATTTGAAGCTGTGTGAAATATTTCGGCGCACTATTCTATATTTTCCTAATAAATCGGCTTTAAAGTTATAGCTTTGGTGACTTATAAGTAAAACGCCGAGTGTACAACAAGCAGCTCGACGGTGTAAGGGGTAGAGGTCTTGCCTAAAATCGACGAAACTCTGGTTCAACCCCCGCCCGAAACTAGTAAGTCTTGGGTTTTTATTTTTTTTTTGCTTTTTCAAGTATTTTTGTTTAATAGCGAAATAGGTCTTTCGATGATTTGTAATTGGAAACATTTTCTATGTATGTTGAAATTATTGTAGATGCAAATTATTATTATAACTATTATTAACTTGTACGCTTAAGGTAATACCAGCTATACGCACGCCATTATGTACGGTTTTCCAAAATTTTTATTTCGTTTGTTGCCTTCAAATTGTTATCATAGTCTTGAGAAAATATACATACGTTGATTTATATCAAAAAAGAAAATGTGAAGGCAGAAGTTAATTACTCTATTTTACGTCTATATTATATTTATGTTTTTGTAAAGGCATAAAAAATGAGTCCAATCAAAAATCATCAAAAGACCTATTTCGCTATTAGACAAAAATAATTATTGAAAAGGCGAAAAAACAAAATAAAAACCCAAGACTTACTAGTTTCGGGCGGGGGTTGAACCAGAGTTTCGTCGATTTTAGGCAAGACCTCTACCCCTTACACCGTCGAGCTGCTTGTTGTACACTCGGCGTTTTACTTATAAGTCACCAAAGCTATAACTTTAAAGCCGATTTATTAGGAAAATATAGAAAAGTGCGCCGAAATATTTCACACAGCTTCAAATGACGGGGTATTCTACAACATATCCAAAATTCATCCAAATTGGTGATTCGCATACCTGAAGTTCCCCTTGTAAGATATTGATCAAAGTCACTGTTTTCCACCGATCGTTCCTATGGGAGCTATATGATATAGTAACCCGATCTTTAACAAATTCGGGACAGTCATTAACAGATATATTAAACTAACAAATGTTTAATTTGAAAGCAATCGCGTCAAAAGTGACGAAGTTATTGACAGAAGTCACTGTTTTCGAAAGATCGTTCCTATGGGAGCTATATGATATAGTAACCCGATCTTTAACAAATTCGGGACAGTCATTAACAGATATATTAAACTAACAAATGTTTAATTTGAAAGCAATCGCGTCAAAAGTGACGAAGTTATTGACAGAAGTCACTGTTTTCGAAAGATCGTTCCTATGGGAGCTATATGATATAGTCACTCGATCTTGATCAAATTTGTCACATTCGTTTATAGGTGTAATAAACTCTCTAATATTAACGAGAGAGTTATTGAGAAAGGTCACTGTTCGTGACTTTGCTGTTTGTATATGATATTGTGGTCCGATCTGTCTGAATCCGAGATATACAACCTCCGCACTATATACAAGCCTACATGCAAAATCAGTTTGCGTTGATTCAGACGGACGGACGGACATGGCTATATAAACTCGTCTCGTCACCCTTTTTGCAAGGGTATAATTAAGGCATACAATGACTAGAAAGCCCTTTCTCTTCAATACTATAATTGGTTTTTGTCATATCGCCACATACAACAGGGTGTCAAAAAACTGTTCGTAAAACTTAAAGTCAAGAGGAGCCAGAGTTATTTTTAAGCCGTCGACTGTGGTACGATGACTGAACTGGGACGCAGAAAGTGACTTGCCCTTAACATAAAACTCTTGCAACGTCAGTTCTCATAATTGTGTTGAGTGTCAGCCGTTGTTGTTGACTCTTAATGTTGTTTTCTTTGCATGCTGATTAGTTGAGCTCGGGGAATGCCCGTGTATCTGTATCTTAATAGTGTTTCAGTTACTCGACAGGCTGAAAACAAAAATCGTTTTATGTGTATGTGAGTATGTACACATATATAACAACACTGAATATACAAATGTATATGGTAAACGTGTACAGAAATCACCTTCTTTTAACATACAGGTACTCCGGCTCTGCCAGTTTGCTAGCGAGTGTTTTGATTAATGATGATACATGAAATTAATTTCAATTCCCACTCTGCCCGATTGTTTGCGTTTGAATTGAAAGCCTTTTCACACCGCTCCTGGTTGAGCTCAATTGTTGTGGGCTCGCATTCAAATTCATTTTCAACAAAATACACAACTACACTAGGCTTCTATTTATACCCACTTCTTTCTACTTGTATCATTTCTTCAACGAACAACGAAATCAGAATCCGACTACGGCTAATACATTTAAGGAATCGTGCATAATGTCATTAGCGCTGCATCATCCACGTCCACCATCCTCTTAGAAATGTTTAAAGAATCTCATCAGAATGGCTTTGTTATGCTTACATTAGCCTCCGTAATGAGCTGTTTTGGACTTGAGAGTACCATTACTCTCCCATTGCACTCTTAATCATTGGAAAATGATGCTTGAAAAATTGTAGTTACGAAAATGGTTCAATAATAAATTAATAATAATTTTTAATTTTTAATTATACTAACATAAGACTCGTACTGACATCAGTCATTTTCGCCCCCATAAAGTATTCTGTTTTAGGTATTGAGTGAATGAAACCATGCAGATGTGTAGTGCCTACCCCTGACTTATATAACCCTTCAGTACCAAATTGACATCGTCGACTTTGTCGCCGCGTTGTCCTTTGCATCAACTTGTCGCGATATTGACAACACGATCAGCTGCCGAAATAAGTCGTCAACGCAATTGTTATAGCCTTACAATAAAATATTTTTTGGTGAAAAGTGTGGGAAGAAAACATCTCCGACCACTAAACTACCAAGAGACGCTAACTTCTCCTAGAACAAAGTATAGACGGATAGGCAGACACACGAACGGATATGGCTATATGGTATCAAAGTTATTGGTAATGTGAAAGTAAATATCTATACATACATATGTATGTACATACCAGAGAAATGTATTGAGTCATAAATTTTGCGGTGCACTCAATCATTGAGTTTGATTTAGTTCGATGCGGTCCTTCGCACCGAGTGATCGGTCTCTACCGGATTGAACGCTCACCTAAGACTTGATTGTACTTGATTCTGTATGAGCGCATATTTTCCTTCAGCTTGATTGAGCGGATCGAACCTTTTGTTTCAGCAAACGGGACTGATCTCAAATTTTGGTTTGTTCCGAGACAGTAATCGTACACAACTACACTCTTCGATTGCTTGCTTAACAAACAATCCTTTTTTCCTTATCCATCCTTCCCTAACTCCATCTGCCTTAAAAGTTGCGTGTTCGAGATTACGACCGTTTTTCCCCTCCCTCGTAAGTCTTGAAAAAACTATTTTCATACTTTTATATAAAAGTGCCGTAAAACGACCTCGCCCAAAATACCAAAAATTTCCATACTAAATTCAGGATTTCAAGTGACCCCAAAACCAATATGGAATTTGGTATGCAGTTGATCTTATTGTTAGATTTCATAGATGTACAACTTCTTTAAAGAGGGTCTTTATTCGCATAAAGGCACCTGTGGAAAAAACGGTGGAAGATGAGATGATCCCATTTACGGTTTATCATCTTAATACAATAACCAACAAATTACTGAAAACCAGAGTGCCTGGGCTAACTTCGACCGCGTCAAAGTTTGTATACCCTTGCAACTTTTTTGGTAACTCTTTCCTTACCTATAGCCATCAAAGTGGGAAAACGTTTTATTTAAAAAGGCGAATGTTTGCGAAAGAACGGCCTACAATCTTTGCATAGGAAATAACTAAGATATTGATCAAAGTCACTGTTTTTCACCGATCATTCCTATGGGAGCTATATGATATAGTTAACCGATTTTGATCAAATTGGACACAGTCGTTTACAGGCGTAATAAACTCTCTAATATCAAATTTCAATACAATACCTCAGAAAATAACGAAGTTATTAAGAAAAAAAAAAGGCGAATGTTTGCGAATGAACGGCCTACAACCTTAGCATAGGAAATAACGAAGATATTGATCAAAGTCACTGTTTTCCACCGATCATGATATAGTTAACCGATCTTGATCAAATTGGACACAGTCGTTTACAGGCGTAATAAACTCTCTAATATCAAATTTTAATACAATACCTTAGATAATAACGAAGTTATTAAGAAAAGTCACTGTTCGTGACTTTGGCGTTTGTATGGGAGCTATATGATATAGTGGTCCGATCCGGTTGAATCCGAGATAAACAAACTGTTGTATATACAAGCCTACATGCAAAATTTCAGCTCTTTGGCTCTTACGGTCTAGGAGGAGATCGCGTCGATCCAGACAGACGGACGGACGGACATGGCTATTTGAACTCGTCTCGTCGTGCTGATCAAGAATATATACTTTATATGGTCGGAGATGCTTCCTTCTATGCGTTGCACACTTCTGACCAAAAATAATATACACTTTTTGCAAGGGTATAAAAAGAGGGAATAGCAATGGATCCAAATGACTATGACCCTTGCAAGGGTATAAAAATTCTTCATTAGGTTACTTGGGAATCAAGAAAATCAGAGTTGATATTTAAAAACACTATACGCGCGAATGGAGTTGCCACCACTGCACATGTATCGAAAGCACCTAAAGTTTTTTGTGTTTGGTTCAAATTCCGTTAATACAACACATACAGAATATTCGTTATTAATTTTTAGCAGAATTCGCATTAATCAATCCATTTTATTTTTAAATATAATATTTACACATATCGATGAAACTGTAAACAGATTGCCAAAATTTAAAAAAAATGAGGTAAGTAAGTCGTCTTGCCGACTTAGGTATACCATACACCAGTAAAGCAAATATTTCAAATTTATTAAACAAATGCATTTTCACATGCGTTTTACAAGAATATCTTAGTATCTCGCTCACTCAAGCATACGAGCACCATAGCGCCCCCACCGGTCGACGACCATTTCCGGTCTTATGGAAAACGTTTATATGCATAACTTGGCTATTTCTAATCCGATTTTGTTCAAATTTGGTATTTTGCTTGATATTAATATCAAATTTAACCAAATTTGATTAAATACGATAAAAAATACGGGAGATAATCGAGTTTTGTCAAATTACGAGGGCGAAAAGGGGCGTGGCAAATTCTTTGGACATACATAATGTGCGTATTTACAAAGCGAATATACATACCAAATATGGTGTCTCTAGCTAGAATAGTTTTTGAGATAAACGCTTTTTTTAAATTTCGGGGGCGGAAAGGGGCGTGGCAAAAATTTGAAATAAACTTGATCACTCTACATACTACACGAGTGTACATACCGAATTTGGTGACTCTAGCTTTTACAGGCTCCGAGATCTAGGTGTTCATACGGACAGACGGACGGACAGACGGACGCTAGATCGATTCGGCTGTTGATCCTGATCAAGAATATATATACTTAATGGGGTAGGAGAAGCTTCCTTCTGACTGTTACAAAAATTTTGGCGACTTTAATATACCATTATTCCACTATAACAAAATAGAAGTATGCATTATTAAAAGTCATTAATTTTTAGGAAGACTTTAATGTAAATATGTCCCTGGAAGTTTATTCGATTTCAATAATTTATTGATTACGGTGGTTTCGACATGTTTGCCAACAATTGGCACAACTTTGAACCTTTAATATTTTTTGCATACATTGTGTAGGGCGAGATAAAATTGATCTAAATTGTAGACTGAGGGACAAGAAGGGAGCTAGAAGGCTGAGCTAGCTAGCCTTCTAGGCAATCCTCTTTTCAAGCCAACATTTAAACACTCTTTTTGCAAGCAGCGTTTCTACAAAAATACAAATTTCTACAAAATAATAGTAACTAAGTATGTATGCACATACATACACACAAATATGCATTGTTTATGTGGCCGGAAATGCTTCTCTTTCCCTGTTTTATACTTTTTGATCTTTATATACATATTTATGTACATATATACAAAAAATATAGCTCTTTACATATGTTCATATAATAGACAAGTACGCATGGTACAAAATTAATGTCTTAATGTCCAACCAGAGTTGACTACAAACGCTTTTGGTATGTTACATATGTACGTGTGTGTATCCATTTATACGTTTTCCAAATCTGTTTAAATTCTTGTGCCTTTCACAAGAACGATCGAAACGTCGAATCTGTTGAAATAATCTTTTCGTATCGAGCCAAAGTCACATGCATTTAACTTTATATGTATCAGAATTAATGTTCATGTGTGTATATCACAAATTTAAAACGTTAACGATACTACGATCTAACATTGAAAATCGTTTAGCGGCAATTACCATCAAATGTTGGAAACTCTTTGAAGTGTAGCGATGTTGGGACGCCAGTAATCCCAACTCAGTCCAAACATTTCATGCATTCCTCTGGCAGTCCCGCACTGGCCACACTGTGTTTGGAGGCTCCGACACAGGCCTCGTTGCCGAAGTTCTCGTCCCAGACCCTAGTCATAGTGAACCCGCACACGCGCTATAAACAAAACCAGCGTCGCCTGCTTCTGCTTTGAAAACTGCAACAAAGCCGACACAGCCATGATCCAACTCGAATGGCACCTGAAGCCTCGGGCTAATACACTGTCACCATATGTAGCAAAAGCAGACGACTATGCACGGTGCATGCAAATCGCATGCCTAGTCGATGTGTATGTTTCAATGCAAATATGCAGTTCGGCAAAGACAACAGCCAGAGTAAATGAATGAATGAGTAAACAAGACAAATGATAAAAGGCAGCAAAAAGCAGATAAAACAACAACAGCAGCGGCAGCGGCAGCATGGTTAAAAACGTCAGTTGTCTCGTTATTTGAAAACATTTCGTTCAACGATTCGAAACAGCTCAGACAACACGATGGTAAGAGGCTAATACATAGGCATCGATCAATGGGGTCCTAAGTCGACATCGATTTCTATTTGCTATCCGCAGATGCTACATAGGAAAACAGCAAAAGCGAATGCGATGCTGCCACATATTTGCTGTGGTTCAATTGCAATGGCGGCCATCAAACGAATACTCAAAGACCATGGAGGTGGTTTCACAATTTGACGCTATTCATACCATGTATCCAGAGGTTGAAATGGTTTATTAAAGTTGTCAAATGTATGTCGCAGGCACAGTGGCGGATCGTGCGGTCGTTTTTTTTTTTTTTTAATTTGATTTCAAGGCAAAAATTTTTTTAGGAACAAGTAAAATTTCTTAACCAAATTTTGCCAGACCGCCCTCTTTTATCCTGTAGTATCTAAATTTGGTATACTGATATTTGTTACTAATTAATAACATTAAACATTTAAAATAGTTGTTTTACATAGTGTATGGTATTCCGAAGTCGGCGCGACGATTTACTTCTTTCAGTTTGTTTGTGAAACGCATCTGCTGTAGCCATCCACTCTTAATCAGTAATCCGTTAAATGTGAGCAAATAAACACCTAGTGTCAAGTGTCATATTCGGATGATAGTCCCCAAAGCGACGAAGATTCTGTATACGATCTTTGATAGTCCATCACACACTTATGAATGTATGTACATAAGTTAAAAGCAATGCAAATATTTGCTATGGGTCCCTTAATTAAAATATTAATGATACAAATACATACATAAGTAAACCCGTCGGGCGGATATGGCTACATCATTTTACGATAGCAGCTTTGACAATTATTCTTATTATCAACACAATAAATAATTTAATTTTTTTTATCATGTAACTATTACTGTCCTTTTGTATAAATGTTCGTAGTATATTAAGCAGCCGATAGAAGTTACTTAAAGTACCATATCAAATGTACCTAATGCAAGTGCAATCATCGACTGAGCATCGTCAGCAGCTGTGCAGAACTTTCAATCCAACCACATGTAGCTCTATGTCGGTTTGTATGATACTGTTCCAGGAAAAGCCATAAAATTACTGCGTAACAACTGCAACAAGGTGTTTCGAAAATGTATAGTGCTTAGTAGAGTGGCTACCGTGGAAACTGTCGGTAACATTGTTTGTGGCTTATAGAAATAAAATTGTTAATAGCCAAATGCTTGACTTAGTTTTCCTTTACTGATTAATAGAATGGACCGTGTGAAAAGGTAGCACATTTTAATACTCAGTCCCCAAGATACTATACTAAAGTTTGTGTGATTTATTTAGAGAAAAAAGCCTATATTTTTGATCAATATTAAACAAAAGACTGCAGATTTTGAGTCCTGCCTGCACATTCATTTATCAATAAACATCGAAGATTTTGATTCGACCTGGAGATACTCATAATTGGTGGAAAAAATATAAGAGAAGCAAACGATTTAACATTACGACAGAATAGGGTATATTGCAGTCTACTAATATATGTCTTTAACTTGGTGAGTGCTTAAATATTATATGAAAAATGTCGTGGGAACGTCACGGGCGACATTTTGAAACTAATGTTTTAACAGTAACACTTTGCCAACCAAATGTCCTGATATGAGCACTTTCCAAACCAGTTTTACTTAAACATGCTTTTTGCTGATACTGAATTTAAAATGCAGTTTTAAATACCGCATGAAAGCAGACTCCGTGGAATATATGTACATATTTACCATTCACTTAATTTCTAATACAAATGCAGCGTGGTGACTAGTTCGCTACGGTTAGCCCAACAAAGGATATTGGCAGCTGAACTACACATGTTTTTGCCCAAATCTGAGCTACCAAGCTATTATCACGTACACCGCCGGGTATGCGACATGCGTATGAACATATGTACATATATTATAATGGAAATCGTATTCTGTGGTGCGATCAGAAACTCACAGCCTTTAGAGGCGCAGATACGGTTAAGCGACTCTATGGTATAATATAATATAATAATATAATACTTGTAAAGATTCAAAGGAACAAACAGTTCAGTTCAGTTAATGGATGATTACGTTGATTATGCAAATACAAAATCTGCATTACTATGCATGATATTTATAAACACAGAGCTTAAATAAAGACTTATTAAAGGTCTATACTGACCTTCTTTAATTCTGTGTCTTGAAGTTAGGTATTCGTTTGTATACCATACACCTATAGGGTGAAATGGTATATTAAAGTCGCCAAAATATATGTAACAGGTAGAAGGAAGCTTCTCCAACCCCATAAAGTATATATATTCTTGATCAGGATCAACAACCAAGTCGATCTAGCCATGTCCGTTTGTCCGTCCGTCCGTCCGTCTGTATGAACACGCAGATCTCGGAGACTATAAGAGCTAGAGCCACCAAATTTGGGATGTAGACTCGTGTGGTATGTAAATGTATAGAGTTAATTGGAATTTTGGCCACGCCCCCTTACGCCCCGAGAATTTACATAAAACTGTTTTTCTTAAAAAGTATAACAGATAGAGACATCAAATTTGTTTTATATACTCGTTTAGTTAGCGCACAGAAAATAATTGTTCCAACTTTTTGCCACGCCCCCGTCCGCCCTCGGAATTTATATAAAACAGATTTTCCTAAAAACTATGAAAGCTACTGACATTAAATTTGGTATGTAAGCTAGCTTAATAGATGCACAGATATTGACTGTTTAAAAATTTTTTAAATTTTGCCACGCCCATTTCCGCCTCCGCAAATTAATCAAAACTGATTTTCTCGAAAACTAACAAAGCTAAAGTAACCAAATTTAGTATGTATACTGGCTTAGTATGCGTGCTGAATATATATATATTAATATCTTGCCACGCCCACTTCCGCCTCCATAATTTAGAAAAAAACGAATCGCTCTTGCAATTTTTGGACCATCGCAATTAAATTTGGCAGACTAATTAATCTTATCTATCTCTACCAAACTACCAAATTTGATTGAAATCGGACTAGAAACATGCAAAATATACGTATGAACGTATTTTGCTACGCGATTCATAAGTGCAGAATTGGCCGTTGGCTTGTGGCGGCGCTAGAGTGCTCCTGTGTTTGTAGAGTGAGCGAGATAGCATATGAAATGAGGCATGTTAAAACAATTTAATATACATACATTTGGTTTTCGAAATTTTAAATTGTTGTTTCACGTGGTGTATGGTATACCCAAGTTGGCGAGTCGATTTACTTACTTCATTTGCATTCCCTTTACACAAACAAATGTTTTAAAGCAAGTAATCACATTCGTTGTTTGTAAGACAGCTTTATAATATAGTAATAAAAAAAAAACAGAGGGCCGGAGCTAACTTCTACCGCGTCAAAGTTTGTATACCCTTGCAAGTTTTTTGTTACTCTTTCCTTACTTGTAGCCTTCAAAGTAGAAAAACGCTTAAACATTTTTCTAAAAATTCTAATGTTTTCTATAAAACGGCTTACAATCTTAGCATAGGAAATAACGAAGTTATTTATCAAAGTTACTGTTTTCCACCGATTGTTCCTATGGGAGCTACATGATATAGTCACACGATCTTGATCAAGTTTAGCACAGTCATTAATAGCTATGTTTAACTGAGAAATACATATACATTTTTATGACATTTGCATAAAAAGTAACAAAGTTATTGAGAAAAGTCACTGTTTATGACTTGCCGTTTGTATTGAAGCTATATGATATAGTGGTCCCATCCGGCTGAATCCGAGATATTCAAACTACATTTAAATTTGCCAGTTTTATATATCTGTTAATGACTGTGCCAAATTTGATCAAGATCAGTTGACTATATCATATTTATGTTTTCTTGGTTCGTGGCAATTAGGCAATCCTAAACTAGATTTTCCAAAATTTGTCCCAAAATGTCCAATCCGAGACCGCGCATGTGCAATCCAATTCCGATTTATTCCAATAATTCCAATGATTCAAGTGCCTTTTTATATTTCTATGCTTTAACACTCAAGCTATGTACGTATATAGCTCAGAGCTACGAATTTTTAGAGATTTGAGAAGTATGTACTAACATTCACATTCATTCAATTCATTGTGTAGTTGTCATTCATTCATTTGAAATCAATTCGAATGGAGTCTTTCGACTACAATTTTTCTCTAAGTCATGCAGCTCTCTAGTATGTAGATATGTATGTATATTGGCCGAATAAATGTACATATGTACATATGTAAACGTCAACTACAAATATTTTTGTCCATATCTTAATATAAGCCCGACCACTGTAACTGACAAACTAGGACGCGAAGGTCTTTGAAGTTGTGTTCCATTTGTATTCGAAAGTAAAATGATTCACCAACTTAAGTTTAATTTTATCATTGTTAATTACATCAAATATTTGAACTTTTACATTTAAATATCTTATTGCATGCACATACATAAAGGAAAGATGCATAAGTGCCAAGGTAAATGCATATACATTTATAGTACATGAAATACACGTATGTAAATACCTATGTGCGTGTATACAGTAAGTGTACATACAATGTGCTTCAAAACATTTCTGTCTTTCACGTCCGTTTTATATTGTGCACGCAAAATGTTAGCAACTGTAATTATCACATTGGCAGCAACTTTTAGACATAAAATGTTAATCCTTGTGAATTTAACATACTACACGAAGTAGTAAATATATGCACATAAAAATTACATTAAGTGCAATGTGTATTCGTATGCAGTAACTGTAAACTACTTACAAAAAGTAAAGAGTGGTAAAACGTTTCAGGTGCTTAAGCCTAGGCAGGAATTTAGACCACAAAGCACTGCAATGACCATTCGCGTGCATTAGTACTAAATTGAAAACAGTGCCAAGCAACGATAACGTCTGCAGATGTTACTTTTAATAGAACAATGGGAGTTTAACAGAATGCATGTACACGTAATGAAAATATTTCGTTAAATTGTTTCAATGCGCCTCGTTTTCATTTAATACGACGCCTTTATAAACAATCTTGCTTGTTGCTTAAGCTCACCACAACCATACATACCGGCATACATATACATATATGTATGTATGTACAAAAGTTGTATAAAAGATGTGAATGGCAACACTGGTACTGTACCTCCCACTGTGCTTTGCATTGCTTTCATTTTTGCTGCATCTGCAAAATTCAATAACACAGTCCATAGCGAAGCAACATAGAATGTGAATACAACTCACAGTGTGGCTTAGGGAGGTCGGGAACTAACTGGAAAACGCGAATGCCAGAGAAATGATTAATAATTAGTGCTGAAACAGAACAAAATGTAAACAATTAAAATAAACTTGGGCTCGTCGACGAGCGCTGTTGCCAATTTGCAATTCCAAGCACCAGCGACGCATTATGGGCGTAGCAGCAGTCTTTCGCCCTGACATTGAACACAAAACCGGTAACTGTTGTTAACTATGTATGTATGTAGATTGCAACTGCAACGGTTCCCCATTTATTTGTAAACAACTAAAAGGTCATAACCTATTAATGTAGAATGCCGACCTCAGGCGATTTGTATATCGCTCATACACATATGTACATATGTATCTATGTATTTATGTATGTATGTATAGTTTCATTATATGTGCATATTCATACATACATATATTGAAGTGAGTGGTAGTACACTGATTCATAGAGATAGAGATAGCTTACCGCGTTTCCAGTAAGTGTTTTAATTACAGTTTGCGCAAATGGCACAAAAGCAATTAATTAATTGGCATTACCATCACACATGTATTCCGCCCACATCACACTACGAAGATCTGCATACACGCACACAAATGTCCATGCATATACCCACACATGCACAAATATATTCAACTTCGTACATGTGTTCATGGAATGTTGACACGTGTTCGCATATATGTATGTACGAGTATGAACAAGCCACCACACAGTCAAACAACCACGGGCAGTTTCTGTTGTCATGCCCCAAAACATCAACCCCACTTCACCCTTACTTTCCCCCATATCATACATCCCTTGTCTATGCAAACGAGAATCGCAACTAAACAAATTATTCCCAAACGCAGTAACAACGGTCTGTATAGTGTCAGTCTGTAAATAATCAAAATTGAAGATCTCATCGACATCGGTCTCCTCCAATGAAAGCACCTACATATGTATGTATATATGTACATATGTATGTAAGTTAGGTGCTAGAATAAAAAAACTATTAATATATTATTTTTAGGGTTAGGGAGCCAGGGTTTAAAAATGCTACCCCTCTTCGTATAGTTCCCTTATGATTATGCCTCTACAAGAGAGTAGGACCAAAACCCACAGTTGATACCACTCCAAGTGCTTCATAAATAAAAATTGCTATCTATATATGTATTTACTTTCATTTGCGGGGGCGGAAGTGGGCGTGTCAAAATTTGTAAATAGTCAATATCCGCGCGTCTATTAAGCTAGTTTACATTCCGGGGGCAGAAAGGGTTGTTGCAAAAAGTTTGAACAATAAGTTTCTGCGCTCTAACTAAACGAGTAAATAAACCAAAGTTGATGTCTCTAGCTGTTATACTTTTTAAGAAAAACAGTTTTATGTAAATTCTGTAGGCGTAAGGGGGCATGGCCTAAATTCCAATTAACTTTATACATTTACATACTCGACGAGTCTACATACCAAATTTGGTGGCTCTAGCTCTTATAGTCTCCGTGATCTGCGTGTTCATACAGACTGTTGATCCTGATCAAGAATATATATACTTTATGGGATCGGAGAAGCTACCTTGTGCCTGTTACACATATTTTGCCGACCTTAATGTACCATTTCACCCTATGGGTGCATGGTACAAAAACTATAGCAGGGTAGGGTATTTCACTTTCATAACTTGCCTACAATTCTCTTACCATTCTCGTGAGTGGTAGTGGGAGCAAAGCATTATTTTTATTGCCTCTGCTGTTATATATAGATCAGTTTGAAATGGAATGCGAATTCATTCAGTTATTTGGTTTGCGAAAACTTAATTTATTCTTATAAATGAGAAGTAATTTCAGAGCAAATCAAATATTTCACTTATTCCTAGACAGCTAATTGCTTTATTGAATAATAATCCCTTCAGTACCGGTCGCCGGAAATTACTCTGAAAATCCGAGGCGATTTGTCAGATATCGCCTCGGAATTTCAGGGGACATGCCATACAAATTTGCGGCGACATTTAGCATTGCATGTCCTAGCGCCTCGGACATTCTCTCGATTCTCTCGACGAATAACAAAGTCGCTCGTATGTTCAACGGAACTTGCGGCGACATGTCGCTGGAATATCGACCAAAAATATTGCTCGTGCGTTCAACGGAACTTGCGGTGACATTTCGCTGGAATGTCAGAGCAAAATAGTGATTGAATTTTCAATCGAAGTTACGGCGACATGTCGACGCAATGTCCCAGCAAAATTATAGCTGGGATTTACAATCGAATTTGCGGCGACATGTCGACGGAACATCCTCGCATTTACCCAAAAATAAATGAAAATTTGATTTTTAATAACAAATTTATTTATATTTTTTTATTTGTATTTCTTTAACATATTAATTTAATTTAATTATTTTTAATTTCTACACTTTTCTCATTTTATAGTTATGCTTGCTGTAATATTATTATACCATACACCTATAGGGTGAAATGACATATTAAATAGGCCAAAATGTATGTAACAGGCAGAAGGAAGCTTCTCCGACCCCATAAAGTTTATATATTCTTGATCAGGATCAACAACCAAGTCGATCTAGCCATGTCCGTCTGTCCGTCCGTCCGTCCGTCTGTATGAACACGCAGATCTCGGAGACTATAAGAGCTAGAGCCACCAAATTTGGGATGTAGACTCGTGTGGTATGTAAATGTATAGAGTTAATTGAAATTTTGGCCACGCTCCCTTACGCCCCCCAGAATTTACATAAAACAGATTTTCTTAAAAACTATGAAAGTCGACGATTCGACTTACTTACTTCATTTTTAGCCCAAGTCAATCAATGTCTTATGTCACATTCTCCGCCTGGTCATCCGAAATCAAATTTTGGGTGGACTCTGAAAAAAACAAAATTTATTAGGGAATGAAAAGTGCATAATATCTTAATCACACTTACCTTAATTGTTGTATTCACTGAATTAGAAATTATTCAAAATTGTATGTAAAAATGTGAGCTAGCTCCTGCCCTTACGAAAATCAATCGCAATTGCGCAAACAAACGAAAAATACAAAGCGCCGCCTGTAGAAATACCCTTGCAGAGGTATAAAATTGGTCAGATGTTTGCAACGCACAGAAGGAGACGTTTACGACCCCACAAAGTGTATATATTCTTGATCAGCATGAGAAGCTGAGTTGATATAGCCGTGTCCGTCTGTCCGTCCGTCTTTGCGTATGCATTTTAGTCAGCCATCTTAAGAGCTATTGGAATGAAACTTGGGATTTGAGCTACTTGTAACCCAGGAAAAATAAAGTATGAAAATTGTCAGAATCGGACCACTATATCATATAGCTCTAGAAGAAACATTTCTATAAAAATTGGAGTATCCCCATGAAATTTACTAATATGATAGTATTAGATATAAAACCTCAGATCCCAAATTTGAATCTGATCGGATTAATAAAACACAAGTTACAGTTACAGTCGATATCGGTTCAAGCGCTGCCGGCAGCGCTGCTTGCTGCTACGTCATCATTAAATCAACAGAGCACACGAATACACACACAGACGCAACGCTACATTAACTGTATGTGTATGCGTGCCGTGCACGCAGAAGAAATGGAGTAAGTAAGTCGTCTCGCCGACAGATTTGCGGGGGCGGAAATGGGCGTGGCAAAATTTTTAAATAGTCAATATCTGCGCGTCTATTAAGCTAGCTTTCATACCAAATTTCATGTCGGTAGCTTTCATAGTTTTTAAGAAAATCAGAGTTATATAAATTCCAGGGGCGAAAGGGGGCGTGTCAAAAAGTTGGAACAATTATTTTCTGCGCGCTAACTAAACAAGTATATAACACAAATTTGATGTCTCTATCTGCCATACTTTTTAAGAAAAACAGTTTTATGTAAATTCTGGGGGCGTAAGGGGGCGTGGCAAAAATTTGAAACAAACACGATAACTGTACATACCACACTAGTCTACATACCAAATTTGGTGGCTCTAGCTCTTATAGTCTTCGAGATCTAGGTGTTCATACGGACAGACGAACATGGCTAGATCGACTCGGTTGTTGATCCTGATCAAGAATATATAAACTTTATGGAGTCGGAGATGCTTCCGTATGCCCGTTACATACATTTTGGCGACTTTAATATACCATTTCACCTTATGGGTGTATGGTATAAAAATTGTAGTAAAAAGAGTAATAATGTTTTGTTTGTGTATTGATGAATTGAGTTGCAGGGAAAAAAATTTCAAAATGTAAAAATATTATTGCCAAGGACTGCAAGGGTATATAAACTTCGGCATATCCGAAATTAGCATCTTTTATATTTTTATACCCTTGCAAAAAGGGTATATTAATTTTGGTCAGAAGTGTGTAACGCATAGAAGGAAGCATTTCCGACCATATAAAGTAAATATATTCTTGATCAGCACGACGAGACGAGTTCAAATAGCTATGTCCGTCCATCCGTCCATGCGTCCGTCTGGATCAACGCAAACTCCTACTAGACCGTAAGAGCTATAAATTTTGCATGTAGGCTTGTATATACTGCAGGCGTTGTATATCTCGGATTCAGCCGGATCGGATCACTATATCATATAGCTCCCATACAAAAGGCAAAGTCACGAACAGTGACTTTTCTTAATAA
Source organism: Drosophila willistoni (assembly GCF_018902025.1). NCBI lineage: Eukaryota > Metazoa > Arthropoda > Insecta > Diptera > Drosophilidae > Drosophila > Drosophila willistoni. The sequence goes on from NW_025814055.1 coordinate 968,194, forward strand.
CTTCGTTATTTTCAGGGCCATTGTAATGAAATTTAATATTGATTATTGTTAATTACACATATAAACGACTGTGCCAAATTTGATCAAGATCGGGTGACTATATCATATAGCTCCCATAGGAACGATCTTTCGAAAACAGTGGCTTTTGTCAATAACTTCGTCACTTTTGACGCGATTGCTTTCAAATTAAAGATTTGTTAGTTTAATATATCTGTAAATGGCTGTGCCGAATTTGATAAAGATCGGGTCACTATATCATATAGCTCCCATAGGAACGATCGGTGGAAAACAGTGACTTTGATCAATATCTTAGTTTTTTCCTATGCTAAGATTGTTGGGCGTTCTTTAGCAAACTTTAGCCTTTTTAGCTTGAACATTTTTCCACTTTGATGGCTATAGGTAAGGAAAGAGTTACCATAAAAGTTGCAAGGGTATACAAACTTTGACGCGGTCGAAGTTAGCCCCGGCTCTCTGGTTTTTGACTAAAAAGAAAAAAAATGCCCGGCACTTAACAAAAAATTTTAGTATTTTTTCCCCCATACAACTAAGAACACCCCTAATGTACACATTTTATTTTACTTAACTATGTTTCGAAACTATATTTGTGGGAGTCTGCGTTTGCGTTGTAGATGTACATATTTATACCATACACCCATAGGGTAAACTGGTACATAAAAGTCGCCAAAATGTATGTAACAGGCAGAAGGTTTTTCCGACCACAAAAAAATATATATATATTCCTGATCAGCATCAACAGCCGATTCGATATAGCCATGTCCGGCTGTCTGTCCGTTTGTCCGTATGAACGCCTAGATCTCGGAGACTATAATAGATAGAGCCACCACATTTGGTATGTAGGCTCGTGTAGTATGTAAACTGATCAAGTTTATTTCAAATTTTTGTCACGCTCCTTTCCGGCCCCGCAATAAAAAAAACCGTTTATCTCTTATTCTAGCTAGAGTCACTATATTTGGTATGTATATTTGCTTTATAAATATTGAGTGATGCACATTTTGTATGTGTAAAGATTTTGCCACGCCCCTTTCCGCCCGGGTAATTTGAAAAAACTCGATTATCACCCATAATTTGGCACATGTAAATTTAATATTAGGAGTTTCAGATCGTGAGATATGCTTGTAAAAGCATGTGAACAGAATTTTTTAAAAATACGTTGATGCATTTGTTATAAATTTGAAATATGTATTTGTTTTACTTGTGTATGGTATACCTAAGTCGGCGAAACTTACTTACTTCATTTACTTTAATAATAGTTTATTACAGAAAGAAGACAATGTGCCATGTCATCTTCAGTTCATTATGTGTAAATGGTAAATACATACATATATGCATGTTGATGTTCTTAAATAAAGTTGCAAGTAGTGGTCAGCATACGTTATAGAAATACTCTACCTGTGTATACACTTATCACCGCATCTAATCTAAGTGAAAAACAAAATTGAATAAAATTACTCATTTCCACTTCCAAGTAATCGTTAAGTATGCCGCTAAACAAGCGACTTGCACACCCGGTCGCAGCTTGCCCACGTATCTGTGTATCTCATACCCATTCCCAATCCCCATTCTTATTCACATTCATAAATTTGAGTTCGCTCGCTTACTGACTGACTGGCTGTGTGAGTAAATGAGCTGAGCTCAGCTACTGCTATTGCGTCTGCTACTGTATATTTGGTGTTGGCTCTGACTGCTTTCATATATTCGCCGCGACCACCCGATTCGACTTTGGCCAGCAGTTCGCGCGTTTATTTGACTTTTTGTGGACTTGCTTGGTTCCGTGGCTTGAATTCCTAAAAACAATAAAATAAAATTAAGCAAAACGGCATTTTAATAATGCTGCTGACGTTCTTTCCCTTTGTGTTGGCTCATTCGATGGTTGACGTTCAGGTTCAGGTGTAGTCAGCCCAGGCCGGCTGCGGCTCCGGCTACTGTTGTCTGCTGTTGATAGCCTCTTTCTCTTGGTGTTCGTAATGGGCCATAATGGATCTTCCTAACAATTTGATGATTTATGTTCTGCACCTAGCGGTTGTTGTTTCGTTTTGGTTCTTTATAGTAGTTTCATTTTATTATGTTTATAACGTTTCTGTGTGTTTATCGTCAAACACCACACTTCTCTCTATACTTAAGTCGTTGGCGTTGGCGTTGGCCATGACGATGTCGTGCGCCAGAAGGGATCGTTTTAGTAGATGAACTACAACGCTGAAGCTGCCGTCGCCGCTGCGCATGAGCCGTTGCCGTCGCGACACATTGTCATAATAAACCACTAAAAGGAGCAAATAAAAACAATTTTACGCACCTGTCTTTCAAAGTAGTAAACGACAGCGGTACTTCAAGGACCATGCCTCCAGATAATTTACGACCTGTGTTTATAAGTGAAAAGCTCACAAAGTTACTGTTTCACAATTTATCTAATCATATACTTTTTATAAGAAATAACAGTTCGAAACGAAATACGCACATTGTACATACACACATACATATATGCAAATATGTACATATACATATGTACACAATTAAATTATAACGAATCATCTTAGATACGTATGTATGTATGTATGTACATACATTGATTTATGTACTTACATATGTATTTGTTTGTAAATATTTTGTTTTCACTAAATAGGGACCTTATAAAGTAAAAATATACTTGACCAGCATCAGGAGACGAGTCGAGTCCGTCTGTCCGTGTGAACATCTGAATCTCAAAGACTGTATAAGCTAGACCCAATTTGGTAAATACCAAATTTGCTATATATACTCGTATAGTGTGGACAGAGATCACACCCACGCCCCTTCCGATATAGAAATTCGAATAAGAAGGTTTTTCTCAACAAGCACAACACTTAGAGATATAAAATGTCTCTCGTTTAGTAAGCTCGAAGTTGTGTCCACGCCCACTTCCGCACCGTAAATCGAAAAAAACTAATTGCTTTCGAATATTTGTTATTAATGTTTAACAACGCAATTAAGGATACAACATTTTTTACCTGTTCTGACCTTAGAACGGTGTTAGCTTGTTCTTGTAAGAGTGAGCAAGGGAGTATATGTTTGTTAAGCCTAATGTTAACAAAATTTTATTCACATAGAACATAGTACATGGTGCATGGTATACCGAAGTCGTCGAGACGACAGGTTTAAATTTTCATTGAATCCGGTCATGTTAAATACACACAGGGTTCATGTAATATGATTATAGCCCCAACACAAATTGATTGCAAGTAAATGCTCAAGCAAAGAAAAAAAAACATATTCTTATAATATAGAAGCAAATATGTTTATAAAAATTAACATGCATAATTAAATTTGTTTGATGGTAATTTTTTCGTTATCCATACACTCCTTACATAAACATTGTACGCACGAAAGTGAAAAATTTTGGTGGCAGGAAACGGCTGTATGTACATGTATGTATGTACTCGTGCATTTTTAATCACGACATGCCGCGCATAAAATATAAACATGTGTATCATTTTTAAAATTCCATTGATAGACCGTATGATCGAGGCAACGGACAGCTTGGAATATCATCTGAATTTAGTTGTCGTCGCAAACAGTTGACAATCGTTTTAGAAGCAACAAATGTGTCAGAAATATTGTTGTGAGTCTTTCTCATTTCTTTGTGGTACAATAGTCGTAATTTGGGACTTTAAAAGCTTTCAATGTGTCGTTTCGGCGTGCGTTGCTGGAATTTTAAGTTAATTATTTTTTTGACCCCACACAATGTTCGTCGAGGTGGGAAGTGCACTATCCGCGCACATTGGGTCCAACGCTGATTTTTTGGCCTTAAGTCAAATAAGAAATCAAAGCAGAACTCAGTTTTAATATTATAGATACAAAGTAAATTTTCTACATATCAATAAATCAATCAGTAATATGGTAAATGTAAATGTAATGACCGCGTCAAAGTTTGTATACCCTTGCAACTGTTTTGAGAACTCTTTTCATACCCATAGCCATCAAAGTGGAAAAACGTTTTATCTAAAAAGTCTAATGTTTGCGAAAGAACGGCCTACAATCTTACCATAGGAAATAATTAACAATAAGATATTGATCAAAGTCTCAGTTTTCCACCGATCGTTCCTATGGGAGCTATATAATAGTCACCCGATCTTTATCAACATCGGCACGGTCTAGGAGAAGTTTGCGCTGATTCAGACGGACGGACAGACGGATGGAAGGACGGACGGACATGGCTATTTGAACTCGTCTCGTCGTCCTGATCAAAAATATATATACATATATTATATGGTCGGAGATGTTCCTTCTATTGCACACTTCTGACCAAAATTAATATACCCTTTTGCAAGGCAAGCAAATAAATGTTTATATGTTATTTATTTGTATTATTCGTCAGTCCAATAACAGAAAAAATTAAGCAATGTGTTCGTCTTTTGTAAATTATAATTAATTTGGGTTGCGGCACATGTAATATATGTACATATGTAAGACTGAAATAGAATCCATGTATAATACAATTTTTAAATCTTCCAAACTTTTTCCATTTTGTAAATTATTTGTTTCTGCGATTGGGCAATGTGCAAAGTGTACACGTACATGCAGACACATTGTTTTATTAATCTTTTGATAAAAATCATAGGTATATTTGCAATTTGGCATAATTTTTATTAATACAATGTTTATTGATTGATTATTTAATTAAGACTGTTATAGCCTCTCAACAAGAAAGTGTACCACTATCATAGCCTTTGTTATTTCATTAAATATGTAGCATAGTGCTGACCTATGTTCGTGGAGACAAAAGCCTTAACACACGAACTTCGTTCGTAAGAAACAATTTGCATACTTTTGCCTTGTCTTTTAACAATGGATTGTGAAGGTGTGAATTAATTTGCTGAGCACGCTGAAAGTCAAAAGCCACACAGAATGCCAACCGAGCCATTCTGCCAAATCGCTACCTCTACCAACACCCTTTAGTTCTTCAACATTCTGAATATATTTATATGTATAAAAAGTGTACATTAGCATCCCTTTAGCGACACGAACAATCTCGGATTTTAGCACTGTGGTCGACTTATCAATGACAAATCTCCAAAATTGTTTCCTTTTGGTTTTGGGCTGTCAATTTTGCTTGCTGGCACTTCTTCGGCTTGCGATCCGCTCCTAATACTACAATACCAGTGCCCAGGCGGTGCGAGTGTCAGGTCCAATGTTGCCAGCCAGCATGGTTTTTGGATGCCCCACGCCCGCCAATCAGTGTTCAACTTTGGTTTAGCCGCACTCATTGGTATCTCCACAAATACCACACTTTTTTGTGATTTCGTGCTTTGACTCCTTATTTTCCCGCTGGGATTTGAGGCTTCATGAATGAAAGGCAAAGCCCCAGCGGCACATTTTTCTGTACATTCGCACGCAGACACAAAGTATAACTGACGAACGGAAGTAGCCGTGACTGTCTGCCGATATTAAGAGTTGCCATTGCTCTGTCTTTGCCAATGCCCTTGCTTCAATTGAGACAATAAGCAAACCGTCTGTGATCCCTTGGAAAAAGTACAGTGTTTGCTTTATATACCTACATATATACATACATACATGTATCTACATCACAATCCTCCCCCTTGTTACTTCTAGTGTCAGAGTTAAAAAACAGGTATTAGATTGGGAATTGTTTTCCTATATTAAGTGGAGTTGCATGTTTGTTCTATTATTGTGATTGACTGGACCTTTTCTTCGGTTATAAGCAATGAGGCCAAGCCAAGCCAAGTGCTATAAATGTTCTAAACAATTTGAATTAATTAAATTAATCTATTTAAATTGGTCCTTTCTATTTTCATTTGTCAGGAAGAAATATGAAATTGTTTTTCTGTTTGTAGATAGGTAAGTACATATATATGTATGAGTGTGTGAAGATATGTGTCAGTGTCAAAAACGATTAGATCTTCCAGCTCCATTGAGCAATAGGATCAGCATCAGAGCCTGTGTTTCCAAACGGCGACGCCAGTTGCCAGCCGCAATCGAGACACATTTATTTAATCAGCACGTTGCTCGCATTGGAAGACGAGGCACTGATTGCCCTTGCCTGTTTCCAACATTTCGCGAGGCATAAGTAAAAAGCAAAGAGCGACGGAGACACGCTGACAATCGAAATTCGAAACGCTGAATGAAGGCGCAAACTAAAAGAATATCTGATTTGAAGCATCCGGTCGCGATTGTCATTGCCACCTATACCTATATCTACACCTATACCTGTGCCATCGACTTGGCGACACGCGTGGGGGAGGAGGTGGTTGTTGCAAAACAGAGACAGGCCCATACGAAATTGTGGGCCCCAAACTCATTCACTTCCTCCGAACGTCTGTCCAGCAGGTAGTCTGTCCATTAGTCTCAGTCCTGCTGCTGTGTCGGTTGTTACTGTTGCTTTGTTGTCGCCATTGTCACTACTGTTGTTGATGGTGATGCTCACGCCGCTACTCTATGTCTGCCTCCCCGAGTCAGCATCTATTCGTTCACATCCTCACAGCTCCACACATCCGTTGTTCATGAACTGTTTGCCATACGACCGACCCATGCCTATGCCAACACCCGGACTCTCGGATACATTATGCCTGAGAGTGCGAGATCAATCGTATTTGATTGTAGAATGCGCGGTAGGTAAGCGTTAACGATGTTTTTTGAAGTTTTTGCTCTGTTCAATGTTGCTCTTTTACTGTTGTTTTTGGAACGAAGGAACGCAGCGACAAAAAATTGCGACACGTTATTTCAATTTAAAATGTTTATAATTCAGAGAGTTCGTTGGTTTTTTTTTAACCCCGCTTGTTGCTGTTGTTGCCATTCACGGGAACGGAGCTAACTGTCGCCACTACTGGTTAACAAAAACTGGCAACCAAACCAAACAGAATCAAACAAAATAAAACCAATCGAATTCAGATCCTTCTTTTTTACAGGATCGAGTCTGTACCACTTTATACGTTATATTGTATTAAAAGTTTTAACACTGATAATTTGTTGGATTGATATTATCTTATTATACCCTTGCAAAAAGGGTATATTAATTTTGGTCAGAAGTGTGCAACGCATAGAAGGAAGCATCTCCGACCATATAAAGTATATATATTCTTGATCAGCATGACGAGACGAGTTCATATAGCCATGTCCGTCCGTCCGTCCGTCCGTCTGTCCGTCCGTCTGGATCAACGCAAACTCCTCCTAGACCGTTAGAGCTACAGAGTTGAAATTTTGCATGTAGGCTTGTATATACTGCAGGCGTTGTATATCTCGGATTCAGCCGGATCGGATCACTATATCATATAGCTCCCATACAAATGACAAAGTCACGAACAGTGACTTTGCTTAATAACTTCGTTATTTTCTGAGCTATTCTCGTGAAATTTAATATTGGTGAGTTAATTACACATATAAACGACTATGCCATTTGATCAAGATCGGGTGACTATATCATATAGCTCTCATAGGAACGATCGGTCGAAAACAGTGACTTTTGTCAATAACTTCGTTACTTTTAACGCGATTGCTCTCAAATATTTGTTAGTTTAATATATCTGTTAATGACTGTGACGAATTTGATAAAGATCGGGTAACTATATCATATAGCTCCCATAGGAACGATCGGTGGAAAACAGTGACTTTGATCAATATCGTCGTTATTTGCTATGCTAAGATTGTAGGCCGTTCTTTCGGAAACAGCTTTTTTAGATAAAACGTTTTTCCACTTTGATGGCTATAGGTAAGGAAAAAGTTACCAAAAAAGTTGCAAGGGTATACAAACTTTGACGCGGTCGAAGTTAGCCCCGGCCCTCTGGTTGTTAATTAAACTACTCCACAAAAACCGCAACCCTATAGTATAGTGCAATACAATATCAGGATTACTTTGTGAGTGCGTTGTACGGATATGCTTATTAATCATACATATTTTAATATGTAACTGTAAATGTCTGTGTATGTATCCAGGCCTCACTGCTAACACAAGAGATAACATTTACACATTGACTAAGAGAAATACAAATTAAATGCAGTCTGAAAATCTTATTGAGTTGTCCTTCTCTCACCAAAGCCTACATTTTACAATATCATTTTGTATGCACATATGTATTTGTATGTATGTATGTATGAATGTACATATGTACATATGTATCTATGTGTGTACCTGTCATATACGAACAAGAAAGGGCACTGGATGCACCACCCGCCAGCTGCCACCTAATAGCTGGCAACATTGTAAGACTGGGCAACGGTGGTCAAGGACCCAAATAACTTGAATTTGAGCTTATGCCAGGCTGTTTGACTGATGCTGGGTCCATTAAACAGCAAATACATTTATGACCGTAATTATACCCTAAAATTCAAATTATATCCACAAACCAAAAACCGCACATTGTGCCCTTGTCCACGCTGTGCAAGACTCAATTTGAAGGCACAGACTCGCCATGGTCTTGTGGCTAGCCCAAGCCCTGGTCAAGGTGGGTAGGCAGTCTAATAAAGCTTCTGAATGTACTCTGACTTGAATACCACCCCCTCTATCTACACACACATACAGACATACACACACACCCCAATGAACGCATTTATTTTTACAAGCTTGTACCAAAATAGTCGTAGGCTTTGTCGGCACGCCTACTACACTCACCCTCACCCTTTATATGCGACCTGGCCAGGAATGGGCAAGTCGTCCTTGACTTTGAACAGGCCTGGCCGGATAATCCAGCAGTGCTAAAAAGTTTTTAGAAGTCATTAAAACCTTGTAGTGGTAAAATTAATTACTTGTAGTTGCAAACAATGTAGCCACGCCGCAAGCAACATTCCATTTTGTCTTCTTCTTCTGTTTCTTTTTTTTTTGCGGCAAATTCTGTTTGCTTTACAAAGCCGCCGACTCCATCCAGTCGGATAAGTATAAGTATAAGGTTCTGTAAAAGCGGTGCAAGCACTTAGTTGTTGAAAACATATTCACTTTGAAATTTATTAACTTTGCGTGTTTTGTTGAATTAAGAACCTAAATATAAAAGTTTCGACAATGATTTTATTTAAAGTCAAAGACCTATTCTCAGGTCATACATATTTATTATTTTCAGCACAAGATACATTTATAAGTTGATTTAAAGCACGATTTGAGTAACCAATTAAAGTACTGCGGTAAAACAGAAATTACTAAACATGAGCTAACAGTAAAATGCAAGAAATTTCAATAGTCAACAAATATTCCGTATTGTTTATTATTCCCTTTGTCCTAACAAAATCGACCCACCACGCTGTATAAAAAACCAGAGGGCCGGGGCTAACTTCGACCGCGTCAAAGTTTGTATACCCTTGCAACTTTTTTGGTAACTTATTCCTTACCTATAGCCATCAAAGTGGAAAAACGTTTAAGCTAAAAGGGCTAATGTATCCGAAAGAGCGGCCTACAATCTTAGCATAGGAAATAACGAAGATATTGATCAAAGTCACTGTTTTCCACCGATCGTTCCTATGGGAGCTATATGATATAGTAACCCGATCTTTATCAAATTCGGCACAGTCATTAACAGATATATTAAACTAACAAATGTTTAATTTGAAAGCAATCGCGTCAAAAGTAACGAAGTTATTGATCAAAGTCACTGTTTTCGAAAGATCGTTCCTATGGGAGCTATGTGATATAGTTATCCGATCTTGATCAAATTTGGCACAGTCGTTTATATGTGTAATTAACTCAACAATATTAAATTTCATGATCATAGCTCAGAAAATAACGAAGTTATTAAGAAAAGTCACTGTTCGTGACTTTGCCATTTGTATGGGAGCTATATGATATAGTGATCCGATCCGGCTGAATCCGAGATATACAACGCCTGCAGTATATACAAGCCTACATGCAAAATTTCAGCTCTGTAGCTCCAACGGTCTAGGAGGAGTTTGCGTTGATCCAGACGGACGGACAGACGGACAGACGGACGGACGGACGGACATGGCTATTTGAACTCGTCTCGTCGTGCTGATCAAGAATATATATACTTTATATGGTCGGAAATGCTTCCTTCTATGCGTTGCACACTTTTGACCAAAATTAATATACCCTTTTTGCAAGGGTATAATGACAGTCTATCAGTGTAAGAAAAATACAATAAACTTTAGGCCTACATATTTGTGTACAGTATACTCGGGTGACTGGGGCAGTTGCTTTAGTCAAAAAAGCAGAATGTAACCAAACGAAATACTTTTCATGATATTGTAGAGGTCATTAAAAGTTACTCAGATGTTTGTAAGTCACAGACCTCATAAAGTATATATATTCTTGATCAGCATGAGAAGCTGAGTCGATATATATAGCTTTGTCCGTCTGTCCATTAACTTTACGTCGCCATCTTAAGAGCTACTAGAATAAAATTTAATATTTGACCTACTTATAACCCGAGTAAGATAAAGTATGAAAATCAGGATCAGACCACTATATCATATAGTTATGGAAGAAAATAAAGGTGAAGAAATTGGAGAATCCATATGAAATGTACTAATTTGATAGTATTGTATATAAAGTTTTTTTTTTCAAATCGGTCTAATAATAGCCACGTTATGAACGTTAGCGAACGCAGGTGTGTTCATGTTAGGTGTAAACATAGATTTGGTGTGTGAAGTCAGCGCGACGACAAATTTACTTGATTGTATATTTTTATTGCATTTATAAATTCCTACTAATTGAAAATGAAAAGCATTTCTTTTTTATTCTTTCACAAATTCAGCAATTCAACTATGCCCAAATTAGCACGGGGTGTCAAAGTGTACATACATTTTGAAAGCTATGGGTATAAATTTTCTCAATTATGTTTATGCCATAGAACATCGCTCGTAAAAGTGGTCTATATGATAAATATCTTATAATGGGAGCTAAATGGTATAAACGTTCGATCCGTCAGAATCTGAAATATACAACTCATCAAGTATATAGAAACCAACTTATAACATTCCGAATTTCATGTCTGTAGCTCTTACGGTATTGGAAGAGTTTACTCTGATTCAGACGAAAAGTCGGACAGACATGGGTATATGATTTTATCTAGTCGTTCCGAATTTAGAGTTTATTCTTTCTGTGCGTTGCAGACCAAAATAAATGTACCTTTTTTGCAAGGGTGTAAAAACTAAACTTATTCAAAGAAATCCTTGAAGGAAAGGAAACTAGTGTGTTGTAGGACTCAACAAAAGTTGAAAGGGAAAAACTTCTTTAAAAACTACGAAAACTGTGGAATTCTTATTTTGATACAATAGTTTTGAATTATTTTGAAGAGAACTACTAGCCATTTTGGACAAAATTTATACCATTATTTTTATACCCTTGCAAAGCAGGCATATTAATTTTGGTCAGAAGTGTGCAACGCATAGAAAGAAGCTTATTCGACCATAAAAAGTAAATATATTTTTGATCAGCGCGTCAAGACAAGTTCAAATAGCCATGTCCGTCGGTCCGTTTGGATCAGCGCAAACTTCTTCTAGAGGTCAGGGAATTTGCATGTTGGCTTGTATATACTGCACAGGTTGTATATCTCGGCTTCAGAAGGATCGGACTATATCACAAATTTAGCTATCATACAAACGGCAAAGTCACGAACAGTGACTTTTCTTTGTAAGTTTCGTATACCTACAAATGATTGTATCAAATTTGATCAAAATCGCATGACCATATCATATAGCTCCCATAGAAACGATCGGCCGAAAACAATGACTTTTATCAATAACATTGTTACTTTTGACGCGATTGTCATAAAAATTAGTATTCGTCAGTTTAATATACATACATATTAATGACTGTGCCGAATTTGATCAAAATCGAATGACAGTGTTATATAGCTGTCACACAAACATACTATGAAATAGCATGCTACATCCCGAAAGCCGGGATCTAAGCCCTCAGCCTAAGATTGTAGGCTGCTCTTTCCCGAAAATTAGACTTTTTAAATAAAACCTATTTTCTCATTGGTCCTCTGGTTATTTTTCAAGGACGTTTAATTTTTTCCAGTTCTGAAGAGTTTTAGATCAACCAAAGCTCTGTTATGCCTGAAGTTGTTTTGGTTCATTGTTTCCAAAAGACTAAATTCCTTCAGAATTGGAATTGAATAGCATGTCTTAAAAAAAATTGATAATTTTTTGTAACAAAAGGACAATTTTATGACATATATAAACCCAACAATACCTTTTCAATATTCTAGTTGACAGATAAAAAATTTACAACTAACATTTATTTTTAACTTTTAACATTAATTAATTTATTAAATAATTATTTAAATGTTTTTTTAACTGATGGAAGAAAATTTTATTTGTCGGTATGTGTTCCGAATTACTTTTTTAATTCTAGAAATGTAAGTAAGCCATTAAATTGGCACCCGAAATCCACGCTACGCAACTGATTGTTACGATTACGATTACAAGTATAAGAAGTACAAGAATAAACAGTTCCGTATAAATATTAAATAGTGTCAGGTACTATACCTTTGACTTGTTTTTATTTGTACGTACTTTGAGTAAAAATAAAGGGAATATTAAGAAAACAGGGAAATTTTAAGTACAAGCTTAATACATTACTTATATTATAGATAGTTCAAAGCGTTCTGTACGACATGTAGATTTGTGGAGGTGATGCATTTATGTAAAACCATTCATTCATTTATAATACACATACATACACATGTATATGTAATTTGATTCATTTAACGCAAACCAACTTGACAAAGTAACGCATGGAAAGTTTTGACGCTGCACAGGTTACAGGGGGCAACGACGACGACGCCGACAAAATTGTGCAGAGGCTGCAACAAATGCAAAAGTGCATGTGCAAAACGCCATGAATCATATTTTGCCAATTAAGCATGATCCATAATCCAAAAGCGAAACCATAGACATAAGCAAAATCCATCGACGGCATTCTTTCACCACGCCGGAAATTCAATGTAGACAGCATTTGTGACTGGGCGTCGACAATGGTTCGAACTTCGGGTCCGCATTCCGTCCGCCTGGCAGTCCAACCGGATGAGCTATTGGGACCACCAAAGCAGCAACAAAACTGCACACACAATTAACTGCATCGTTTGGTTCACAAAAAAAATTGCAAGCGCTGCACCCTCTGAATATTCTTCACAAGGCTTTCGTTCCTTCATATGCAGTTATAAATGCAATCGCCGATCATATTTCGGACGCTGCTATGGCCCCGTTAGTAGACGGCCTGTTGACGTGGACTGTCCGATCGACCCCCCAGTGTGTGGAAATCTCAACATTTCCATTTAAACACAGCATTTATTGTAACTTAAAAAAAATTAGTCACTCATTATTGAGTTTCATATTTGGAATGTTTCCCGCTGATAAAAGAGCTTGCAAGCGTTATCACAATCCTGTTTTCATGTATAGAGTAATTTGTTGACATAACATTCATTAAGTCTAAAAAGGCACAAAAAACGACAACGAACAGAGCTCCAATGTACTTACATATCACAGGCGGAATCTAAAGTTTCTGATCAATAAACGTATATATATATTCTTTATTATATATTTAGCCATGTTCGTTCGCAATCCTGTTTGTCTTCGACCTCTGGGATTTCGGAGACCATATATGTATGTCGCTGAGCCGCCATATTTTATACATACACTCTATTTTTGATTTAAAATTTTAGCCAAATTATCCATATACATCATCGTTTTTCAATCGGAAAATCAAAAGGGTGGTGGAACTAGCTTGGTGTCAGATCAACTACATTATATATTAAGTTGATCTCATCAGTTTAAGACCAAAGGGGCGGGGCTATGTTTTTATGCCCTTGCAAGTTTTTTGTTATTCTTCCCTTACCTATAGCCTTCAAAGTGAAAAAACATTTTATCTAAAAATTCTACTGCTTGCGAAAGTTACAAATTAAACAAAGCTATTGATCAAAGTCACTGTTTTCCAGCGTTTCCAGTTTTCCATCTTTATCATATTTGGCACAGTAACTAACAATTGTATAAAACTGACAAATGTTTAATTTGCAAGCAATTGCTGCAAAAGTAACGAAGTTATTTACAAAAGTCACTGTTTTCGACCGATCGTTCCTATGGGAGCTATATGATATAGTCACCCGATCTTGATCAAATTTGGCACAGTCATTAACAGATGTATTAAACTAACAAATGTTTAATTTGAAAGCAATCGCGTTAAAAGTAACGAAGTTACTTTTTTCGACCGATCGTTCCTATGTGAGCTATATGATATAGTCACCCGATCTTGATCAAATTTGGCACAGTCGTTTATAGGTGTAGTAAACTCACCAATATTAAATTCACGACAATAGCTTATAAAATAACGAAGTCACTGTTCGTGACTTTGCCGTTTGTATGGGAGTTATATGAGCTATATAGCTCTAACGGTCTAGGAGGAGATCGCGTCGATCCAGACAGACGGACGGACGGACATGGCTATTTGAACTTTACTTTATATGGTCGGAGATGCTTCCTTCTATGCGTTGCAAACTTCTGACCAAAATTAATATACCCTTTTTGCTAGGGTATAATAACGCATATGTGAAATATTATTTTCTATGCTGTTTGGTACAAGTAGACAAGCACGTTTACGCCGCTTCGACCCAACGGCCAATTTTTGTGAAGTTTGCTGGCTTGCTAGGCTCTGATAACAAGTATTAGTATCAGCAAAGTTTAAGTATTGCGAGCGAAATTCATTTTATATTAAATTACAGGGGAAGTGTCCGGCGGGGTAAAAATTTGAAAACCATTTAAGAGAGGTTGATGGATATGACTATATCGACTGAGCTGTTGATGCTGATTAAGAATATTCATACAAATATACCTTTTGTCGTTTTAAATGTTTTTCTATGTCTGTTACGTATGTAAAGTCCTACTTTTTCTAGCCCAAGATGTATGTATATGTATATCTGAATTTTTTATATTATTAGAAAAAGCAGCTTGAATAACAAGTTTAATTACAATATTTACTGAGGATACACTGATGCAGTCGGACATGAGTAGGTCGACACGGTTTTTTATACTGATCAAGAACATGTATATTTTAATTGTTCGGAAGGTCTGCCTCCTTGCAAGCTTTTATTTTGCTTAAATCTTCCAATTAGAATTCTGGATATCACCACAAATATAGATTCTTATCCATGTGAATGTGTTCAATCCGAACATTTAAATACCTAATCTTAATTGCGCAAGAATCTTAGAAATATCAGTGAGCAAATGTTTTAATTGCTTTTAGGTATTTTTTAAAAATAGATACCTATTTCCGACCCACATGAATTAATTAAATGATAACTAGATAAAATCGCAGGTAGAGGAAATTAAATACAATCTACTCTTTACATAAGTCACTTCTCTCATCGTCCCATTTACTCATATACCTTGTTGTCCCAGTTGCCGGCTTATCGTTTGTGCGTCGGCAAGTCAAATGAAAGCCGCCAACCGTCAGCTGGCGATAAAACCTGGATCTGTCCAAAGTGCAGAAAGTTTTCATTAAACTTCCCAAACGAGGCAGAGCAAAAGCAATTGAACAATGGATACCGTTTCATATGTAGGGGTGCTTGGATTAGGTTGTTGTTTCTGTTTTGGTAGGTATAAGTACAGTGGCGGATCTAGCTCATAATTTTGATGGGGGAAAGTTACTATTGGTATTTTGGAGCAAAAATAGTTCTTTGATATTCAAGTTTGAACAGAGTTAGAGATCAATTCTATGATTTGGAGAAGAAAATTTGAAATTTCCCTCTATCTGGCGAGGAACCGCCTCTGATAAATATAACAAAAGCACATGCTTATTCCAGGTATAAATTGATTGTTGACCATATGGACTTGACATGACCGATTAAAAAACCGAATGTAATCGGAATTTCTTTACTCCACGTAAAAGGCAAACATCTATTAAGCATTTAATTAAAAGTTTCGCACACATCACACCAAACTATATCATACTGTGGCGGCAAAAACAACCAAGTTATTGTTGCCATTGATAGCATTTGAAAATCCATTTCAGCTGTCTTTGTCTAATACTTGGACAAAAGTGTTGATTTCATGCATTTCATGTTGCCGCCTCTAGATAGCGGTGAAGAGCCAACATAAATATTTGCCTACAATTGCTTACGGCCTGATAGGTAGGCTGTGGTCAACTGGACAATTGCGCTTTACTCCTTGGGCATACATATATACATTTACCTTGTACATAGATATTTGTGTGTTTGCACATAATTGGGCTATCAGCTCAACGGCCGTAAGCGGCGGCTCGTCAATATCGGCAATTAAAATTCGATGGAACGTTTTGGCATCCGATTAAGCAACTCAAGTGGATCTGGCGACAGACTGACCATCACCCACACTCATCGCTGCAGTCATCCCCTATCCGAAGCATATCGCTCTTACAATGGAGGAAGGTGCCAGAAGAGCATAATAATAAGAGCATTGCTCATGTCGACAGGTGAAATCATCAAACTACTAAATCAACGTTAATTAATGTTGAAGGTATATCTATTAGCAGGCAGCAGTGGCAGTAGCAAGAAACGGACTTACCCGTACCCAGCTGACCAGCACCGTAAATGCAACACCTGTCGGCCGATTGTTGTCGATACGGGAAGTCAGTGACTGTGTAATACATTGTGTTTTGCTCAGCCTAACCGCACAGACTACACTCATCCGATTAAACTTTTAAATAGATGTCAAACAAACTACATTCTGCTAACTACAAGGACTTTGGTTGTTATCGTCCAGGTCGAGACCAACATCCACGTCAATGTCTTAGGCATAGCCTCACCGGTTTTTGTTGTTTTGGGTCGGCGATCCCCCCTATGTATATATGTATGTACATATGTCTATGTACTAATGTATGTATGTCTGCATATACACATAGGTACGTATGTATGCAGAGCAAGGCAGAGCTCTTCAACCACTTTCGTCGTTGGGCGTGTCCGACAAATGTCCGAAATTTAAAACTGTAAATTCAAGCCTTCAGAGTATATTTAGGAGACGGAATGGCGCACGAAGGGAATGGTGCGCAAAGGTTTTTCTGACACATAGTAGTTCCATTCTGTCAGCAGTTGGGAGGAGCAGTCCTTTAAAAATTAAAGATTCTTATACTTCACATTGCTTTCACATATGTACCGGCTCTAACTGTAGTTACATGTCGGCAACTATCGCCAATGGGTCCGTCGCAATGGTGTGGCGACAGTCACTGGATCCAGAGATAAATACTATAACATGCACTTTAGTAAACGTCAAAAAATAAAGAATTTTAAGAAAACGCCATACTATAGACTTCGACAACCAGATGCAAATAAGAATTTTTTAAAACAGTACCGAATTATAAACATTATTTTATATCAACAGTGGATCACTAATATATCTTGCATCTTGATGCTTTTATTGATAAGATGCCATGAAAAATTAGTAGTATAATATTTAAGAAATGGGAAGAATTTTATCCGCAATTTTATAATCTGTTTGCATAATAGTTATAGTAGTAGTAATATAAATCTTAATAAATAGATTACATAATTTTTTGTTTGATATTAAAAAATATATAAATTGCAAATTAGGTAGAGATACTCCAACTTTTCGAACGATGGTTTTTATAAACTGATAAAAACCGGGTATTCCAAGTCGACTTCTTTAGGTCTAAAAAGTATATACATTTCGGGGACGAAAGGGTCTCTTTCTCTGCGTTACAAATACATTTACGTCGCTCTTGAGAAAAGTTTTTGTTTTGGTTGTTGGTTATTTATTCCAAACCTGTAAAGCATTTTTTAAATCTGTTTCTTTTGCAGAGAGTTTTCAAAATATTAGTAAATGTTTGAAAAGCAGACAAAAGGACTTTCTCGTCACCATGAACTACGATATGCGATATGAGCTATTGCGATGAATCTTTGTATTGAAGCTCTTAATTGGCAAAGATAAGGTAAGTTCTTTAATTTGCCGTGTTGAAAAACTTGAACTGCCATAAAAATTTGTAAAATTGTTCTTATGAGCTTCTAACCAAGAATAATAAATGTTTTCCAGGGTACAAAGATAGTCATATTTTAACATTTCATACCATTCAGGTAGGGTGCAATCGGATAATAAAGTCGTCAAAATATACATATGTTGCAGACTCCACATTCTGTATCGCCCACAGCTAACCAAGTTCGTCTAACAAGGTTCATTCATCAGTCTACAAGCCACTCTTATAATACTGACCATACTGTGTATGTTTATCCTGTTAATAGGAATATGAACATAAACATTTTTAAAGCTTACAAATATTTAATTCGCTCTCTTACAAATATTTAGGCCTTAGTCCGATCTTTCAGCCAGTGTCAATGCTTTTTGAATTCTCAATATATTAAAAACTATTATATGCTCTTTTGTTAATTGCTATCATGCAATTTTTCATCCGCACCTCCTGTACATAACCAAATACT
The DNA here is from genome assembly GCF_018902025.1 of Drosophila willistoni. Classification (NCBI taxonomy): domain Eukaryota; kingdom Metazoa; phylum Arthropoda; class Insecta; order Diptera; family Drosophilidae; genus Drosophila; species Drosophila willistoni. The sequence goes on from NW_025814055.1 coordinate 986,568, forward strand.
CCGAAAATATCTCGACTATATGGAAGTAATGTTAACGAAACCAGATAGAGCAGCATTGTTTGGGTCGACTTTGTGGGTTTAGGTTGACCCTTTAGAGCATCAATTTCTGAAAAAACAACAAACAATTCAACAAATCATGTCTTATATTGCCATCGCACAACGTCGCAACCAAATCGTTCAAACGACCACGAATACATTTTCTCATTTGGTTACCAGGAAACTACAAGACATTTCTCTAAATGTACCTTTTTTTTTAGTATACTTATCATTTATGGAAGTTTTTTTTAATTCATTCTTAATAATTACATATGTGACCGATAGATGAGTTGTCTATGTAGCCCAGTCATTTAGGCGACTGAACATTGAGGATCGGGGTTCGAATTCTAGGCTAGTGTATGGATGTAGTTTTTCGTCTACCCCGAAGCCCATAGTTGCGCTATTTGCTTGTAAAATATAGTTAGGTTGATAGTTAACAACTATATTCTATACTCGTAACAACAATATCTCAGAATTGCTTTTAAAGTCTTACTAAACGACTAACGGCGGCTACAGTATACAGTATATCATATATATGCTTCCATATAAATTGCCTACGGTAAATAAATTATGGAATACCAATATGTAACAATTTCAAATGCTAGGTTTTTCAGAGACTGATTGGGAGTTTTAAACATCACCATTGATTCGCACCGACAATTAATATCTATGTATGTATATCTGATAACTTCTTCTTTACGAAGGAAATGAAAAATTCGAAAATCAAAAATAAAAAGGCAAAAAAAGTTTATTTTTTAATAATTTAACTATAGCCAGCAAATATGTATAAGATTCGATTGAAAACAACAAAAGTATATCTGAGGAAGCACGTAGAAAAAAATGTTCAATTTTGTTTTAGCTTGTAAACATAATAACCCTTCACAATTGAAATACATATGTATATGTAGCTTATTTTATCCATTATTCATTTCTTTATTGTTCAAACACACAAATAATTCGGTTAAACTCTAGCTTTGATAACATTGAAAACACATTTTAAATATCGGTGCGACGTTTTATCAGTTCTAAATAGTGTATCATAGTGCCCATCAGTGAAAAATAATTAACCATAGCCACGTGCCCAGATGACAGCTGAAGTAACTGCCTGTTATGCATACTAAGTTAACAATCACTAAAAATATATAAATCTATTATAAGGATATATGTATTGTATTATCTGAGTTAACGATGTGTCATACAAGAGCTTCAATTCTTTAAAATATAAGAGAATTTATATTTTTACAACTGATTACATTTAAATTTTTATTGTATAGGATATTAAGTATTAAGTATGACAAAAATTTGTTTAGTCTAAATTGAAAAGAGTCTAATTAAAAATAAATAAATTTTTTCCGAAGTTCCTTAAGTTTAGTTAATTTTTGAGAAATAATAGTAAAAAAATTTTTTCAAATAAATTATGTGTGGGGTTAATTTTATATATAATACGTACGTATGCTTTCTACAACGCCATTGGATGTGTAAAACATCAATTAAGTTCTGCTCGGATTACTTGAAAAATAAAGAACACAGAGAAACTCAACTGAATTATCATAGGTGATGTACATATATGTGTGGTTGTGTCTGCGCGTGTGTATGGAAGACTCGTGTGAGCCTAAGTGTATGTTTTGTGAGAGGATAGGGAGAAAGCGAGACAACACCAACTGACACTATATTTATCCTCCTTACTCCAATTGTTAGAGGGCCGCAGATAAATTAGCAGCCATTTTTTTCCGGGCGGCGCTTGTTCAATCTGCATGTACATATACAAAAGTAAAGGAGAAATACTGGGAAATATGACCAAAAATAAATCCCAGTGTGTGGGAATTACTATCCATTTGAAAGCACTTGGAACAGAACAGCAAAAACATACTAGTTGACGTTTTAGAGAGACTGCGCGTTGCTTCTGGAAAATATTCCCAAGATTTTGAATGCATCCTAAGGTTCATCTTACAACTAAATGTCGGAGTCTTTTAATTTTAAATAAAAAGCTTTCAGCTCCCGCGCGAAAGCTTGTCGGCGACAGAGCTTTTTACTGCAGCTTGACAAGCTGCACCTACAAGTTACGGTAAATAGCTAAAAATGGCGAATGAACGAGGTCGACGGACTAGCAATCGGGATGCCGATAAATCCATAAGCCTTATTTAAAAAATCACTTCAATTTAGAAAAATGAAAGCTGGAGCAAGGCGCATTAAAAAGGAAGCAAGTGCCAGCGGCATTTCATCAGAGAGAATTAATCAGGGCAGATGATACGACAACTGAGAAACATCAGAGCGGCATCTTTAAAAGGCTTCTCGTTATCTTTTTAATCGCCCGAGTCGACTTTAAGTGCGTGGCCACAACTCGATTTTGGATGCAGATGTAGACTTTATGTATGCATGCATGTACACATTCACAAAAACATACAAACGTATGTGTGTGTATATACAGGTATGTAAATCCACAATGTTGTTACAGTAATATGTAGATACTAAGATTTTATGCTTCGTAGAGAAATCAAGAAACCGACAAACTGTCACCGTATTCTTTGCCCGTCTTTGGAGACTATTACTGCGCCAGGCATCTATCAAGTGTGCTCCCAGCTCATGTCAAATTATAAATTCTAAAATTGAAATCAAATTTTCTCGCTTGGGCCGTGACGTATTCAAATACTTAATGGATTTTGTTACAGCCTGACAAGAACAAGCCCATTTAATCAATAATTAACGTAATCCATCAACTACAAAGTGTCAAATGCACTTGCGAATACAGAAACACACCAAGCCTAAAAAGATTTGTTGGGAAGCGCATTGTCAAAAAAAAAATCAAGTTTTCGAAGTCACAAGCGAAAAACAGTGAAAAAGACATACAAAACAAATCCGCGTCCGTCATATCTTCATGTCACACCAGCCATCAGGCCCAAGCCCTTGCACGGGTAAAACAACCCCTGTAAATAGCCAGAAGTACGGAAAGGGACGCGGTCTAGATGAAACTCTAACCCTCTAGTACCGTCTGTCGCCGTCGAGATAGCAGCTCAACAAAACCTACTAAGTAGCAGACGCACAGCTTATCTAAGCCAAGAAGGCGAACCCGATGAAGCAAATGCACCACCCCAGGGGATGTGACATAGTATGCCGGAGAAATGTACATATAATACATATGTATACAAAACCCATCTTGTTAATAAATGAGCATGAGTATCTGGACAGTACCAATGTATGTATATGTATACGGAAATACGTCGACTTGACAATTTACCTGGAGAGTGACTAACACTCCGGCATAGCCTCTAATAGCAACTAAACCTCACCCCCGCTATCGTCCTCATAGTTCGCCCCTTGACCAGCATAATGAGAGTCGTAAAACAAATAAACAAACTAACACCCATCAGATCGCACTATAAATTAGCCCTTGACCGATGACCAGTTGGCTTGCTTTCCGACGGTCAGATGACCGTGAAATTTTTCCAATATGCTGCGTTTTGGTTGTAGAACTCGCTGTTATTAATGGCATCACTGCTGCTGCCACCACTACTACGACCATGTACTCATCCTCGTCTCTCTTATTTTGACAATGACTCGGATAGGGCCAGGACGTTTATAAGAATGTGAGTGAGGACCACTGCTCGAGCAGGCTTGCGCATAAATTACACCACTGTCCCTATTCAATGGGACCCTTCACGGTTGCTTTTTCAACTAGTTACCATAATTTTAAAGACAAAGGCAAACGCTCCATATATTCATCCATGGCATCTGGCAGAAATAGTTGACATTTATCCGCTTCGTTGAGAGAAATTTATATGCTTCAATTTGTCAATTATTACAATTACTTTTCTGTATATACATACTTTTACTTTTAAGCAATACTTGATCGTTTAAAGAGTGCTCTTTTTCCGTTTTTGACTTTTTAAAGAAAAGTAATTATCTATGAATTAGAGTAAAATAAAATAATTTGGGCTGAGCCAAAATTCATATACCCTTGTATATTTCAAAACCTTAAATTACTTCGAGATTTCTCCAAATGTTATATATATCAAAAATATATCTGCTCACTAGTTATGATAATAGATTTCAGGCATAATGCATGCTCTTTAATTTTGATTTTATGCGATTTTAAAATAGAGTTAGTGGATGGTAACGGGAGGTAACCTAGTGTCCTAAATGCCACTTGAATGTTCTTCGTATTATACGTCCATGTCCGCTGTATAAAAAATTAAATAAGTAAGTCGCGAGATCGGTTGCATTAAGTGCAACCAATATTTTTAATTGCTAAGACCAAATTTGCATATGTTAATAAAATTCCTCTTACAAACACTCTAGCGCCGACACCACCCTACGGCCACCTCCGCCCTTGTGGAGCACGTATTAAAATACGTTTATACGTATATTTTACATTTTTCTAATCCGATTTTAATGAAATTTGGTAACTCGTTAGAAATTAATAACATCAGAGATGTAATCGGTTTTTTCTGGCGAAAATTTCAATTAATTATAATCTGCGCGCAAACTAAAAAAGTCTATGAACATATACATAACAAATTTCATCTCTATAGATATACTAACTTCCTTAAGAAAATCGGTTTATTTCAATTTGTTGATGCGTGGCAGTACTGATCACTGTTCATACTTTACGAGTCTACATACTAAATTTGGTGGCTCGAACATTTGTGGTCTCTATCTGGTGTTCATGCAGACAAACGGGCTGGCAGACAGACGATGCTGGTGATATAGAATATATGTACTTAATGAGGAGAAGCTTTTTTCTGCCTGTTACCTACATTTTGGGGACAGAAATATACCATTTAACCTAATGGGTGCATGGTATAAAATCATCACATCAGGATTTTACATAATTATTCTTTCGTAACTTACCTATTTAAATACCTAAATGCATACGGATGTACTAAAATGAAGCCCGAAACGAATGTTATGAAAATCCATCGCACCATCAAAGCTAATTAAGATACGGACCTAAAAACAAACACTAAAAGAATACGCGGCCACTTATTGCGACAAAGCCGGCAAAGGATCACATTCACATTGTCCAATGCTAGCAGCCAGGCAGCGGCACTTCTGTCGCAGCACGAGACGTTAAATTAAGAACTCTGATTGGTAACAAATGTTTTTGTTCATTGAAGTGATAAAAACGTAGCGAACCGAAAAGATATAAAACTCTCTTTAGTGTCTTCTCAGCGCAGCAATGATAAAATATTCAAACTCTGAATGAGGAGGTTCTTGGACATTTAGGAAATCAGAGACCGAGACCTTAATGGCCGCGCTCACGCACTCGAGCAATCTGAGCGGCCTGCAGTTTATACATGGACATGGACACACCAGATACAGGGCAAAGTTAGGGACAGTGGCTACAATTTAACAGAAAGAAGTAAAGGCCAGCCTATATGGAATTATGTCTTTCGGAATAGGATATCGTTGCGCATACTATTCATAATAACCACTGTATCGAAAGTAAGTCGATCGACTGTCATGATTAAAACATAAGAACAAAAACCAAAATGCAAACTGTCAAACTAAGATATTGAATTACATCCACAGCGATTTTCGGATGAACTGCCGATGTGGTGGAGTGGAGTGCAAGTATATGCAATGTCGGCAGGACAAAGACGGTCCAAGTACCTGGCAAGAAATACCCGCAACCGGTACAAGGTTGTAAAGAGTCAAACCACAAATATGTATGAATTGTAGAATTGACTACTAAAATCTTATAGAGCTTAGAACTGAACTAGTCTTTCTTGTCGGCCAACAGATACATAAGTAGCCAGGTAGCAGGTAGTTTTTTGTAAAATATTGAATATGTCTTGAGGAGACTTCTAAATTATGACCATTACTGTTCCAGATAATGTGTTTGTGTATTTAAATTCACTAAATGGGACACTTTGATTCATGCGTACAGACTATTCATACCGTGACCCTCGCCGCAGGCAACGGGCCTGTGCCGGTCATCAATAACAGCACTTTTTTAGGACATGTTCTTTGTTGACAATTGTTCGGGTAAAATATTTTTTTTGTTCAATTGCGGCATTTAGCTGGCGCCTGCATGGCAGGTGCCTTCTTTAGACCCCTGAGACACGTAGGTAGACGAACAAGTTAGATAGTGGTTGCACAACAGTTAATGTTTATTTTTTTCTTATTTTAAAGTGTTAAGTTAATTGTTGTTTAAGTTGCAAGAAGGTAGGGAAAGTGGGAGGCTGGCGGCCAATAGAATTTTTATATCCTATGGTGAAAGGGTAATATTATTTTTTTAAAGAAAATGCGTCCTGTATTCAAAAATAATTACATATAAAGCTGTGTGGACGGAATATTTAAATTTTTATTTGGAAAAATAAATACGATTAATATGGTATGGTACATATGTATGTATGTACATCATTTCAACTAGACACTTTATCGGGCCAATTAAGTTAACCCTCTAATGTTTAAGCACGGAGGCACATATTGATACTTTATAAAATCATGAATACTGACCATACTGACCATCATTAATACTGACTATATTACAATCTAACTAATTTTGATTTTTGGCTTGTAGTTTGTTTGCATAACTCCTCAAACGATTGTAGTAAGCAACATATGCATTTTTATTTAACATACAAATGCATTATTATTTAATCTTAAATGTGAACAAGTTCCCCCATACACTACATTGTTTAAACTTTTTAAGAACCTTTTTGCTTCCTTTTTTGTAGTGTGCAGATGCATGGTACTTATATTTAATGACATTTTTTTATTGTTCATTAAGGTAGGTCCCTTCTCGTGATTTGCAAGCGTGATTGTAATACAACACAACGCTCTCATATTTGAATTGGCTGCGGCGCCACCTGTCAGCCCGTGTCTATACTTTTGCACGATCTGACACAACACAATCGTGTAGGTCAGACCTTCCCTCCCCATCCACAAGCTTAGTGATCGCCAACGATGCAGGCAGACAAAAGTTGAAGAACAATGTTCTCGGTGTACAATAACCACCATGGGTGACCCTGATCGTGGCCAGTGTTTGGTAGAATGTAAGATTTTGGTGGTCATACGGGCCACACAGACAACGATTACCCTGGCACAGATAAGCGACTTAAAGGACGTTGGCTATAAAACTGCAGAAAAAATGTTTTCATTGAAAATCGAAGTCAGGCTTCTAATTATATTTTGTATGGAATAGTTTTTGTCTCATCTAACGGGGACAGTCTCAAACCGCAATGGCCCTATCGCCGCAGGAGCATTGTCCGAACTAACCTTACCGTCCATTCAAAAAATACTCAAAACGAGAAACGAAAAATAAAAACTACAAAAGTTACTAATGCGCCGACACCCCGCTGCGACGTAGGCAAACAGCCGCCTTAAATTGAGTTATACATACATTCGAATGCGTGACCCTTGGTGGTACCTTTTTAGAGGGTTGGCATCAGCTTAACGGACAATGTTTTGACATTAATAAATGCTTGAACGACTTAAAGTGGTAGGATTTTACTGTCCAAAACAATTTGGCATGAATTATGATGGCATTCTTGGCAACTTTGAAGGCACACATAAAAATACATACATATCTGCACTTTTCTTCCGCGGCTAAGGATGTACTGGCACCAGGTAGCGGACGTAGCCTCTCTCCGCCTGACATTAGATTTAAGTCATAAGGAAAAACAATATTTGTATCTCTACACAGCATTCATTTTGTAAGTCGACGTTTTAATGCCCTGTTTCTATATTTTTGATTACTTATATCAAGCTCCCTCGCAATTAGGCAGACTAGACTAGAATTTAATTGTTTCAGATTAAATGGACTTCATAAATTGCAAAAACCTAGGTATATTATTTATCGGATAGAACAGAAAATAGTTAAAAGGCGTCAAATTGCACGATCAAGGTGGCCAATTGGTTTGACTTGGATTTCAATAAATCGTGTTCAACTTTTAAAATTAAGACCACTAACTCCGAATTTCGGTAGCCATTCTAATACTTTGCGACTCTTAATTGGATCGTTTATTTACTAGAGAGCGGAAAAACATGCCGTTGTTTGCTGTCCTTATGTAGCGTTCCTATTCAAAAACCTTTTACATATTGTATTTAAAATTAGTGGACCGGGGCTAACTTCGGCCGCGCCTAAGTTTGTATACTTTTGCAAGTTTTTTTTTGGTTTTTCTTCCTCTACCCATAGCCATCAAATTGGAAAAACGTTTTATTTAAAAATTACATTCTTCGCGAAAAAAACGCCTACATTTTAGTCTGGAACAATGCGGCGCATGTAGCTACACTGTGTAATGATTTTTTGTCGTATGTGTATATGACAGCTATATAATAAAGATATGTATAAGATTTTGATCAAATTTCGCAGTCAGTAACAGAACATTAAACTCACAGTTTTTAAAATAACGAAGTTGGTAAGTAAAGTCACTGTTCGTGACTTTGTCATTTTCATGTAAGATATACGATATAGTGATCCGGTTGAATCCGAAATACATAACCCCTGCAGTAATTTTAGTTCCCGGCTCGGATTGATAAAAATCAAAAAGATTACCATACAATCAAGCCTATAACAAATATATTTTTCAATTGAAAATTATAGCTTATCAGACCAAATGTACACCTAAAATTGTTTTTATTAGTTGCATCTAGTGAGGCTGTTTGTTTTTGAAATCTTCTAAATGAAATGATGGTGTCATGGAAAACAACGACATTTCATATTTGGACTCACCGGTACCGAATGGCAAATTAGCAGAAAAGATTACCGACAGCGCGCTGCAGCGCCTACTTCGATAGTGGCTGAATACAATGGCATTTACCAAAAACAAGAAAAACCAGAGGGCCGGGGCTAACTTCGTCCACGTCAAATTTTGTATACCCTTGCAACGTTTTTGGTAACTCTTTCCTTACCTATAGCCATCAAAGTGGAAAAACGTTTTATCGAAAAAGGCGAAAGAACGGCCTACAATCTTAGCATAGGGAATAACGAAGATATTGATCTAAGTCACTGTTTTCCACCGATCGTTCCTATGGGAGCTATATGATATAGTTAACCGATCTTTATCAAACTCAGCACAGTCATTAACAGATATATTAAACTAATAAATGTTTAATTTGAAAGCAATCGCGTTGAAAGTAGCTCTAACGGTCTAGGAGGAGTTTTCGTTGATCCAGTCGGACGGATGGACGGACATGGCTATTTGAACTCGTCTCGTCGTGCTGATCAAGAATATATATACTTTATATGCTCGGAGATGCCGAGCAAAATTAATATACCCTTTTTGCAAGGGTATAAAAATTTGCGAAATTGTTTGACGCGATTTTGTTTTATATATTAGAAAGCCAAAAATTTAAAAAAATAAATAAATTAAAAATATATTTCTTAATGACTGTGCTAAATTGTATTATTTTTTTTTTTTTTTTTTTTTTTTTTTTTTTTTGTATAGGGGGGAAAGCATTGAAAGCCGAAAAGTGTGGGACTTGGTATCGACCTTGGTTAGGGGTCACCTCATCGCACTAAAACCTACCCTACTTCCGTATCCCTCTCGCGAAACCAACGCTGAAGTTATTACTTCACGAGGGGGAGATGGCATGAAAGCCTCATCTAGATACTCATCTAGAGTTTGAATTCTGGTTGCGCTGACGTTCAGCGCGACGCAGGGACTGTATGATCACTGCAGCTAGGTGGCTAACTGCGAGCCAATTGTTTTGCGAGCTAAGTAAGATATCCATCAAGTCATGGACTATGAATGGCCTCCTAATGCCTTGGCTTAGCTCTTCCCGTTCAGCAGTGAATCCTCAATCGGCCCCGTACAATATGTGCAGTAGGGGTCAGATTCGTGCTTAAATCTATGCAAATATGATTTAAAACACCCATGTCCCGTTAGGAGTTGCGTCAAATAAAAATCTGTTTGGCCGTGTGGCCGACTCACCCATTCCCGCACATTAGGTATAAGGCGGTTTGTCCAGCGTCCGTGGGATGAATGGCGCCAGCGGTCCTGCCATGTGCGAATGGACACCTCTCTTTTTTGAGCTGCTGTGCTGTTGCTACTGGCCTCTAGTGCAACAATATCAAGTGGCAACATGCCTGATATGACCAAGGCAGCATCTTCGGATACAGTTCGGAACGCACATATGACACGTAACGCACAGGCTCTGTATTGCGATCTGCAGGCGCGGCTGTATGACTGGATCGCCATCGCTGCAACCCATATCTTTGCTGCATATAGGAGTACGGATCGTACCACCGTGGTGATGAGCCATCTGCTTTTCTGTCGGGGGCCACCGTGGTTGGACATTATCCTTGCTAAGGCTGATGTTGCCCTTGCTGCTTTGTCGGCTACATATTGCAGATGGTGCTTATATGTTAGCCTATGGTCGACCATCACCCCGAGATATCTTATTGCCGGCTTGGAGCGGATGACGCATCCTGCAACATGAATGATTGCAGTCTCCACACGTTTTCTGCTGCTGATCAATACGGCCTCTGTCTTGTGTGCAGCCAGAGACAGAGAATTCAACTGCATCCAGGATACAATTGATTGCACGGCGTCGTTGGTCCTGGCCTCTGCTTCTCCCAACTCCTTTGCCACTGTAACCACTGCTATGTCGTCTGCGAATCCAATGATCTGCGTCCTTGGTGGCATGTCCAGACGGAGCACTGCGTCATACATGACGTTCCACAGGGTTGGGCGAAGCACCGAACCTTGTGGGACTCCGCCTGTTATTTTATATTCCTGTTGCCCTCTGTCCGTTTCGTATATCAGGATCCGGTCTTCGAAATAATTGCGAATCATTGCAATCAGGTATTCTGGTGCAGCTAAGCGTTGTATTGACTCAAATATGCACATCCAGCTCACTGAGTTGAATGCGTTTCGGACATCCAGAGTGGTGATAAGGCAGTACTCTTTGCCTCCTCCTTTCCATCGCTGGCCCTCTATGGCTTTTTTGGCTATTTCGGTGACGGTATGTATCGCGTCGACCGTACTACGCTTCTTTCGGAAGCCAAACTGATGCTCCGAAAGTCCATTCCGGGCGTCGATGTGGGCTTCTAGTCTGTTGCGAATAATCGATTCGAACACCTTACCCAGCACATCTATCATGCACAGTGGCCTGTACGCTGAAGGTTCGTCCGTTTTCCCTCATTTTGGGAGTAGTACCAGCCTCTGCCTTTTCCATCTTGCTGGAAAGAATCCTTGGCACAGACAGGAGTTGAATACATCGGCCAGTTTCGAGGGCTGATTCATTCGATGAGCTTGATGACACCAGCAGGAAATCCATCAGGGCCAGGCGATTTTTTGCTTTTGATCCGCTTGGCAGCCAGCACGATTTCATCATCACTAATAATATACCCGGAATTAGTCTCTTGATGGGCTCCTGCAACTGGATGCTGCAATATCGGCCGCTCTGGGAATAGCGTTTTTACGATGTTTGCGAGCAGTACACCATCTGTGGGGGATGGGCGTTTGGCAAGTTTGCCCATTACCAACTTGTACGCCGCTCCGAAGGGTTGGTCATCGGCATCCGCGCAGAGCTTCTTCCAACAGTCAGCCTTGCTTTGCTTTATGGCTCTGTTTAACAGTGCACGCCGCGTCTTATAAGCGTCCAGTAGCCTTTGGAACGAGGGACTCCCTCTGGCCCGCTGCTGCTTGCGTCTGGCTTTAAGGCATTCTTTTCGCGCTTCTGCAATTTCATGGCTCCGCCAATGCACTGGTTTGCGTGTGCTCCCACCTTGTCTCTTGCGGATCATTGACGCATCACAGGCTTCGCTGATGGCAGAACATAGCCTTTTTACCTGGGTTTCTGCATCCCCTGCACTCCTCTGTTCATCATAAACAAGAAAGCCTCCTCGCTTAGGGTTTCTTGTGACCATAACGAGAACTTAGGCTGTGCCAAGCGCGTTGTTTGGCCACCACACTCGAATATTATTGCACTATGATCAGTGTGCGTATATACGTCGGGCCAGGCTCGTGCTTGCAAAAGTAACATCGATTATTGAATTACGTCCTGCTCTGCTGAATGTTTGTGTGTTGCCGATATTCAGTAGACTCACGTTCAGAGAGGCGAAGGAGTCCAGCAGTATTCTTCCTCTTGCCGTGGTTTTGACGCTTCCCCACTCCATCGCCCATGCGTTAAAGTCGCCGGCAATGATCACTGGCGGTGATCTTCTGGCGTCGGCGGCTATACAGTCAATAATGGCTGCAAAGTCGTCTATATCCACACTTGGGGCTATGTAGCAGCTAAAAATGGATATGCCGTTGCATTTCGCCCTGGTGTAGCCTCTGTATCTGCCAACACACTCTAATTGTAATGGAGATTGTCCGCAACTCCATATTGCTGCGCCCATGATGTTGTTTTGGGCCCAGGCCGCGTCCTGTTTTACCCCATATGGTTCCGACAAAACCGCTATGTCGATGCCCAGATCAATAACAGTCTGCTTCAGCAAATCCTGTGCTGCCCTGCAATGGTTTATATTAAGTTGTAGAAACTTAATTTTTGCACTTGTTTGTTGCCTTGACGTACAACGGGCATCCTCTGCTCAGAGTGTTATGTGCCGCGTTCTTTTCGCCGTACCTAGTGCATAAGATGCACTTTGCATCGTTGTTGCAGTCTTTAGATGCGTGACCGCTCTCTCCGCAGTTGAAACATAGGCTGCCTGCCTCGTGCTCCTTCTTGCACCTGCACCTAGCTGATGTATGCCCAAAGTCGAGACATTTGTAGCACCTCCTTGGCTCTATCTTGGCTCTTATTCTGCATTCTGCAAGACCAATGCGAACCGTTCTGGCAGCAATCATTTTCGATGCCTGATTGGCATTCAGCAGCATAGTTGCAGTTTGGGAAACGATTCCTCTGGCAGAGTTTCCTCCGTTAATTTGACGGCTGCATCAAGAACATCCTCGAGTTTGGAATAGTTTGTGCTAAATTGTATACATATATGTATCTGTTAATAACAGTACCAAAACCACCCTATGCTTAATTTTTGAGCCATGCACTGATTGGGTAAATTGGAAAATGTATGTATAAACTTAAACAGCATCAACGGTCGAGTCGACCTAGCCATGTTCGTATGTCCGTCTGAACGTTGTCACTCTGTCCTGATGATCTAGATCTCGGAGACTATAAAATTTAGAGCCAGCAAACTTAATACGGAGTAACGTGTAGTGTGCATGCAGCTCAAGTTTACTTTAAAATTTTCCCGCGCCCAGTCCCGTCCCCCGTTATTTAAATAAAACAAAATTTCTCGGAGATTAACAATGGCAAAGCTATAAATTGGTATGTAGACTTGTTTAGTACGCGCTCTACAATTGCTTTTGGGTTGGTTTCAGGTTGTTATCGATTTCTGTGACACTTAGGAAAATGCTGCAGGCCGAGGTAACTCTTAACTTATAGGCAGTATTATTAAACAATGAAGTAAGCAAGTCGTCTCGCCGACTTCAGTATACCACGCACCAAGTGAAAAAATATTGAAAAGTTCAATGTACATATGTATACCATCCACCCAAAATGGTACATTACAGTCTCCAAAATGTATGTAACGGGCAGAAGGAGGCTTTTCTGACCCCATAAAATATATATATTCTTGATCAGCATCAACAGCCGAGACGAAATATCCATGTCCGTAATATGTACAGCTATCGAGTTTATTTCAAATTTTCGCCACGCCCTCTTCCGCCTACGCGAATTAAATAAGACCGATTTTCTCAAAAACTATACTGGCTAGAGATACCGAATTTGGTATGTGTGCTAGATTAGTATGCGCGCAGATTTTGTTTGTTTAAACATTTTGCCACGATCACTTGCGCTCCCGAAAATTAAATAAAACTGATTTTCTCAAACAGTAACAAAACTAGAACCACCAAATTTGGTATGCAGATTTGTTTAGTATGCTTGCAGATTATTGACAACATGTAGGCTAGTGAAGGTGCCAGAGTGCTCCTTTGTTTTTGAGAAGGTGAGCGAGATGGCATATGCTATGAAGCGAATTTAATAGACATACATATGTACATTTGGTGTTCGAAATTTAAAATATTTTTTTACCTGGTGCATGATATAACGAAGTCGGCGAGACGACTTACTTACTTTATTTTTTTTCCATTCTTCATTTTATTAAAGTTGTCTCAACTTCAGACAGCTTTTACAACGAATTTGCACAGTAAATCTAAATCTAATTTGTGTTTATAATGTTAAATATTATTACTTTATTTTTTTTCCATTCTTCATTTTATTAAAGTTGTCTCAACTTCAGACAGCTTTTACAACGAATTTGCACAGTAATTCTAAATCTAATTTGTGTTTATAATGTTAAATATTATGAAAAGGTGAGCTTTATGATTATCCTGGAACAGATATTAGCGAACAATGTCACAGGGTGTTGGTCGTCTATACAATGGATGCAGACGCGTTAGCCTACGCATAAAGTACTTCACGGATAGGTTGTTGTCTAAGGGATTCGGATGAGCTTGTAGACGGTCTTCATAGCGCGTGCTGTCTCGGCCTATTAGCTATACATTCAGCTACCGTGGGTAGGCCCAGCTAGTGGTAGAGAACTGAATTTAGCACCTACCATTCTGCTTCTGCTCCGAAGTGCATCCAGTCCAGCATTTGGAGTTTTCTGGTACATTTGCTCACTGTTTTTTGAACATGTTTTTTCCAATTTAATCTTCTGTCCATCGTAACGCCCAAATATGTGCCATGCAGGGCAAGTTAATCTTCTGAGGGCAAAGGTGGTTTGAATTGACTTGGTGGTAATATTTATAGAGATGTACCATTATTTGGTCCATGTATGGAAGTAGAGTTGACAAATAACCGTTAAAAAGTGTGTATAAAACAGGGTCGAGTACGCTACCTTGTGGAACTCCTGGGTTTTGTGGATGAGAATGCATTAAATTTTCATTCTCGAAGATATGCATGGCCATAGGGTGCATGGCCCACATCCGCCCCCGCCCCCGCCCCCACAAATTAAATAAAACTGAGTTTCTGCAAAATATACGCATAAGCGCATTTCACTAGGTAAGGGCAGGATTGGCTAGTGGCGGCGGTAGAGAGGCTCGTGTGTTTGCAGAGTGAGCGAGATAGTATATGCCATGAGGCATCTAAAAACCATTTAATAGACCATATTTTGGTTTTCGAAATATGAAATATTTCCTTCACTCGGTGCATGATATACCCAAGACGGCAAGACGACTTACTTACTGTATTTGGAGTTGTCCGGAGTACCAGACACGGTTAAAGGCTTGTTTAAAAAGACAAGAGTGCAATAATGTTGTTCTTCAACAGCACCTTTGATATGATAAACAACACTGTGTACTTGTTCAGGCGTACCATGCTGACCCCTGAAGCCAAATTGGTGATTCGGCGCTGGGGTTGCCTCCATCATTTCCCGGTAAACCGCCAAAGTTGATACTCTTATCTGTCTGCCAAGTAGGAGGGTTTTCATGTGGCCAGGAAGATTGCTTTGATTATATAACGGAAAGCGGTGTATAGTGTGGGAAGCGGGTGATGCAGCAGCAGCAAAAAAATAAACATTATAGGCGATTGCTTAAATACATTTCGATTCCAAAGTAATCCAAGCTTATTTCAACAGTACCTACCATATATCATTCATATTTCGATAGAAGGGAATATTATCCAAATGTTGGATCAAAAGCAGCGAGATTTTAAAACCGTCAAACAACATTTCTGTGACACCCCTGTATTGTATACAAAATTTAGATCTAGGTGTTCAGATGGACAGGCAGACGGGCACACGGACGGACATACATGGCTAGATCGACTTGACTGTTGATGCAAATCAAGAATAAAAATACTTTAAGGGTAGGAAAAGCTTTCTTCTCCCTGTTATATACATTTTGGCGACTAAAATATATTATTTTAGCTTATGGGTGCATGGTATCAAAAAGGATTTTGCAGTTGGATACCAGTTTCCTCATTTTATACTGCTCGAAGTATAGAACAACATTTTATAAAGAAATTAAGAGAAAACTGTTCTTTTCAAGATAATAGTCAAATATTTATATTTAAAGGGAAACATTTAAGAGTTAATCAGAGAGTTAAGATATTGTGTCCGGTTCCGAAACAAAAAATCCTTTGCAAGGCAAAAAAAAAAACTTAAAACCAGAGGGCCGGGGATAACTTCGACCGCGCCAAAGTTTGTATACCCTTGCAAGTTTTTTGTTACTCTTTGCGAAAGAACGGCCTACAATTTTAGCATAGGAAATACCGAAGCACTTACCATAGAACACATAGATGGGACAAACTCATGATTTTTTGATTGCAAACGCTAGCCTAGTCATGGAACCCCAGAGAACTTCGGGAAAACCCGAACGTTCGTACTCTCAATGAGAGCGTAAAGTGGGGAGAGGGCCAAGCAGCTACGAAAAAATTTCAGTCTAGCACAGACTACAGCAGAGGTAGGCGCCCATAGCCCGTGCGGGCACTTTTGCTCGGCAATTGCTCGTGTGGCCGTCTGTGTGCATGCCGATGTGAGCACGAAGTACAAGTTGAGTGCATAAAAAAACAGCTAGTGTCGCACAGACTTTTGACGAAAGCAGTACTATGTCGCTTTGTTACGCAGCTACACGCAGAAAAATTAATGCTTCACTTTCTTACATGGCAACAACAAAAATATTTTGCCATTATTTATATTTTGTCCCAATAGGGTAAAAAGTATATTACAATATAAGCGAATCCACATTTTCGACAATGAAATTAATTAAAGATTCAATTCGAAATAGTCTTACTGATAGCTATTTAGAAGATCTCCTTCGTATAAAAAGTTATCCAAACAATATAGAAGTAAAGGAAATAGTTGAGTTTCTGAACAACAATTAGGTCGGAATTATTATTTTTCACTTGCAGTTTAATTTTTTTATTCGTTTCTTCACATACGATTCGCGCAGTGTAAAGCAGCTTACGTACACAAGCAAGCGCACGCATACATTGACAGTTTGAGCTGGCTCTCTTTGTGCCTACCCCTGGACTACAGAACGACGAAGGCAGGCCTATGTCGCTTGTGATTTCGTTCTGTATATGTATGTGTACACTCGTCGGTACATGCTCAGGCTTTGTAGTGTGTGTGTGACGTGAAGTTGTACAACATCGCATTTCAACAGCTCGCTCGACCAAAATTTTTAATTTTCGACAAAACAGCGACAGTGCAAATAGGATATGCTCCTGTGGAAAGAATATTAGGAAATATTGGCATCATCTTCGTATGTATCTCGGTGGCTGTGCCGATAGAGTGCTCGCTTCGTGATGTGTCTTGGGGAATGTCGCTGGTTCGCTGGTTATTTTATAATGTTGTTTTTTTTTTTTTTGTTGATTTATTTGTTTCTTTTGCTTAATTTAGTTTTTTATTCTATTTTTATTAAAAAATAGAAAAAAAAACCTTGTTGGTCGGTTTCGAGTTGGGAATCGAACCAGCGACATTCGGATCGCCAAGCGAACACTCTATCGGTACAGCCACCGGGATACATACGAAGAAGATGGCAATATTTCTTGATATTCTTTCCACAGGGGCATATTCTATTCGCATTGTCGCTGTTTTGTCGAAAATTAAAAATTTAGGTCGAGGGAGCTGTTGAAATGCGATGTTGTACAACTTCACGTCACACACACACTACGAAGCCTGAGCATGTACCGACGAGTGTACACATACATAGACAGAACGAAATCACAAACGACATAGGCCTGCCTTCGTCGTTCTGTAGTCTGTGCTAGACTGAAATTTTTTCGTAGCTGCTTGGCCCTCTCCCCACTTTACGCTCTCATTGAGAGTACGAACGTTCGGGTTTTCCCGAAGTTCTCTGGGGTTCCATGACTAGGCTAGCGTTTGCAATCAAAAAATCATGAGTTTGTCCCATCTATGTGTTCTATGGTTAGTGACCGAAGTTTTGCGAACAAAGTGACTGTTTACCACCGATTGATCCTATGGGAGCTATGTATATGATGTAATCGCCCAATATTGATCATATTTAGCACAGTCATTAATAGCTATGTCAAAATGAGACATAAAAATTTTTTATGACAATTTCTTTAAAATTAATGAATTTATTGACAAATTTCACTGTTTTCGACCGATCGTTCCTATGGGAGCAATATTATATAATCATCCTTCTTCTTGATCTTGAACAAATTTGGCACAGTCGCGTATCTGAAGGAGCTACATAAGCGCAATAAGTGGCGATTCCCTTCTAAAAATCTTGAAGTGGGCGATCTGGTGGTTCTCGTTTTTCCATCGGGTGCAGAAATGCTGACTCACAGCCTTCAGACGCTGCCACCGGTTAATGATAGACGGAACCTGATCCTTGTGGTCCTTCGAGCCGGATTTAACAAACTAATTTTCACGAATAACGAAGTTATTGAGAAAAGTAACTGTGCTGATCAAGAATATATACAGTGGCGGTCACGTATTTAAAACGTTTTTTTTTTTTTTTAGTTCCAATTTTCTCGGCTCCTAAATAACTTAATCGAATAATTTTGAGACATTTTATGCAAAACTGCCCTTCTATTCTCCGTCTCTTTCTTTTTATGGGTATAGAAGGGTGGGAATAGAAGGGCAGTTTTGCATAAAATGTCTCATATTGATAGGCAAAAAAAACTATCTAATTTTTATTCGATTTTAATGAAAAATATGTCATTCGACAGGAAATTCAATTTACTTTCTTTCGTAGTTCAAGAAAAAAAGTACTTTAGTATGAATTAGTGTCGTAAAATAGACTCGCCCAAAGGACCAAAAATTTTCATACAAAATTCAGATTTTCAATTGGCCCCAAATTGAAAGTTGGGGCTAAATCCAAAATTAGTGGTATGCAGTTTATCTTAGTTTTGCTAGATCTTCAACTTCTTCGAAGATTTCAAACGTCTATCTTCAATATTTAAGATTTTGGAAAAAACGTCTTAAATAAATGCCCCCCAAAAAAAGGACTTCTCTTTGTTCAAATGCACCTGTGAAAAAAACGGATTAAACTATGAAGACCATTTTTACGGTTCATAATCTGAACACAATAACCAACAAATTACAGAAAAAATTATTCGATTAAGTTATTTAGGAGCCGAGAAAATTGGAACTAAAAAAAAAAAAAAAAACGTTTTAAATACGTGACCGCCACTGTATACTTTATATGGTCGGAGATGCTTCCTTCTATGCGTTGCACACTTCTGACCCAAATTAATATACCCTTTTTGCAAGGGTATAAAAACAGCTTCGGTAGCGCGATGACGAGAAGCGGTCGACAGTTATTTGCGAGCTATGCTAGAATAGTCTTTAAGAAAAATTCTTTTTTAAATTGCGGAGGTGGAAAGGGGCGTGGTAAAAACTTGAAATAAACTCGATCACTTTACTTACTATACGAGCCTACACCAAATTTGGTGGCTCTATCTGTTATAGTTTCTAAGATCTAGGCGTTTATACGGACGTTAAGACAGACATTGATAGATTGACTCGGATGTTGATGCTGATCAAGAATATACAGTGGCGAGCAAAAGTGTGTGAATGTTTAGAACTTTGACTGTGGTCGTGCAGCAAATCCAAACCATGCAAGCAAAATCAAAAAACGTTTTGGTTTTGTATTGGTGTTTCATTTTTAACAAATAAGAATAATGAAACAAAGTAAATTAGATAAAAACAAAGAGTATTAGAAAAACAAAGAAAATAATCCACATTAATTCATTTTTGCACGTTTCGCCAAAATAATAAACTCAAAGAAATTTTAATATTTTGTCCATAAACCTTTATTAGAAATCACTTGATTAATGCGATTGGGCATGCTCTCTACCAAGTTAAATATTAATAATTGCTTTTGGATTTCCATGCCATTCCGCTTTAACCCATAGGTCACCCATGTTTATGGGGGCGGTGTGGTACTGCCCGAGCCGTCTTTTTACAATTGACCAGAGATTTTAAATCGGATTGAGGTCGGGTCTTCCTTATTGCTCAGAGTTTTATAAACAGGATCTAATCTAGGAAAAAATTGGGTAACTTAATGCCCGTTTCAAAGTATCCTTAAAAAAGTCAAAACACATCGCAAAATGTCCCTTAAGGAATAGAGAACTATGTTGCACCCCAAAAGACCTATCAGCTGATCACAACTAAAGCCATGTTCACAAATCGCAAGGGATATATTTAAAGCACAATATAACCGGAAATCAATAAACTAAAACGAATTCAAACCATCATGCCTAAAGATCAAGACATTTGTAGTGCCTGTAACAAGAGTCGCCCACGCCTAAAGAGTAGTACCCAACATTGGGTTAAATGCGACAATCGCCAGAAATACTACCACTTTCAATGTGCTGGAGTCAATAGCTCAATAGCAGAGGCTGAATGGATTTGCAACAGTTGCCAACAAGCGCTGGACAACGTGGTATCAACAAGCACTGGTCGTGACCCGTCAACAGGATCGTGGCATTTTGCCACGCCCTTTTCCGCCCCCGTAATTTGAAAAACTTGATTATCTCCCGTATTTTTTTACCCTTTGCAATCAAATTTGGCACACTTAAATTCGATACTAATATCTAGCAAAATACTTAAAATTTGATCAAAATCGGACAAAAAACAGTCGAGTTATGCATATAGACGTTTTTCCATAAGGCCGGAGTTGGCCGTTGGCTGGTGGGGGCGCTAGGGTGCTCGTATGATTGAGTGAGCGAGATACTAAGATATGCTTGTAAAAAGCATGTGAAAATGCATTTGTTTAATAAAGTTGACATATTTGCTTTACTGGTGTATGGTATACCTAAGTCGGCGAGACGACTTACTTACTTCATTTTGAACCATGTATGTATATGTGATTACTATACGACAAAACTAGTGTGGTCGGTGGCTCATTGGGGAGGGACCTTCTCAGAATACAATACTTTTGTTATCGGGTTCAAACCCCCTTCAGAGATGTTTTTTTTCCAACTAGTGAAAGTAATCTTGAAGCAGTGCTGCAAAATGAAATTTTTTTTTATACGTAGCTTGAACTAAAAATCTACGTATTTTTACGTAGCCAAAATTTGGTCAAATACGTAGATCTACGTATTTTTTTTTAAAGTCAAACAAAGCCAATTATAAAGGGTATTTTAATTATATATATGCCATATTTGTTTACATATAAGTTTTTATTAATAAAATTAACATTTTTTTTAATATTTAGGAGTGAATATTTTTATTAAAATAGCTTAGGTGCTCTTTCGATGGCTCAGATGATATTTGCTTTAAATGGTCTCTTGTGAATAATAATCCTTTTAGGGTTTCTGTGCCTAAACAATTCCTTTTATTCGTTTTAATTAAAGTTATCTCAGAAAAAATTCTTTCAACATTTGCGCTGCTATGCGGCAATGTTAAAATATTTTGAGCAAACTCTGACAAAAAAGGAAAAAGGAGGGAACCATCGCCTTTTTTAATATTTGCAATATACGCCCAAATCTCTACTTCCTTAGCATCTTCCCCAGTAAAGGGCAGATCTGTATTCCGTAAGATACGCCACTCCCTGTCGAGCTCATTGAAATTTCGCGTGCACAGTCCTGTCATGAAAATGCATGTTTATTAGAGGTTATATAAAACAATACATTTTAAAGTAGTTACCTGGAAATGAAAGTGCAGCTTGTGTAATCGATGGTATGTTGCGTATTAATTTCTTGTTTAAGAATACCGCAGGATTTAAGAACTGCAATTGCTTAATTTTTTGCATGTGTTCGTTGTTAAATGGGAAGCGCTTTTTTATTTGACGAAGACTCTCAATAAAAAACTTAAGACAATTTTGCCGAAATAATAATAAATTCGCACAATCAATGGTTCCGCTTTTTGAAGAGTTAGGGCAGCCACATTGCCTCCCAAATAAATGTCATTAAAGTCCAAGTGTAGATCGGAATTTTCAAATTCGCAATTCAAAATTTTTGATTCCAAAGCCGCTTTTTCGTTGCTATTTTGTTCGGGTTCCTCCTCAGACAATTCTATGTGTTCTGGCTTTATGAAACATTCCATTATTGTTTTATAGGCACGAAAAACGTTCTCGTAAAGCAAATACAGCTTGGGGCTTTCTGATTGTATCTCCAAATTCAGTTCGTTAAAAATTGGCAACACAAAATTCAGAAATTCTAAATAAAATTCAGTGGTTGGCTCGATGCACATTTTTAGAATAGGTTCGGCGGAACGTAATCGGTCGTTCAACACAGCTTCTTGAAAATATAACTTTAATGCCGGTAGTTGTTCCAACAGTCTTTTTACTACTTGCATCAAAGAAAGCCACCTTGTTTGACACGGTTTTAATAATTTGTGTGGCTTTACGTTCACAAAAGCTTGGAATTCTTGAAAGGCCGCAATACGTTTCGGACTGTTTTGTATAAATGTATACACTTCGCGAGCGAAGTCCTCAATATTGCGTGGAAGCTCCTTACAAGCATATGAGGCACAAAGATGAAAGGAGTGGCAAATGCACTTCATAAGAAATAAATCAGGAATATCGTCTGATAGCAATTTTGACAGAGAATGGTGTTGACCAAACATTGAATTCGTCCCATCTGCTGCAAAGCCAATCATGTTTTCTTTAAATGGAATGTTTTTTCTTCGAAAAATGATACTAAGTCATTGTGCAAATCAGAGGCAGTGCTGCTGGAGACTTTTAAGAGGCCTAAAAAATTATCTTTAACTTTAAAGTTGATTGCAGTTCTTGCAATAAGCGCCAAATGTTTTGTGGTAGACCTGTCGGTGCTCTCGTCAACGATTAACGAGAATTTGTTGTTTTTTAAACGGTTAATTATATGATCTTCTGCCACTTGTCCAGTAACATGTGTTACAATATCATGAGCTTTACCACGTCCGAATTGTAATTTTGCAGCTATTTTTGAGTCCTTGTCGATACTTTGAATTAGATCTTGTAAATCGGTGGCCAAGGAAAATGGCAAATTATGCTTTGCCAAAAATAAAGACATTTTTATTTCGGCGCTCTCTATGTTGTTTTTAAAAGTAGTTAAAGCTGTGTCAGGCAACATAGATAAAATTGTTGGTTGATGGACGCCTTGAAATTAATGTATTAAAAATATTTATATATATGCATTAAAAATATGTATAACGTTTGTTGAATAAACACTGGGTTTAGTTCCTCCTGCACAAGGACAAGTTGTTAAAAACACATAAAAACATAAATTAAGATACAGACATAACAAACTCGAAGACAACAGACACAAATGAATAAACAAAATACATACTTCTCTCGTTGTTCTTATGTTTTGTACAATTTACGTGATTATCTAGAACTCTTGTACCTGCACCACATTTTAAGTCTATTTTGCAAATTTTGCAAAAGAAAAAATTGCTACCTTTGACGCTTCTTTTCAGCCAGCCGCAATATTTTTTGTCGTGCTCCCAACTATCCGAATATTTCATGCCATAGTGGCGTTTCCGTTTCTTTGTGGGAGTGGTGGATTGCTCCTTATCGCTTTCACTGCTTATAGAAGAGTAGTTTTCCATTTGAGATCAATATAAAAACAACCAAACTTTAGGAACTTTTTATCGCGACAAAAATTTACATGTACTGCACAGCTGAGAATAATGAATATCGTTTCCAGCCTGTTCTTTCTGGCAACATTAGGCAACATCTTGACTAAAGCCTGCTGCTAGCACACTGTTAGTGTTGGTAAATTGCAAATTACTCGTTTACTTTTAAATTAAACATCTAAATTCTTGTTTATATCTAAAAAAAATTTGCTAAAATTTTTTTTTGTACAATTTAAAAAAATACGTAGATTTGGGAGCTCTATACGTAGATACGTAGATCGGGGCTGAAAATACGTAGATCTACGTAAAAATACGTAGATTTTGCAGCACTGTCTTGAAGGTAGATCCATCGTGTATATGAAGGATTAGCGAATAATATTTTTTTAAATATATTAGATAGCGTTATTTTTGTTTTTTCGGGTCGTGGCAACTAGAAAATCCTTCTAAATTAGATTTTCCAAGATTTGTCCCAAAAATTTTTTTATTATATTCAAATAGCCTTCATTTAACCAATATATTTCCCTACATTTTCTTTAAAATCTTAGTTGTTTAAAACGTCCCAATCTAATTAAGACAACTCAAATAATTCGAATGATTCGAGTGCCTTAGTACAATTCGGTGCTTTGACACTCAACTCATTGCCTTTCATTAAACAAAGTTATAAATTTTTAGACATTTGACAAGTACTAACATTCACACTCATTCATTTCATTGTGCAGTTGTCACTCATTTAAAATCAATTCGAATGGATTCATTTGACTTTGACTTTTTTAACATTCATTCAGCTCTCTAGTAGAAAGCTACAAACTTTTTTAAAGCGTCGCGTCGGCAGAGCGTCGGAGCGTCAAAAAAGAACGTTTAATACAGAGCCCGGCACTCATATCCCCCGGGGGACGAACACGTTCGGCACCTCGTATGCGTGTAACCGAACGGCTGCCGTAGTCCTCTCACAGAGGATGAGGGTTGATTTAGTTTCCCTTAGCATTTCGACACAAGCAGATCTATGTCGCTTTGTTGAGAGAACACACATGAAAAAATTGATCGCTGCTTTGTTTTCTCTATCTTTTTCTTGCATAAGATTATTTGCTGCACTCGTTTTCTTGATTCGAGGCAGAATTTGATGAAGTTTAATTTTGCGCAGTGTAAAGCAACACACGCATACAAGCAAGTGCACACATACAACTAAACTTTTTTAGCGCTCTCTTTGTGCCGGGCCCTGGTTTAATAATTCATAATTACATCACACAACCTGTAAAATTACGCTCGACCAATCGACCAAGAGTGAATTTTTCAGAGAAGTGCCATCAAATTTTGTTTGGGGATTCTACCATGTCGCAGAAAACTGTTTATAAGTGGTACAAAGACTTTAAAGAGGGCTTGGAGCGCTCCGGACGACCAAATCAAAGTCGTGATGACTGTTTTTTCGCTTCGCCGCTCTACAGTAACCAGGAAGGGCCCGAAGTAATCAATGCCCACGTAAGTAGAGGGACGTTGGTAGGCAGCCAGCCTGGCGATGGGCAAGGAAGCCATTTGCGGAGGGACAGGCATGACGCTCTCATTATTACAGCGTTGGC
Source organism: Drosophila willistoni (assembly GCF_018902025.1). NCBI lineage: Eukaryota > Metazoa > Arthropoda > Insecta > Diptera > Drosophilidae > Drosophila > Drosophila willistoni. The sequence goes on from NW_025814055.1 coordinate 1,011,603, forward strand.
AAGACATCCGCGTGCTTTTGTACAAGACTCGTAGGCGAGGTATGTAAAACATGCCTCGAATCCTGTTAATACATGTCTCATGGGATGTATGGTGCATTTCCTGATGATACCTTTTCACTATGAGCCGCGTAATGTGGTGCCCATATGGGAGCAGTATTTGGTTTTGGCCGTTTAGGTTTTCTGCACGTCGCACAGTTGGGCCTCTGCTCGGATAGCGTTGTAAAAATACGTTTTTTCATGATCGCGTTTGGCAAAAATTATATATGCAATCGATAGGAAATACTTCAGAGATTATGAATCCGAAAAATTTTTGAAATCGGTTGAGATTCATGGGTGCTAGAGGCGCCCAAAGTTGAGACATTTTTAGTGAAAAGGAAAAAATGAATATTGGGCGATTTCAACAATCGATCTTGGATTTTCTGAAAAGTATGTTCTTTATTAATAGCATGTTTCATAAATTTTAATAATTACTTAAATAGTTATTGAATTAGAAGCGTTTAAAAAATGTACTAAATATTGGCATTTTTTGAACTTTGATGGAATAAAACTAGCAAGACTCAACGAGTATCAATACCGGACTATATACACTAGGTAGGTGAAATACTTACCTATCAGATGTATATAGTCCCAATATGCGGAGACCTGCGACAGCGATGTGGAAGCCATAAAACTAAGGCAACCTCGCCTAAAAAATGCGCTGCAGGTATAAGGAAGAAGAAGAGCGCATGCGTATTGGTCTGTAGCTTCTTTGTATTTAAATGATAACATTGCGTAATGCTGTTTTGTAAATACTAACTGGTTATATACATATATGCCTTTCTACAATGTTAGATTGCTAATTACCTGCTTTGGAAAAAATGACAAAACAGGTAAATGTTATTTAAGTTGATGAAAAGTTTGTCCTATTTGTGGGTTGGTCGTTTTTATTTCCGTTTACATAATTGGATGTAAATATTAAGTTGTTTACCTAATTAATACAAAATGGGTAATACCGATTTTTCGTTCTACCTAGTTAATTCAAAAAATATAACATAAAGAGCTCTCGTTTGCGACAGTTTATTTTTAACTTCATAAGTGGAAACACCTTAAATCAGGACTGAATAGTATTTGTCAATATAATTCAAGACAGTTTTATTTGTTTGTGCAAAAATGTTGTTAAAGAATGAAAGAATTTTGAAAGTTTTCCACGAGTGTGAAAACTTAAATGATTTTGAAATGGGATTGCTGAAGGAGATGGGCGTTTCATTCGAAAACGCTAGTACGGAGCTTAAGGTAAAAATCAAATATACACAATGTAACTTAAGGCGAAAATGGATCGCAAGCGGCAGAAATCTGGCAAATTTCGTAAAAAAAAAAATGAAGTTTGGCTTGAAGAGTACACGGCATTCGTAGATTCGGAGCACGAAGATGATCAACCATCAACTAGCCGAGGAAGAGGAAGGCCGCATAAAGATGTGGAAGATTGTTCAACGTTTACAAGGAAACGAAAGCTTCAGCGTGCTACTGAAAGCATTACAACGGAGCATCTTTCAGAAGCACTTTCTTCAAAGTATGAAAAGGAACATGAGAGGGCAAAGGCGAGCATTACGAAAGCTGTGCAGATCGGCAGTCCTATTCGACTACATAGGATTAAGGAAAGTATTCCAACCCCACCAAACTTAGTCCCCACTAAGTACACTGAGGAAGAGGGGTTTTCCTTATAACAGGTGTTAGTCAAGAGATCATTAAAAGGTTGGCTGTTATCTTGAATGTTATAAATTGCAAGGAAATGGTAAATGGTGAAAAATTTGCCTGCTCATCTTTTGACTGAATTGTATCCGCAAAAAAAACTTACCCCAACGGTACATAGGATTTGGGCTCACGGAAAGGATTTAATAGAATATCAGTGTTTACCACTTGGAGAGCTATCCGAAGAAGTACAGGAATGTAAAAACAAGGACTACAAAAGGTTCAGATACACTAATACATTGAAAACTTCTCGTGTTAGATAAAATGAAGACCTTTTTAACATGCTAGCAGCCTCTTCGGACCCACTTATTGCATCACTGAGACACGTGCGATCACGAAAGGATTTGGAAAATAGCAACTATAGTCCCGAAATGTTGAGTTTATTAGATACTGATGTAAATATTGAAAATTATTTTGAAGAAAATCAGCCATCAATAGCAAATTTTCAAAGTTAACCTAAAAAAAAATTAAAAAAAAATTTTTTTTTTCTTTTTGTAATTATGTTAAAAAATCAAATTAAAACATTAAAAAATGTTACATAGTCGTCTAAAACAATGAAAAATTCCATTTGTGATTAAAAAAAACCGGGTTTCGATCCATTTTTAAAGAAAAAACATGCTTGGAAATATTTTCTGACTTTGACCTTGAATATTTCAGCACCACAAACACCCAGCACTTTTGACAAACATTCATTTTGAAGCTTAAGGTATTCTTTATCATATGCTTTTTAAATTTTTGAAATCGCTTTATTGGTTCAGACGCTATGATTTTTGCAATGCGTCCCACTGTGCGTCGTCGGGAACGCAGGAGCTGGTTTTCGTCTAGGAAGATATTCAAAGTGAGTTTAGAATTTGTTTTTAAAAGTTTACCTCTCGTAAAGTTACGAATTTCTGGATTGAATTCAGACGGCTGCACATGACGCAGTAGGAGTGTGCGTGCCTGCTGAACCATCTCGTAATAAACCTCTGTAGTTGGCGATGCCTTTTTTTGTTTCCCCTTCAGTTTCTCAATATAGAGAATAAAGCGCGCTATAGCTATATGCACCAAGCGGAAAAATATTCCGCGTTAAGTTTTAGCTCCAGATCATCGCATTTTGACCACTCGTGTTGATCCTGCAGCAAATAGTCTAGACCGTGTAGCCATGTTTTAAATTGCTTGAAGTTGTTTGTTTTGGTAGCAAGATCTGCAGGTTTAAGGTTGGAACCCAGTTTCAATGGCTGACGTTTGTCAATTCCAGTATTTCGCCCACGCGGTGCATGATGAATTACTGAAACTTTCGTGGATACAAAGCCATTTGAGAACAGTCTTTGAGTCGGATCAATAACAACTCGAATTAATTAACAAACTTGGATTGCGTTGGATTCGGTTACTCAGCTTTGGGTTAACATGTTTTAAGATTAAAGATATTGACCAAAATTCTAAATATGAGATATCACTTAGATAATGTGTAATATATAGGGTGTTGTATATTGAAATGCTGTATAGAATATAAAAATTGAATTTTATAAAGTGTATATATGAGCATCTCAAGATAAAATTTGACGTACGATTTTCCATTGTACTTTATACTAAGTTTAATTATGGATAAAACATTTATAATAAGTAACTAAACAATATTTACATGTAAATAATTGTTTGTGGAAAAAACAGTTGAAATCATAAAAAACTGTTGAATAACATAAATGTACGAAATCACACATCGATTTTCCTCTGTTTTTGAGCGAATCTGTCGACCAATCTGTAACCAATTTTTCAGGGAGGATATTTTCAATAATTGACAATGTCTTTTTGTGTTTGACGAATCTGTCAGATAAGGAAGATATGAAGTGATCGAGGAATGGTATGAATATTGATTGGCGATAATATTCTTCTGCCGAGCTGTTCTGGTAATTTTGTCGGTGTTTTTAAAATTGAACAATCCTGGGAACTTCAATTTTTTCTCCTATTGATTCAGCTAATTTTTCAGCATCAGCGAATACTTTTTTGAACTTTGATGCAACGTTTTCCCTCATTTTATCCCCATTTTTATTTTATACCCTCGTTATCCCCAAAACCCCCCCGTTACTAAGCCACAGGCTTGAGGGTACTGTTGTCAGAATCGAATAAAGAATTTGTCACGAATAAAGTGTGCAATGCAGGTTGCGCAATTGATTCCGAAAGTAAGCGCTTCCATAACATAGACGTTAGGATAAAAATAGGAACAGATATCCTGGCTGTGTCTGGGAATATTTTTGGCGGGTATAGTCCAAAGTCCTGATCTGGTTCTGGTAGAGGTCCCATTGGTTTTGCTAATGACGAAGTAGCCTGAGGCTCGTCTGCTCGTGTTGTATTTCCATGGTTCTGCAGAGCGATGCTCTATACGGTTGTAATGACTTCCGTTGACACGTTGACACAGTCGCGATTCCAGCTGCACTCAGATTTCCCGTCTATTGTTTCGACGCAGTCAAAATGATACCAGGAACAGCATCGATTGATGTCAATGTGTTCCTGATTTGCATTTTTGATAGGTCTTGTGTTGCCATGGTTAACCAATGAGTTTATACTCTTTTTAACGATGTTGATAAGTTACTAGTCCTACATATGTAGGTCGTAAACGGTTGACCGTTGACGTTATGTATCTCAATTTAGTGGTTAACCAATAAATGATTTTTGTGTAGAACCGTGGGTTGACCCGTCGAGTTGATTTAAAGAATTAACCTGCTCGGTTCATTTAGTGGTTTACCACTGTTAAATTAATTTATAAAATTGTTGGGTTTGGCGCTAAGTTTGATATTTTAGCAGGCCCACAAGAAAACACTTCAAATTTCACGTAATACTATTATATATTTCTTCCACGTGTATTTTTATACCCTTGCAGAGGGTATTATAAAATTGGTCAGATGTTAGTAACGCACAGAAGGAGACGTTTCCGACCATAAAGTATATATATTCTTGATCAGCATGAGAAGCTGAGTCGATATAGCCATGTCCGTCTGTGCAAAACAACTTCACGCCGCCATCTTAGGAGCTATCGGGATGAAACTCAATATTTATAGCCCGAAGCAGATAAAGTATGAAAATCGTCAGGATCGGACCATTATATCATATAGCTCTAGAAGAAACACGTTCATAAATATTGGAGTATCCCCATGAAATTTACTAAAATGATAGTTTTGGATATAAAACCTCAGATCCCAAAATTTCAATCAGATCGGATAAATATAACACAAGTTACAGTCAATATAAATCGGCTCTACTAGGTCATTGCTTGAAACCCACAGAGCAGCTGAGCACACGCATACACACACAGACGCAACGCTACGTAAACTGTATGTGTATGCGTGCCAATCACGGCATGCAGCATGGGGAAGAAGAAGAAAAAGATATGGAAATGATATTTGGAAGGTTTTGTCTGGGCATTGATAAATTGATGATACAGAAAAAGAGTTTGGAACATGAAAAAATATTATGGCCAAGGACTGCAAGTAGGTATATAAACTTCGGATTTTTCATCGTTCTTTTGCAAATTTGAAGGGATTATTGATAATTCAATTGAATTGCGTCCGCTTTTGGAGTTATTCACATCTTCTTTAAATTTTTAATTGAGTATGCTGTCGTTCAAGGTTTTTTTTGGTCTGCCTATATATACTGTTGCAAAAAGGGTATATTCATTTTGATTCAACCGTATAAAATAATAACTAACAAGCGCTCGAAAATCAATTTTGGTCAGAAAAACTTCTTTCCTATTTCCATCAGGAATTTTGTTAATTCCTTCATCGCATACATTGGGCTTACTTGGCTTTAATCTACAAAGTTGGTTACTTTTATATGGCCATGGCCGTTTTTCACAGACAGCTTACCAATATTTTAGATTATAGTATACAAAAATTTAATCACACGCACCTTCATTGAACCATCTAAAAAAGCAAGCTATGAAGTAATTGATTACAAAACTGTTTAATATTTGGAAAGAGTAAGTTACGATGTAGTTCATTACTGTTAAGCTGAAATGTGTTCACTGTTAATAGAAATCAATGTAATCACCTATTAACTTAAAAAAACAATTACTAATGTAACGTCTCGACGACTTCGGTATACCATGCACAAAGTAAACCAATTGTTTTAAATTTATTATATGAAATGTATGTATGTACATATATCTCGCTCTTACAAGCACAGGGGCACTCTAGCGCCGCACAGTGGGGCCGTTGCTATAACCGATCGAGCGATTTAAAAAGCATTTGTTAAAGGATTCCCCAAGCTTCAAAATGAATGTTTGCCAGAGTGCTGGGTGTCCGTAGTGCTGTAAAGTCAAAATCAGAAAAGCATGCTTTTCCTTTAAAAATTTAATGAGAACCGTTTGTTTTCAATCACAAACGCAATTTTTTATTGTTTTATACGACTATGTAACATTTTTAAATGTTTTAATTCGGTTTTCTAACATAATTGTTGGAATACCCCTATTCCACTTACAAAAATTACACTTTACAATACTAGATTAAGTTTTTTAAGTGACATGAAGTTTGGTCACACTGAAGATTATTTTTTTTTTCTGCAAATATAAAACGTGGTTGCTGGTGTTGCCAAAACTTAAGTTCAAGTGTTTTATATTAATGAAGATATATAAACATATAAAAACGGTGTTTCTTTTGTGTTAACTAATAGTCAGTTCTTCAACAGGTTATGGGCCCAGTCCATGCCTAGTTAATACATATAAATACAATTCTTTGATCAGTTCGGAAATTTAACCTAATTGTGAAATTCAATGCCAAGTACAAGTTTTTGTCTCTTTCTTTCTTCCTTATTCATAGCTGTGTGTGTGTGTGTTAAAAAAGAATGGAAAAAGCAAAGCGCAATATAAAGCCCTTTCATGGTGAAAAGTACTCTATTTGGAAGTTTAGGATGAGGGCATTATTTTCAGAATTAAAATTAGAAGAAATGGATAAGGTGTCACATTTGTTGCTTACGTTGCCATCATTTTACAACGGAGTGATCACAGCTATAGAAACGCTATCAGAGGATAACTTAACTTTAGCTTTTGTGAAAAATAGATTATTAGATCACGAAGTTAAAATAAACAATGATAATAGTGATACGAGTTAAAAGGTGATGAAAACAGTTGTGCAAAATAAAAACAAGAACAATAAGTTTACACGCACACAAGTCAATTTTAAAATAGGGTGAATAAACCAAATAGATTTTTCAAAGGCAAGCAAGGAAATAGTATCAAGTGTCATTACTGTGGAAAGGTAGGTCATATAAAGAAAGATTGTTACGCATTTAAAAGAATTTCAAAAGAAAAGAATAAGGAAAATAATCAAGCGCAATTGGCAACGCCAGAACCCGGTTTTTGTATTCTGATTGTGTAAAGTTGGTGCCACCACTAAAAATCGCTATGGCTAAACAAGGAGAATACATATATGCCACCAAACGTGGTATTGTGCGGCTGCAAAATGGCTTCGAAATTACACTGGAGGATGTTTTGTACTGCAGGGAAGCTGCAGCTAATTTGATGTCAGTTAAGAGACTTCAAGAATCTGGAATGTCAGTGACATTTAACACTGATGGAGTTTCCATAAGCAAAAATGGAATGCTAGTGGTGAAAAACTCGGGTATGTTGAATAATATTCCAGTATTTAAATTTCACGCATATACTCTGAATGCGAAAAATAAAAATAAATATAAATTGTGGCATGAGAGGCTTGGGCACATTAGCAATGGAAAATTACTTGAAATAAAAAGATACAATGTATTCAATGATAATAGCGTTCTTAATAATTTAGAGTTGTCAGATGATATTTGTGAGCCCTGTCTTAACGGAAAACAAAATAGACTACCGTTTAACAGATTCAAAGACAAAAGCCATATTAATAGACCCTTATTCGTAGTGCATTCAGATGTATGTGGACCAATTACTCCAGTCACTCTGAATGATAAAAACTACTATGTAATCTTCGTAGATCAGTTCACACATTATTGTGTTACTTATTTAATCAAATATAAGTCTGAAGTATTTAATATGTTTAAAGACTTTGTAGCGAAGAGTGAAGCGCATTTTAATTTGAAAATGGTTAATTTATATATTGACAATGGTAGAGAGTACTTGTCAAATGAGATGCGTGGTTTTTGTGTTGATAAAGGGATATCCTATCATTTAACTGTTCCACATACACCACAATTGAACGGTGTATCTGAACGAATGATACGATCTATTACTGAAAAGGCTCGGGCTATGATAAATGGTGCAAAATTAGAAAAACATTTCTGGGGTGAAGCTGTCTTAACAGCAACATATCTCATTAACAGAATTCCAAGTAGGGCCCTCGATGAAAGTAGAATTACGCCATATGAGAAATGGCACAATAGAAAACCCAATCTGAGTCATTTGAGAGTGTTTGGCGCAACTGTGTATGTACACAATAAAAATAAAAATGGCAAATTCGATGAAAAATCATTTAAGAGTATCCTTGTGGGATATAAGCCAAATGGATATAAATTGTGGGATGCTATCAATGAAAAGTTCATCGTTGCACGAGATGTTGTCGTTGATAAAACTCATATGGTTAATTCAAGGGTTGTCAACAATGAAACAGATTTGCTTAGAAAAAGTAATAAAATTGGTCATGAATATTTTCCGAATGAAAGTAAGAAAATAAATTATCCTGATGTCCTGAACGAAAGTAAGGAGTGTGATAATACTGAAATCCTGAAAGATAGTAAGGAATCTGATCACATAAATATTCCGAATGAAAGTAGGAAAAGAACTAAACCTGATGCCCTGAACGAAAGTAAGGAGTGTGATAAAACTGAAATCCTGAAAGATAGTAAGGAATCTGATCACATAAATATTCCGAATGAGAGTAGGAAAAGAACTAAATCTGTTGTCCTGAATGAGAGTAAGGAAGCGTGTTTCCCGAATGATAGTACGGAACATGAAATAATCGAAACATTAACCAGAAAAAGTGAGAGATTAAAAGGCAAACCACAAATATCGTATAATGAAGACGATTGTAATATAAATATGATTATATTGAATGCTCACACTGTATTTAATGATGTTCCAAATACATTTGATGAAATAAAATATCGAAATGACAAACATCTTTGGGAAGAAGCCACATGGACTATGACGGAAAGGCCAAACAACAAAAACATTGTCGATAGCAGATGGGTATTTTCCATTAAGTATGATGAATTTGGAAATCCGTTGAAATACAAGGCTAGACTTGTTGCACGTGGGTTTACCCAAAGATATCAGGTGGATTATGATGAAACATTAAGAATAAATTAAAGAATAAATTTCGAATGACTGACTTAAAAGAAATACGACATTTCATTGGCATAAGAATAGAAATGTTACCTAATAAAATTTGCTTAAGTCAGTCCTCTTATATTTCGAGAATTTTAAGTAAATATAATTTGGAAAACTGCAATGCAGTAAGTACCCCTTTACCGAACAAAATGAATTATGAACTGCTTAATTCAGATGAAGATTGTGGAGCACCATGTCGAAATCTTATTGGGTGTTTAATGTACATTATGCTGTGCACACGCCCTGATTTGTCTACTGCAATAGATATTCTGAGTAGATATAGTAGTAAGAATACCTCAGAGTTATGGCAATGTTTAAAGAGGGTTCTAAGATACTTAAAAGGAAGTGTCAATATGAAGTTGGTTCTTAATAAGAATGAAACTTTTGAAAATATCCTAGTTGGATATGTAGACTCTGACTGGGGTGGGAATGAGATTGATAGGAAGAGTACCACAGATTTTTTGTTTAAAGTATTTGATTCCAATCTGATTTGTTGGAACACCAAGAAACAAAACTCAGTAGCAGCTTCATCTACTGAAGCTGAGTATATGGCCCTGTTTCAAGCTGTAAGAGAAGCATTATGGCTAAAGTCCCTAATGAACAGCGTAAATATTAATTTGGAAAAACCAATAAAAATTTATGAAGATAATCAGGGATGTATCTGTATAACCAATAACTAACCCCTCATGTCACAAAAGAGCTAAGCATATAGACATTAAATACCATTTTGCTAGAGAACAAGTGGAAAATAATATCATTGTTCTTGAGTATATTCCTACAGAAAACCAAGTTGCTGACATCTTTGCAAAACCGCTGCCAGTCGAAAATTTTGTAGAATTCCGGAAGAAATTGGGACTCCTCGAAGACAACTGAAAAAATCGATTGTTCCTCGATGCCAAAGAATTTAATTTTTTTTTTTTGTTTATTTAATTTAATTTACGACTCTTTGAATTGTTGAGTTGTAAAACATGCTAATGAATTTATATTTTTAATTTGTAAACATTTTTTAAGTTGATCCGATACAGGTTATTCTGGGTTTTCCCTGTATCCTTAGAGTAAATGTTGGATCACATAAGACTTCCCAGATGGCACACCAACCACAGCAATCAGTAGTTAAGTTTTGAATTAATTTTTGTTTATTTAATAATGTAATTTTTGAGGGGGCGTGTTGGAATACCCCTATTCCACTTACAAAAATTACCCTTTACAATACTAGATTAAGTTTTTTAAGTGACATGAAGTTTGGTCACACTGAAGATTATTTTTTTTTTCTGCAAATATAAAACGTGGTTGCTGGTGTTGCCAAAACTTAAGTTCAAGTGTTTTATATTAATGAAGATATATAAACATATAAAAACGGTGTTTCTTTTGTGTTAACTAATAGTCAGTTCTTCAACAGGTTATGGGCCCAGTCCATGCCTAGTTAATACATATAAATACAATTCTTTGATCAGTTCGGAAATTTAACCTAATTGTGAAATTCAATGCCAAGTACAAGTTTTTGTCTCTTTCTTTCTTCCTTATTCATAGCTGTGTGTGTGTGTGTTAAAAAAGAATGGAAAAAGCAAAGCGCAATATAAAGCCCTTTCATGGTGAAAAGTACTCTATTTGGAAGTATAGGATGAGGGCATTATTTTCAGAATTAAAATTAGAAGAAATGGATAAGGTGTCACATTTGTTGCTTACGTTGCCATCATTTTACAACGGAGTGATCACAGCTATAGAAACGCTATCAGAGGATAACTTAACTTTAGCTTTTGTGAAAAATAGATTATTAGATCACGAAGTTAAAATAAACAATGATAATAGTGATACGAGTTAAAAGGTGATGAAAACAGTTGTGCAAAATAAAAACAAGAACAATAAGTTTACACGCACACAAGTCAATTTTAAAATAGGGTGAATAAACCAAATAGATTTTTCAAAGGCAAGCAAGGAAATAGTATCAAGTGTCATTACTGTGGAAAGGTAGGTCATATAAAGAAAGATTGTTACGCATTTAAAAGAATTTCAAAAGAAAAGAATAAGGAAAATAATCAAGCGCAATTGGCAACGCCAGAACCCGGTTTTTGTATTCTGATTGTGTAAAGTTGGTGCCACCACTAAAAATCGCTATGGCTAAACAAGGAGAATACATATATGCCACCAAACGTGGTATTGTGCGGCTGCAAAATGGCTTCGAAATTACACTGGAGGATGTTTTGTACTGCAGGGAAGCTGCAGCTAATTTGATGTCAGTTAAGAGACTTCAAGAATCTGGAATGTCAGTGACATTTAACACTGATGGAGTTTCCATAAGCAAAAATGGAATGCTAGTGGTGAAAAACTCGGGTATGTTGAATAATATTCCAGTATTTAAATTTCACGCATATACTCTGAATGCGAAAAATAAAAATAAATATAAATTGTGGCATGAGAGGCTTGGGCACATTAGCAATGGAAAATTACTTGAAATAAAAAGATACAATGTATTCAATGATAATAGCGTTCTTAATAATTTAGAGTTGTCAGATGATATTTGTGAGCCCTGTCTTAACGGAAAACAAAATAGACTACCGTTTAACAGATTCAAAGACAAAAGCCATATTAATAGACCCTTATTCGTAGTGCATTCAGATGTATGTGGACCAATTACTCCAGTCACTCTGAATGATAAAAACTACTATGTAATCTTCGTAGATCAGTTCACACATTATTGTGTTACTTATTTAATCAAATATAAGTCTGAAGTATTTAATATGTTTAAAGACTTTGTAGCGAAGAGTGAAGCGCATTTTAATTTGAAAATGGTTAATTTATATATTGACAATGGTAGAGAGTACTTGTCAAATGAGATGCGTGGTTTTTGTGTTGATAAAGGGATATCCTATCATTTAACTGTTCCACATACACCACAATTGAACGGTGTATCTGAACGAATGATACGATCTATTACTGAAAAGGCTCGGGCTATGATAAATGGTGCAAAATTAGAAAAACATTTCTGGGGTGAAGCTGTCTTAACAGCAACATATCTCATTAACAGAATTCCCTGCCCTGAAGATTATTACATTTTTTTTTCTGCAAATATAAAACGTGGTTGCTGGTGTTGCCAAAACTTAAGTTCAAGTGTTTAATATAAATGAAGATATATAAACATATAAAAGCGGTGTTTCTTTTGTGTTAACTAATAGTCAGTTCTTCAACAATAATTTAAAAAATTTAAAAAAATATGTAATTTTGAGAATTTGCTATTGATGGCTTTTTTTCTTAACAATAACTTTCAATATTTATATCTAATAACCACTGATATTCTACTACATTCTTTCCGTAAGCGTACGTTTTTTTGCCTATACAGTTCAGTCTAAAGTTGAGCAGTTTTTGAAGCATATTCGGCGAGTTTTTCACCATTTATTATTTCCTTGCAATTTATAATATTTAGAATAACAGCAAACCTTTTAATGATCACATGACTAAGATCTGTCATTATACCCTTGCAAAAAGGGTACATTAATTTTGGTCAGAAGTGTGCAACGCATAGAAGGAAGCATTTCCGACCATATAAAGTATATATATTCTTGATCAGCACGACGAGACGAGTTCAAATAGCCATGTCCGTCCGTCCGTCCGTCCGTCTGTCCGTCAGTCCGTCCGTCTGGATCAACGCAAACTCCTCCGCATTGTATATCTCGGATTCAGCCGGATCGGATCACTATATCATATAGCTCCCATACAAATGGCAAAGTCACGAACAGTGACTTTTCTTAATAACTTCGTTATTTTCTGAGCTATTGTCATGAAATTTAATATTGGTGAGTTAATTACACATATAAACGACTGTGTTAAATTTGATCAAGATCGGGTGACTATATCATATAGCACCCATAACAGGAACGATCTTTTGAAAACAGTGACTTTTGTCAATAACTTCGTCACTTTTGACGCGATTGGTAAAAGGGTTTTTTGAAGTGAAAACTTCTTTAGAATCGTTGGGAGTCATTTGAGACTCGATGAAATGAAAAAGCGACACTAAAAAGAGACACATATAGATCTTATAGTATTTAGCCTGCGAGAGAATGAGATGCAAATATATAAAAAGCATTATGAATAAAAAGAAGCATTATGAAAAACTTCGACCAAGCTGGGAGTCGAACCCCGGCCGCCCGATCGCCAAGCGAGCACACTAACAACAGAGCCACGTCGACACTTTGTAAATTGCCGTCGAGTTCTGTAGTTAGTGTGCTCGCTTGGCGATCGGGCGGCCGGGGTTCGACTCCCAGCTTGGTCGAAGTTTTTCATAATTCATAATGCTTTTTATATATTTATATATTTTGTGATACATTTTTATTTACTTTTTTAAGCGACACTAAAAAGAGACATACATATAGTTCTTATAGTATATAGCCTGCGAGAGAATGAGATGCGAAAATGAGATGCGTGCTTAACTACAGAACTCGACGGCAATTTGCAAAGTGTCGACGTGGCTCTGTTGTTAGTGTGCTCGCTTGGCGATCGGGCGGCCGGGGTTCGACTCCCAGCTTGGTCGAAGTTTTTCATAATGCTTTTTATATATTCTGTGATACATTTTTATTTACTTTTTTACTTTTTATGTGCCCTTGCAGAGGGTATTGTAAAATTGGTCAGATGTTCGTAACGCACAGAAGGAGGCGTTTACGACCCCATAAAGTATATAAATTCTTGATCAGCATGAGAAGCTGAGTTGTTATAGCCATGTCCGCAAAATGTTTTCTTCTAGACCTATATGATATAGTGGTCCGATCCTAAGGATTTTCATACTTTATCTAACCCGGGTAATAAAAAACCCCAAAAAAAGATTTCATCCCGATAGCTCTTAAGACGGCTGAGTAAAACGCATACGCACAGACGGACGGACAGATGGACATGGCTATATCAACTCAGCTTCTCAGGTCGTAAACGCCTCCTTCTGTGCGTTACGAACATCTGACCAATTTTACAATACCCTCTGCAAGGGTATAAAAAGTAAATAAAAATGTATCACAAAATATATAATGAATGAATGCACAGCAACTAGAATCACTGTCTGTTCAGCTCTCTAAAGTCGGAGAAATATGTGCATGCGAAACCAGATTGAGCAATGGAAAAACAGTTTTAATTGTGGCAATTTATATTTCACCGAATCAATCAATAAATAGCATCACGGAATTCATTCATGAAAATTTAATAAAGTATACACCAGAAGTATCGCGGATACTTAGAAAAGATTACGATAAAGTTCCAATGATTTTAAGTGGCGATTTTAACGTAAATTTTGCATTGGACACAGCGGTTCCTTTAATTGACTTTCTCAATACAACATTCAGTTTAAAAATGTGTAACAATCGCACTGAATCAACAACACGATCAAAAACAACAATTGACGCGGTATTTCAAAGATATGTTGACAACATCGAAACCAAAGCATTTGTATCATATTTTAGCTATCATAAGCCACTCGTATCATTTGTTGAAATTGAAAACATTGAGGATGAATAATAATAAAATGAAGAAAATAAAACATGACCTTTATAGCAATATTATAATGAACCTATAATTATCCCGCTCCTAATGCTGCTTTCGTCTCATTCTCTCTCAGTTTGTTTTACGGAAGGTTTCACTTCTATTGTGTCTAACCGTTAGACGCCCTCTTTTTTTTTTTCAATAAAAACTATTTCAAGATTTAAATATTTTTTACCTACTGCGTCTTCTGATTGCTTGCCTGTTGGCGAATTTTTGTCATAGTTGGGCTGTTGAAAACACCTCTTTAAGAAAAAAACACCTTTTTTGCAGGGCAACGAAGTCTATATATTTTTAATCCGATTTTGATGAGCAATATCTCATTCGACAGGAAATTTAATTGACTATCTTTCATTGTTCAAGTGTAGTTATACTTTAGTGTGTGTTAGTGGCGTAAAGTGACGTCAAGCTGAGAGACCAAAAAATTCCATACAAAATTAAATTTTTCAATTGGCTCCAAAATGGACCCTGGGGCCAAATTGAAAATCCATTAGAGATATGCCCACGAAATTCACAGAACTCTCAATAGAATAACCAATTGAACGTTATAAATTAACATATCAAAACTTTTCACCAACATTAAGTAACAATCGAATGAAATCAGAATTTAAGGTCAAAAAAAAATGTACTCAAATTTTTTGCCGCCACTGTATGTATGTACATATATATGATAGAATAAAAGTCAGCGAGGTCATTATTATAACCGATCATACTGATATATGTACATGCAAATGTGTGTAGTTTAACATGAGTGATATTAAAAAAAATCTTAGAGACAGAATACAGAGTGAAATTTGATGAACGACGAGTTTTCTGAAACTTCCTATAATATCGAGTCGACATATTTTTCAAAGTGTATAAATTTCGATCAAGCCAAACTAAAAAACCAGAGGGCCGGGGCTAACTTCGACCGCGTCAAAGTTTGTATACCCTTGCAACTTTTTTGGTAAGTCTTTCCTTACCTATAGCCATCAAAGTAGAAAACGTTTTATCTAAAAAGGCTAGTGTTTGCGAAAGAATGGCCTACAATCTTAGCATAAGAAATAACTAATTGTAAGATATTGATTAAGGTCACTGCTTTCCACGGATCGTTCCCATGAGAGCTATATGATATAGTTACTCGATCTTTATCAAATCCGGCAGAGTCATTAACAGATATATTAAACTAACAAACGTTTCATTTAAAAGCAATCGCGTTAAAAAAACCAACGAAGTTATTGTCAAAAGTCACTGTTTTCGACCGATCGTTCCTATGGGAGCTATATGATATAGTCACCCGATGTTGATCAAATGGCACAGTATTTTATAGGCGCAATAAGCCCACCCATATTAAATTTCACAATAGTTTAAAAAATAACCAAGTTATTGAGAAGTCACTGTTTGTGACTCTGCCGTTTGTATGGGAGCCATATGATATAAGGGTCCAATCCGGATGAATCCGAGATATACAACCCCTGCAGTATATACAGTAGCCTACATGCAAAATTTCAGCTCTGTAGCTCTTACGGTCTAGGAGGAGTTTGCGTTGATCCAGACGGACGGACGGACATGGCTATTTGAACTCGTCTCGTCGTGCTGATCAAGAATATATATGCTTTATATGGATGGAAATGCTTCCTTCTATGCGTTTCACACTTCTGACCAAAATTAATATCCCCTTTTTGCAAGGGTATGAAAATATCAGAATTATAGGAATATAATACAAATATAAGATCCAAAAATTTTTCATTAGAATTTGAGATAGCATTAACTTGAAATAAAGGAAATCAGAACAGAACCATTAATTAAGTAATATTACATAGAAGGTAGCAACACAGTAGACTCATCCGTTAGTGTCCATTTAAGCATGTTTTGATTATAAACTGATGAGGAGGTAATCTGAATTGCCTCTTAATGATTTAAATAGACCAGAATGTGTGACAATGAATGGTGTTATACACGAACAAGTAATAAAAGCATTAACAAATTTGAAATTTATTTTAGCAACGACGAACTCAATATCAAGTATTTTATTTTATTGAATCAATTCAGATAAAGAAATGTTAGTATTAGTAGCGAAATTTGAAAAACAACCTCTACCAAAGTCGCTAGATATTTCTGTTACACCACCGATGTAGTCGTCGGTAATATGCCATGTGGTCCCATATATCATAACCGGTTTTTGTTCCAAATAGCATACATCAATGAATTAAGATGGCACTTAAAAGATGCAACAAAAAATGAGTGAGAATAGAAATTGAAGTATCTTTTCAGCGTATATCCCTTATTGCACACAATAGAATTTTTATGAAACATAATTATACCATGCACAATTTAATTAGTTATTTAAATTGTAGTTGCCAAACCATTTTCAACCATGCATCCAAAGGGTGAAATGGTATATTAAGGTCACCAAAGTGTATGTAACAGGCAGAAGCAAGATTTTACGACTCCAAAAAGTAAATACTCCATAAAGCAAATATTTTGTTATATTGATTCAATGTTTTTTATGCGTTTTGTGAACGACTTTTTTATGTTTAGGTGGAGTTTTAGTTGTGTTTCCGGAAAATTCCACAATTGGTTTATATGTCACTTGCGATGCAAGTAGTTTGTTTACCTAGTGTTGCTTTTGTCTTTGTCTGCGTATTCGCATGTAATATATATTTGTGTATATCGTTTGAAATTTCTTTGTTTATAAAATAATAATTTTAATTTTTTTGACATTGCAAAACAACTAATTAAATTGTATCCATGGTACTACATGCCACCATCTGTCCACAAAATTCTGCTACATGCTTCTGAAATAATAAGTTACGCGCTGCTTTCCATAGTAGAATTGTCCTAAGAAGCCGCAGAATCAAAAAATAAAGACATTAATAAATTTAGAGGCAGTCCTCGGTAGATGAGTTGTCTAAGTGGCCTAGTCATTTAGTTAACTGAACAACGAGGATCCGGGTTCGAATCCCAGGCTAGTGTATGGATGTAGTTTTCGTCTAAGCCGAAGGCCTTAGTTGCCAGTGCTTGTAAAATATAGTTAGGTTGATAGTTTACAACTATATCCTATACTTTAATACAATACAATACAATACAAATTTAGAGAGCAACATACGAGAAAAATTTCACGTATTTTAACCAATACTGATTTGTTAAATAGATTGTTACTTAGCTCAAACCCTTTCATTACTGGTAAAAGAAAGTTACCTTGCACAAAAAAAACAAAATTATTAAACAGTACATTCAAATTATTATTAGATGAGTAAATGTAATCTTGGAACTTGATAATATTAGCAGGGATTGAAAATGCTATGCTACGTCGAAGTTTTTTTTTTTGCTCCCGCTACTGCTCTGATTTCGAAGGGCTACGTAGCATAGCAGAGAGCACAAACGGAAAACGATTGCTCTTCTGCTCTGCTCCGTAGCATACATCGTCGGAGCCATGGCAAAACGAGTGCTTTCGTACACTTATTTCGCCATGGTCGGAGCACAGAGCAATAGCAAGAGCAAAAAATTTTCGATACGCTATTTGTAGTTGTAGCAATAGCACAAGCATTAAAAGCGAGATGAGAGCGGAGCAAACAAAATAAATTTTTGTGCTACTGCTACGGAGCATTTCCTTTTCTGTTGCTCTCGTAGCAATTTCGTAGTCGCTCTCGTAGCAACTTCGTAGTCGCTCTCATAGTAGATCTGTACTAGAGGTGGGCATGGGCCGAAATGTTACATCCAACCCAACCCAGCCCATGGGCTAAAAATATCACTCGCACCCGAAAGCTAAAAAAAATTTGTACATTCAGAGGAAACTGTAATGCCACAAACTGGGAGCACAACAGTGGCATCACTCCAGACTTGATCCTTGGATTTTTATTATATAATATTAGTTTTTCTTACTATTTGCTTCATTTATTTTTAATAAATCTTCTGTTTTGTTCTAATGTTATATTTTATTCATTTTTTTTTTTTTTTTGAAGTTACGAATTAGGGGGCGGTATAGGATGCTGGTGGGCCATACGACTTATCTAGGCCTGCAAGATTACTTATTACATTTTTATAGAATTTTTGACAAAATATCATAATTTTATCTCCACTAGAAGTATTTTTGGCCGCTCTCCCCATACAAGCGCAACCACTGCACAGTGGATCCGCTTATATGGAGCCGCGGCCAAAAATACTTCTAGTGGTGGTAATATGTTAAAATTTTCACTAAGGCTTAGAAAAAATATTTAAATTTAGTGGCAAAAAGATGGAGGTGATTTATTGGAGCGCACGCCAGCTAAGCGCCATATCCCACCCATAACCAAATAAATAAATTAATCAAAAAAGATAAAAATTTAGTTCTATGAAATTGAAGCAAAACTTATAATTATTATTAAAAATATTTATAACGAATCCTCTAATAAGCTATATACAGAGTCAAATAACTTTGAGTTATCTTTTTTTGGAACATTTCTCTGACCGGTTGTTATAAATGGATCGGACCGTAAAAGGAGTGAATGCATTATATCTGTGTTTGTAATAACGCGTGACATTTTCCGGCTGTGATTAAGTCTACATTTTTTAAATTCTTTGTTATTTGATTCTGCAGCTTCCTCCGAAAGCTCTCCAATAGCAACAATTGCGTGTTTTATTATTGCAGATCCATGAATAAGAACTTTATGCACCGTAGCTGGCATATAGTACCAACGATACTCTTTGATAAGATCCTTGCATTAATTTTATACTCCGATGATAGAGCTTGAAGTATAGTGGCACAACGATAGATGAGATTCTCATTTATTCCTGTTATTTCGGAAGCCAACCTTGGATTGGAAAAAAATGTTCTTGCCGTATTTCCGTCGTTCGATGAGCCTCTACCTCCATCTCTTGGCTTGTCTACAATTAACCCCAGTTTTTCACGAAAATCCTTTTGAATTTTGATTTTTCTTTCCATGACTTTTTGTTTTTGTTCATTTCCTCTAGCTTGCCATATTTTAATGACGGACTTATAGGATATATGCAAAAAGTATTCAAAAAAACGTATTTTTGCATGAAGAGGCGAAAGACCAAATTCAAAATATTTCTCCAAAGCGACTTTATTTAAGCAAACGACCAAGTTATTCATCTGTGTTGGATTGGCACCACATATAGGTATAGCACTTGGCAGAAGACGACTCGCTTAAAGCATTGCAGACCTTTCCATCCACCATTGTCAGTTGTAAACTATGCTTAACGTTAATATTTCTTTTGTTGATAGATAGTTCCGTCGGCTTTAAAAGTTTGATTTTATCCTTGAAATATTTTTCTTCTGCCAGTGACACTTCGCTCGTTTCTTTTTTAAACTGGAATCGAACTGGCCTGCAGTAACGTGTTGACGAAGGCCGGGTGTTTTTCCAAAAAATTTTTTAGTCAACTGTTGAAATGAGTTGCAAAGGTACATATGAGGTAACAAATAAGCTTTTGTCCTCTAAGCCGTCATTGGAACACTTTTGCTTATATTCGCTATGACCTGTACTTCCATCAAATCCCCACTTTCCAATTAATATAAAATTATCAACCGAACGCTCACAGGCTGCTTTGACAACATCAGCTTGAAGTTCCAGTATGCTCGATGCTGTGTTGTCCAAAAGATTTTGCAACTCGACTTCGGCGTAAGATTCGTCCACAGAAATATTATCCGGATATCTCTTTTTTTTTCGCAGTGACTATACTTTGATAGCTTGGAAAAAAATCAAAGGATATTTTGTTATTAACGAAGTCCCTTACCAGCAGATATTAGTTTTTTTGACATGCCGGTCTCCATTAAAAGCGAAATTACTTCGATACGATCTGCTGGCAATAAATTTTGCGTTTGATTATCATTGCGCAAAGCAGAAACAGCAGATTCATCGATCTCGTTCAGCGGAGCTATACGTCGTCGCTTTGTTCTCGCTGAAGATTCGGAAAAACCGAGTCTAGGACGGCCACGTTGAGCACTTTCCGATGTTTGCTAAGATGAATTTACTAAAATTGGCACAATTTCATTCAACCAAGCGCATTTGTATTGGAGAACGGATGATTTTTTGCGGTTGTAATAAGTCCAAAACGCTTCAAGCTTCTTGCATATGAAACCAATTGATTTCATTAATTGGCTTAAGTCAGCTTTGTAGCCCTCCTTCTCAATTTCAAGTTGCACAGAACTGATTAATTGTTGTTGTTTTTCGGTTTTAGGACCTATTTTTGTGCACCATAAATGAAATACATGCAGGCGTGTGATCATACAGTAATTCGTATCGCCTTCCAAAATAAAAAATTAAGAACATATATTAAAAAATAATTGGAATTATTTAAAAATAATTAGAGTTATTTAAACAACATAAATTAAATGACCATTGAAAATTGTAGACAAACACGATAGCGGACGTTGACGATACTATGCGCAGTACGTTCAAGTGGCCCCTACGACACCAGGACAAAGCCTGTTACGCGCGAGCCCAAGCAGATAACTGCCCACCTCCCACCCGACCGACCGAGGGGTGCAGCCGTATAACGCACGGCACGAATCGCGTGGACAAAATACACAATAGAAAAGACAGACAAACACATAATACTATAGCTATCTATTAACTAAATGGGATAGGATAGATGTTTTAAGCATATTAATAGAAAACTCTGAGCCGATTACAGGGGATAGAAGATTGTAATCAGAGCAGAGGACCCTAAAAGGTTCATGCATAGCATAGTTAGAAGAACAACGACTAAGGGATAAAGGTATTAAAGGATGTCTACTCCGTCTACATGGTACCGACAGATTCACCTGAGCTAATAACTCAGGCGAGTCGATATCACCAATTAGGAGCTTGTGCATAAAAATGACACCAAGCATAATTCTACGGTTAGTTAGGGACGGAAGGTTAATCAAGAGAAGTCTACTAGAATACGAAGGCAAATTGACATTGCGATCCCAGCTTAAGCCACGAAGAGCAAATAGCAAGAACTGCTTCTGAACGGAT
This sequence comes from Drosophila willistoni, assembly GCF_018902025.1. NCBI lineage: Eukaryota > Metazoa > Arthropoda > Insecta > Diptera > Drosophilidae > Drosophila > Drosophila willistoni. Next base: position 1,033,077 of record NW_025814055.1, read on the forward strand.
TCTAGTCTAATCCGGTGCGACTCATATTGAGGTGACCAAATGCAAGATCCATACTCTAAAATAGGACGGACAAGCGAAGTAAAAAGAACTTTAGTTGTATAGGGGTCATCAAATTCTTTTGACCATCTTTTAATGAAACCCAGGACACTCATGGCCTTTGCGACCGTGGTGGAAATATGGGTGTTAAAATTTAACTTATGGTCCATAAGTACGCCCAAATCATTCATATTATTTAGACGTTCTAAAGGGCTGTTGTTTAGAATATAAGTGACCAGTTGAGGAGAGTTACGAAAAAAAGTCATTACCTTACATTTGGTAGTGTTAAGATTTAGTAGATTAAACTGGCACCAGGATTGAAAGTTTTTAAGATCAGCTTGTAGCCGACTAAATGAATCTGTATCTTTATAAGTAAGACAAAGCTTGACATCGTCAGCATACATAAGCACACGCGAATGAACAATGACTGAAGGAAGATCGTTAATAAATAGTGTGAAGAGCAGAGGGCCAAGATGACTACCTTGAGGTACACCAGAAGTCACAGAAATGGAAACGGAAAAAGAAGACTTAAAAAGTACCTTCTGTTTTCTATTTGTTAAATATTCTCGAACCCAAGAAAGGAAAAGGGGTGGAAACCCAATGTCGCTCAGCTTAGAAAGTAATAGGGTATGATTAACGGAATCAAAGGCTTTGCTGAAGTCAGTGTATATGACATCAGTTTGTTTACCATTTTTGAACCCCTTGATAATTATTGATGTAAATTCTAAAAGGTTAGTGGTTGTAGATCTACGTTTCACAAACCCATGTTGGGATGGCGAAATAATAGAGCTGCAAAAATGTTGCAATTGAGAAGTTATAATTTTCTCAAAAGCTTTCGGAATAGCGGACAATTTTGAGATACCCCTATAGTTAGAGGCTTCGGACTTTTTGCCATTTTTATGCAGAGGAATAATATACGACTCCTTCCAAATAGATGGAAAAGAGGAAGATTCTACAGACAATAGAAACAATTTTAAAATGGGTTTACATAATGCGTTTGCACAGAACCTGAGTATACATCCAGGAATACCGTCTGGCCCCGGAGAATAAACAGGTTTAACTAATTTAAGTTCGGTAAGAATAGAACTTTCATCAATCACTGGATTGAAAATGCAATTAGCCTTTTTTAAATGATAAGGATACGGACTTGCTCGATATTCCGTTGAGGAATAAGTTGTTTTGAAAAAACTCGCAAACATATCGGCAATTGCCTGATCAGTGCTCGCTTTTTTATTTTGAAAAGACAAAAAAGATGGGTGCACAGAGGTCTTACGTTTAGAATTAACAAAATTATAAAATTGTTTAGGGTCAGAAGAAAACTGAAGCTTACACCGCTGAAGATAATTCTTATAGCATTGTGTATTAAGCATCATGAATTTTGAACGAGCGACTGTATACAGAGCATAATCTGATGAACGACGTGTTTTTTGGAACTTCTTATAATATCGTGTCTTCACATTTTTCAAATTGGATAGCTCGCGAGAGAACCAGGGAGGTTTGTTAAGCCGCTCCAGCCTACCAAGAGGCACACAAATATCAAAGAGTGAATTCAGAGTATCATAGAAAAAACGAACAGCCGAGTTCATATCACTACAATTGTACAGATAAGACCAATCGGTAGTAGCAATGTTTTCATTAAGGCTGGCAAAGTCAGTCTTACGAAAGCACCTAGTTAGTGATAACTCATTTGAACCAAGTAATGGTGAAAGCAAGGGCAAATCAATTTTTAAATTTAATGTAGGATGAAATTTGTCTTCTGGAAGAACAAATGGTTCGATCCTAGAAACCTCACAATAAGAAAAATCCAATACAAAAATAAGATCTAACGATTTTCCATTAGAATTTAAGACAGGATTGACTTGGGATAAAGATAAGCCTAGAAGGCCATCAATAAAGTCATGTGACAAAGAGGGCAGCAACGTGGTAGATTCATCTGTTAGTGACCATGCTAAAGCGGGTAAATTAAAATCACCTACAACTATGAGCATGTCTTGGCTCGAAACTAAAGAGGAGACAAACTGAATTGCCTCTAAATGATTTAAATATACCACCATGTCTGACAATGGTGGAATATAGGAACAAGTAATGAAAGCATTGAAAGATTTAAAATTTACTTTAACACCGACAAACTCAATCTCCTGGGTACTAGAAAATTGAATCATTTCAGATGATAAAGCAGCATCCACAGCTAACAGAACGCCACCACCTATGCGAGAAATCCGGTCACGTCTGAAAATAGAAAAGTTTGTGGAAAAAACCGATGCATCAGCAATATCTGGTTTTAGCCACGTCTCTGTGAAAGCTAGAATGTTATGCTCAAAAGAAAGACTATCTACATAGAGATTAGGAAGTTTAGATTTCAGTCCTCTAACGTTCTGGTAACCCAGGTTAAGGGACGAAGCTAGTTTTTTGACACACCAGCAGATGCTGATGTGGCAGGAATAGTATTAGTTGTTGTTGTAGGCAAGCGAATCGGTTGCCGATTTTTCTTTTTTACAGTATATTCCTTAACTATTATATGTTTAGGCCAAAAATCTTCTCGACATATAGTATCGAAGATATTGGCAGAAACACTAATTTTAAAGGACGAAATGTCCCGAGAATAAGAAAATTTAAACTTTTCCACCGCAATATTCGAGACGTTAACTTTCTTCCGAATATAGGCTATTACATCATCAGATGTGACAACAGGGTCTAGCCTAGAAACAAATATATGTTTCTTTGGTGGTACGCCAACGAGAGGCCGCGGTCCCGAAGCGTCAGCCGCAGCAGTAACGTTGGACAAGTCACCCACTGCAGCAGTCAACTTGTTCACGGGGCCCTCGATACTTTTAGAACTATCGGCAATTTCCATTGGAATGGGTAATTGCCCAGACACATCGGACACTACAATAGGCATCGTTTTTAAGAGATCATTCCCAGGTGATACCGGTAATTCATTACTAATAGCATTCACAACCGGGCTCTTAAACGATATCAATTGCTGTACATTAGGAGTGGACGGTGCATGAGACCGGTCGGGGACGATAAGAGACGCTGGCGGATCTACAGATACAGAAACACCCCAAGGACTGGTCCTTTTACGTTTCGGAGACTCATTCATAAGCGATAAACTTCTGAACTGAGTCTCCACCGCAGTAAACTCCGCTTGGAGTTTATTAAAACCTGCCCTTAAAGTGTCAAAACTATCTCTAGTCCGCCTCATGAAAGAGCGCATCTCATTCTCGACCTCCCGGCAAGCATCACATCCATATTTTAAGCCACCACCTTTAGCAATAGACTCCTTGATTCTGCCTGTGTAACCTGCACACTTGACGTGAACAGCATTGTCACACAACCAACAAAGAATATAATCATGGCAGTCAACCGCATTAGTGGCAACTATGCAATTATTTTTTGAGCAGACAACCATTTTATCAAAAAGTTTAATTTAATTGAAAAGGGAAATACAAAAAAAATAAAAATTCTAAAGGTTAAAAATCTGTGTATAAGAATATACTGACCAGTTCTGACACAAGGGTTAATGTGCAGAGTAAGCCTTCACAACTAAAGAATAAAAAGAAATGAAAAACACAAAAACAAAAACACGTATCACAGAGTCGCGGGTAGGCAAAAGACGAGAGCGCAAATCAATCAAGAATAGGAAAGAGCGGGAGAGCGCGTCAAATTGAACACATGCAACAACAAATTTGTACGCAAGAGCGCGAGAGTTAGTTAGTTAAAACGGTAAAGACACAAAAGCAAAAGAGATAAACAAAACAACAACACCGCTAATGCAAGTATTGTTGTAAGTTTTGATTTTATTTAAATTTAAACAAAAACGACAGCAAGAATTCGCGAAATGAAAATAAAATTCGGATGTTGTAATTGTTATTAATTAAACCGATAATTTAAGAGTTATATAAAAGTATTTGATCGCGAGAAAAAATAAAAGTTGATAAGCGCAAAAAAAACACGTCCGTCCTCTGCAACGAGTGAAAGTTTTTGTAAGTAGATGTAACAAAACACAGCAACACAATAACAAGACGACACAGAGGCTTCGCTGGGCAAATTTAACTTTGAAAAACAAGACGATGATGAGTTAGTATATTAAAGATTGCAAGCACATCCGCCAATTTACGCAAGTAATTAAACACTTTTATTATCTTAACACACAGATAAATAATGTGAAATAGAAGACTTTTTGGGGTTAATTGTGGAACACAACTAAAAGTTTAAGTAAACATAAAAAAAATTCAGAAAAACGGTACAAACATATAGGTTTCTTTAAACATTAATTATACTGGAGCTAACAAAAAAAAAGTGCGTCTAACGGTTAGACACGATAGAAGTGAAACCTTCCGTAAAACAAACTGAGAGAGAATGAGACGAAAGCAGCATTAGGAGCGGGATAATTATAGGTTCATTATAATATTGCTATAAAGGTCATGTTTTATTTTCTTCATTTTATTATTATTCATCCTCAATGTTTTCAATTTCAACAAATGATACGAGTGGCTTATGATAGCTAAAATATGATACAAATGCTTTGGTTTCGATGTTGTCAACATATCTTTGAAATACCGCGTCAATTGTTGTTTTTGATCGTGTTGTTGATTCAGTGCGATTGTTACACATTTTTAAACTGAATGTTGTATTGAGAAAGTCAATTAAAGGAACCGCTGTGTCCAATGCAAAATTTACGTTAAAATCGCCACTTAAAATCATTGGAACTTTATCGTAATCTTTTCTAAGTATCCGCGATACTTCTGGTGTATACTTTATTAAATTTTCATGAATGAATTCCGTGATGCTATTTATTGATTGATTCGGTGAAATATAAATTGCCACAATTAAAACTGTTTTTCCATTGCTCAATCTGGTTTCGCATGCACATATTTCTCCCACTTTAGAGAGCTGAACAGACAGTGATTCTAGTTGCTGTGCATTCATTCATTATATATTTTGTGATACATTTTTATTTACTTTTTATACCCTTGCAGAGGGTATTGTAAAATTGGTCAGATGTTCGTAACGCACAGAAGGAGGCGTTTACGACCTGAGAAGCTGAGTTGATATAGCCATGTCCATCTGTCCGTCCGTCTGTGCCGTCTTAAGAGCTATCGGGATGAAATCTTTTTTTGGGGTTTTTATTACCCGGGTAAGATAAAGTATGAAAATCCTTAGGATCGGACCACTATATCATATAGGTCTAGAAGAAAACATTTTGCGGACATGGCTATATCAACTCAGCTTCTCATGCTGATCAAGAATTTATATACTTTATGGGGTCGTAAACGCCTCCTTCTGTGCGTTACGAACATCTGACCAATTTTACAATACCCTCTGCAAGGGTATAAAAAGTAAATAAAAATGTATCACAAAAAAATATATAAATATATAAAAAGCATTATGAATAAAAAGCATTATGAAAAACTTCGACCAAGCTGGGAGTCGAACCCCGGCCGCCCGATCGCCAAGCGAGCACACTAACTACAGAACTCGACGGCAATTTACAAAGTGTCGACGTGGCTCTGTTGTTAGTGTGCTCGCTTTGCGATCGGGCGGCCGGGGTTCGACTCCCAGCTTGGTCGAAGTTTTTCATAATGCTTTTTATTCATAATGCTTTTTATATATTTGCATCTCATTCTCTCGCAGGCTAAATACTTTAAGATCCTATATGTGTCTCTTTTTAGTGTCGCTTTTTCGTTTCATCGAGTCTCAAATTACTCCCAACGATTCTAAAGAAGTTTTCACTTCAAAAATACAAATATTTTCTACCAAATTCATTTTAATTGCAGAAAATTAATGCCATAAATTTTAATCCTTTGTAGAATTCTTTCTGTATTCTCGCTATTTGTTCTCCATCCCGCATATATGTATGTTAAATCTTAATTTTGTGGAATTCAAGTGGGAGATAATTGTAGATTTTTATAGTAGAAAGTTTGAAAAGAAATCTTTCATTCCGAAATCTAACCAAATTAGAGTTGCTATTAATATAAACCAGAGGGCCGGGGCTAACTTCGACCGCGTCAAAGTTTGTATACCCTTGCAACTTTTTTGGTAAGTTTTTCCTTACCTATAGCCATCAAAGTGGAAAAACGTTTAAGCTTAAAAGGCTAATGTGTCCGAAAGAACGGCCTACAATCTTAGTTTTTCTTCTGCATAGGAAATAACGAAGATATTGATCAAAGTCACTGTTTTCCACCGATCGTTCCTATGGGAGCTATATGATATAGTAACCCGATCTTTATCAAATTTGGCACAGTCATTAACAGATATAATAAACTAACAAATGTTTAATTTCAAAGCAATCGCGTCAAAAGTAACGAAGTTATTGACAAAAGTCACTGTTTTCGAAAGATCGTTCCTATGGGCGCTATATGATGTAGTAACCCGATCTTAATCAAACTTGGCATAGTCGTTTATATCTGTAATTAACTCACCAATATTAAATTTCACGACAATAGCTAAGAAAATAACGAAGTTATTGAGAAAAGTCACAGTTCGTGACTTTGGCATTTGTATGGGAGCTATATGATTTAGTGATCCGATCCGGCTGAATCCGAGATATACAACGCCTGCAGCATATTCAAGCCTACATGCAAAATTTCAGCTCTGTAGCTCTTACGGTCTAGGAGGAGTTTGCGTTGATCCAGACGGACGGACGGACGGACGGACATGGCTATTTGAACTCGTCTCGTCGTGCTGATCAAGAATATATATACTTTATATGGTCGGAGATGCTTCCTTCTATGCGTTGCACACTTTTGACCAAAATTAATATACCCTTTTTGCAAGAGTATAAAAAGATCCCCTCCTTACAAAAGTATGAAAAAAAAATTTGTGCCAAATGTTTAATTGTTTTCTGCCACAGTCTAAAAAAAGTAGCCGAACTTTTTTTTAATTTACTGTTAATGAGATAATCTGCTTAGTGATTCCAATTTTCGTTCTTATTCTATAAACGGTTATATAACATTTGAGCAAAACTTATCCGAAACTTTTTTTTAGCTACTAAAAATCAGTTAATAATTATAACGAGGACCGGGACTCTATATCCTTATTTTTATACCCTTGCAAAAAGGGTATATTCATTTTGGGCAGAAGTGTGAAGGAAGAAAGAAGTAAGCATTTCCGACCATATAAAGTATATATATTCTTGATCAGCACGACGAGACGAGTTCAAATAGCCATGTCCGTCCGTCTGGATCAACGCAAACTCCTCATAGACCGTTGGAGCTACAGAGCTGAAATGCATGTAGGCTTGTATATACTGCAGACGTTGTATATCTCGGATTTAACCGGATCGGATCACTATATCATATAGCTCCCATACAAATGGCAAAGTCACGAACAGTGACTTTTCTTAATAACTTCGTTATTTTCTGAGCTATTGTCATGAAATTTAATATTGGTGAGTTTATTACACATATAAACAATTGTGCTAAATTTAATCAAGATCGGGTGACTATATCATATAGCTCCCATAGGAACGATCTTTCGAAAACAGTGACTTTTGTCAATAACTTCGTTACTTTTGACGCGATTGCTTTCAAATTAAACATTTGTTAGTTTAATATATCTGTTAATGACTATGCCGAATTTGATAAAGATCGGGTTACTTTGTCATATAGCTCCCATAGGAACGATCGGTGAAAAACAGTGACTTTGATCAATATCTTAGTTTTTATCTAAATCTATGCTAAAATTGTAGGCCGTTCTTTCGCAAACATTAGCCTTTTTAGCTTGAACGTTTTTTCATTTTGATGGCTATAGGTAAGGAAAGAGTTACCATAAAAGTTGCAAGGGTATTCAAACTTTGACGCGGTCGAAGTTAGCCCCGGCCCTCTGGTTCTGTTACAGCCAACTACGGACTTTCAATTTAGCTAAACGCCGATTATCTGTGAAACGGGCTATATAGCACATAGCAAATTATTATTTATAATTATTTCGATTATAATCGACGATCTAATTGTAAGCATATTTTATGTACCGATAAAACTGACCATGCTCTGCGTCAGGTATGTTAGCACTTTTGAAAAGCCCTTAGTGGATAGACGTCTACAATATAATGACTCTTGGGTTCGAGACCCGACCATGAAAAAATACAATACGGCAAATTTTAAGTAAAATTATTATGACATGCACCCAACGGGTGAAATAGTGCATTAAAGTCGCCAAAATGTATGTAACAGGGAAAAGGAAGCTTTTGACCCCATAAAGTATATATATTCTTGATCAGCATAAACAGCCGAGTCGACTTAACCCGTCTGTCCGTATGAACACCTAGATCTCGGAAACTATAAGAGGTAGATGTATCAAATTATGTACGTAGATTCCTGTAGTATCTACGATGATTAAGTTGATATCAATTTCTGCTGCGTCCCACAGCGGGGCCTCTGCCCGGATAGGATTCAAAAATCAGTTTTTTCATGATAGCTGTTACCGCCGTCATTACAAATTTAAAAATTAACCGTCAACCCGAAAATGCTGTCGCCGGCAGCCCTGAATATACTGGGGTATGGCAGCCCTGAAAACACTGGGGTTAGCAACCCTGAAAAACACGAGCGGGACCAACCGAGAGTTTTGGCGTCAGTATGTGATGGCACCAGGGAAGAAAGCTACAAACTTTTTTAAAGCGTCGTCGTCATCGTTAGAAAAAAGTCTAATTACATCACACAACATGTAAAATTGCGCTAAATAAACTGATCGCTATATAAACTGTAACTTAAGTTTGTTTTTAGTACAAACGAAACTCCGTGCGTCACATTTCTTTAAAAAAGTTTATTGAGGTTAAAAAGTTTCCGCGTGCCCGAATTTCACCATATATATAAAGTGCAAATACATAAAGACACACATACACATGTATATTAGAGCGTAACTCCACATAAAGCAGGGGTAGGCACAAAGAGAGCCAGCTCAAACTGTCAAGGTATGTGTGCGTAAGCTGCTTTACACTGCGCGAATCGTATGTGAAGAAACGAATAAAAAAATTAAACTGCAAGTGAAAAAGAATAATTCCGACCTAATTGTTGTTCAGAAACTCAACTATTTCCTTTACTTCTATATTGTTTGGATAACTTTTTATACGAAGGAGATCTTCTAAATGGCTATCAGTAAGACTATTTCGAATTAAATCTTTAATTAATTTCATTGTCGAAAATGTGGATTCGCAAATGTATGTTGTGGTAAACATGGAAGATAATTTTAACATTGCCCTTTTGGAATTAGGAAATTTATCCATAGGAATTTCTCGCCAAAATTCTATTCTATTAATTTTTCTGCGTGTAGCTGCGTAACAAAGCGACAAAGTACTGCTTTCGTCAAAAGTCTGTGCGACACTAGCTGTTTTTTTACGCTCTCAAATTGTACTTCGTGCTCACATCGGCATGCACACAGACGGCCACACGAGCCATTGCCTCTGACATAAAGTGTTCAAAGCCATGCATGTGTAAAAAACCTTTAAGTAGTACATGCACAAATTGCAGGGGATAAATTCATAGCACAATATAATCGGAAACCAATAGACTAAAACTAATCCAAAGCATCATGAATAAAGATCAAGACATTTGTAGTGCCTGTAACAAGAGTCGCCTAAACAGTAGTACCTAACATTGGGTTCAATGCGACAATCGCCAGAAACGGTACCACTTTCAATGTGCTGAAGTCAATAGCTCAATAGCAGAGGCTGTATGGATTTGCAACAGCTGCCAACAAGCGCTGGACAACGTGGCATCAACAAGCACTGGTCGTGACCTGTCAACAGGATCGCCCAATATACCAAGTGCCAACAAAGCCACCGAACAACAATGCCCCGTATCTAACGCGGCAAATACGTCTTGTCTCAGCAAAGTATACTTAGTCGAGCAAACCCAATGGCCAAGCTCAAATTATTTGATGTTGGCAATGCTGGAGGAAAGGCCGAAAAAAGATACATCGAGCAAAAATACAACTTGCTTGCACAGCAGCAAGGAACGCAGGTAACGTGTTTCCAATTAAATGGACCTACTGCTTCTCAGCTAGCCGCAAGGCAAGTTTTACCCGCAGATCTACCCATCTTTAACGGAAATCCAGAGGACTGTCCAATCTTTATAAGCATGTACGAGAACAGCTGCCGTATAGCGGGGTTTTCAAACGCCGAAAACATGCTACGACTTCAGAAGAGCCTCAAAGGTAAAGCCTACGAACTAGTTCGTGATAAGCTACTGCTGCCAATACTGGTTCCTGATGTCATTAATACGCTCAAGACATTCTTTGGACGCCCGGAGCAAACACTCGATCGATTGATCGACAAAATAAGAAAAATAAACGTACACAAGGATAAATTAGAATCCATCGTTGATTTCGCAATGGCGGTGAGAAACGCATGTGCAACCATGGAAGCGTGCAATTTAACCTCACATTTAAATAACCCGATGCTTCTTCAAGAACTTATCGACAAACTACCCACCCAGCAAAAGTTAAACTGGGCTATGCATCCACGTAACGAATCCATCCCGGTTATAAAATCATTTAGCGATTGGTTGTACAAAATAGCTGAGGCCGCAGCCACTGTCATGCCTGGCCAAAGCACTAAGGCCAATAATGTCAACACACACTCGCAAGCACATCAACAACCACAGGAAGGACCAAATAATCGAGAGAATGGGTGGCGACAAAACTGTAAGCCGAATTTACAATGCGTGATGTGTGCTTCCACGGATCACCAGGTTGCTCTATGTCAAAGCTTCAAGCGACTGTCCGTTGACAATAGACAACGAATAATAAACGAAGCCAAGGTATGCTACAGGTGCCTCAAAAGTCACCGTAAATGCTTCTCTAATCGTGACTGCGGAATTGACAATTGCAACTCAAAACATCACCCGCTTCTTCACAAAGGCACAGGCAGAACCGAAGTTGTTACTGCGCATCATAAAGACAATGTAGTGGAAGGACAATTTTTCCGCTTTGTACCCATCAAACTGTATGGAGCCAATGTAACCTTTAACACGTTCGCATTTTTAGATGAGGGCTCATCAGTCACTCTCATCGATGAAAGCATTTTGGACAAGCTGAAGATCTCTTCAACGCCAGAGCCAATTTGCCTACAATGGACCGGTGAAGAAACTAGAAACGAAGAGGACTCCGTTAAGACCCACCTACAAATCTCTATAGCGGGAACTGACAAAAAGCTATGGCTCTACAACGTCCACTCAGTAAAGAAATTAGGATTGCCGAAACAAACCATCAATGTTGAAGAACTATCCAAGCAATATGCTTATTTGCGTGGCTTGCCGCTAAAGTCGTACCAAAACAGTACACCACCAATTTTAATCTGCAGCAACAATTGGAATCTAGCAATACCCCGCAAAATCCGCGAGGGCAGACAAAACGAACCCATTGCTTCAAAGTGCACATTAGGATGGTGCATCCAAGGATCAATAAACTCAAGCAAACACGTAACAATGCATCATTGCGAGTGCAATTGGAGTAAAATAGATAAAGCCATAAAGGAAAGTTTCACAATGGAACCAATCGTATCTAGAGAATTGCAGTACAAAAACGACAAAAGGGCCAAAGGCATTCTCGAAGATACCTGCAAAAAGATCAATGGTCGATACGAAGTCGGCCTACTCTGGAAGGACGACACAGTCATTTTACCCGAAAGCTATACCGCAGCGCTGAAACGCCTCGAATGCCTACGGGCCAAAATTAAAAGAATGCCGGAACTGTTTGATAAAATTCAATCACAAATTGACAATATAGTAGAAAAAGGATATGCATTTGAGCTCAGACCAGTAGAGGTATGCGATCGAGAGGAACGCGTCTGGTATCTCCCAATATTTATTGCTTTAAATCCGAATAAGCCAAACAAAATACGACTAGTTTGGGATGCCGCCGCCAAAAGTCATGGAAAATCACTTAACGATTTTATGCTTACTGGGTCTGATTATCTAGATCCATTGACTTCTGTTCTAATGGCCTTCAGAGTAGGACGGATTGCCGTGTGCACAGATATAGCCGAGATGTTTCATCAAATAAACATTCAGGAAAGCGACATGCACGTCTAGCGGTTGTTATGGCTCAATAAAAACGAGAACACTCCAAGGATCTTCGTTATGCGCGCGATGACATTAGGAATTAATTGCGCCCCTTGTATTGCCCACTATGTACGCGATAAAAATGCAGAGAATTTCCAAATCAAAAATCCACGAGCTTACGAATCCATTACAAAGGCCCACTACGTGGACGACCTCATCGACAGTTTCAAAGATGACCTTGAAGCCAAAAACAGTTACATCATCAGTTAGACATACATGCCGATGGTGGATTCCAAATAAGAAATTGGTGCTCAAACTCGGTATCTGTTCTCCAAAATCTAGGAGAACAGCAAATAAATCAACACCCCAAAGAATTAGGGAACCCTGAAAAGGTCCTCAGTATGTATTGGGACCCAAATAATGACGTTTTTAAGTTTACCTTCAGATTTTCGAACGAAACGTGAGGTCTTACAAGTACTGATGTCTATATTTGATCCCCTCGGTCTATTATCGTGCTACACCGTAGGCCTTAAAATGCTGCTTCAAAAAGTCTGGCGCACAGAAATAGGATGGGACGAAGACTTACCCGAACAACTCCTAGAACAGTGGCAACAATGGAAAGGTGTCCTACTAGACGCCAGCAATTTAGAATTTCCGCGTCACTACTCTGCTCTACTGTTAAACGAAAGCCAGGTAGACCTTCATACCTTCGTAGACGCAAGCGAACATGCCTACGCCGCAGTAACCTACCTTCGCATTAAACAAGGTCAAAACATAAGTACAGTGTTGGTAGCAGCCAAATGTAAAGTAGCTCCACTCAAACCTGTATCTATACCTCGAATGGAACCTTTGGCAGCCGTCATGGGAGTAGGCCTAACGATGCGTATACTGAGCACCCGAGGCCTAAGAATCGATTCCTGCACATATAGGTCCGATTCTAAAACGGTCCTTAACTGGTTAACCATGGACCCAAGGAGACTCCAGTCATTCGTCATGCATAGAGTGGGCGAGATAATCGACAAAACCAGCACAAACCAATGGCGCTGGGTTAGCACAAAGGAAAACGTTGCAGACTTAGCCACAAAATTTTTTAAAGTACCAGATGCATCTCGTTGGATTAAAGGACCCGATTTTCTAGGACTGTCTAACGACAAGTGGCCAGATCGAAGAGGAATATCTGAGAACATCTCACAGGAAATCGAATTGCTAGAATACTTTTCTGACTGGAAGCGCCTATATCGAGCAGTGGCCAACGTTATGCTGTACGCCCAAAGGATACGCGCTAAGTGTTCGGGAAAGCCTCTACCAGAAAACCCTAAGCCGCGAAAATATACACACAGCGAAATCTCTTTTATGCAGACAGGCCCAATTAGCGACGTACTCAAATGAAGTCAATTCGCTCAAAGACAAATCAGTAGTGGACAAGTTTTTATTAATTGCTTTAAATGTTTACCTGGACTCAGAAGACATCAATCGCGTGAAGGGCAGGTCAGACAACATAACTTCTGACGGTGACGCCATCGTAGTTCCAAGACACAGCAGAATTGCCTTTTTAATCGCAAAGGACTATCACGAAAAATCTCACCATATATTTTACGAGTGGCAATTTAGAAAGTGTCGACGTGGCTCTGTTATTAGTGTGCTCGCTTGGCGATCGGGCGGCCGGGGTTCGACTCCCAGCTTGGTCGAAGTTTTTTTTATAATGCTTTTTATTCATAATGCTTTTTATATATTTATATATTTTTTTGTGATACATTTTAATTTACTTTTTATTTACTTTTTATACCCTTGCAGAGGGTATTGTAAAATTGGTCAGATCTTCGTAACGCACAGAAGGAGGCGTTTACGACCCCATAAAGTATATAAATTCTTGATCAGCATGAGAAGCTGAGTTGATATAGCCATGTCCGCAAAATGTTTTCTTCTAGACCTATATGATATAGTGGTCCGATCCTAAAGATTTTCATACTTTATCTTACCCGGGTAATAAAAAACCCCAAAAAAAGATTTCATCCCGATAGCTCTTAAGACGGCTGAGTAAAACGCATACGCACAGACGGACGGACAGATGGACATGGCTATATCAACTCAGCTTCTCAGGTCGTAAACGCCTCCTTCTGTGCGTTACGAACTTCTGACCAATTTTACAATACCCTCTGCAAGGGTATAAAAAGTAAATAAAAATGTATCACAAAATATATAATGAATGAATGCACAGCAACTAGAATCACTGTCTGTTCAGCTCTCTAAAGTGGGAGAAATATGTGCATGCGAAACCAGATTGAGCAATGGAAAAACAGTTTTAATTGTGGCAATTTATATTTCACCGAATCAATCAATAAATAGCATCACGGAATTCATTCATGAAAATTTAATAAAGTATACACCAGAAGTATCGCGGATACTTAGAAAAGATTACGATAAAGTTCCAATGATTTTAAGTGGCGATTTTAACGTAAATTTTGCATTGGACACAGCGGTTCCTTTAATTGACTTTCTCAATACAACATTCAATTTAAAAATGTGTAACAATCGCACTGAATCAACAACACGATCAAAAACAACAATTGACGCGGTATTTCAAAGATATGTTGACAACATCGAAACCAAAGCATTTGTATCATATTTTAGCTATCATAAGCCACTCGTATCATTTGTTGAAATTGAAAACATTGAGGATGAATAATAATAATAAAATGAAGAAAATAATAAAATGAAGAAAATAAAAAATATGACCTTTATAGCAATATTATAATGAACCTATAATTATCCCGCTCCTAATGCTGCTTTCGTCTCATTCTCTCTCAGTTTGTTTTACGGAAGGTTTCACTTCTATCGTGTCTAGCCGTTAGACGCCCTCTTTTTTTTTTTCATTTTTTGAAATTATGTTAGAAATTCGAGTTAAAACATTAAAAAATGTTGGCATAGCGACATATCTCCGACGACATATCTCCGCCCAGTACACTTTTCTGGCGGAGATATGTCTTTGTAAAACGACATATCATCGCCGGTGATCCGCGCGGAGATATGTCGTTTCAAAACGTCATATCTTCGCCGTTAGAAAAACGACATATCTCCGCGCGAAATTATTATTGGGGTTTATTATTATATCATCGCCGGTGATCTGCCGAACGACATATCTCCGCGCGAAATTATGTCGTTTCAGAACGACATATCTCCGCGCGGAGATATGTCGTTTTTCTAACGGCGGAGATATGTATGTCGTTACCCCAAAATGTTACATAATCGTATAAAACAATAAAAAAAAATTCCGTTTGTGATTGAAAACAAACGGGTCTCCTTCCATTTTTATACCCTTGCAGAGGGTATTATAAAATTGGTCAGATGTTTGTAACGCACAGAAGAAGACGTTTCCGACCCCATAAAGTATATTTATTCTTGATCAGCATGAGAAGCTGTGCAAATCAACTTGACGTCGCCATCTTAAGAGCTATCGCGATGAAACTTGATATTTGAGCTACTTATAGCCTGGAGCAGAATGAAACTTGTCAGGATCGGACCACTATATCATATAGCTCTAGAAGAAACATTTTTATAAAAATTGGAGTATCACCATGAAATTTACTACTATGATAGGATTGGATATAAAACCTCAGATCCCAAAATTTGATCGGATCTGATCGGATAAATAGAACACAAGTTACACCTGATATAAATCGGTTCAAGCGCTGCCGGCAGCGCTGGTTGCTGCTACGTCATCATCAAATCAACAGAGCACATGCATACACACACCGACGCAACGCTACATGAATTGTATGTGTATGCGCGCCGTGCTTTAAAGGAATTGTTTAGGGAATGATGGAAAAAGAAGAAAAAATTGTAGTTGTTTTGTTTGTGTATTGATGAATTCAGTTGCAGAGAAAGAAATTTCAATGTGTAAAAATATTATTGCTAAGGACTGCAAGGGTATATAAACTTCGACATGGTCAAAGTTAGCTTCTTTGATATTTAAAGGAAAAACATGCTTTTCTGACTTTGGCTTTACAGCACCACGGCAAATATTAATTTTGAAGCTTCATGAATTCTTTATCAAATGCTTTTTAAATAGAAGCTATGATTTTTGCAATGTTTTGACCTTTTGGTCAAAAGGCCCCACTGTGCGTCGTCGATATATGATTCACCAACTGAAACAACTATTTAGAAGACTAAATGTATACAGTGATCTCTCGGTTAACGAACATTTTATACAGCGAAAAAGATGGAAACCCTAATTAAATGTATGTACATACAAGTTTTGACTAGGAAAACCGGAATATATATTTTAAAGGTGGAAAGATTGATCGTTTTATACATAACAAAAAATTCTTTTTTTCCTTGTTTCCTTCCCATTCCCTGTTCATTTCAGTCGTTTCTTTACGTCTAATACATATCAGATACGTCAAAAATGGTATACGGTTTATTCGTGAAATTTTTAGTTCGAAAACCTCTCTCACTCTTTGAAGCACACCGGCCATCTCCATATGTATTTACTTGTCTGATTATAATAAAATTCAACATATTGATAGATATATCAATTAACGTGCCAAGATTTATAGCGATAATTTAAATATTGTGGAAGAAATTTGTTTATTTTTGTTCTGTCTGGGTGATGCAGGATAGATCGATTTGGCTGTTTTTTTTGCTGTTCAGATGATCCTGTAACCCAGCATCGTGCTCACAGCAATCCCATCGTTTTATACCCTTGCAGATGGTATTATAAAAATATGTTTGTAACGCACAAAAGGAGACGTTTCGGACACCATAAAGTATAAACAGTGGCGGCAAAAAATTTGAGACATACATTTTTACACCATACACCCATAGGGTGAAATGGTATATTAAAGTCGCCAAAATGTATGTAACGGGCATACGGAAGCATCTCCGACTCCATAAAGTTTATATATTCTTGATCAGGATCAACAACCGAGTCGATCTAGCCATGTTCGTCTGTCCGTATGAACACCTAGATCTCGAAGACTATAAGAGCTAGAGCCACCAAATTTGGTATGTAGACTCGTGTGGTATGTACAGTTATCGTGTTTGTTTCAAATTTTTGCCACGCCCCCTTACGCCCCCAGAATTTACATAAAACTGTTTTTCTTAAAAAGTATGGCAGATAGAGACATCAAATTTGTGTTATATACTTGTTTAGTTAGCGCGCAGAAAATAATTGTTCCAACTTTTTGACACGCCCCCTTTCGCCCCTGGAATTTATATAACTCTGATTTTCTTAAAAACTATGAAAGCTACCGACATGAAATTTGGTATGCAAGCTAGCTTAATAGACGCGCAGATATTGACTATTTAAAAATTTTGCTACGCCCGTTTCCGACCCCGCAAATTAAACAAAACTGATTTTTTCGAAAGCTAACAAAGCTAAAGTCACCAAATTTAGTATGTATATTGGCTTTGTATGCGCGCAGAATATATATATTTTAATATGTTGCCACGCCCACTTCTGCCTGCGTAATTTAGAAAAAACCGATTGGTTCTTGCAATTTTTTGACCATCGAGATCAAATTTGGCAGCCTAATAAATCTTATCTATTTCTATCAAACTACCAAATTTGATTGAAATAGGACTAGAAACATGCAAAATATGCGTATCAACGTATTTTGCTACGCGATCCATAAGGGCAGAATTGGCCGTTGGCTAGTGGCGGCGTTATAGTGCTCGTGTAGAGTGAGCGAGATAACATATGGTATGAGGCATGTTAAAACAATTTAAAAGACATACATTTGGTTTTCGAAATTTTAAATATTTGTTTCACCTGGTGTAAGGTATACCCAAGTCGGCGAGACGACTTACTTACTTCATTTGACCTTAAATTGTGTTTTTATGTGATTTTTATTTAATGTTTGTGAAAAGTTTTGATGTGTTAATTTATAACGTTGAGTTGGTCATTCTATAAAGATGATATACCTTAAATTTCGTGGCCGTATCTCAAATCTTTTTTTTTAAATAATTTTTTTTGGGAGGCAACACAGTCTATCTATTTTTCATCCGATTTTGATTAACAATATCTCATTCGACGGAATATTTAATTCATTATCCTTCGTAGTTCAAGTGTACTTATACTTTTTAATAAATAAATGTCATAAAATAAGGCGAAGCAGGGAGCCCATAAAAATACGAACAAAATTGAGTTTTTCTATTCGAACGCTGTATGTACATATGTATGTATGTATGTATGTTACACATGTATGTACATATGTACATGGTTAGAGGTCAATAAAGTGGACATTCTCGCTTATCCCAATGAGTCTCCTGATCTGAATTCCATCGATTACTTGCGGGGTAGCCTATAGAATCAGTCGGGAAAAAAAGTGCCAACAATCGACAATTGAGGGAGTGCGTCAAAGAAGATTTCGATAGAGTCCTGCCAAGCTTTGATTAAGAGTATCCCCAACCGGATGAAAAAAGTAATGGTAAAAAAATGATATGGAAAAAAAATTAAATATAACTTATTGTTAGTCAGATGAAGTGTACCTATTATTTTCGTCAAGCACGAAGTTCTGCAATTTCATGTTTTTTGTTGTAACTTTTAAATAAATTTATTTTTCTTTACCAAATTAATGTATTTGTATAAACAAATGTTCAATAAAGAAAGGTGCATTTAAATTTTGGTGATCAATGCAGTAGAAAAAAAGTTGTGTTAATCTAAGGTCCAAAAAGTTAAATTTTAAGGGGTGTACCTATTATTTTCATCATGAGTGTATATGCATGAACACTTACAGTTGGAAATTACGAGTGTAGCGAAATAAAAAGGGACTTCGAAGATTTTGATATACACCTAGACCTCGCTTTGCGTCGTTTCGTTTTGCGTTTTTTCGAATTTGCGTCTCTGCTTTATTAGTACTAATTTTCACTGTGCGTCGTTATATTCTCATTGTTGCGTTGTTGTGAGTTCGAGTGTTGAACTTTTTTTTCCTAAATCAGCCATTGTGGCAACGCCAATATCAACTTTTACCAACATTGCCTTTGAATTTTTGTCAGTTTTACGTTTTTCAACATTGACATCTAGCTTACCTACTTCTGTTTTTAATTACGTCTTGCTATCAAAACTCGGAAACGGTTTAGTAGAAATGTTCGTAGAACAGTGTTTAACCTCCAAACAAATTTCAAAAGCGATGGGCATGATTGACGAAGCAATGGAGAATTTTGATTAAAAACGATCCTGACAATGACAGAACTTTTAAGGTATCCTAGGCGGTAGCTGCAAACGTCAACTGCTACCAAGAAATTTATTTAAATTTACAAAAAAAAACTATTCACCAAACTCTGGACAAATTTTTGGTGAACGAAGCCACTTAAAACTCATGAAGATAAAATAATTGAATAGGTTATTTTGATTTAATGGAAACAGTTTTTTTTCAATGAATGAATGGAATAAAAGTTTTGTTTTTAAATGTTTACTTTGTTTAATTTTTCTTTCTAGCAATTAGTATTTTCATAGCTCGGGAACCTATCTTTGATCTTTCCATGGTTGCCTATAGAAAATCTTAATTCACTTTGCGTCATTTCAGTTTGCGTCGTGTTTTTTTGGAACGTATCCCCAACGCAAAGCGAGGTCTGGGTGTATTGATGAATTGAGTTACAGAAAGAGAATTTTGAACATGTAAAAATATTGTTTCAAAGGACTGCAAGGGTATTCAAACTTCGGCATGCCGAAGTTAGCTAGATATTTTTTTCATAGAAACTCCGCAGATGCCACGGATTAAAATATACATATATATATATAGAGTTCAAAATTTTACCAATGACATTTCAAACGTCATTTAACAATATGGTTATAAAAAAAATAGTTCCAGATTATTTATTTCTCTACAATATATTTAAAAATTTGCCTTTTTCGGCTATAAAACTCTAAAAATGGATTTTGGATATATGTAGAATTATTAAGTTAATTTGATAGAATGCTTATATAAATAGGTTTAAAAAAATAAGTTTATTAAAATTGTATTTTTTTCCCGCTGAATGCCCATTTAATATACGTACTTATATTCTATATCAGCACTCTAATACAAAATCTCTCTTCGGGGCTTCAATATTGTAGTGCCGAAAATGCACACAGAGAATTGAGTGTGCGGTATTAACTTTATTAACAGTCTTTTATAAAAGGTTCATATAATTATTTATGAAATCAAGGAAAAGTTTTAAAATATATTTAAACTAACCATTATTTACCATCCAAGAGTAATTACATATTTAAGGTAGTTCACATTGTACATATGTATGTATGTATTACCCTTAGGGCCTTGACAGTGAATAATATTTTTTATGTGTACATGAATTGCTTATCAAAAGCGTCAGACAAAGTGATCTACATGTATAGTTGTTGCAGTTGTACAAGCAGAACATTTTAGTTTGATTTGTGTATAGCATTAATCAGTATAAATTATTTTTAAAAATTACATGATAATTGTTACATTTCGATTTTTTAATATATTTTTTCGTAAAAGGTCATTAATTATTAGTAGTTTAATATAAATTGTTCAAAAACAAAAAATTGTTTTGATAAAAGAAAGAAAAAAATTTTAAAAATTGGTTAAAAAGAAATATGTTTTTTCGCTCAAATAAAACCGACTTTTCGGGAATATCTCGAAAACTGTGCTTAAGAATAGCAAACAGATTTCACCATCAAGTTCTTCGACTCCAGGACATGTCTTCAATTCGGAGGTTCACTCGTTTCTTTTTATAATGACTAATGTACGAATTTTTTAAATGCAACTTATTAATCGCGAACTGCTTTTATTTCTGTTCGACTGTTTCTCCGTAAAAATTTGGAATTAAAAAATTATGTAATCTTTAACATTTAAATGTTCAATACTTATGTATATATGTAAGTATGTAAGTATGTACTTAAGTATACAAATATATATTTATATATGTATAATATACAAAGCTTATTGTTAGTGTAGTCTTAAATAAGTATTAGACTGAGTCATTATTTTGAGTATAAACTTTATTTCTAAGCATTTGATGTTTTGGATGAATCATTGCAGAATCTACAAAAAACAAAGAAATAGTTAGCTTTGATATAATTAATAATTTATGTATATTCAGCTTGCAAATGTAGAAATATTTAAGCACAAACCCAACAAATTAGAAAAGGTTTTTATGGTTCGTCCATTGCTATCTGAAATGAATACAACAAATGGTTTTATAGTTTCCAATCATAAATTATGTAAAAGTTAAAAACTAAAATTAAATCATTTCAGTTATTTTTAATCCGATCGATGGAGAAAATTAGTTTTTTATACCATACACTCATGGCGTGAAATGGTATATTAAAGTCGCCAAAATATATGTAACGGGCAGAAGGAAGTTTTTCCGACCCCACAAAGTATATATATTCTTGATCAGGATCAACAACCAAGTCGATCTAGCCATGTCCGTCCGTCCGCCCGTCCGTCCGGTTGAACACCCAGATCTCGGAGACTATAAGAGCTAGAGCCACCAAATTTGGTATGTAGTCTCGTGTAGTATGAACAGTAATTAAGTTTGTCTCAAATTTTTGCAAATTATATAAAACGGATTTTCTCAAACACGTTACTACCTAGAGACACCAAATGGTACATATATGTGCATCTGTTATTATAAATTTGGAATATTTGTTTTACTGGTGTATGGTATACCTAAGTCGGCGAGACGACTTACTTATTCATTTAATAGCGGAGGGGAGTAAAGCAAAGGTTTGAAACAAGTTTGTATACAAAATTAACCTGAATGGTGGTCTGTGTAGTAAATGACTCTGAGTTGTGGCTCAGTTTTTATAGTCTTCTATGTGTTTATAATTAAGAATATGCAAGTATTTGTTTACTGACTTCAACATAAGTATTGGTGTGTTATTTTTATTTTTCTCTTGCATCAGTTACCGAATGCGCTCGGAATGTCCTATGGCCATGCAAATTGGTCTTCAAACTGTAACAGACTCCGAATACCATGCACCCATAGGTTATTAAAATCGGCAAGAAGTATGTAACTGTTAGGTCAGCAAAATACGTCTTTATTGATAATAGCTAACCATAGCAGCTTAATTAACTAGGTCTTTATTGTTTACTGCTGACCATATCAGATCTATTTATGACTAATGAGCCATCGATATCTATAATCGGGTTACATACTTAATTAACATACATTTTCATTTGTTCTATATTATAATTGTCTTAATGTTATCTTATTTTATATAATCTAAACACCAACATACTCCCGGCCGTTTATCTGGAACTGGCAAATCCAAACCAAACGGAAGATGTCTCTTCAGTTGGTTCAGATGTTCCCGAAGCTGGCCTGGTGATAGTAGTAACGGGCTTATTTTGCTATGATGGGCATCTGTAAATACTCGGGAAATTTCGGTTTGAATTCGTTGCAAATTCCCTGCAATAACTATCATCTGAGTAGTTAGCGTGATCGTTCATTTGTTGTCGTTAATTTGTTGTTCCATTAGTTTCATCTGATTTTCAATCGTGGCTTCGTCTCGCTTAATGATAGTTATCGTTGAGTCAATTACAGATGTCTGATTTTGCAGCAAGTTCAATAAGTAGTCTTCATTTGATTTAACTTTTCGTATGGTGCCTGACATCTCTGTTGCATACTTTGAGTCCAGCACACGAAATAAGCCGTTCACAATGTTCCCAATTATATCTAAAGGCGATCGTCGTTGGCGTTCTATGTGAAGGAGATCATTTCCAGTCCGTAGCTCTGAGTTGACATGCTCTCTAAGCAAGGGAGCCAATTTATGGATAGTCCGCTTGTAGGTGCCGTTGACGGACGAGAATTCAGCACTGCTTCAACATTGACAATGAATGGAGACAGTTGTTCAAACGTTAAGTTTGCTGTCGATACGTTTTTCAACAGTAAATGCTTAGCGGACTTTACCGCAGCTTCCCATAATCCTCCGAAATGTGGAGACCGTGGTGGTATGAACTTAAATTGCACTCTTTTTTGATTGCAAAATTCCTTGATACTACCTGCTGCCGTTTCTGAGTGTATTGTATCGGTCAGCTCCTTAAGTTGGTTGTTTGCTCCAACAAAGTTTGTTGCATTATCGCTGTATAATATCTGGCATCTTCCTCTGCTCCCAATAAAGCGCTGAAGCGCGCCGACAAATGAGGAGGTGGACAGGTCTCCGACCAATTCCAAGTGTACTGCCTTGGTTGCAATGCATACAAATACTGCAAAGTAAGCTTTGTCGGTACGTTTTCCTCGAACCTTATGGTGGATCCAGAATGGTCCACAATAGTCTACTCCGGGTCTATTCTGAGATACCCGATACTCAGGTAAGTCGCCCATGACTTGTTTAAAGAACTGATGGCGGTACTTGGTGCATACTACGCAGCCCTGGATCACATTCCGGACCATCGGTTTCACCTTAATGATGTGGTACTGTTGCCGAGCTATTCCGCGTAGTGCCTCATGACCACAATGAAGATTCTCTTCATGAAGTTTCCGTAGTATCATTTTTACCACCGGATCATTATACGGCAAGAGATATTGATTCCTTGTTTCCGTTGATACTGGTGCTTGTTGTAGCCGAGTTGCTACTCGTATGATTGAATGTTCATCCAATATTAGTGGCAATGTTGCCACCGTGCTTTTGCGATCTAGCGGTTGATCAGGTCGTTTCATTAAGTGCCGTCATTCATATGCAAATCCTGTTTCTTGAATTTGCTTAATGATTACTCTCCGTGCTTGGTCCAACTCTTCCTACTCTAACTGTTTAAGAATAAACATCGTGTTCATCTGAAGCGGCTTCACCAAATCAGATGCACTAAAGAAAATATAATACAACTGTACTTTGGCACAAACAACTAACCTAGCATATGACTAGAATTACAATCAGCCACAAGCGTTGTGGGAAAAACACTTGTAATTGTAAACTAACCCAAACGATCACAACGGCAGGATGTCAAGTGGCCGTCGCCGTGCCTAAAATAATAATTTTTCAACCCCCGAATACGTGGGTGTGAGTTGTACTAGATATAAGATCTCCTTAAGAACACTTGTTACCTCCTAGAGCCTAAGATTTCCTATATAAACTCCGTACTTTTGTAAATAAAATCAGTTCATAATTTGAATTCAACGAATGAAGATTGGGTTATTTTCTGTTCTGCTTGTGACAAAACCGTAGCACATACGCCACTATTCGCTGTAGCCGGTAAAACGAATTTCTGTGATTTACCGTATATATCCATTCACTCTTGTTGTTTGCCGTGGCAGTCACCATGCTGAATACCTTGGTTTTTTCTCAGCGGTATCCATCGTGTGCTCTGTAGGCTTAAATGGTGCTGGCCAGCCACGTTGTGGTCCATGCAAAAATAGTGGTCTATACAACCATAATGTATGTGTTCTAGGCTGAACTGCTGATATGCCTCAAAACAGAACATCAGCTGCGTTGAGCGCTGATGACCCATGACGCCATTGCCTTGGATGTGATACTGCGTGTATTTTGGTCAACCGATTAGCGAACAGTCCTAGAGGATCGAAGATTTGACCGACTTCAGATAGCACCACTCGTCTGGTTATTCCTTTTGTATGTCTTTGAGCCTTTCCACATAATTGGTCTTCTTTGGGTGCCCATATGATTCCCAATGTTTTGACACTTGTTTGTTTCAGTGTGTCACCGAGAGCGATGTCAGCAATCGTATCTTCCTTTGGAATTTCCTTTAGAAGTTGACTGCTATTTAAACCCTATTTTCGTAAGTTGAAACGCTCAAGTCTCAAGATTTCTAGAAGCTCTTGTCTTATTTGCAGAGCTTCTGCTAAACTGTCTGCTCCTGTGAGACAATCATCAACATAAAAGTCATTTTTTAATGCTAATGCTCCAGACGACAATTTTTCCATGTTTTTCAGGGCCAAATATTCCAGACACTTCGTCGCTAAATATGGGGCTGATGTGGTTCTATAAGTTACCGTTTTTAAACGATAAAACTTTAGTTCTTAACTTGGATCCTCTCTACACACAATCATCTGATTGAATTGATCGGCAGGGTTTATCCAAACTTGACGATACATTTTTTCAATATCCGCCGTGAACACATATTTGTGTGTCCTGAACCGCAGAAGAATTGAGAAGAGTTGACTCTGCTCAACTGGTCCAGGATATAAAATGTCGTTTAGTGATTTTCCTGATGACGTTTTGCATGATGCATCAAATACCACTCTTAGCTTGGTGGTGGTACTTTCAAGCTTTAGTACACAATGATGCGGTATAAAGTAATGGTTCTTGGGAATTTGTTCTACCATTACCTGCTTCCTATGTCCAAGCTGTTCATATTCTGACATTAATTTTAGATACTCCTTTTTTATGTCAGGGCTCATTCGCCTCTCTAACGACATGAATCTTCTAATGGCTACTTCCCGAGTTCCTCCAAGAGTTGAAGCCTCTTCAGCAAATGGAAGCTTTATAATTAGTCGATTGTCCGCCGCCGTGTGTCGGTTATCGAGGAAGAATTTTTCACAATACTCTTCCTCCGGACTCCTGTACCTTTTCATTGGCTCTAGTGCGTCTAACTGCCAGAGTCTTTCTAGAGATTCCTCTGGATTTGTCATGCCTACCATACATGTGATTGAAGCTGACGTTGACGTTAATTCTGCCAGCAATAATCCATCCAAACTCTGAGTTTTGTAATGCTGGACGGTTTCGATTGCCCCGTCTCCTTTCTGGTAGCAGTATAGCATAGTGATCATCAGCTCCCAACAGCATATCAATTTTTCCTGGTTTATCAAATGTTGGGTCCGCTAATTGAATGTTGTCTGGTAATGTGACTTTCTGCGTTATTTGTTCTGTGGGTTGGCCACTTATTATGAGTGGCAATACAAATGCCTCAACTAGCATTGCGAACTTGTTGTATCTTGACCTTACAACCAAGCTTACTCGCGCCTTGCTTATCTGTGGTTGACCACCCACCCCATTTATGTGCACATGAGTCTCGCTAATTTTTAATAATAATTTCTTTACCAGTCTCTCTGAGACGAGATTTACTTGTATAGCGAGTAAGACACGTCTGTCTTTGGTGAGCTCTCCATAAAAACTGAACCGCTCTCTTTCTTTTTATTTAAATCTCTCTGTTCTCTTCTATAAAGTGAGACAGCACGCTTCTCGTACTGTACCACTGCATAAAACTTAAAACTAATTCGTATTTTCATCTTTCTCTTTTATTAGTTTCATCTGACCAATTGAACCATGGCTTCATATTTGCTATAGACCAAATTCCAGCATAAGGAATCTTCGACTGATGAAATCCGTCGACGTCACTTACAACGTATCGATCATTTTCAAAGCACTTAACGATTTTAAAAGGCCCTTTGAATCTCGGCACTAATTTTTTGGATACCCCTTTGTGAGTGTCAAAGTTTTTAACTACAACATAGTCGCCTGGCTTAAAAACTTTTGGCCCTCGTCGTTTTCGATTCGCTAGACATTCATTATACTCTTGAAGTTTCTTTTCTTTTTCTTTAGCTTTTGCTCGTACCGATTCCAAATTTCTTTCCACAGACCTGTCTTCTAACAAGTACACCTAGACCTCGCTTTGCGTTGGGGATACGTTCCAAAAAAATACGATGCAAAGTGAAACGACGCAAAGTGAATTAAGATTTTCTATAGGCAACTATGGAAAGATCAAAGATAGGTTCCCGGGCTATGAAAATACTAATTTCTAAAAAGAAAATGAAAATAACCTATTCAATTATTTTATCTTTATGAGTTGTTAGTGGCTTTGTTCACCAAAAATTTGTCCAGAGTTTGGTGAATAGCTTTTTATACCCTTGCAAAAAGGGTATATTAATTTTGGTCAGAAGTGTGCAACGCATAAAAGGAAGCATTTCCGACCATATAAAGTATATATATTCTTGATCAGCACGACGAGACGAGTTCAACTAGCCATGTCCGTCCGTACGTCTGGATCAACGCAAACTTCTCCTAGACCGTTGGAGCTACCGAGCTGAAATTTTGCATGTAGGCTTGTATATACTGCAGGCGTATATATCTCGGATTCAGCCGGATCGGATCACTATATCATATAGCTCCCATACAAATGGCAAAGTCGAACTGTGACTTTTCTTAATAACTTCGTTATTTTCTGAGCTATTATCATGAAATTTAATATTGGTGAGTTAATTACACATTTAAACGACTGTGCCGAATTTGATCAAGATTGGGTGCCTATATCATATAGCTCCCATAGGAACGATCTTTCGAAAACAGTGACTTTTGTCAATAACTTCGTTACTTTTGACGCGATTGCTTTCAAATTAAACATTTGTTAGTTTAATATATCTGTTAATGACTGTGCCAAATTTGATCAAGATCGGGTAACTATATCATGTAGCTCCCATAAGAACGATCGGTGGAAAACAGTGACTTTGATCAATATCTTAGTTTTTTCCTATGCTAACATTGTAGGCCGTTCTTTCGCAAACATTAGCCTTTTTAGATAAAACGTTTTTCCACTTTGATGGCTATAGGTGAGGAAAGAGTTACCATAAAAATTGCAAGGGTATACAAACTTTGACGCGGTCGAAGTTAGCCTCGGCCGAAGTTAGCCTCGGCCCTCTGGTTTTTTTGTAAATTTAAATAAATTTCTTATTTAGAGGTTAAACACTGTTCTTCGAACATTTCTTCTTAACCGTCCCCGAGTTTGATAGCAAGACGCAATTATAAACAGAAGTAGGTAAGGTAGATGTCAATGTTGAAAAACGTAAAACTGTCAAAAATTCAAGGCCAATGTTGGTAAAAGTTGATATTGGCGTTGCCAGAGTGGCTGATTTAGAAGAATAAAAGTTAAGCACTCGAACTCAAAACAACGCAACAACGAGAATATAACGACGCACGGTAAAAATTAGTACTAATAATGCAGCGACGCAATTTCGAAAAAACGCAAAACGAAACGACGCAAAGCGAGGTCTAGGTGTACTCTTTTAATTCATCTACTTGTCGTCCTTTTTTAACCGACTCCAAATAGTACGACACTTGGATGCTGTCCCAATGACCTATGAATGGTCAATGGTCTACCATCTCTATGGCCTGACCAAAACTAACATCTTCTGAGGCTAATAATTTTGCCAACATAGGGCCTAGATTTCTATTTACTCTTTCAACTTGGCCGTTAGCTTGCGGCGAACCAGTTGACATGTTGTATATTACAAGACTCTAAAAAGCTAGAAAATTCATTAAACGTAAAACACGTTCCACGATCCGACACTATGCACTTTGGCCTACTATAGGATCTAAAATACTCTTTAAGTGCTTCTATTGCTTCCTTAGATTTAGTGGTTTTCGCTAAGTAAAGTCTGACAAATTTCGTACACGCGTCAACCAACACTATTACGTGTTTTTTTCTGCTTCCTTTGACATCGATTGGTCCGAAGTGATCGATATGAACCACTTCGATTGGCACATCAGGTTTAGGTATATTGTGAATATGACCCTCTTGTTTTCCATTTTTTGACGAAAAGACTATACACTTTAGGCAATTATTTACATGTTGTTCTACTTTTTTTCGTAACTTTGGAAAC
This sequence comes from Drosophila willistoni, assembly GCF_018902025.1. Lineage (NCBI taxonomy): Eukaryota > Metazoa > Arthropoda > Insecta > Diptera > Drosophilidae > Drosophila > Drosophila willistoni. The sequence goes on from NW_025814055.1 coordinate 1,061,630, forward strand.
CAATACGACTTTGTGATAACTTCTACAACCTTGTCTATGCCTGTGTGTCCTAACTCATTATGATATTTCAACAGGACATGTGATTCCATATTTTTCGGGACGTAAAAAGCAAGGCAACCATAGAAAAATGAATAGAAAACTGGATGCCATTTACCATCGCTTTTCCTTTGTAGCAAAATCGATCCGAAACCAATCGAGCTTGCGTCACAATGCAGTTCGGTTTTATCATTTGGGCTATAAAGCGCAAGTATTGGGGCCTCTGTTAACTTAGACTTTAGATTTTCAAACGTACTAAGTTCGATGTTCCCAAACATGAACTTTTTGTCTTTTCTAACTAGGTCATACAATGGCTTGGCAATAGTAGCAAAATCTTTAATAAACCTACGAAAATAGGAACATAGTCCTAAAAAACTTTGAACCTCGCTGACTTTAGTCGGGACTGGAAAATCCTTTACTGCTTGTATACCTTTATCGTCAGCTTTGATGCCTTTGCCTGTAATCGAATACCCTAGGTACCTTACACTCGTCTGAAGAAATTCGCATTTATCTAATCTCAACTCCAATTTGTTGTCAACCAATCGGTCAAATACTTCTTTTAAAATTTCTAGATGCGTATCAAAATCTTTTGTTGCTACCATAACGTCGTCTAAATATATAATAACTTTTTCATCCCTAATCATATCGTCAAATATCCTGTTTATAAACCTTTGAAATGTAGACGGCGCATTTCTGAGGCCAAATGGCATACGAAGAAATTCAAACTGACCAAGCGGTGTCGTAAATGACGTAAACTTCACTGAATCCTCATGCATGTATACATGGAAAAACCAATTCTTTAAGTCGAGTGTCGAAAATAACATTTTTCCTGCAAGTCTATCTAACAGATCATCAATAAGTGGAATAGGATAACTATCTTTTGAAGTCGCCTTGTTTAATTTTCTGAAATCAACGCACACTCTAAGTTCACCTGTAGTCTTTTTTACGAGCACGATTGGAGAAACATATTCTGACTCACTCGGCCTAATATATTCTTTGCTTAAGTATTCGTCAATTATTTTTTGCAATTCAGCCTTTTCGCTATAAGAAAGTCGTCTTAGGAGTCTTGTGAGTTTCATTTCGCACTTAACCTTTGGTTCATTTGGTCGATTTCTTTCCAAATAGAATTTAGAAAAAATATTTTTAAACATTGTCGTTTCTTTGAAACATAAACTTTTGCCAACAGAATATTTTGAATTTACCACGTCACAATCAATATTTAGCATTTGGTTTTTAAAATTATCTTCTTTGCTCAAGTCATGGCTTAACTTAATACTTTCGGTCATTGACTCTTTACACAGATCATCGTCAAGCTGCAGTACAATTTTAGCTTTACATATTTTCATAAAATCTCTACCTAACAGTATTGGACTTCCCATAGACTCGTTAGAAACAATCAGTAGTCGAACGCAAACATTTGTATTCAATATTTCAACGTAACATAAAATACTTCCAAAGACTTCAAGTTTTCTTTTATTTAAACCAAAATATGCAGGACCGGGTTCCAATTTAATTTCATCTGAAACGAACTCCTCTTTAATTAAGCTAACTGCGCTTCCCGAGTCTATGAGGCATCCTAGAGAAAATACATCATTACCTATGTGAACTTTTACAATTCTTATATTATGCAAACTTACTGATATTGCTGCGAGCTTCTTCTTATTTTGACTGCAGTCTGCCACTCGGTGACACATTTCACCACATCCAAAGCAAGCACCAGTTGCTCTTATTGGTTTGTTACAGCCGAAGACATGCAAACGTAAATTATTTTCATTCAAGTTGAATGATCTTTCCAAATGAAGCACGGAAGATATCAAACTATAAACATTTCCATTCCCGTCATAATCGGGTACAAAATCTTTCACATCTTTGGCCAAGACCTGGTCACCTGTCTTCGTCGCCAGCCAGCTGCTTGAGTTGCCAGCAAGGCGCAAAAACTCGTTCTCTCTACGAACCAGTTCGATTTCTTTGCAAAGTAGTTCCAGCTTTTTTTCCAACGTGTACTGTTTTCTTCTTTTTGGTTCTGTTCATTCGACTTCTCATTTGCTCCGTTGCGCTCTCCGTTGTTACTCTTTTCATTTGACTTCTCATTTGTTGCTTTGTATACTTCTTGCGGTTCACTCAGAATGCTCTCGTTTTCTGTCTCTCTTTCTGTCTGCGTCTCGCTTTCTGCATCGTTTTGTTCATTTTCTGCTTCGTTCTGTTCGTTTGCCGTTACTCCTTGCTGCTGTCGACCTTGGAACAAGTCTGCCTCCAAATTTTGCGCCTGACCGGCGCCATCGTCCGACGTATACAAAATGCTGTTTAGGTGCTCCAAGCAATCTTTTTCAGGGTGATCCGCGCGTTTACTTAGTCCTCCGTTAGGAGGATTGTTGATTTTTAATTGTTGTTGTTGTTTTTTTTGTTGTTTGTTTTTTAATATTTTTTTTCTTTGCTAAATTATATGTAGCTTTTTCACTGTTTTTTCACTGGGTTAACTATGACCACTTCTGAAATTATAGCGAGTAAAACACGTCTGTCTTTGGTGAGCTCTCCATAAAAACTGAACCGCTCTCATTCTTTTTAGCTGTAGCTCCAACGGTCTAGGAGGAGTTTGCGTTGACGGACGGACGGACGGACATGGCTATATGAACTCGTCTCATCGTGCTGAACAAGAATATATATACTTTATATGGTCGGAGATGCTTCCTTCTGTGCGTTGCACACTTCTGACCAAAATTAATATACCCTTTTTGCAAGGGTATAATAACTTTTTATTTGGTCGCCTCGTTGACACAAATCGTTGTAAAATGTTTTTGACAAAGTGATCGCCTAGTTGATCAATTTTTATTCAATGAGTATGCACTGCTACCCCGTTGCGGAAAACCAACTCCTAGTTTTCCAATCAATTGTTTTTATTCGTTGTTGTTGAGAGATTGGTCGCCTGAGTTGACCAAATATTCTCGCTTGATGACGGTTTCACCAAGTCTGTTATTCTTTCAACTTGGAGCCACCAATGTCGGGGTCACCAAAATGTTCAATGAAGGACGTTAGTATTTCTTGAATTTAATAAATGTTTATTTATTTATATGTAAATAGGCACTAGCACATAAACCAGTGACCAAAAGTTGTCGCAACCAACACATAAATTGGGTGGACTTCGAAGTGAGATTACAAATGTAGAGATGGGGGCCAAAGACACAGCGATGCACACCCGATGTAGCTACAATTGGTATCTGATCTTACGAAGAATAATGCATTTCTTTAATAGTACAAATAGCGAGCTCACCAGTGCATAGTGCGACATAGTGTTAGGTCAGCAAAATACGTCTTTATTGATAATAGCTAACCATAGCAGCTTAATTAACTTTATTGTTTACTGCTGACCATATCAGATCTACTTATGACTAATGAGCCATCGATATCTATAATCGGGCTGCATACTTAATTGACATACATTTCCATTTGTTCAATTTCATAAGCTGTTTTAAAAAAAGTGGAGCGCCAGGATAAGGAATACAACTTAGCGCCGCTGCCACCGACTTACTGCCAACTCCGTTCTTATAAAAAACGTTAATGTGCATAATTTGGTTACTTAAGTTCGAATATTAATATTGCAATATAAAATCATTATATTAGGAAATAAACTCAACCACTTTACATACTTATTACTCGAGTATACATACCAAATTTGGGGAGTCTAGCTCTTATAGTCCCCGAGATCTAGGTGTTCATAGATCGGACGGATGTGGCTATACATTATATATATCGTATAATTATGTATACCATTTCAACATATGAGTGTATGGTATAAAAGTTTATATTAAGACAACAAGCGTCAAAAATATGGTGCATCGTGGAAGTAGAGCAAACAAATCTATTTTGTATGTGCGTTCATTGCATTTTGGCGACTTTACTATACCAATGCATAAACTTTTCGAATTTGGCCCATTTATATTTGTTATTATTAATAGGAAACAACTAATAAAGACTATGTTATGGGTATTAGCGGGATGGCTTATATAACATGTTAAAGAAATTCGTTATGCTTATAAATTTAATACACTGGTTTTACGTAGTTCATTTCGGCGCCACAACTTAGTTTTGAAAACTTTTTTTTTCGGTTTACCTGCTTTGTGTGTGACATTCATTATGTCGGGGATAATGGAAACGATTGTGGATAACGAATAATTTTTTCAATCATCGAGTTGGCTTGAATTTGAGAACACTTCCCTTTTGCCTATGTTGTTTTATCGAACAAGATTTACATTTTAATTTAAGGAAACTGGTAATTTGCCCTATATTGTTATACCCTCGCAACGCATACATAGAAGGAAGCATCTCCGACCTTATAAAGTATACATATTCTTGATCAGCCCTCCTAGACCTTTGGACCTACAGAAATTTTGCATTTAGGCTTGTATATACTACACAATTTGTATTTCTCGGATTCAGCCAGATCGGATCACTATATCATATAGCTCCCATACAAATCGGGTGACTATATTATATAGCTCCCATATGAACGATCAGTCGAAAACATTGACTTTTGTCCATAACTTCGTTTCTTTTTACGCAAATGTCATAAAAATTTATATTTCACAGTTAAACATAGCTATTAATGACTGTGCTATCGGGTGACTAATATCAATATCGGGTGACTATCATTTAGCTCCCATAGGAACAATCGGTGGTAAACAGTGACTTTGTTCAAAAACTTCGTTGTTTCCAATGCTGAAATTGTAGGCTGGTCCTTCGCAAACATTAGACTTTTAAAACGTTTTTCCACTTTGACGGCTATAGGTAAGGAAAAAGTAAAAACAAAGTTTTTAATGTAAACTTAACATCAAGAATCCAAGGTTTTCATAATAGCTACAGTTATTTTACCTTATTTACTAAACAAAAATTTCTTGAGAAGATACACAAGAGCAACGTTATATTGTTTAGATTAATAGCAGGGACCGTAACTGTTATAAGATAAATCTAAACAAATCAATAATAAATGAAGTAAGTAAGTCGTCTCGCCGACTTGGGTATACCATACACCAGGTGAAACAAATATCTAAAATTTCGAAAACCAAATGTATGTCTATTAAATTGTTTTAACATGCCTCATACCACATGCTATCTCGCTTACTCTACAAACACACGAGCACTCTAGCGCCGCCACTAGCCAACGGCCAATTCTGCCTTTATGGATCGCGTAGCAAAATACGTTCATACGTATATTTTGTATGTTTCTAGTCCGATTTCAATCAAATTTGGTACTTTGATAGATATAGATAAGATTTATTAGTCTGCCAAATTTGATCGCGATGGTCAAAAAATTGCAAGAGCTAATCGGTTTTTTCTAAAGTATGGAGGCGGAGGTGGGCGTGGCAACATACTAAAATATATGTATTCTGCGCGCATACTAAGCCAATATACATACTAAATTTGGTGACTTTAGCTTTGTTAGTTTTCGAGAAAATCAGTTTTGTTTAATTTGCGGGGGCGGAAATGGGCGTGGCAAAATTTGTAAATAGTCAATATCTGCGCGTCTATTAAGCTAGCTTGCATACCAAATTTAATGTCGGTAGCTTTCATAGTTTTTAAGAAAATCAGAGTTATGTAAATTCCAGGGGCGGAAGGGGGCGTGGCAAAAAGTTGGAACAATTATTTTCTGCGCGCTAACTAAGCGAGTATATAAACCAAATTTGATGTTTCTATCTGCTATACTTTTTAAGAAAAACAGTTTTATGTAAATTCTGGGGGCGGAAGGGGGCGTGGCAAAAATTTGAAACAAACTCGATAAGCGTACATACTACACCAAAGAGACACACTATAAGAGCTAGAGCTTACTTTGGTGGCTCTAGCTCTTATAGTCTCCGAGATCTAGGTGTTCATACGGACGGACGGACGGACGGACGGACGGACAGACGGACATGGCTAGATCGACTCGGTTTTTGATCCTGATCAAGAATATATATACTTTGTGGGGTCGGAGATGCTTCCTTCTGCCTGTTACATACATTTTGGCGACTTTAATATACCATTTCACCCTATGGGTGTATGGTATAAAAATCAAAATCATTAAATGATTTTTATAATTTTTTTTTTATACCCTTGCAGAGGGTATTATAAATTTGGTCAGATGTTTGTAACGCACAGAAGGAGACGTTTCCGACCCCATAAAGTATATATATTCTTGATCAGCATGAGAAGCTGAGTTGATATAGCCATGTCCGTCTGTCCGTCCGTCCGTCCGTCTGTGCGAATGCGTTTTACTCAGCCGTCTTAAGAGCTATCGGGCTGAAATTTTTTTTCGGGGTTTTTTATTACCCTGGAAAAATAAAGTATGAAAACCATCAGGATCGGACCACTATATCATATAGCTCACAAAGAACTAGAAGAAACATTTTCATAAAAATCAGAGTATGCTATGAAATTTACATATGTGATTGTAAAATAATTGTAAAATAGAGAGTAAAATTGTTTTGTTTGTATATTGATGAATTGAGTTGCAGAAAACAAATTTTGAACATGTAAAATTATTATTACCAAGGACTGCAAGGGTATATAAACTTCGGCATAGCCGATGTTAGCTTCTTTGATATTTTTATATAAATCACAAATGATTTTTATTTTTTTTTTTTTAAAATAACAGATATGGGTTGAGAGAAAAAATAAAAATCAAAAATAAAAGTTATTCTTGAGTTTTATTTTAAAAATCAAAAATAAGTATTGAAATTGAGGGTTTTTGTGACAATTATTACATAGATGATTTGGAAAATTTATTTAATAATTATTTTCGGTCCCTGATTAATAGTGAATTATAAAATACGTTTTGCCGGCTCGAGGGCAATTATTTGGAGAATAAATATAAAAAACGGTTTGTTTTCTATTGTGTTATATTCCGATTTCGGACACTCATCGGTGGTCGTCTTCAGGGCAACTATAAATAACATTTAATTATGATTAACATTACATCAAATAGATCACAAGAAACACCTACTTATTTTTACACATCTGCACTCTGAGACGTGGCGCTTCACACTGATTAGTGCCTAATAAATGCCTATATAAATAAGCGCAGTAATCGGTATTTATCTTATAATTGAGGTCTTATATTTGTTGGGGTATTTATTCTGTGCAGCATCTCCAAAGTGTAATCTTTATTGTAGTTGTTCTTGGTCTATTATATTTGCTGCATCGAATTTGTTGAATGTCCACTGGCAGCACAGTGGGCTGTTTTTTGTACATTGGAGTGTTGTCGAAGTTTGTGGTCATATCTATGTTGTGACAGTCTAGTTTTTAGCCTCGATTTTGTTGTTTCTATATAGATTTTATCACATTTTTCATTAGTCCCGTTGCATGCTTTAGGTCAGCTGTGGGACACATGTGACGGACAAAACCCGTTTTGCTGTAGGTTCCTTATTCGTTTTCTTGACGTGAGTTTTTAATAATGTTTTTAATGTGTGGTTTGGAAAGTTATTATCCTCTTAAATTCGTATTATTTCCTTATTTGTTTCTTAATGAAAAATTGGGTCCGATATGTTAAGCATCCGTTGTGTACAACCTCTTGCTGTTTTCATTATTATTGACTTCGGAAATCTGGAGTTGTGTGATTGTGAAATATAATTTAAATATGGTGTAACTCATTTCAATATATTTGTACAACGAGTATATAAAAAGAACAATTTTTCGCACACACATGAGCTAAAACTTTCAATAGAAGTATTGAAACTGTCAGAGCTAATATTACCACTACCACTGACAACATCTTATCCTTCATCGTATTCATTTATTTAGTCAGATTTAAATGTAGTACTGATAACAAAAAAAGAATAGTGTTTAGGCATAGAAACTAACTGAGTCTCATTGGGTTGTATTAGTGTTAAAATTTAAAATGCATCGGTGATCCGCCACAAGATAACGTGTTTCCGGCCAATGAAAATAAACAACTACACTAGTGGAATAAAAATTAGGTGTAGGCACGATGAGTCAATAAGATTCAACAGTTTGTCAACAACCAACTTTCACTTGGTTCGCGGTATACATATTATTTTGGTTGACCAAAATAAGTATATATATAGTAAGCATTGGTATTTGTTCATATATTGTACGTACGGCCTTTTATGCTATTATCACTAAAGTAGGTAATTAACTTACTATATTTCTCGCAAATTTGATCAAAATCGCAATACTATACCATATACATAGTTGTCATATTTACTTCACGTATTTATGGGTTATTTGGACTCTAAAAAGTTATTGGGACTTTTTCAATATCTTGGACGTGTCTGTAAGCTGCGGCACTAGGTACGTAACAAAAGAACTCATAAAAAACCCTCAATATATTCAAGATCTTCGAAATAAACACTTTGAGTTGCATCGGTTCCCTACACTTCATGGCCACCTAATTAATGACGTTCCTAGTCTGGATCACTCGTTCTGAATGGAGCGGTGTCATGTTTGATTCCCTTTTTTTTTTTTTTTGTTTTTTTTTTTGTTTGTTTATACCATACACTAATAGGGTGAAATGGTATATTAAAGTCGCCAAAATGTATGTAACATGCAGAAGGAAGCTATTCCGACCCCATAAAGTATATATATTCTTGATCAGCATCTACAGCCGGGACGATCTAGCCGGGTTCGTCTGTCCGTATGAACACGCAGATCTCCGAGACTATAAAAGTTACAGCCACCAAATTTGGTATATAGACTCCAGTAGTATGTAAAGTGATCAAGTTTATTTCAAATTTTTGCCGCGCCCCTTACCGCCCTCGCAATTCAAAAAAAAAGTGCTTTTCTTAAAGACTATTCTAGATAGAGACACCATATTTGGTATATATGTATGTTTGCTTTGTAAATCCGCACATTTTGTATGTGTAAAGATTTTCGCTCCTTTCCACCCCCGGAATTTGACAAAACTCGATTATCTCACGTAACTTTCTACCTTGTGCAATCAAATTTGGAACACTTAAATTTGATACTAATATCCAGCAAAATGCCACTAGGGTGCTAGGATGCTCGTATGTTTGAGTGAGCGAGAGACAAAGATATGCTTGTAAAAAGCATGTGAACAGAATTTTTTAAAAATACGCAAATGCATTTGTTATTATAAATTTGAAATATTTTTTTACTGGTGTATGGTATACCTAAGTCGGCGAGACGACTTACTTACTTCATTTGCTTTTGCATTGGTGACGATGTCCTAAGTAAGGTGCCAATAAAAATGAAATTTACTTCATCTCCTTTCTCATATCTCTCAAAAAATTCAGGTGTGTGTCTTTTAATAATTTAACTAAACGACATAAACAGTACAATCAATTCTAATACGATAAATACTATTAAAACTAGGAAATAATCGTGTGTGAGTGTGTATGTATCTATACCTGTGTGTGTCAGGCAAATTCATGATGCTTATCACTTCCATCGGTCATCAAGATGCCGCTCATTAATTTTAAAACAGGCGGGTTTTCAAGAAAAGCTAAAAAACCCGAACCCAAATATATTGCCACGGTCATTCTAGTGTTGCCTCCTGTTCCTGTCTCAGTCACGGTGCATTTTATTGCGACCGTCATGAGTGCATAAATTAATTAAGTCGGTCGGAATGTGAACATGTCGACCTTTTGTCTGGCACTGTAGCAAGGTTTGTTGCTGTTTGGCCCGCACGTTGTTGATGGCAGTAATGGTTGACCCTTTTAGAGCCTCTGTTGGTTGCAGCCATCGTGAGGAAGCGGGGCCCAAGGTTTTCAGGTGCCCATGCATGTGTTGGTGCTCAGCTTTGAGTCCAAATGGTTGATACGATGTTGCAAATTAAAAGCCGCGGCTGGTCCTTTGTACAGGTCCGACTCAGACTCACATCGACTGAGTCATTTACATTTTGGTACTGCTAGTCTGATTATTAAAGATGCTGTGTGGGTGATAAATTGTCGTGTCGGTTTCGGCTAAAATCCAAACGTCCAAACCCCCAAAAATGCTCTGCGTTACATTTTCAAATCCAACAGAAATGTTCGCATTTTCAACCCCTGCACCAGCGTGAGTGCCAGCTCGTTAACCCCTTGCTGTGTCGTCGGCTGGAGATTAGCCGACCTGCCAAATTTATTCCTCCCTTTACCACTGCTTGCTGCTTTAGCTCTAAGCAGCGCCAGCATCAACACAAATCTAATAGATTCCGATTGAGATTTAATTATTTCACTTAATTTTCTAGATGACTTGAAGCGGCCGACTTTGTGCTTAACTTTCATGTCGACGTCCTTTACCAAATTAATGAAGCGAATAAATTTCTTGGCAATTATTTTGTGGACTGCCTTAATTGACCTCAAGATGTTAGCTGATGGACCGCAGTGTCTAAGCCGATCAACGTAGTCACATGGAATGACGTTGAAAACAGACCTTTCCATTAATTTGAATGTTTCGTATTGTAAATATATATTGTTTTTTTCTTACATTTTTTTAATACATAAACTATTTTAACCAATTGTTTTGCGGAAATTTTATGTCCCGTTTGCTGTCTAATTAATTATACTCCCGCTATTGAATCTATCAATCCACCCATCTGCAAACAATATTTATATTCATTTGAGTAGGTGGGCTTAAGTATTTAATTAAATTATACAAAACTATAAAACAAGCAGTTTTCACAAATCCCAAATTTATTTTAACATACATACATATGAGAGAAAGAGAATTTTCTGAAACCTCTGGCCTAAAGTCATGTCTGAGAGCATCTTTATTGCCGTTGGCACTGAATCGGTCTAAAAACTTGAGTCTGGACGTTTTGTTTATGATGAGTGATTGTTATGAGTTGTCAAAAAGGCATGCGACCAAACCACGCACATAGATAGAAGCATACATGTACATATCTACCTATGTACATATGTAGTGGGGGTTGTTCAGCAGGAAATCCAGCAGGATTTGTTAGACTATACCGCCAACATATGCAAATATATTTGCTTGGTAGAGAAGAGGCTGAGTTGAAGAGCCAAGGAGATGGTATAAGTAGACAACAACAACCACCACATGACGTCGGTGTCGTGTTTCCACCCTCTCTTTGATAAAAAGTTGCCAAAGTCGACGCTATCGTTACCGCCCCTAAAGAGCAGACAACCCTGTTCAGTACTTCAGTCTTTCAGTCATACTGAGAATTTACTTTAATGTTTTGACAGTAAAATAAACATATAAAGTACCGCTCTTAACACATAAGTTTGGGTGTGCGGATGCTTTTATGTGTGTGTGTGTTTGTGTGTAACTCGTATATTCAATCTCACATGAAGACTAGCACATGCCGAGAAGTGAGTGAAAGCACATAGATGTCAAATATAATTCATCATTCATAGAAGCATCAAAGCCAACTCCTGCCAACCCCAGCCCAATCCAAGCCGAACGGCTGGACAAGTGATTCCCCAGGGCAAAGACCCATCGGCGTTTGCAAACACAAAATCGCCAACAGCATCATTATCAGTTTTGGGCGAGTGTTCTTGTTGCAACAGCAATACCAAGTACCCAATAACGTGTGCTTGTAAAGTCAAATTAGATTTCATCAGCGGCGTGGGTGGTGAGTTATAAGCCAATGAAGAAGTATGATGAAGAGCCGACTTGTATATATACATACCTTATCCAACTTTAATTAAATTTTCATTTAAGTAAGATTCCTTAGCAAGTCCGGAAAAGCAAATACTTGCCATCCAGTTGACTTTTTCCAAAAGCATTCTATTGGACATAACGGTTAACTTTGTCCTTGTTTACTTATTAAAAATTTTTCTTTTTTATTATGTCCTTTGTATTTTAAATTACTGATTTGGTTGCTGCAAAAGATACCTTCATGCTTCAATAAACTTAATAGATACGTAGAAACACATATATGTATGTACATATGTATGTATATATTAACGCGAAATCGTAAGTCAATTAAAAAAGCTTATTCGTTTGTTTTTTTTTTTTTTTTAATATGTTTGTAAGTCCAGCCGAGTAGACGTATATCACAGATGGGCGCTTTTCTCTCAAGGACTTGAAGTTGAAGGTTTGACGGGCGACGTCACCGATTTTGATCAAAATTGTGTATGTTCAAGGAAAATGTAGGGCAGTCTAATAAAAGACACACTGTTCTAAATTTTCCCAATACATCGAATAAAGAATATATCTTTGATGACTTATATGTAATAAAATGTGAAGAATTAAAGCAGATTTGATGTCTAGTTGCTGTGGAAAAAACAAGAAATAATTTGTGTAATTGACGGACGCAATATTATTATATTTTAATACCAATTTTTTAAAATGTCAATCTCGCTGGTTAATATGACAGACCTGGTGGAATGGAATTAAGTGTCATGATTGCATATGAAAATTTAATCCAAATTTAAATAGAGTCATTGAAATGAATTAAATATATTTATTTATCATTTGCTCTGGAGTTTCGCTTAATTTTCTCAATTAAAATTCAAATTAATTAATTTAATTAAATGGGCTAATATCAGTACAGAGATGCCCATTTGGTGACTTTCTGTTTCACAAAAACGTAAAATTCTGCTTGTGCTATCTTTATTACTTTACTCCATTCATATTTCGATAGAAGCACAATATCATCGAAATGTAGGAGGAAAAGTCGAAAGATTTTCAAACTACCAAAAGACATTTCTGTGACATCCCACAATTGCTTTGGGTTGGGTTAAAGTTAACGATTTCTGTGACACCCCTATATAAAAATTGTTGTCGCCTCACCTTGCTTGAGGAATATTATAAGAAAACTATAAAAAAATCAAGCAAGCTGATTAATATTTTTATTTAAATTACTTTTTGTCGTTTTTAAAGGTCAGAAATTTAGTTTTTTCAAGTGTAATTAAATACGTTCGTTTTGCTTTGCGTTTTCTACTCTATTCGATGGTTTTGAACATTTTAATTTCGCAGCAGAAGTCTGCAAATTAAAAAAACAAATTAAACGCACCATTTATATGTAAATAGGTGCTCAAAATTCTTAAAAAATATCATAATTGTTTGCGCCAGAACATGCAAAAATATGACCATTGGCCTTTTTTTACAAAAATGTATATGCTGGAAAAATAACCGTTTGGATACGGAGATTGAATGATGGTTTAAAATCGCAGAGATTAAACTGTTCTTAACAAAATACTAGCAAGGCAAGCTAAATGATTTTTACAATACTTAGTAGCTGAGGCAAGAGGAACAATTTAGTCAAAAGATTCTCATGACGTCCTTTTAAATAATTAATGCCAATTAGAGGTGAAGCTAACTTTCGCCATCACTCTAATTGTAAGAATGGTTTTGGCACTGGAAAAGGTATTGTCCTGACGCAGCAACTCTCAGCCCGGCCAAATCCGGATCCTGGACCTTGTGTCATAAATATTTTATTACATCAATTACGAAGCACTTAACTTTCATGAATTTAATACGAAAGATGCCGACAATATCCAACGCAGCACGACACAGATGCTCATTTATCTCATGTGCAAATGACAAACAATCAACACTCAACAGAATGAGCAATCACTTTTTCGTTGTTGTTTTATTCACTGGGACAAGTGTAAGCTGGGAAGTACCCAGACACACACATATTCTTATATGTATCATATCGTACCTCATATATGTACACTGAATTTATTTGTATTGATACCGAGTATGTGTTGAACAATACCAACCAAAAATATTGTTGGACTCGGCCTCGATGCGCAAGGGACTAGCAACCCTCAAAACTACCACAAAGTGCTCAGCAGCGGCTATGTCTTGATATCTATGTATCTCTTCTCGGCAAAGTATGGACAATATTGAAACGGAAGTGATTTACTTTCCGTACTCGCATAAAGGAAAGAAAAAAACAAAAAAAGTAAAAAAGTGAAATACGGGGAAAAAAATTAAATTCGCATCAGGGACACAAGTGCTTAAGACCCGCCAGATCCCAGACCCCCAAACGGCAGTTCCCCTCGGGCTTTGCCATTAAAGGTCTGCCGACGCCGATAAAAACAATATCAATACACACACCCAACAACCACGTGAACGGGCTGAGGACCTGAAATATCCACACTTATCCACATCAGTATCGGTGGACTTGAGCGCGTGCCACTGACGCACAATCACAATCCCCCCATTGATATTCATGGTCGATTTTGGTGTGCCACAATATTGTACAAAGGAAAACACAAAACAAAACGGAACACACATAAATAAATAAAATTTATGGCAGTCAGCATCGATAAGCTACGGGCACCTTCTCAATTGGATTGTGTAATGTACAATATTGGATATGTCCGATTACGTCCTTTCTATTGTTTACTTCAAACAGAAATGTATCAATATTCGTATTCCCAATTATTGCTCTTTATATGTAGATACTAACATATATGTACATGTACTTACATATGGTTCATATACATATAAATTCTAAAATAATAATAAAACAATTAAATTTCTCTCAACAATTCGCAAACTACAGTATCTTAGGGGTCTAGTGAAAATACATACATTTTGATAACGGCATCAGCAAAGTTTTTCAATAAGTTTTATAAATAAAAAATCAAACCACAATATAAGGCAAATACATATTCCTAGCAAGTGCAATTTTTGAAATTTGGAACGTGCGACCATAAATAATATTTATTATGTTTATTTTTATTTTAGTAACAGTACAAGTTAAAAAGTAAAAGTTGAAATAAGTATAAAACTATAAGAAAGTTCGAGGCATTATTATTTTGTTAATTATACCATACACCCATAGGGAAATGAAATGGTATATTAAAGTTGCCAAAATGTATGTAACAGGCAGAAGGAAACTTTTCAGACCAAATAAAGTATATATATTCTTTATCAGCATCAACAGCCAAGACGATCTAGCCATGTCCGTCCTTCCGTATGAACACACAGATCTCTGAAACTATACTACCTACCTACCTACCGCCCCCGCAAATTAAATAAAACCGATTTTCTCAAACACGTTATTAACTAGAGACACCAAATTTGGTACATATATGTGTGGGAATGGTCTGGCAATCCTATT
The DNA here is from genome assembly GCF_018902025.1 of Drosophila willistoni. Lineage (NCBI taxonomy): Eukaryota > Metazoa > Arthropoda > Insecta > Diptera > Drosophilidae > Drosophila > Drosophila willistoni. The sequence continues at coordinate 1,076,637 of NW_025814055.1, forward strand.
CAGCCAGCCCTAGTTGAGTCAACTGACTCAAAAAAGCGCAAGACAATCTGGCAAGCCGGTCAGACAGAGAAGCATTAAGAAGACGAAGTTTAAAGACGAAAAGCCGAACGTGTAAGACGTACAGACGACGAAAAGACGAAAGACATTAAACAATAATTAATTATATCTACTATTATCTAAAAACCAATACTTATCTTAACATTAAATAAAACTATTATAAAACTATAACCGGGACTGTGTTTATTCGTAAGACAATGCCCCAGTCCTACATACAGTTTGTCAAGTAATTCTTTGCAAAATGAAAAAAGTCATACAAATTCATTTTTCAGCTTAAATTTTATTATAAACGATTACTTTTTTTCAAAAAAAATTTTTTGGTAACTTATAGATATAACTATTCTTAAAAAATATAAGGCACAAATATTTTAAATTTTCATCCAAAAGAAACAAAAAAAAAACAAAATTCGTCGAAATTCACACAGTCAATTAATTCTTTGCAAAATGCAAACAATTATTTGAAGTCAACTTAAAACTAGGAAAATATTATTTTTTAAGATCTATGTATGTGCTTAGTAAGTGCGCACATCTATTTGATCACAATCGGACTAAAAAATAGAATAGATTGCACATGGTAGAAAATTACGTGAGATAATTGAGTTTCTTCAAATTACGAGGGCGAAAAGGGGCGTGGCCAAATGTTTACGTATACAAAATGTGCGCATTTACTAAACAAATATATATAACAAATATAGTGTCTCTTACTAGAATAGTCTTTAAGAAAATTGTGGGGGCGGAATTTGATGGCTCTGGCTTTTATAGTTTCCGACATCTGTGTGTTCATTCGGACGGACAGACGGATATAGCTAGATCGAGTCGGCTGTTGTTACTGATGAAGATTATACAGGGTGGCCCATTTAAAAATAGGAATTTGATTTTGTTATAAAAAAAAAACGGGTGAATATTTTTTAAAGGTTAAACATTTATTTGAAAGGTATATTTATGTCATTTATTTATGAAAAATAATTTCGGTCAAATGTCCACCACGACTGGCTTGGCAATAGCCCATTCGATTAACCCAATTGTTGAGTACATTTTCGATTGTGTGCGACTCTATTTCAGCAATAGCTGCATGAATTTCGGTCTTGAGGTCTTGAATTGTTTCTGGATTGTTTGCATAACATTTATCTTTCACCGCTCCCCACAGAAAATAGTCCAATGGCGTCCAATCGCAGCTCCGCGGAGGCCAGGTCACATCACCATTTTTGCTGATTATGCGATTTTCGAGGATTGGACGCAGAATTTCGATTGTGGCATGCGCTGTGTGGCACGTAGCGCCGTCTTGTTGAAACCAAATGTTGTCCATATCCATTCCTTCAATTTCAGTAAAAAACCAGTCAGTTAACATTGCGCGATAGCGCTCACCATTGACGGTTACGGTGGCTCCTTCATCATTTTCGAAGAAAAATGGGCGATGCCACCAGACCAAAGTCCGCACCAAACAGTGACTCGTTGTGGGTGCATTGGCTTTTCTACAACGACATGTGGATTTTCTGTGTCCCAGATACGACAATTTTGCTTGTTAACATAACCACCGAGATGAAAATGTGCTTGAGTTGTAGGCACATTTTTTTTACCAAACTTTTTTTTAAAATTTCGCACTGCTTGAGTAGAAGACTCACCACTTTGGAAATAAGTTTTTAATATTTCCCAACTTTCTTCAAGCGAATAGCGTCCCATTTCGTAAATATCAAACATATAACTAACTATTTATGGCGTTACGGATGAAATTTGACGTTTGACTGTCATACAATCCGTGATTCAAATTCCAAACACTAGATGGACCACCCTGTATATACTTTATGGGGTCAAAAAAGCTTCCTTCTGCATGTTACATACATTTTGGCGACTTTAATATGTATACCATTTCACCATATGGGTGTATGGTATAAAAATGGATGAAATAAGCCGGAGAATGGACAAAAGTAATTTCAAATATTTCCAATTGTAGTACCTTACTGATAAATAATATGCACCCAGAAAACTAAATCATATATTAAGGTTGCCAGGTTGTAACAGGCAGAAGGAAGCTTTTGCAATCCCATGAATTATATACATACAAATGTATATTCCAGATCACCACCAAGTTTAGCAGATTGTGTAGTGACAGATCATTGGCTGGTGAAGCTGATTATAAATATACAAACATAAAGTAAAGTAAAGATGCGACCAATTTTATATTACACAGGGCTAAATGAAAACTTGAACGAAAACTTGCATATGTTTTATAAATGGAATTCACCTATTTAAAGGAAGGATTAATTTGAATTCGTTTTACTTATTTAATTATTTATATACATATATGAGTACACTGTACAATGTACAGCGAAACAATAGAACTCTGTATGTTGTGTTTACATAAATGTTGCATTGTACTTTTAAAATGTCCCAAGAGATTTTTTCAGGCGTTGAAGCGTGCCACCCCGGTTATGGACCAAAAAAATGCAGTGGTTTCCGGATCGACAACGCCCCGGCAAGGCAAGTCATGGGGTGACGGTGACGCGGCTAGTGGGAGTTAATTCGCCAAAGTCAGTAACCTCATCAAAGAAGCGCTAACCGTCTGTCTGCTTGGGCGCGCCCTGTGGGGTGTCGTCTACCACCGCCACATTAAATTTTCGCCAAACGACGTGAGGCGCATATGTTTATAAGTCTCGTCGAGATTGAGTAGTCAAGGCATATGCAAGGGCATACTCATGGTTAACCAAAAACGAAACAGGACGCGTTGCGCATAAAAGCCTCGTGGTCACCGCTGCCTTTTGCCGCACTCTGCCTGTTAATGGATTTTGTAGTTGCCGCTGCCACCGTCGTTTCCAATTGAAGGGTTAGGGTTGTGAATGCTTGGGTAGCCCGCATCGCAGCATGCTTTCAATTTACTTCCTCTTCCTCCACCAAACACCCTTCAGTGTCATTGTTGTTGTTGCTGCTATGTTTGTTGCTGTGACTTACGCACCGTGAATGAATGCTGTTAGAGAGGCAGCCTTTGCTTGGGGGAAGTTTGGGTCAGGGTCTTGGTTTGGATTGTTGGGGTTTTGAGCGCACGCGACTTTCACACTAACGTAATAAAGAGCTCAACGACACTCAAATTGAATACGTCTCATGGTGTGAATGGCGTAATGATTTTCTATGTGGAACTAGATGCGGATAATGGTACAACACCCACTCTCACACTCCCATATCATCCCTTCGGTCACATCCGTATGTAGTCACTCCTACCCCATGTAGTGTTTGTAGCTTGGGTCCGTGCCACCGCCTATGCCTGTACATGGGACTGGGTGGTTTTGTTTTTGTTTGCGTGGTGATAGAAATTAACCCCTCAATTGAGGTTGAATTTAATTTGGCGCAAAATAGCAAGAGGGTGTATGTCTGCGTTGGGTGAACCGAGACGCTGCTCTTTTAGTTCAGTCTGTGCAGATGAAAATGATACCGCTGTTAACGTTAAAGGGCCATTGTCAAATTGTCTCTTATTAATTATGATGATGCGTGTTTCGCTTTCAAAGGGGTGGTGCGGAATGCAAATTTGCCTGAGTTTGGCGTCGACGTCTTTAACGTAATTTATTGCGGGATGCTGGCAAGGCTTAGAGTGAAAAGTTAATTCCAGAAGACTGTTCAGATGTCTGCATGAGGAATTTCAAGTCTAAAATGTCATAGAATGAGAATGGGGCAGGGACGCACAAGTAGACCAATGGGAATCAGGGGGAATCGATTTGGGTACAAAGCTATGTATGGCATCCAGGCAAAGTTTGCTTAATTTGGAATGGACAATAGCAATTGAAAGAACAATGCAGCACAATAGCTGCCACGCAATGGAAGCCTTACACGGACTTCCCAGCCGTTTTAAATATCGTTTCTTATTCTCATGCCAGTGCCTTCTAAACCTAGTGCCTTTAAAATAAGGGTATTCATAAAATAAAAAAGCTTGCTTTGCAACGTATAAGCATTTAAATGGAAAATACAACGACTATCGATTAGTAAATATACAAATAACAATTTAATAAATGTAAATCATAAACCGAATATTTGGACTAAAGAATTCCATTAAGTATCACAGTTAATATGGCTTGTTAAAATACATAATTCAATTTTATTCCAAAAAGGAAAGTATCAAACTCAAAGTCGCCAAAATGTTTGTAACAAACAGACGAAAGCTTTTCCATATATTCATGATCAGCATCAATAGCCGAGTCGATTTAGTCATGTCAGTTCGTTCGCATCTCTGTATACTCTCGGATCTCGGAGACTAACAAAGCCACCAAATTTGCTTCGTAGATCCTTGTAGTGTGCAAATATATAAAATAAAATAAAACTGATTTTCTCAAAGACAATAAAATGTTTCTACATTTTTTATGTAGGTATACTGTCTTCGTATGCTCGCAGATTTCGTCTGTTTAAAAGGTTTTGACACAAACAAAACTGATTGTTATTATTGCGCAATGGTTTTAAACTTAAAAAAAATATGCGGGTAGCTTAAGTTTATCCTCACAGTTTTTAACATTTACCTGACCTGTTTGATTGGAAATATAACATCAACTATCACAATAGCTTTCGTTTCTGATCCGCACTAATTTTTGACGGAATCGAATTTAAGACCTGTGCTTACTTTCGATTTCGGGCCAAATTATTCGACTTCAAATCGTTTGCTTTCGGACGGTAGAATGACGGCCTTTAAATATTTTTCTACTAATTTGTGGTGGTGAGAACAAATCTAAGTATTAGTAATAGTGCATATTGAAAACTATGCAAAAATTTAATTTTTTAGTACCAACCCACACTGGGCTGAATTGCCAAATAAGTGGCATAAAGTCGAATAACGCAGATATCGAGCTGAAACTTGGTATCTTTGATAAGAATAGCACTCTAAATATTGAAACAAAGTTTGAAGTTCAGTTGACCACGCCTACCCCAATAGCCCATATAAGGCAACAGTGCGTATACGTGATCACAAAGTAAAGTGTGGAAAACTACATATAAAGTACAACAATTTTAATATTTTTTATGTATTAGTGATAGTAATATAATTTTATATATATATTGTTATTATTTATTTCCGTCAATTGGCCAAATATCCAGTTTGCAACAACGGCAGAGTTGCGGCCGCTGTCCATTCATACGTCCAGCAGCGTTGAATGACAGAACTCAACATGATCTACAAGTTCAAAATACCGCCAGAGCCGCAAAAAGCCGCAAACAACATTATTACTAACTTTTTATACACACTCTCTACTTTGTTTTCACATACATTACATATCCCAGAAACACACAGAAGGTAAGTTTTTACTCCACAGAAGACGAACACATTTGTTTAATTTTCTATCTTTTTGGACAATACAAAAAAGTACACATATAAAATATAATAAATTTGAACACCAAATTGTTTTGTTTTATCCATTCTACATACCTTGGCCTCCAAAATCCATTTTTTACAGTATCTTATTTTTCTTTTCTGTAAATTTGCCAAGCGCTCAAAGTGAATAAACATTTCCCGCCAATTTTGTCGCAGGCATCAGCTGACTAATCACCTGACTTTGAAGCTTGATCAGAATGACAGGGTTGCACGTTTGGTAAAAGCGATCATCGATTTTTCCTATTTAGGGACTCTAGTTTGAATATATGTACATAATTATAATTATTATTTGCGTCCACAAAATTTTCGACTTTATGCCACTTATTTGGCAATTCAGCCCAGTGTGCAACCTACGGAATTTGATTAAAACGGACTAGAAACATGCCAAATATACGTGTAAAGGTGTTTTACTAGGCGGTGTGTTTTACTAGGGTGGGCGCTAGAGCGCTAGTGTGTTTGTATGAATGAGCGAAGTCGGCGAGACGACTTATTCACTTCATTCTACTCTGGTTTTGATTTAATTTGGTATATTTATTTTGGGAATATTTCTAAGTAATATTAGCGGTCAAAAGTTAATTGCATTGGGTAAAAAATTACAACAGACAATTGTGTTTTTGCCGAATTTAAAGAGGGCAAAAAACTGGAAAAGCTTTTAAATAAACAAAATCTGCTTACTTAATAAACCAGTCATAAAAAAAATAATTTTTGAGGGCTTGGACAAATTTTATATAAATTTGATTGATAAAAATACTTTACATGTATACATACCATACATGTTACATGCATTTCAATGCACAATTTCGTCCTATTTTGTCGTGCAAAGACCAACAAAATTTGATGTTAGTTGTGCTGTTCTCGAATCGAACCAGTCTGATCGGTTGTTCCACAAATTAGCTTTCATTCAACTATCAACTTACAGCTGCCGTCTAAGTCTAAACGTTAAACTATAAATCCTACTTATTAAGAATATATTTACTTAAGATTAATAACCAACCAGCAGACACCTTTAGTTGCAGGGTGCCAACACTCTGAGGCGCCACAATTTACAAAGTCGCAGGAAGCCACCACAGCCATTCTCCTGGAACACACATTTTTCTTAGCCGTCTCATTCACTTGCGATATTTCATTTATTTATTAAGTCTATGTCATATTTCACGACTGCGGGCGCCAGCCTTATTGATGACTGCATTGCGAAGTGGATTTAAATAAATATAAAGCCGATGCTTTCTCGCTCTCGAGCAGCCAAGGCACACTGCGATGCACAGCTGGAGCTTGTTATTGTGATGTATTCGGTATGAATGGGTCTGGGCAAGTAGACGTACATATGTATACCATATTATACCCATAGGGTAAAATAGTATATTAAAGTAACCAAAATGCAAGTAGCAGGCAGAGATCACCATTGATAACCGCGTCGATCTAGCCATGTCCGTCCGTAGATCTTGGAGGCTCACTAAGTTTGGTATGTAGACTCGTAAAGTGTGGACAAAGATAAAGTTTATTTAAAATTTTCGCAACGTCCTCTTCTGTCCTCTTAAGTAAAAAAAACTATTGTCTCCTATCTAATCTAATATTTAAACTATTGCAATCAAACTTGGCATGAATATCATACTGACAATCAATTAATCGTACTTAAATTAGCCAAATTTGGATATAAACTTTTTTTTAGCAGGTGGGCCACAAGGCGGAGTTGGCCCGTGGACTTGTTGGAGTAGGCAAGATAAATGAAGTAAGTAAGTCGTCTCGCCGACTTTGGTATACCATACACCAGTAAAGCAAATATTTCAAGCATTTTCACATGCTTCTTACAAGCATATCTTAGTATCTCGCTCACTCAATCATACGAGCACCCTAGCGCCCCCACCAGCCAACGGCCAACTCCGGCCTTATGGAAAAACGTTTATATGCATAACTCGACTGTTTTTCATCCGACTTTGATCAAATTATTATGATAGATATTAGTATTGAATTTAAGTGTGCCAAATTTGATTGCATGAGGTAAAAAAGTACGGGAGATAATCAAGTTTTTCAAATTACGGGGGCGGAAAAGGGCGTGGCAAAATTTTTATACATACAAAATGTGTGCATTTACTAAGCGAATATACATACCAAATATGGTGTCTCTAGCTAGAATAGTTTTTGAGATAAACGCTTTTTTTAAATTGCGGGGGCGGAAAGGGGCGTGGCAAAAATTTGAAATAAACTTGATCACTCTACATACTACACGAGTCTACATAAAAAATTTGGTGGCTCTAGCTCTTATAGTCTCCGAGATCTAGGTGTTCATACGGACAGACGGACAGACGGACGGACGGACGGACAGACGGACATGGCTAGATCGACTCAGTTGTTGATCCTGATCAAGAATATATATACTTTGTGGGGTCGGAGATGCTTCCTTCTGCCTGTTACATACATTTTGGCGACTTTAATATACCATTTCACCCTACGGGTGTATGGTATAAAAATGCTTCGTATGCATTATATAAAAAGAATTTGATATATATTTACTGAAAAGAATTTTTCTCATGGTGCATGAGATGACGTAGTCAACGTGACTTACTTACTTTGTTTAAAGTAAGTTTCATTTATCGCTTGCACTAGAAAGTTTAATATGAATGAAGTAAGTAAGTCGTCTCGCCGACTTAGGTATACCATACACCAGTAAAGCAAATATTTCAACTTTATTAAACAAATGCATTTTCACATGCTTTTTACAAGCATATCTTAGTATCTCGCTCACTCAGTCATACGAGCACCCTAGCGCCCCACCAGCCAACGGCCAACTCCGGCCTTATGGAAAAACGTTTATATGCATAGCTCGACTGTTTTTTGTCCGATTTTGATCAAATTTGCTATTTTGCTAGTTTCGAATTTAAGTGTGCGAAATTTGATTGCATAAGGTAAAAAAAATACGGGAGATAATCAAGTTTTTCAAATTACGGGGGCTGCGGGGGCATCTTAAAAACTATTCCAGCTAGAGACACCATATTTGGTATGTATATTCGCTTAGTAAATGCACACATTTTGTATGTATAAAAATTTTGCCACGCCCTTTTCCGCCCCCGTAATTTGAAAAACTTGATTATCTCCCGTATTTTTTTACCTCATGCAATCAAATTTGGCACACTTAAATTCAATACTAATATCTATCATAATAATTTGATCAAAGTCGGATGAAAAACAGTCGAGTTATGCATATAAACGTTTTTCCATAAGGCCGGAGTTGGCCGTTGGCTGGTGGGGGCGCTAGGGTGCTCGTATGATTGAGTGAGCGAGATACTAAGATATGCTTGTAAGAAGCATGTGAAAATGCATTTGTTTAATAAAGTTGAAATATTTGCTTTACTGGTGTATGGTATACCTAAGTCGGCGAGACGACTTACTTACTTCATTTTAAATTGCGGGGGCGGAAAGGGGCGTGGCAAAAATTTGAAACATACCACATTGAAACATTGAAACATTGGTTTGTCTACATACCAAATTTTTTTTTCTACAAGTTTAATTTTTGCGAAAGGTTCCTACAATTTTAGGCTGGAGCAATGCGGCTCATGTGGCATGCTATTTTATCGTATGTCTACATATATAAGAACTATATAATAAAGTTGTCCGATTTTGTCAGAATTTTACAGTCATTAATTGGTATATTCAACTAGAATATATAAATGTGTAAGAGAATCGCGTAAAAAATAACGAAATTGTTGATAAAAATCACTGTTTTCAAACGATCGATTTATATGATATAGTCTTTCGATCTTAATCAGATTTAGTACGGTTATTAATAGGTAATTTAAACTGTCAAATACTATTAAGTCAATAGCTTAGGAAATAGCTTCTAAACCCACAAATATAAATTTTTATGATTATAGCTTAGAAAATACCGAATTTATTATAATTAATATATATAATTAATATACCGTTTTTGCCAGTGTATAAAATATTCTTTATACATATATATTTTTTTAGGTAAATTGATTTAAATTTTTGAAAAAATTTGGCAGAGCGAGCCGCAATATATGAATATTTGGTGAACATTTTTTTGTAGAAGCGATTCGACGATTGTTGCCACAGCCTATTAGACATATGCGCGCCTGCGTGACACATAGACATCAATCAAAGTTTCACCCGTTCCCATATCGTGTGTGGGTGGATGTGGAGGGATATGTGGCAACGTATCGTTTGGTTTTGGGCGTGTATTGTATTTGTTGTTATATCGGCTGGGTTGCACGAGCATAAAAAGACATTTTGACAAATTTAAGTAGCGCCATCTACATTTGAATTTAATGGCTTTTATACTGCTTGTCACGATATTTCATCAGTCACTGTGCAACCCAACCACGACCAGCGTAAAAAATAACAACACTTAATACAATGGCACACATGACACTGGCAGCCAAGGCCGGAACAGTTAATGTAGAAAGACGGCGGCGCAGTAGCACGAATTTTATTTGATGTTATTTTCATTTGGAAATGAGTTATTGGTACTTGGATCAACCCCCAAAAGTATCTTTCTGATGGTTGCCGTTCAACCGCAGAACCAAAACTAGCTCTGTTTCCGCCCCTATCCCCGACAATGGCCAGAGCACAAATCCAGGACGATGTAAGAACGATGGGTTGCTGGTGCCGGACTGGGAGTGTGCATAAATTTTTTGGTGCCAAACAGTGCTCCCATTGTTTTCGAAACCCCCTATTACATGCATGCGTTGATTTAGATAGCGATTTCCTTTCGCTCGTACGATTTGATTTATTTTATTTGTATTGTATGACACCCGCAAGTGCTTCCGCAATGGTTTATTAATTTTGTAGGCGTTGCTAGCAACGTTAAATGTTTATAGGCAAAATTGATTTGCAAGTTGGATATATATATGTATGTACATTAAATCCTCAAAGACTGTTAATCAAAAAATCTTGGTATATTTTTATAAAAGCGAACGGAATGTATGTGTGTATTTTTTTAAATAAGTAGTGGCTGTCTTTAAGAATTATATGTATCTTATTTAGACTAAATGTAGCTGAAGGGTTTTCCCCCTAAATGAGCTAATTAAATTGTAGTTGGCAAACCATGCACCATGCATAGGGTGAAATGGTATATTCAAGTCGCCAAAATGTAACAGGCAGAATAAAGCTTTTCCGACCCCTTAAAGTGTATATATTCTTAATGCTGATCACCAGCCGAGTCGATCTAGTCTTGTCCGTCTATCTGTTTGAACACTTACTATAAAAGCTAGAGTCACCAAAGTTGTGAACGTTAATCTGCACATTAACCCTTGTGGCAGAACTGGTCAGAATATTTAAAATTGTATTTCCTCCTTTTTAATACCCTTGCAGAGGGTATTATAAAATTGGTCAGATGTTTGTAATTCACAGAAGGCGTTTGCGACCCCATACAGTATATATATTCTTGATCAGCATCAACAGCCGAGACGATCTAGCCGTGTCCGTCCGTAAGAACACCTAGATCTCAGAGACTATAAGAGCTAGAGCCACCATTTGGTATGTAGTCTCGTGTAGTATGTACAGTTTGAGTTTGTTTCAAATATTTGCCACGCCCCCTACCGCCCCCGCAAATTAAATAAAACCGATTTTTTTAAACACTATACTAAGTAGAAACACCAAATTTGGCATGTATATTTGCTTAGTAAATGCACACATTTTGTATGTGTAAAGATTTTGCCACGCCCCGGGTTCGCTAGGGTGCTCGTTTGCTTAAGTGAGCGAGATATGCTTGTAAAAAGCATGTCAACAGAATTTTTTACAAATACGTAAATGCATTTGTTATTATAAATTTGAAATATTTGTATTACTAGTGTATGGTATACCTAAGTCGGCGAGACGACATACTGACTTTATTTCAAATACTTTGGAAAAAGTAGCCAGACGACTAATCGGTTGGTACACCCCCCCAAGTTTTTAGAGTCGGCAATTTGTTTAAAACTAATCGGCTAATCAACAACTTTTGATTCTCAAAATCGAAAAATATATTTTTATTTTATAATTGTCGACATGCATTCGGTAATCAGAGACGATTTTTCGAAACGTCACAGAACGCGTCGTGTACCAAAAAAGTATGATGCAAATCCAGAAACAGCTCACAATTTTGATTTCTTCACATTTTATCAAAAAGAATTCAGGACTGTGCTTCAAGTTTTCAACAATTGCATTCAAGAAAACTTGAAAGACACTTTTTCAACATTTGCGTGTGTCCAGAAAGTTTTCCAAATTCCAATTGACAGAAAAAATGTCACAATGAATTCAATCGAATCCATTGTGCAATTAGAACCCTTTTATTTTAGCGAGGAACCAGAATGTTTGCTTACTGAGTTGCAAATTCTTTTCGATTCATGTAAAGAGTGTACGAATTTCAAAGATATTGCGGAAGTTGTGTTTAAGTTGAAACATGTGATTCCCTTAGCCTACAAACTCGTTTGTTTTATTTTGACTGCTCCTGTAACATCAGCTTCTTGTGAACGATCATTTAGTAAATTGAAATTGGTTTTCAATCATTTGCGAACAACGATGGGAGATGATCGGTTGAATGCATTGATGCTACTTTATTCTTCAAACGATAAGGTAGACGACATAAACATTCACGAACTCGTAGAAAAATGGTCGTAATAGAAACACCGCAGATTGAAAATTTAAATAGAATTGATCAACGAATAAAAGGAACTTAGAAATATTTGTCGTCCATTTCTGCGCAATGTTAGTTTTAGTTACACATTCATGTACGTACCAAATGCTGTAATTATAATTTTTGCCAAATTATCTTCAAAGAATAAATTCCTTATATACTGACCTTGTTTTATCGAAGTAAATTTATTTCTACCGCAAATCTACATGCTGTTGGCAAATACACGAGGTAAGTCGGCAATTCAATTAGAATCACCCCCCCATTATCGACAACCTCGCTACGCCCCTCAGAGTCAAGGAATAATTCTATCAGTGCTTCTATTACAGCGTCATGAATATCGTTTGGCTGAAAGACTGTATTGAGATGTTGATGAAAAGCGTTTTTTTACCATACACCCATAGGATGAAATGGTATATTAAAGTCGCCAAAATGTATGTAATAGGCAGAAGGAAGCATCTCCGACCCCATTCTTGATCAGGATCAACAACCGAGTCAATCTAGCCATGTCCGTCCGTCCTTCCGTCTTTATGAACACGCAGATCTCGGAGACTATAAGAGCTAGAGCCACCAAATTTGGTATGTAGACTCGTGTGGTATGTAAATGTATAGAGTTAATTGGAATTTTGGCCACTCCCCCTTACGCCCGAGAATTTACATAAAACTGTTTTTCTTAAAAAGTATAACAGATAGAGACATCAAATTTGGTTTGTATACTCGTTTAGTTAGCGCGCAGAAAATGATTTTTCGAACTTTTTGCCACGCCCCCTTCCGCCCCACGAATTTACATAAAACTGATTTTCTTAAAAACTATGAAAGCTACCGACATTAAATTTGGTATGTAAACTAGCCTAATAGACGCGCAGATATTGACTATTTAAAAATTTTGCCACGCCCATTTCCGCCCCCGCAAATTAAACAAAACTGATTTTCTCGAAAACTAACAAAACTAAAGTCACCAAATTTAGTATGTATACGTGCTTAGTATGCCCGCAGAATATATATATGTATTTTGATATGTTGCCACGCCCACTTACGTCTCCATTATTTAGAAAAAAAATTTAATTTGGCAGATTAATTAATCTTATCTATTTCTACCAAACTACCAAATTTGATTGAAATCGGACTAGAAACATGCAAAATATACATATGAACGTATTTTTCTACGCGATCCATAAGGGCAGAATTGGCCGTTGGCTAGTGGCGGCGCTAGAGTGCTCGTATGTTTGTAGAGTAAAAGATAGCATATGGTATGAGGCATGTTAAAACAATTTAATAGACATACATTTGGTTTTCGAAATTTTAAATATTTGTTTCACCTGGTTTATGGTATACCCAAGTCGGTGAGACGACTTACTTACTTCATTTGGTATCTCTTTCCTTATCTATAGCCCTTAAAATGGAAAAACCGTTTTATCTACAAAGGTTAATCTTTGCGAAAGATCGGCCTACAATCTTAGCATAGGAAATAACGAAGACATTGATCAAAGTCACTGTTTTCCACCGATCGTTCCTATGAGAGCTATATGATATATTAACCCGATCTTTATCAAATTCGGCAGAGTCATTAACAGATATATTAAACTAACAAATGTTTAATTTCGCGATCGCGTCAAAAGTAACGAAGTTATTGACAAAAGTCACTGTTTTCGAAAGGTCGTTCCTATGGGAGCTATATGATATAGTGACCTGATCTTGATCAAATTTGGCACAGTTGTTTATAGGTATAATAAACTCAGAAACTAACGAAGTTATTGAGAAAAGTCACTGTTCGTGACTTTGCCGTTTGTATGGGAGCTACATGTATGGTATAGTGGTCCGATCCGGCTGAATCCGAAATATACAATCACCCCTGCAGTATATACAAGCCTACATGCAACATTTCAACTCTGTAGCTCCAACGGTCTAGGAGGAGTTTGCGTTGATCCAGACGGACGGACGGACGAACGGACATGGCGATTTGAACTCGTCTCGTCGTGCTGATCAAGAATATATATACTTTATATGGTCGTAGATGCTTCCTTCTATGCGTTGCACACTTTTGACCAAAATTAATATACCCTTTTTGCAAGGGTATAAATATGCGAGAAAAGTCGAGTAATCAAAAAAGTGAGTCTAAGAACGTTCAAATCAAAAAGAAAGTGTAATGAAATACGAAAACAAAGAAAGTGATATCAAATGCTATAACTGTGGAAAAAAGGGACATGTATCTGAGAAATGTGACTATAAGAGTAAAGGAAGAAAGTGTTTTGGTTGCAATAATTTTGGCGACATAGAAAAAGATTGTCTAAATAAAAAGCCTGTTAATAACAGATGTTTGTAATACTAATAAAATATCAGCTGATCATATGTTTATGTGTAAAGAAGTATTAATCAACAATGAAAAGTGTGTAGCCTTGCTTGATATTAATAGCAAATATAATATCGCAAGCGAAACCATTTATAATCGTTTAAAAAAACCTAAGCTCGTTAAAGTTGTTAAAGTTTTATTCGGTTTCCGAGATAAAAAGAGAGTGAAACCTATCGGTTCACTTACGGGAAGGCTTCTAGTAGTATGATGAAGTAATTTTAGGAGAAAACTTTTGTAAGCATGCTGAAATAAAAATCAATCGTAATGGCTTACAAATCGGAAAATATAATTATGAAATGGAAATAAGTTCGGTTATAAGAATTAAGGTGGAAAACTGTGAAATTAACATTGACTAAAATGCATCGAGACATGCAAAGTGCGAAGTGAACGAACTAATGAAAAACTATAAACCGGAAAAACTAAAATCGACAAATGTTGAAATGGGTATTGTATTATTCGAAACCACGCAGATTTGTTTCCTTGGTTGAACGGTGCATAATCGATGACCAAGTCAACCAGTGGCTGAAAGATGAAATAATAGAACAATCCGAGTGTGAAGTCAGCAGTGCGGTCGTATTAGTAAAAAACCAGAGGGTCGGGGCTAACTTCGACCGCGTCAAAGTTTGTATACCCTTTTTTGGTAACTCTTTCCTTACCTATAGCCATCAAAAGTGGAAAAACGTTTAAGCTAAAAAGGCTAAGGTTTGCGAAAAAACGGCCTACATAGGAAATAACGGAGTTATTGGTCAAAGTCACTGTTTTCCACCGATCGTTCCTATGGGAGCTATATGATATAGTTACCCGATCCTTATCAAATTTGGCACAATCATTAACAGATATATTAAACTAACAAATGTTTAATTTGAAAGCCATCGCGTCAAAAGTAACGAAGTTATTCACCAAAGTCACTGTTTTCGAAAGATCGTTCCTATGGGAGCTATATGATATATGATATAGTCACCCGATCTTGATCAAATTTGGCACAGTCGTTTATATGTGTGATTAACTCACTAATTTCAAAATTCAATAGCTCAGAAAATAACGAAGTTATTAAGAAAAGTCACTGTTCATGACTTTGCCATTTGTATGGGAGCTATATGATATAGTGATCCGATCCGGCTGAATCCGAGATATACAACGCCTGCAGTATATACAAGCCTACATGCAACATTTCAACTCTGTAGCTCCAACGGTCTAGGACTTTGCGTTGATTCAGACGGACGGACATGGCCATATGAGCTCGTCTCGTCGTGGTAATCAAGATGCTTCTTTCTATGCGTTGCACACTTTTGACCAAAATTAATGTACAATTTTTGCAAGGGTATAAATATGTTGAACTTGTTTGTTTTTGTATGCGATTATCCCCAAACACGTTAATTAAGTTACGCAATATACATAATAATCCATAATTGTGGAAAATTTAATCAACATCGGCTATGTCACATATGTATGAATGTATTAGCTATCATTAATCGAAACACGGAATTAAAATTAAACATTTCCAATATTGGGCTAACTGTCTTTCAATGACACCTCTCCCATCCTAAGGTGCGTCCATGATTATGTATTAAATAAAGGTACAATAATAAAAAATATTTTTTGAAGTTGCAGGTGTACGCCGAGGGTATTTTCAATTTTAATCGAAACATTCTAAATGGCCCAACCAGAAAATCTTCGGCTTTAAAAATAATGATGCGAAAATATATGAGATTGTATTATAGCCAAATGGCTTGGGGGTATAAAAAAGATACGCACACGAAAACGTAAGTTCGATTGTTAGCTATACAATGTATACATATGTATGTATATGTATGCATGCATACGTATGTATGTATGTATGTAAGTACTACAAATGCGTATACATATAAGCATGGAAGCATGATAATATAGAAATTTTCAGTCATTATCCGCAAAGGCACAGATGGGAGTAGTACGTATGTATGTACATACACACATATGTACCTACATATGTATATGTTTGAATGCATGTGTTAGAACTGTAAATGGGGTTTACGTACGTATTTATACAAACATATATACATACGTTCTTATACATGTACGGTAAATAAGTATGTAGATAGAGAATAGGTTTAGGTGGCACACTCATTTACCGCTTACTCTGCTGTCAAAGTCATTCGTCAACCAGCTTCTCCCATTGTCATCATCCCGTCCTAGCAGTAGAAAGGGCACACATTCGTCAGAATTTGCATTTCAATTCGAGCTTCAAAAAGGCGACCAACGAATTCGGGTAGCAGTAGCATTGGAATGAAAATAAATCACACTGCATGCCGCATAGGCAACTGAAACCCTCCACAACCACCACGCACCAGCATTAACTGAAAACAACGCCATTAGTATGGGTCGGGAGCACTGAACAACTCAGTGGTGAACTCATTTATTCGCATTTTTCGCAAAACGAATGTGGAAACTTTTCCGCCATCATTTTGAGTGATGTCAATTAGATTGATTTGATCAGCGAAAATATGTGATTTATCAGAAAGCAACAGAGAGTGGGCGGTCCAAAGATACTCAGTCCCAATCCTACACAATAGAAATCAATTCGGATGTGCATGAATATCTAATGTGTCGTCGCACGAAATTCTGTTGTTCATTCATCTACTTCATCAATCAGTCATCAAACAAGGTATGTACATATCATATGTATGTATGTACATACATACATATGTACAAATATACACATGTCCAAATGTATGTATCTATGGAAAGACCGCTTACAACTTCATATATTGGCGTTAGAAGTATACGTAGGTACACAATATACATGCATATAAATAAATCAATTTACACGCGTAGCTATATACACATGTACATATAAATGTACAAAAGTACTTCTCTAGCACTCTATTTATTTTTAATGTTTTCGTACAAAAACTTTATAGTAGTGACATGATTGATCAGTAATGATGAAACCCATTTATACATTTTAACATCCAAACCTATTTTTACAGACATCGCTAAGAGCCAAGACCGGCGTTTGAATATACGCACCCAGCTTAAATATCAAGTTTCATTCCAATAGTTTTAAATGTCGATTTAGCTTCTCATCCTGATCAAGAATATATATACTTTATGGGGACGAAAAAGTCTCCTTCTTACCAATTTCTTCTCTTGCAGTAGTACCCTCTTGCAGTAGTACCCTCTGCAAGAGTATAAAAATGAATACTGAGGTTGTAAGAAGAATGACTTGAACGCATAGAAGAAATATTCTCCGACCATACAAAGTTTAGACATATGTACATATATTCTTGATCAGCAAGACGAGGCGAGTTCATATAGCGATGTCCTTCCGTCCACCTGGATCAATGCAAACTCCTCCTAGACTTTTAAAGCTACAGCGCTAAAATTTTGCATATGAGCTTCTATACTGCCGGGATTGTTTGTCCTTGGTTGGGGCCACTATATTCCATACCAGCAAAGTCACTTTTCTCAATAAGTTCATAAGCTATAATCATAAAAATTTATTTTTGTGAGTTTAGTATATCCACAAATAATTGTGCAAAATTTTGTAAGGATAACCAGCCCTGTCATAATCGGTTTAAGCGCAACGCAGCTTAGTACCATTTTACCACTAACCATAGAATACATAGATGCGTCAAACTCAAGATTTTTTGATTACAAACGCTAGCCTGAGCCTGGAACCCCAGAGAACTTCGGCAAAAGCCGAACAGCCTAGAACCCCAGAGAGCGGCCGCAGCGAAAGCGAAAAACTTTCGCTCGCAGCAGTGTCGCTACGCATCGAAAATAATTCAGTATGTCACAGATCGCATAACGATGAACGCATGTCAGCTTCGCTGTGTTCTCGTTTTGCATATGTACATATGTGTACACTCGTCGGTACATGTGTGGCTTCGTAGTGTGTGCGCTCGCTCGTAGACTTTTTGAGTTATTGACGAGCTGTCTTAGCCGTCTTAGACTTAATTTTTATACCCTTGCAAAAAGGGTATATTAATTTTGGTCAGAAGTGTGCAACGCATAGAAGGAAGCATTTCCGACCATATAAAGTATATATATTCTTGATCAGCACGACGAGACGAGTGTAAATAGCCATGTCCGTCCGTCCGTCCGTCTCGATCAGCGCAAACTTCCCAGACTGTAAAAGCTACAGAGCAGAAATTTTGCATGTAGGCTTGTGTATACTGCAGGCGTTGTATATCTCGGATTCAGCCGGATCGGATCACTATATCATATAGCTCCCATACAAATGGCAAAGTCACGAACAGTGACTTTTCTCAATAACTTCGTTATTTTCTGAGCTATTGTCGTGAAATTTAATATTGAGAGTTTATTATACATATAAACGACTATGCCAAATTTGATCAAGATCGGTTGACTATATCATATAGCTCCCATAGGAACGATCGGTCGAAAACAGTGACTTTTGTCAATAACTTCCTTACTTTTGACGCGATTGCTTTCAAATTAAATATTTGTTAGTTTAATATATCTGTTAATGACTGTGCCGAATTTGATAAAGATCGCGTTACTATATCATATAGCTCCCATAGGAACGATCGGTGGGAAACAGTGACATTGATCAATATCTTAGTTTTTTCGTATGCTAAGATTGTTAGCCGTTCTTTCGCAAACATTAGCTTTTTTAGCTTGAACGTTTTTCCACTTTGATGGCTATAGGTAAGGAAAGAGTTACCATAAAAGTTGCAAGGGTATACAAACTTTGACGCGGTCGAAGTTAGCCCCGGCCCTCTGGTTTTTTTTTATTTTACAAAGTTAGCTATAATACACAAGAATATTAAAGCTAGGTATATAATAAGAGCGCTAGCGACCAGGCCTTCGGCTCTATGTAGGACTATATCTTATTTGTTTAATTACAATCTTGTAAATATCTGTATATTTTATTTATATTTATTGTTGTGACGAAGGGTAAGATGGATGAGGGTAGTATATTTGGAAAATGGGCTTTTCTAATGCTAACTAATTTTTTGCAGGTGTCCAGCAGGTGTGCGGTAGAGAGCTCTAGACCACATAAGTGGCAGTTCGGATTTGGGTCTCCTGACAATACATGGCTGTGGGTGCCACGGCTGTGTCCTATCCGGAGGCGGGTGAAAATAGTGTTTTTCGCTCGGGATGTGTTGATAGGGAACTTGACTTTCTCCAAGTTTGGGTTGCAGTTCCTGTATCTGTGATGAAAGTTAGCCCAGATTTCGATTTTTTGCGAGTGGAGCTGTTTGAGAATAACTTTTCGCAGATCTTTTTCCGCTGAGGGGAGTATCATGATTATGGGATACTTTGACATTGCTTTTGCTGCATTGTCAGCCAACTCATTGCCCCTAGTGCCCCTGTGGCTGGGAACCCAAAATATGTTAAGTTTTAGACGGGTTTTTATTAAACTCTCCCGTATCTGCACGATTGTTGGGTTTGTGTTAGATATATTTTTGACAGATTCTACAGTCGATAGGCTATCAATACATATAGTACACTTTCCAGTTCTGCCTTGTGCGTAAACGATGGCTTTCAGAATAGCTTCTGCTTCGGCTGAAAATACAGAGTAGTATTCTGGTAGTGATCCTGCTGATAGAATTTTACCATTGATGTCAACGCATGCGAATGCAGTGAGTTCAGCTGATTTTGTTGCGTCAGTGAATATCCACGTTCAATTATCATAAAATTTCTTGGCTGTTTCATTATAAAATAGTTGGCGGAAAGTTTCTTCGTTTGTGTGATTTTTTGGAAATTCCTGTAGCGCGCAGTTAATAGAGGATTGTCTAAGAAGCCATAAAGGGGCGCTGGAGATTTTCGGTGTTGTTGGAGTTGCGATATTCCATTCTTTGGAGAGAGCGACTCATCGGCGTATTGTGGAGAGGTATCGGTAAGTTTTCCGTTGTTTTATAGCCTTCCGTACCACAGTTTGAAGGAGCTGGTTGGGTGAGCAGAACATTTTCGGGATAAGCAGGGCTGTTGTTTCTGCAACTCTGTCTTCTTTTGTTGACAAACCCGCTTCTGCTAGGACGCATTTTATTGGAGATGTTGGAAAGGCATTGATACTGCGACAAACCGCTGTGTGGTAGGCTGGTTTAAGCAGGCGGACATGTGACTTTGCGCACCAGCCGAATATTGGCAACGCGTAATCTATTTTTGCCAGTATAAGAGCCCTGGCGACATTTATAAGACTATTTGTATTTATTAAGGAATGTTTGGAGCTAAGATATTTTATAATGTTTAGTTTTTTTTTCAAGGTTATCTCTGAGATACAGACAGTGATTTTTAAATGTCATTCTCTTGTCGAAATATAGGCCTAATATCTTAAGAGCCTGGACGCATTCTATAGTAAAGTTATTAAAGCTTAAACTAGAGTATGTACATCTTTTTTTTTTAGAAATGTGCAAAATTTTACATTTACTGGGAGATAGGGAGTTCGATTTTGGATGCCAGTGAAGCAACACGTATCACTTGGTTCCTGGGTCTTAAAAGTGCACTTAATTATTGTTTTGACAATCCCCGTTAATATTCTTTTCTGCAAGTGAATATAAACATAAATCACACACTGCAGAAGGTGTCGATTAATACAATGCATGAGCTTTGTGCTCTAAATAATAATAATTATAATGAAAATACACGAGAAGAAGTAAAGAAAAAACGAAAAAACGAAAACGATCAGCCCACCACAATGGCAAAGAATCACAAAAACAACTATTACGCTATTCTGGACACTGCAGACGAAGAGTGCGACGAAAGTGTAATACAAAAATTCGAAAATCAAGTGTTTGTGAACAAGCTTAAAAAAGAAAGAGAAGCAATAATACAAAATAATACAACAAATTCAACAACAACACACGCTACCCCAACAGTGAGCAATAATAATAGTGAAACACATATTAATAATACAAAATCTAAAAATAAAAACAAAGATATTCCACCAATAAATATTTTTGATATAGATGCAAATGAAATAATCAGTTTAATAAGAGATGGCCTTAAAATCTCACTGTTCAAAATCAAAGAATTTAAAAATAAACTATCTCTTTAATCTAGCTGATTATACAAAAGTTAGAGGACACCTAGAAAAGGCCAAAGCTCAGTTCTTTACCTACACACCCAAGTGCCTTAAAACAAAAACTTTCCTATTGAAAGGATTGGGTGGCAATACAGACCCACAAATAATTCTGACCGAATTACAAACATTTGAAAAAGAAACATTAAAAATTCTAAAAGTAACCGCATTTAAAACCAAAAAATCCATTGAAGAAAACTCCGTGCTACCAATATTTATGGTACAAATAAGCCCGGAAAGTAACATCAAGGATCTGAAAGCCATAGATAATTTACTTTACCGTCATGTCAAATGGGAAACCCTCCGAAGACCGGATATCCCCCAATGCAGGAAGTGCCAAGGCTTTTTTCATAGCGCCACCAATTGTTACCTCTTGTCCATATGCGTGAAATGTGGAAAAAATCATGAAGGTGCCTGCTCGATAACATCGAATAACCCAGAAGAAAAAGAAAAACTTTTTGGTATCTTATGCAAAAAGCATGGTCATCCAGCATCTTATAAAACCTGTTAATCCCAACATAAGTTATGCTAGTGTAACAAAAGGATCTACTAACAATAGCAATCATTTAATAGCACCTCAAACTAACGAAAATAACATCTTAAATGAATTATTTAACACAATTCAAAATCTATGTCACCAACTTCAAAACCTGCACAAACAACTAAATGAACAATCTGCTAGATTGGACACAGTCTTTGAAATCATAAATTCTCCATGAGCCCATTAGTTAATGAATCAAATAATAAGGAAATAGACATAATAACGTTTAACGTAAACTCCTTAATTAGTTTAAATAGACGCCTAGAGCTCAGCAAATTCCTAGCCGAAAAAAACCCGATTTGTTACTACTCAATGAGACAAAACTAAGTCCTAAACATAAAATTAGTTTCGAAGGCTACTCACTTATAAGAAAAGACAGGCTTGGGTCTTGCAGAGGTGGTGGGACGGCCATTTTAGTTAAAAACCACATAAAGTTCAGTAAATTTCATAATAGTCAACTAGACAAATTAAGTTTTCTGGAAACTTCGATTATTAGGATACCCATGTCTAGCAATAAGCAAATGTTCATTATCGCTGCCTCTTACCCATCGGGTAATAATAATGAACAATTTAAGTACGAGGTGAACAAAGTGTTTGAAGCACTTAATCTTCAAAACGTGAATTATTATTATATACTGGCTGGCGACCTTAATAGCAAGCATGTAAACTGGGGCAATAGTTCTTCTAATCAAAAAGGCACTACATTATTCACATGGTTAAATGAAAACAATATAACTTTCAGATCAACACTATATGCTTCAGAATATCCTTCATACCCAAAGGGCAATTCGATAACAGAAAAAATTCTTTAATTCAGACAATCCTACTACCAACTGTTTAAAATGCGTAGATTATGATAGCGACCATCAAGCAGTCCAGTTTACCATTTCAAATAGGGAGTGCACGTCCCTATACGATATATGTGAATCCCCTAAAACAACGTATTGGAATTTCCGGCAAACTAATTGGTTAAAGTTTAAAATGACTCAAAGTACTTTACTGCGACAAGAGATACAGACACCTAACGATAGAAACCTATCTAACGACGAAATCGACATTCACCTAACAAAACTTAATAATATTATAAATGCAGCCATTGAGAAAAATGTACCCAAAGCAACAAGCAATACATTGAAAAGGCTACAATGCAACCCCATTATTCAAAAACTGCTCCTAGAAAAGAGCAAAATATTAACTATGATTAAAAGGAGCAATAAACTAGAAATATATCTTTCAGAGTCAGATTTACAACTATTTAAAGCAAAATTAAAACTGATTAAAAAGATGATACAAGACTGCATAAAATCCAAGATCAACTCTGAAATTGAAAATAAAATTAAACATATAACCCCCAAAGACCCATTTAAATTTGCTAAGGTTAAGCACAACTTCATAAAAAAAAGATGAGAACTCAACCAGCATCATTAGTGTTCATCCAGCCCGCGCTAGCATTATCCAGGAAGCTGGCCTGGTTCTCAATGATCTCAAACTAGATGCCCAAAACAATTACCTCATCACGAATGAAAAAGCGATAGGAATCGTCATCGGTTGTCACTTTCAATCCGTTCACTCTGCAAAACAGATTGATACGAACATTGAAGTGCACCGCATGGTCGATGCGGCGTACAGAGAGTTTTTAGATATAAAAACTTCTTATGTAAATGCCAAATCGACGTTGATTTCCTTTAGTCCTTTAAAAAAAGCGGACAATCTGAAAGCGGATCAAACGGATTCTTATTTTATTGAGGCGAACGAGCTTGATAGTATCTTTGGTAGGCTGCGCGGTAAATTATCTTCAGGTTTAGATGGGATTCCTAATATTGTCCTAAAAAATTTGTCAAAAAAAGTTCAACTTGAGTTCTGTACATTATTTAATAATATGTTAAACAACTCATATTTCCCAAATCAATGGAAAACGGCTAAACTAATTGTCATTCCAAAAAAAAACCAACATAAAAACCACCTAGAAAATTTAAGACCCATTAGTTTGCTTCCTAACATTAGTAAAATTTTGAAGTCATTATAAACATAAACATAAACCGACTTATTGAGAAACTAAATCTAATCAGTGATAAACAGTTCGGATTCAAGCACGCGCACTCAACAATCCACGCAATAAATCTGCTTACCTCAGAAATTAACTGGGCTTGGAATAAAAAATTTGTAACGGGAGCATGTTTTATAGACTTAGAGAAAGCATTCGACCAAGTATGGATACAAGGCTTAATAGTGAAACTCATGAGTTTCAAATTTCCTCTTCATATAATGATTTTACTAGACAATATGTTAAGAAATAAGAAATTCAAGGTTTACATCAACCAGGTCCTTTGTGATAAAGAGTTTTCTGTAAATAATGGCTTACAGCAGGGTACGGTAAATGCGCCCACACTATTTAATCTATATATCTTGGACTTAATGAATAAGATTGACAATATTATTGCCTACGCTGATGACATTGTTCTATTTCACTCGAGCGATACAATAAATACGATAAATGTAGAATTGCAAGACAAAATGAACATGTTGGCTAGATTTGCTAAACATTGTCAGCTAAAGATTAACTATTCTAAGTGTGAGTGCATCTTATTCAGACCCCCATTAAAAAAATGTAACTACAATGTCAAAAAATATTGGAGGCAGTTTAGGATAGTCAACTACGAAGGTCCCACCTGCATCCCAACATGCGCCGAAGTAAAGTACTTGGGGATTATACTGGATAGATTCCTTTATTTCGATAGACACGTGAATGAGCAAATCAAAAAAACTAATAAAGCGTTTTATTTACACAAAAGAATGTTCTCGTCTATGTACCAAGCGCTGATCAGGCCGATATTAACCTATGGCTGCCCTATATGGTGGAATATATCTCCTTCCTATATGGAAAGAATTCGCAAATTTGAAAGAAAAATACTAAGGGCCTGTACATCCTTGTATAGAACTCCCACAAGTATGTATTTTAAATTTTACTCAAACGAGTACTATACAAGGCAGCAGCAATTTGCAAAATCGACATATACATAATAAATTTGATAAGAAACCATGTCAGAAGATGTTTAGACATTTCGGAAAATACCTTAATAAAAGGCCCTTTCTTCGAAAGTGACACCTACTTTGCTCGAGCTCTAAGCAACGGTTTTACACCCCCAGAAATATTTCTATACCTAGATGAAAACAATTATATCCAAAACCATTTGTGTATACCAATTATTTATCATATTCTCAGAAGGGCTAATTGTTAAATAGTAGAACATAAGGATATAACACCTCAAAATAAAAGATTCGACTGTACTATATCCATTTTAGATAAAAATCTCTCCATATATACCGCCAGCAAATGTTGGTGGTGTTCCCCTCCTTTTTCTCTTCTTCTCCCCTTAGTTAAGATAGTTAGTTTTAAATCTCAAGCAAAGTTTTTCTTTTCCTTTATCGTTTTCTTTGCAAAAATAGTTACAATTATACTTATCCTTAGTAAGTAAAGATTAATTAATTCACAAAATGAAATTAAAATTTGAATCAGGACTAGAGAGCTCGATTAGAGACAGTGTCCATAGTATATAGTAAAATAAGCACTTTTGTTTGTTTAAGTAAATGCATATATATATGTATATCTGTAAATAAACAATTAAACAAAAAAAAAAAAAAAAACCAGAGGGCCGGGGCTAACTTCGACCGCGTCAAAGTTTGTATACCCTTGCAACTTTTATGGTAACTCTTTCCTTACCTATAGCCATCAAAGTTAAAAGCTAAAAAGGCTAATGTTTGCGAAAGAACGGCCTACAATTTTAGCATAGGAAAAAACGAAGATATTGATCAAAGTCACTGTTTTCCACCGATCGTTCCTATGGGAGCTATATGATATAGTAACCCGATCTTTATCAAATTCGGCACAGTCATTAACAGATATTTTAAACTAACAAATGTTTAATTTGAAAGCAATCGCGTCAAAAGTGACGAAGTTATTGACAAAAGTCACTGTTTTCGAAAGATCGTTCCTATGGGAGCTATATGATATAGTAACCCGATCTTGATCAAATTTGGCACAGTCGTTTATATGTGTAATTAACTCACTAATACTAAATTTCATGACAATAGCTCAGAAAATAACGAAGTTATTAAGAAAAGTCACAGTTCGTGACTTTGCCTTTTGTATGGGAGCTATATGATATAGTGATCCGATCCGGCTGAATCCGAGATATACAACGCCTGCAGTATATACAAGCCTACATGCGAATTTCAGCTCTGTAGCTCCAACGGTCTAGGAGGAGTTTGCGTTGATCCAGACGGACGGACAGACGGACAGACGGACGGACGGACGGACGGACATGGCTATATGAACTCGTCTCGTCATGCTGATCAAGAATATATATACTTTATATGGTCGGAAATGCTTCCTTCTATGCGTTGCACACTTCTGACCAAAATTAATATACCCTTTTTGCAAGGGTATAAAAACAAAAGGGAGATAGGGTTGCACCAGACCCCAGTTGTATATTTCCTTAAGTATATCTTTTACAATATTGTTAAGTTTTGTTAAGTCCTTTATTTTACTAAAGATTATGGCATCATCTGCGTACATGATTGATTGAATTTTTTTATGATTAGATACAATTTTGTTGATTTCTTCAAATGCTATAATGAATAGAATAACATATAATGGTGATCCTTGGGGAATGCCAGTATATAAATTGTGATAGTTTGAAAGTACGTTGTTGATCCTGACTCGAAATGAGCGGCGGGACATAAAAGCCTTCACTATATTGAAGACTTTTGTACCCACCCCCCATTGTTCGAGTTGCTGAAGAACAGTACGGGCTGCCACGCGATCAAATGCCTTTTCGAAATCAGTCGCCAAAAGCGTGACATGATTTCTTGAGGAAAGGGCTTCTGACACGAAGTGCTGCAAGTGCAGCAGAGAGTCCATCGTACTGTGTTTGAAGCCTACTTGGTACAAGCTGATCAGTTTATTTTTGGTAGCGTACCATAAGAGTCTACGGGCGATCATTTTTTCGAATGTTTTGGCGATACATGGAAGTAATGAGATGGGTCGGTAGTTAGCAACTTCATCAGATGGTTTGTTTGGTTTTGGGATAGGTACAATGATGGCAGATTTCCACACGTGGGGGTACTGACCAACAGAAAATATATTGTTGTATAGGTTTAAAAGCTCTGCTTTGCCTGTGGCGGGCAGTTGTTTAAGCATCGGATACGAGATTCTGTCGTGACCTGGTGTTTTGCTTTTAGCCTTTGTTAGGGCAGTTTCTAGTTCTAATTCTGTGAAATCGTATTGGAGTTGTTTAGCAGATAGACTAAGTCTACCAGGAGCATGAACATACTCAAGGGATGCTGCCTTTTGTTGCCTGTATTGAATGTTGAAGTTGCAGTCCTCGGAATACTTTGACCAAGTTGTGGCAAATATGTTCGATATTTCTAAGGGTGCCGTTATTAATGTATTATTAGCTCTGATACACTGGGGAGGGGGGACTCCCACCAGGGATTTAATGTCGCGCCAGATTTTTTTGTAGGAGGATTGAGGAGAAATATTGGATGTGAAGGCACCGAGGCTCTCACGTTTGGCTTCTTTAACTGCACGCTTAAAGAACGCATTTGCTCTTTTGTAAGCTATGAGGTTAGCATCTGTCATTTTGTATTTATAGGTTTGCCATAATTTTTGCTTTTTATCCCGAAGATCTCCCAGATTTTTCTTCCACCAAATTATCTTTCTTTTAAATGTCAGACCAAACCCCAGTCTGTGGAATTGCCTTATTTGCCGCCATCCGAATTGATTTGGTAATTTGGGAGACTTGCAGTTGAATGTCTGCATTTTGTGTGAATGAGGTGTGGGTATTATAGTTTAAACGAAACAATTCCCAATTGGCTAAATCAATTTTGAATTTTGGGGAGAATTTAGACTTTTCAAAATGAAACTGATTTAGTATTTCAGTTATGACTGGGAAGTGATCGCTGCTGTATAAGTCGGGTAAAACTTCCCAATTGCAGTGTGGATGCAGATTAGAGGAGATAAACGTGAGGTCTATGTGTGTGTAAGTTTTATGTGTGGAAAAATGTGTTGGACTGCCATTATTCAAAAGAGATAGGTTAGTTTTTGAGACGGCTTCGATAATATTTTTTCCTCTGGAGGTGGTGCGTGGAGAGCCCTAAGCAAAACCCCAGGCATTGAAATCTCCAGTAAACAATAGTGGAGCGGAGAAGCTGTTTATTATTGTAAGTATTTCGTTCCCAGAAAAATGTTGATCAGGTGGGATATAGCTGTTAAGAATAGTAAATTTTTCGTTAAGTTTTAATTGAATGGCCAAGTGAAGTATACTTGAGCTGGTCAGAGAAGGGAGCAGAGAGTGCGGTAGGTGCCTTTTAACAAGAATTCCTATTCCTTGTTTGGCATTAAGGTTGTGTGGTGGGTTAGTGAAGTAACCTATGTATTGTTTGTTGCAGATTATGTTTTTTGAGTTAAAAGGTAAGTTAGTTTCTTGAAGACATATTATATCTGGATTTATTTTATTTATTAGAATCGTTAATTCATCAAAATTATTTATATATCCTTTTAGGTTCCATTGAATAACTTTAATGGTCATAGATAAATGAAGTAATAATTGATATATGTATGTCTTCAGGGAACAAAGTATTTTTTTTATTTTTTATTTTTTTATTATTATTATTGTATCAGTCGGACATTGACTCAGTTGGGTCAAGATCGATGGTGTTATTTGGTGTTGAATCAGATAATGACTCAATTGAGCCACAATCGATGGTGTTGTTTTGTGTTAAGTGTGAGTGAGTAGGTGATTTTGGTTTTGTTCGGTTATTGAGTGTTTTTTTCTAAGAATTGAGATAGAGAAGGGGACAGTTGGGATGAAGAGGGAAGTGATGAGGAGAGAGTAGAAGGAGATTGAGTGTTATTTTGTGGAAGCGAGTCGGACGACGAGAGGCGATCGTCAGAGCCAACAATATTACTCTTATCAGTGTGAGGGTTTATGTTGTACATACTTTGCTTTTTGTGCTGTGCTATTTTCGTTTTCTATGTTTGCTGTGACTGTGGCGTAGCTGTCGGGCTTGGATTGTTTAGGCAAGGCAGCTTTGTAATAAAGCTTTGCCTCTCTCATTGTACACTTCTTCGTGGTTTTTATTTTCAGTATTTCTTTTTGCTGTATGAATGCACTACATTTTTTGTCTGAGGCAGCATGGTTTTGTGAGCAATTCACGCATTTTGGAGAGCAGGTACCAGAGTGCGGAGTCAGTCCACAGTTACTACACGTTGGTTCGTTCTTGCAGTGTTTTTGGGTATGGCCGAGTTTTTGACAAGATTTGCACCGCATGGGATTCGGAACAAATTCGGATACCTTTACAGCAGAGCCCGGCACTCATATCCCCCGGGGGACGAACACGTTCGGCACCTCGTATGCGTGTAACCGAACGGCTGCCGAAGTCCTCAAGGGCCCGGCACAAAGAGAGCGCTAAAAAAGTTTAGTTGTATGTGTGCACTTGCTTGTATGCGTGTGTTGCTTTACACTGCGCAAAATTAAACTTCATCAAATTCTGCCTCGAATCAAGAAAACGAGTGCAGCAAATAATCTTATGCAAGAAAAAGATAGAGAAAACAAAGCAGCGATCAATTTTTTCATGTGTGTTTTCTCAACAAAGCGACATAGATCTGCTTGCGTCGAAATGCTGAGGGAAACTAAATAAGAAATTAACAGCTCAAAAGAGGAAAATAATGAAGTTAAAAGACCCAGGATTGGAAAATCAAAAGTATGGTATTTTTTCGTAAAATCCAAAGATGGAAAGTCGGCAAAGTGTGCCGCTTGCGACAAAGTGTATAAAACAAGTGGAAACACGTCCAATCTCTTTGATCACTTAAAAGCGTGTCCATCCGACATTAAACGTTGCAGATTTAGCGATGACTTTTATTATACCCTTGCAAAAAGGGTATATTAATTTTGGTCAAAAGTGTGCAACGCATAGAAGGAAGCATCTCCGACCATATAAAGTATATATATTCTTGATCAGCACGACGAGACGAGTTCAAATAGCCATGTCCGTCCGTCCGTCCGTCCGTCCGTCCGTCTGGATCAACGCAAACTCCTCCTAGACCGTTAAAGCTACAGAGCTGAAATTTTGCATGTAGGCTTGTATATACTGCAGGCGTTGTATATCTCGGATTCAGCCGGATCGGATCACTATATCATATAGCTCCCATACAAATGGCAAAGTCACGAACAGTGACTTTTCTTAATAACTTCGTTATTTTCTGAGCTATTGTCGTGAAATTTAATATTGGTGAGTTAATTTCACATATAAACGACTACGCCAAATTTTATCAAGATCGGGTGACTATATCATATAGCTCCCATAGGAACGATCTTTCGAAAACAGTGACTTTTGTCAATAACTTCGTTACTTTTGCCGCGATTGCTTTCAAATTAAACATTTGTTAGTTTAATATATCTGTTAATGACTGTGCCAAATTCGATAAGGATCGGGTATCTATATCATATAGCTCCCATAGGAACAATCGGTGGAAAACAGTGACTTTGATCAATATCTTCGTTATTTCCTATGTAGGCCGTTCTTTTGGAAACATTAGCCTTTTTAGCTTAAACGTTTTTCCACTTTGATGGCTATAGGTAAGGAAAAAGTTACCAAAAAAATTGCAAGGGTATACAAACTTTGACGCGGTCGAAGTTAGCCCCGGCCCTCCGGTTTATTTATTTATTTACGTCAACTAACACAGCAGTCGACGAAAAATCTTAAGCTCAAGACAGATAGTAATTAATTGAAGAAGATAGCTTAGCTATATACACAACTAAACATCCCCGACCCGGTGGAGGTGTTTTATTTGCATAAGGTGCCAGCTATGCCCCGATTCACAGCCAATGTGGTCAGGGATGAGTTGCAGCCAATCCAAGTCCAGAATATTTTCATTGGTTTCGCTGTAGATGATTAAAAAGTACAGCGCGAAGAGAAGTGACAGAAAGATGAGGAGAAATTAGGTGAGAAAGGTTGTTAAAAGATTGGCAAAGAACACGAAAAGGTTCGTGAAGAGAGTAGTTAGTCAGACATCTACTAAGGTGAATAGGAAAAAAGTTTCTGGTCCGACGTGAGGGAACACAAAAATATAGCGTATCTAGTAAATTAGTAGAAATGACTTCGCCGTTGAATAGTTTATAGAGAAAGAGAATGCCAAAAACGAGCCTACGGTTGTAAAGTAAAGGAAGATTAATAAGAAGAAGTCTGTCGGAATAAGAAGGTAGGCGAAGACTCGGGTCCCAATTAAGACCGCGTAACGCAAACTTAAGGAATTGCTTCTGTACCGATTCAATACTACGCTGGCGAGCAATATTCGAGAGTAGGGCGAACTAACGAAGTGTATAAAACCTTTGTTACATAGGGATCATCAAATTCTTTGGCCCAACGTTTAATGAAGCCAAGAAGGCTGCATGCTCCATTGACAATTGAAGAAATATGAACATTAAATGAAAATTTTGGGTCAAACATAACGCCTAAGTCTTTGAACGATGGTACACAATCTAACAGAACAGACTTAATAGAGTAATGAGCTAGGAACGGAGACAAACGACTGAAAGTCATAAAAGAACACTTAGAGGCATTAAGGTGTAATTTATTAACGTGGCACCAATCACAGAACGCATCGAGATCTGATTGCAAGTACTGTTGGAAAGAAGGATCATTATGGAAATAACAAATCTTGACGTCATCCGCAAATATGAGCACGCGTGAATGAGCCAAGGCCAAAGGCAAATCATTTATAAACAGTGTAAATAACAGTGGACCCAGATGACTGCCTTGGGGTACACCTGACGTGACTCGAACAGTTTTGGATATCGAGGAACGAAAAGACACCTTTTGGGTTCTGTCAATAAGATACGACTTTAACCAAGCCAATAGTTTTGGGGAAAAACCCATTATGTTAAGTTTCGTGAGAAGCATAGAATGATCAACCGTATCGAAAGCCTTACTAAAGTATAAAGTATAAATAACTTTTGTTTGACACTTTTTACGGAAGCCATGGTGTACAAGGGTAGTCAATTCTAAAAGGTTGGTAAGCGACGAACGACCTTTCATGAAGCCATGCTGACAAGGAGAAATAGTGGATCTGGATAGGTGTTGAAGGGAAGACGCAATAATTTTCTCAAACAGCTTTGGTATTGCCGAATGTTTGGCAATGCCACGGTAGTTAGAAACATCCGATTTGCTACCCTTTTTAAAAAGCGGAATAATAAAAGACTCCTTCCAAATATCGGGAAAGCTACAAGTCTCACTCGATATAAAGAATAACCGAGATAAAGGCTTAGATAGGGAAATTGAACACATTTTAAGGATGCAACTAGGTATATTATCAAAACCGGGAATGAAGGAAGACGTCATAGATGACAAGCTAGAGATAATACAGTCTTCAGTAATACTAGGAAAAAACATACAATTTAAATGTGGGATTGAAAAGGGATAGGGTGTGGGATCCGAAACAATAGTAGAATAAGTCAACTGAAAGAATTTAGCAAACAGATCTGCAATATATGAATCATTATTAGCAGTCTGGTCATTAAGTCTGAAGGTGGAAGGTAGTACATTAGAGCGTCTTTTGGAATTAACAAAGTTGTAAAATCTTTTGGGGTTCTTATAAAATTAAACCTTACAGCGAACGATATAATTATTGTAGCATTGAGTGTTTAAAAGACAAAACTGAGATTTGGCTATACAATAATTTGCATAGTCAAGTCGCGAACCAGTTTTTTAAAATTTTTTAAAATATCTCGATTTAATGTTACGGAGATTAGAGAGCCTACGTGTGAACCAGACTGGCACGCTGGAGACGGTAGAGACATTCAAATAAGGAACGCATTTATCAATTAGAGAATTAAGAGCAGAGTAGAAAAACTTCACTGCACAATCTATATCGCAGCAGTCAAATGGAAATGACCAATCAAAAGAGAAAATAAGGCGAGAAGATTGAAATTTGTTTTACGAAAACATCTACGACGAGAATTTGCGATGTTATTAAATGAATTAGTAACGGAATTGTAAGAAATAGTAACTTCAATGGTAGGATAAGGATCTTCAGGTTTCACTAGGGGCTGTGTTCGGGATACAGCACTAACAGTAGGATCAGAGACAAAAACAAGATCAAGGATTCTTTTAGAAGAGTTAAGAAAAGAATTCAACTGATACAGCGGACATTCAAGTAGGCTATCAAGAAAAACTTGTTGAGATGAAGGAATTAAAAACCAGAGGGCCGAGGCTAACTTCGACCGCGTCAAAGTTTGTATACCCTTGCAATTTTTATGGTAACTCTTTCCTTACCTATAGCCATCAAAGTTAAAAGCTAAAAAGGCTAATGTTTGCGAAAGAACGGCCTACAATGTTAGCATAGGAAATAACGAAGATATTGATCAAAGTCACTGTCTTCCACCGATCGTTCCTATGGTCCCTATATGATATAGTCACCCGATTTTTATCAAATTCACCACAGTCATTAACAGGTATATTAAATTAACAAACGATTCATTTGAAAGCAATCGCGTGAAAAGTAACGAAGTTATTGACAAAAGTAACAGTTTTCGACCGATCGCTCCTATGGGATCTATATATTATAGTGACCCGATCTTGATTAAATTTGGCATAGTCGTTTATATGTGTAATAAACTCACCAATATAGATTTATTAAATTAACAAACGATTCATTTGAAAGCAATCGCGTGAAAAGTAACGAAGTTATTGACAAAAGTAACTGTTTTCGACCGATCGCTCCTATGGGATCTATATATTATAGTGACCCGATCTTGATTAAATTTGGCATAGTCGTTTATATGTGTAATAAACTCACTAATATAGATTTCATGACAATAGCTCAACAAATAACGAAGTTATTGAGAAAAGTCACTGTTCATGACTTTGCCGTTTGTGTGGGAGCTATATGATATAGTAATCCGATCAGGTTGAGTCCAAGATATACAACCTGTACACTATACACAAGCCTACATGCAAAATTTCTGCTCTGTAGCTCTTACAGTCTGGGAAGTTTGCGCTGATCGAGACGGACGGACGGACGGACATGGCTATTTGAACTCGTCTCGTCGTGCTGATCAAGAATATATATACATGTTCGGAGATGCTTTCTTCTATGCGTTGCACACTTTTGACCGAAATTAATAAACCCTTTTTGCAAGGGTATAAATATTGAAGACTTGCCTATAACAAAAAGGACACACGCAATACTTGACCTTCGACAACATTTTACCTCGAAGCATTCGGATGAAGATGTGGATCCCCTACAATACTGGAAGGTAACTATAAGAATTTGCACTAACCATTAAGAAAAATATAAATAACATTTCTATAATTTTTCAGCACAATGATTCTAATTTGAAACATATCGTTCCAAAGATTTTACGTGTTCCTAAACACATCGACTGAGTCGGAGCGTATTTTCAGCGGAAAATGTTGATATGCTTCTATTCTTGCATAGAAATGCTTGGATAGAGTAAGTTTTGGTTAATTACACAATACTTTGTCTTCTCATTCTTCAAGTTGATCTCTAATGGATAGAGTATGTTTTTGTTGATTACACTTTGTTTTGTTTTTTTTATATTGTTAATAGTGTATAGGGAAAAGACATATCAAACTAAACTGATACAATCATTTTAAGTTGCCTTACAAAACAGTACTTACAAAACAGTAAGACTGACATATCTTTTTTTATTTTTTAAGTTGCTAATAGCTTAAAAGGAAAATACATACCAAACTGAAATAATACACCCATTTTGAGTTGCCTTACAAAACAGTAAGACTGATATATCTATATAATGTACATATATTTCAATTTTATGTTTTGCGAAATAAATAATAATGCATAAATTGAAAAGAATTTATTAAAGTTGCTTTTAATCTTAGCTAATAACATTTATTTGCAACAAATAAGTAATTGTCTAAATATATGGTGTTTCAAAGAACGATACTATTGATCGAGTTTTTACTCTCAAAATATCGAATGACGCTACTATCGACAGTTTCCCAGCTCTACCTCACGCTCTTGATTTTTTTGTGTGAGGACTTCGACAGCCGTTCGGTTACACGCATTAGAGGTGCCGAACGTGTTCGTCCCCCGGGGGATATGAGTACGGGGCCATGCAATAGGAAATAATTTGAAGAATATGCCGCACAAAAGAGCAAGCGAGAACAACAACAACCACGAATACAGACGAATAAACGAAGAGAGAGATACAATGATGGCGCCGCGTTTTGCTATTAGTTTTCGTGACGTGGAAGAGAACATTCGTTTTTTTGATGGCACTGATACTATTCCAGTAGGTTTGGATCATGGTGAAATAAGTACAAGGTGGTCCCGTCGGCAGCAACGCTGCTCACGACGAGGTCTTATTTCAGTTGTCATTCGACATCGTCGACAGTTGTCAGTTGACGGTTTACTTTTTTTTATCATGCATAGGACCGTACGATTTGCCGACAGGACCACCTTGTACTTATTTCACAATGGTTTGGATTAACGATGTATTGGAACGATTTCCAAAAATTTTTGTTCGCAAAGAAGGCGTTAAAGGCAGTGTTGCTGAAAAAGTAGCTAAAGCGAGGTCTAAAAGTAGCTAACTTAAAACCTTCTAACTAAATTTTTTGGTAAATATTTACTTAGGTTACTCGGGCCCAAAACGCGCTTAAACTACGTAAATTTTGTCTCAAACGAAAGAGAAAAATTCTACAAGCACGACTTCAGGTGCGCCTTGTCGATTTATTATGTAGTTTTTGTGTAATAAGCAAAAGAAAAATGATGTTTTTAGCGGGATTACAGCTAAAAGTAGCTATCTCCGGCTAAAAGAAGCTGTCAAATTTTGAGAAAGTGTTGCTAGATGCCAAATTTCAGATACTCGAATACGCGGGCCTTTTGAAACTTTTGTTCGCACTATTCACAACAAACGAAAATATTGTTGAGTTTACAATATTTATTGATTTTAGAGAACAAATATAGTTCAGAATACAATATTCGTCTGCCAGAGCAGCGGAATATTCTTTAATTCAATAATTCAGAGTAAAATATTTGGCTGCCAGGGCAGTCAAACAACGCGCCATATAAAAATTAGCATTTGCCAACACTGAAATCTAGTTTTAGCCGATTTTTTCACTTTTCAGCACTGAAATTTCGAGTAGCTTACGCTAGGAATCTAAAATGAAAACAGTTTTTTTTTGTAATAAAAATTCAACTTATTTAGTTCAATGTTGTTATTATTTCATCGATGAACACCAAATCATCATTTTATACGCTTTCATAGCCTTTCTAAGGCACTTTGTCGGAACGTCATAGTCGAAACAACATTTTCCCTGTCGGCGTAAGTCACTATTTAGCACACTGATGTCATCATCCGGCGATATAATAGTGTGCTTCAGTGATTTAATTTGAATATTGTTCAATTTTATTTCAGCTAGTTGTAATTTTTGAAATTAGCCAAATTTGTAGCTAATAGCTGTTTTAACATTTTTGTAGCAATCGGCTTTAAAAAGTGTCCAAATCTAGCTACAAAGTAGATAATTCGGCAATACTGGTTAAAAGGTATCGCGAAACTGTTTGTCTTGAGTGAGAGAGGAATAAATTCGTGGAACTCTCTCGAAAAAGCATTTCTCGATTTGAGTGAATTCAAATCGTGCGTGAGTAGTAAAGCGGACATGAACATAAACAACTAATGAAAATGAAGCGTAAAAACAATGAGTGTGTTTTTGAGTATTTTTACAGAATAAAAGATGTACATATGTACATACATATCTTCACGTAAACAAATTAAAGACGATTCATTGAGAGAATATTTAATTGACAGCATTGATGAAAAAAATTAAAAAATAAGTAAATTTTATGTGGTGCTAAAAATTTGAGTGAGTTTAAAGAGAAATTAAAGCAGTTTAAAATAATGAGTGAAAAAGAAATGATAAAGACAAAAACGACGAGAACAATGCAAAAGTGAAAAACAAAATGATGAAAAGTAATAATAAAGATGTTAAAAACGATGTTGTGTTTTACAATTGTGAAAATACACCGGAAGTAAATTTTGTATCAATCGCGAAGATTTGTATAAACGTTTGAAACAACAGTTGAGTAGCTTTGGCGGTTATTTAGATGGATTAAGCGACGGCGAATCAAATAAGATTAAGCCAATTGGACACTTTTTGCATTCCGTTTTGATTGACAACCAATCTTTCGTGTTAGATTTTCATGTAGTTCCGATTAGATTATTAGATGTCGAAACCATCATAGTCGAGAAAGTATGTTTGCAAGCTGAAAGTATGTTGTATTTAGTTGAAATGGTCTAAGAGTAGAAAAGATCGAAAATGAAAATGATGAAGTAAAGAATCTAAGAATTGATGTCGTAAATAATAAAGATGAAGTTCATGTTGACAAAAGTGCAAGAAGTATCCGATTTGATTTCTAATTATCAACCTGTAACAACAAAGACGACAAATGTGGAAATGCGAATTATTCTAAACTATGAATTTGGGCGTCCCTGTAGACTTGCATTTAAAGAGGCACAGTTCGTGAACGAGAAAGTCGAATTGTTGGCTGGAGGTATAATTGAAGAGTCAACGTCCGAACACACAAATCCGGTGGTACTTGTAAAGAAGCATAAACAAGGTTTGTGTGCATAACCAATGTCCATTGCCGCTCATCGAGGATTGCTTGGGTAGTTTGCAAGACGCTACTAACGATTGGATTTTTTCATGTGGCAGTCGCAGAATCCAGTCGAAAGTATACGTCGCTTGTGACCCACTATGGTCAGTACCAGTTCAGGACGGTTCCGTTTGTATTTAGTAATTCGCCTGGAGTATTCCAAAGACATGTAAATGCAATATTTCGGCATTTATCCTAGAGAGGCATTGACGATGTTATCATCTTGGCCAGAGACTAAGATGAAGCTGTTAAGAATCTAAAAGAGGTGATCGTAACTTGCGAGGAGTATGGTTTTAAAGAAAAGAACACAATTTTTGGGGCACATTGTCGAGAATAAAAAGATTTATCCATCTCCAGATAAAATTGAGGCTGTTGCAAAGTTTAAAAGGCCTCAAACCGTAAAGCATGTTCAAAGTTTCTTAGGTTTGACGGGATATTTTAGAAAATAATCATCCTAAGTTTATTCCAAACTATGCGCGTATAGCGAAGCCTTTGGCCGAATTGACCAGAATACATAAAAATTTGTCTGTGGTCCTCAAGAAGAAAATACAGTTCTGATCTTGAAGAAGTTGCTAACTGAGAATCCAGTTTTGAGTATCTACAACCAGTCGTACAAATCTGAAGTCCATACTGATGCATCCATTGAAGGCTTGGGGCAGCTTTACTGCAAAGATGTCCAGACGACAGTGAACTTGACCCGGATACTACATAAGTCGAAAAACCACAGACGCGCAGCGAAAGTGTAGCATAACAATAGTCATAACAGCGTTAGAAAAGTTAAGAGCTTATCTTTTGGACGTGCATTTCAAGCTAATCACGGATAGCGTCGCATTTACGAAGACGCTGGAGAAGAAGAGCCTTTATATCAGGGTAGCTCGTTGGGTACTTTTCCTTCAAGAATACAATTTTCACGTTTTACACCGTTCGGGTACCAGCATGAGGCATGTCGACGCCCTCAGCAGATATCCAGTTATGCATATTAACGACTATGGAATCAGCGTTGGCATAAAGAAGGCAGTCACAAGATAAGAAAATAAGAGCGATTAAAGAAGTTCTGAAAGACAATTCCAAAAGTTGGATGATTATTTTCTGAATGCCGACATCCTGTACAAATTGGCCAATGCCGTTGAGTTAATTGTTGTCCCCAATGCAATTCAGAAGCTGATTATTGGTCAGCCCCTTGACAAGGGACATTTCGGGGCAAAAAGACGAAAGACTTGATTTGCAGATAATACATTATACCGCATCTTGAGGAAAAAATCTAAAAATATATCGAATGCTGTATTCCTTGTATTATCAGTAGCCGTAAAGTTGGCAACCAAGAAGGCTTGTTGCATCCGCTTACCATATTGATTTTTTAGGTCCTCTCGAGTCTACTCACAAAGACTATAAGCATATTCTGGCGGTCTTAGATGCATTTACGAAGTTCTGCTGGCTATACCCAACCAAATTTGGAAACTCTGTGTTTATTATCTCGGATCGGGGTTCCGTGCTTACTTCCAAATATGGTCTGAAGTTCTGCGACAGCGAAGGTATCAAACACGTTATGAAGATCACAGCACTTCCGAGAATAAACGGCCAAGTCGAACGTTGGAATTATCGTTCCTGTTTTGTCGAAGTTGAGCGTTGATGGTCCGACAAAGTGGTATCGACATTTTAGCAAAGTTCAACATGCTATCAATTCGACGTACACCAGAAGTATTGACACTTCTCCATTTGAGTTACTAACTGGCGTAATGGCTGAGACGAAAGCCATATTTACAGACGAAAAAAGCGAGCTACGTGCCAAGGCGAAAGCACACATCTCCAAGATACAAGAGGAAAATAAGAAGTACTACAACATACGTTGAAAGCAAGCTCGTTCTTATGATGTTGGCGACCTGGTTGCAATTAAGAGGACGGACTTTGGCAGTGGTCTCAAATTAAAACCAAAACATTTTTGACCCCACCAAGTTAAGAAGGTGAAGCACAATAACGCATACGATGTCGAAAGAGTATGCAAGTGTAAAGGGCCAAAAGTGACGTCTACATGTGCAGAGTACATGAAGCCCTAGAGCCTAAGCCTAAGACGATTTTAGACGGTAAAGTTTCGAATTTTGTGACACATATTCCTTAAATCTTTTAAATGATAGAAAATGCAAACGCTCAAATATTTAAGCCTAAACATTTTAGTTTGCAATATGTTGTGAGTCCTTTCTGCTCATGGATTAGAATTAAAGCATTTGTTTGACACCTCATACGGGATAGATATTTATAAAGGGCACATTACCAACCCAAATGATAGATGCTTAGTCTGGGAGAAATCTACTTATAACAATAGTTTACAAAATAAATAATATGGAGTGATGATTCTTTAGAATCTAAAGCAATCTCAAGTTTAGATGACATACATACGACGTAGTCGCCAAAATGTATGTAACAAGACAGCTTTTTTAGTTCCATAAAGTATACATATGTATTTTATGTCCGCATCAACATACGAGTCGATGTAGCCATGTCCGTGCGTCAGTCTGTCTGTGCGTATGCACTTTACTTCGTCAATTTAAAGCTATTAGGATAAAACTTGAAACATTAGCTTATAATCTGGGTGAGATCAAGTATAAAAATTATCCGGATCGGCCCACTATATCGAAGGGGAGGTGTATAAACTTCAGAATAGCTGTTTGGGCTCCAACTGAAGCCAGACTCTCTTTGCTAAAAAGAGAAAACGAACGAAGAGAGAGAGAGAGAGAGACCAAGAACAGCGCAAGTTACTTTGAAGTGACAAACTTGGAGATCCGTTACTTCAATTCTTTTCTTTCTTATTTCTTCTATGGGAATTTCCAGAACTTTGAATTTTGTAAAAGACAGCGTGGTTTGCTGTACTTGAATTTTACTCTTGAAATTAATCTCGGTCGATGCGGTTGCACCTTCTGTGCCCGCCGACAATTGTACTATAGTTTTAGGTTAAGAAAATAAAGCAACCGATTGAAGTCAACCTGGTCATCTCATTTCTTGCTAATCGCAAGTGCCTCAAAGCCGCCTCGGTGGAAATCATCCGAAGGCCGCATCATATAAAGCGAGCAGTTTGGGGCTCCGCAAGGTCGCAGCCGTTAGCCAACATATTTTTGGTGCCGAAACCCGGGAGGAATGATCTTGGCGATTGGATTTAGAGTGTGATTGCCAGTGGATAGACTGATTCGGGTGAGTACAATTTAACGTTAATGTGTTTGGGTAGGTGTTCATTATGGCTGAAAAACTGTTACCGTTGGCTACGGAGCAAATCAGATTGCTCACTTCGCTGGAGAAGTCATTGGCGCGGTATAAATCGGAGGAGTCGGGACATACCGAGAGTCATCTGGAAGCCAGACTGGACTCGATTGCCCACCTTCACGCAGATTTTCAGCGCAATCATCACCAACTGATTCAAGAACGAGATAATGCGGAAGTAAAGGGCAGATATTTTGACAAAGACATCAGAGACTGTTTCGAAGAAACCTACATAATGGGAGTAGCTGAGATTCGAAATGAGTTGCAGAGACATAATGATCGGAGAATCCCGGCGTCGACTGCATTTGATGAGGCTTGTTTGCATCAGACGGTGCATAAACAAATGGGACCATGTTTGGAGGAAGTGAAACTCCCAACAGTTAAACTGCCTACCTTCAGCGGGAAATTTATTGAGTGGCCGGCGTTTAAAGAGGTGTTTTTAACAAGAGTACACCACTGCGACAAGCTGTCGGACTTACATCGTTTTCATTATTTGAAGGATTCATTGGTTGGAGACGCAGCTAAGGATATTGAGTATCTAACGCTAATAGCGGCGAACTATGAAGTGGCTTGGAGAATGTTGATGAATTTGTATGATAACAAACGAGTGTTATTTTTACATTACATGGATGTGTTCGATCAGCAATTACCAATAAAATATGGAGATGCGGAAAGTTTGAGAAGATCTGCGCAAACTTCCCGCTCATGTGTGAATTCATTGGAGAAGACTGGTGTGGATGTGCGACAA
This sequence comes from Drosophila willistoni, assembly GCF_018902025.1. Lineage (NCBI taxonomy): Eukaryota > Metazoa > Arthropoda > Insecta > Diptera > Drosophilidae > Drosophila > Drosophila willistoni. The sequence continues at coordinate 1,118,278 of NW_025814055.1, forward strand.
CAGTCTGAAATTTTAGTACACTACATGATGAAGAGATTACCGAATCAATTAAGAGTGGATTGGGAGCGGTCAATATCTTCAACGCAGAATCTGCCGAGCTTTGAGGAGCTCAGTCAGTATCTTGAAACACAGTACAGAGCAATGATTACGGCGTCAGCAGGTAATATCGAGGGAATTCTATCACGGGATAGGCATCGGAATGCAAAGCCAGGTGTACATGGGTTACGAGTTAACCAGAACTACACAAAGACTTCATTTGTTACTCGAGAGACAGACCTATGCATTGTGTGTCAAGGGGATATCGGAGTATGTAGGATATTCCAGATGAGGCTATCGGAACGAAAGGCATGTGTAGTGAGGCATCGACTGTGTTTTAGATGCCTTAGACCAAATCACCGAATAGATGCATGTGACAGTGCGGTAAATTGTGAAAAATGTCAAGGACGGCATCATACGCTACTCCATGTAGACAAGTCAGGATGCGAGAGGTCGCTTGACACACTAAGGAAGGGAGTTATCCCATCAGCATCTGCGAATGCTTTAATTGGAAAGAGTAGAACAGAAATTGCGGTAAGGCACAAAAACGAGGTTTTATTACCAACAGCAATGGTGTGGGTAGAGTCGATGGAAGGCTATCCCTTACAGTTTAGAGCGTTTTTGGATCAAGGTTCACAAGTTTCGTTCATTTCAGAGAATGCAGCTCAGCAGCTACGTTTACGGCGCAAACAGGCTCACATCACGATTACTGGATTAGCAGATACAAAAATTACAGATGCGGCAGCAGAGGTGGAGCTAGTCATAAGATCAATCTACAACCCACATGCGAAATACAAGCTGCTCGCGTCAGTAATACCTCTAGTGAGTAAGCGCATGCCAATCAAACGACTGCCGTTTGAAGAGTGGACTCATCTGAAGGGCTTACCGTTGGCCGACCCTAACTTCTTCAGTCCACAAGGAGTTGATATTTTGTTGGGAAATGACGTCTACGATGAGCTGATGTTAGGAGAAGTGCATCGAGGAATACGTGGTATGCCTCTGGCGCAAAATACGCATTTGGGATACATTGTATCAGGAAAAACGAATCAAGAAGCTGGTAGGAGATCGTCCTACACCATAACGGTATGAAAGAAGGAAGCTGATGAGATACTTGAACAATTGTTATGTAAGTTTTGGGAGCTAGAACAATTCGACGAGGAGCCACGTGGGGTTTCAGTAGAGGATAACTGGTGCGAAGATTTCTTCGTTAAGACACATAGCCGAATGCCGTCTGGGAAATATGTTGTTCGTCTTCCTTTTCTTACATACTTGGACGAATCAATGGTAATTGGAGAATCATATAAGGGCGCGTTATAACGATTACATTCTGTGGACAGACGATTGCGTACCGATGCGAGTTTGAAGAACGCTTATGTTGGCACCATAAATGAGTATCTGGAGCTGGGTCAAATGGAACGTGTAACGTCACGGGCGAGTAAGACGGGCAATCCTGCATTGGAGGGAGTCGATCATTGTTACCTACCGCATCACCCAGTCATAAAGGAATCGTCATCAACTACGAAGGTACGAGTTGTCTTCGATGGATCGAGCAAGACGAGTAATGGAAAATCGCTTAATGAGATTCTAGCAATAGGTCCAAAATTGCACGTACATCTTCAAGGAATCATTCTCAATTGGCGAGGGCTAAAATGGGTATATATGGCGGATGTTGAAAAAATGTACAGATGTATTAATATTCCACCCGACGACGCGCAGTACCAACGGATTCTATGGAATCCGGACACTAGTGATTATGTGGCAGAATATGCCTGCACAACGGTAATGTTTGGAACGAGCTCCGCACCTTATTTAGCCATGAGAGTTATGAAACAATTAGCTATGGATGAAAGCGAGAACTATCCACTGGCGGTGGATGTTGTAAATCGTCAAATGTCAAGGTAATGATACTATTCGCACTTTCGGTCTATACTGTAGTCCCAAAGAAGACGAGTTCCGTTTTGCTTTGCATGTCGTTCCGTCAATGAGCTGACCTACAAAGAGGACAATACTATCAGCAATTGCACGACTGTTTGATCCCATGGGATGGATTACTCCGATAATGATTACTGCCAAAATTCTCATGCAGCAACTGTGGAAGGAGAAACAACAACTAACCATACCTAGGGCAGAGTTATGTGCTGCGCTTGAAGCAGCCAAAATGTATAAGTATCTAAAAGAGAATCTAAGAATTAACATTAATTATTCGAACACTATTTTTTGGTCAGATTCTATGATAACCATCAGTTGGATCCGTGGTGGAGCTGCCAACTGGAAAGTATTTGTGTCCAATCGAATAAACGTGGTGACGTGCCATAAGATATCAGTGGAAGAAATGCCAAGTGTAGCATTTATCAGCAAGTATTCATCGTATACACGACTCGTCTGGATTATATCATTTATAAAACGTTTCGTATATAATTGTCGTACATCTGTGGCAGAACGAAGAGGATTAGGACTCTCAATTATGGAATTAGAAGAGGGCCTACGTGAATTGATTAGGATGGTGCAGAAGGATTGTTTTAACTCTGAATGGAAGGCGCTATCGGAAAGAAGGGTAATAGCAAAGGACAGCATACTACTGTCTCTTAATCCGTATTTTGCCTCGAACGAACGTGTTTTACGCCTCGAAGGCAGGCTCCGAGATTCCCTGTTGCCCATAAATGAAAAATATCCTTATATATTACCGTATAAACATCCTTTCACAGATTTGGTCATATCTTACAGTCATATTTACTCTTGCATGGTGGAACCTCACTAACGCTGAATTTTATAAGGAAGAAATTCTGGATTGTTAATGGACGCAATGCAGTTCGGTTTGGAATTCATAAATGTATCACATGTTTTAAGATGAAGCCTCAATTTGCAGGTCAGAAAATGGGAATGCTACCAGCAGTACGGGTACGCCCTTCTAGAGCATTCTCATCCGTTGGAGTGGACTACGCTGGACCCGTAAATATTTCGCCCTGGAAAGAAAGAGGACGTGTATCCCAGAAGTGATATATTGCTGTATTCGTATGTCTAGTGACATTTGAAACCAGTTGGAGATCTGACCTCAGATGCGTTTATAGGAGTATTTAACCGTTTCATTGGCAGACGTGGCCTATGCACAGACGTTTATAGTGACTGCGGTACTAATTTTGTTGGAGCCAACAAAAAATTGCAAGTGGACAAACTGGCATATTGTTCGTACATTACGAAACATATTGCGCCAACATTATTGAGAAAAGGAATCAACTGGCATTTCAACCCACCATCAGCGCCACACTTTGGTGGATTGTGGGAGGCTGGAGTGAAGTCCATGAAGTATCATCTGAAGAGAACTCTCGGAGAACAAGTTTTAACATTCGAGGAAATGGCAACTGTGTTGGCACAGATTGAGTCTTGTTTAAATTCAAGACCGTTATGTCCCCTAACAAATGATCCTGACGATTTAATGGTATTAACACCCGGTCACTTTCTGATGGGTGAAGCGCCTTTAGCACCTCCTGCTCCGGAATTGACTAAAGTTACTCTGATTGATCGATGGAAGAATTGTCAAAATTCGGAATATTTATCACGATTACAAAGGAGACCAAAATGGCTGCAGTCCAAGGAAAATCTAACAGTTGGATGCATAGTGCTCATCAGGGACGAGCGATTCCCTTCTCATCAATGGCCTCTAGGTCGGGTTATGGAGACACATGCAGGACCCGATGGACTAGTAAGAGTGGTGACTTTGAAGACAGTCAAGGGACTCATGAAACGACCGGTAGCCAAACTCTGTCCATTGCCTATTCAGGAGAATTGGATGGAGAATGACACCAGCCCTACACCTAAGCGTTAAATTGTTACTTTCTCGTTTCAGTTTTCTTTTCGCAGGAGTCTTCCGGACGTGAATTTGATGATGAAGATCGTCATCATGAAAGGGGGGAGAATGTTTGGGCTCCAACTGAAGCCAGACTCTCTTTGCTAAAAAGAGAAAACGAACGAAGAGAGAGAGAGAGAGACCAAGAACAGCGCAAGTTACTTTGAAGTGACAAACTTGGAGATCCGTTACTTCAATTCTTTTCTTTCTTATTTCTTCTATGGAAATTTCCAGAACTTTGAATTTTGTAAAAGACAGCGTGGTTTGCTGTACTTGAATTTTACTCTTGAAGTTAATCTCGGTCGATGCGGTTGCACCTTCTGTGCCCGCCGACAATTGTACTATAGTTTTAAGTTAAAAAAATAAAGCAACCGATTGAAGTCAACCTGGTCATCTCATTTCTTGCCAATCGCAAGTGCCTCAAAGCCGCCTCGGTGGAAATCATCCGAAGGCCGCATCATATAAAGCGAGTAGTTTGGGGCTCCGCAAGGGCGCAGCCGTTAGCCAACAATAGCCAAATTTAGCTTCTTTGATATTTTTAATTTGTCAGCACTTTGTCAAAAAAAAAATATTTTTTTCTCAATTTTGTTTTCATTTTGATATTATTACTCTAATCGCTGTACTTCGAACTCCGCAACGAAGCCCCGTACTAAATGGCTCTTCAGAATCTTTGTTCTTTGTCACTTTCTAACCCAATGGTAGTGTTCAACAAGAAAAGAAGTCACCCACTTGACCTGCCATTTAGACCAGAGACGGACTGGTGTTTCCACCCCCATTTCATGGTTACCTTTGACAACATTCGCGTATTGTCAATTTGGGATAGTTAGCAAATAAAATAAAATAAAAAACAAAAATATATATATTATTACTACTGTGGGCAAAAAGTAAGGTAAATTTGTTTGTAAGATGAAATACACTTATGCCAACTTTTTTTAAGTCCTTGAAAAATTCCAAATAGTCTCTTTCCGGTATAGCCATCAGCGCAACCTTTGATTCAGCTTTTATCTCCGCAATAGACTCGAAACGTAGATCAGGGCCAGGCACAAAAGATGTAGTTGTATGTGTGCGCTTGCTTGTGTGCGTAAGTTGCTTTACACTCCGCAAAATGAAGGTTCATCAAATTCTGCCTCAAATCAGTGCAGCAAATAATCTTATGCGAGAAAAAGATAGAGAAAACAAAGCAGCGATCAATTTTTATACCCTTGCAAAAAGGGTGTATTAATTTTGGTCAGAAGTGTGCAACGCATAGAAGGAAGCATTTCCGACCATATAAAGTATATATGTATATTCTTGATCAGCACGACGAGACGAGTTCAAATAGCCATGTCCGTCTGTCCGTCTGTCTCGATCAACGCAAACTCCTCCTAGACCGTTGGAGCTACAGAGCTGAAATTTTGCATGTAGGCTTGTATATACTGCAGACGTTGTATATCTCGGATTCAGCCGGATCGGATCACTATATCATATAGCTCGCATACAAATGGCAAAGTCACGAACAGTGACTTTTCTTAATAACTTCGTTATTTTCTGAGCTATTGTCATGAAAGCAACTTACGCACACAAGCAAGCGCACACATACAACTACATCTTTTCAGCGCTCTCTTTGTGCCGGGCCCTGAACTAAATCCACCCTCATATTCTTTATTGTTTTGTGTTCGTCCCCCGGGGGGTATGAGTGCCGGGCTCTGTTTTAGACAGACGCCTCTCTCTTTCTGGCTACCGACTTGGCGTGGCAGCGGCGTCGACGCGTCGCGGAGCGGGCAACAGCGATTCCAAGTCAAAATTTGAGAAATAAGTAGCCAGGCTCCAAAATCTACGTATTTTTACGTAGCACAATTTCGCTGAAACACGTAGATCTACGTACTTTTTTTTAAAGCTTAAAAACAATAAAAAAAAAATTAATAAACCATTAAATTTTTAAATTAACTGTATTGGACTTCGTTGTTATTAATTTCATTTGTCGTTTTAGAAAGAAAATTACATTGTTTAAATTATACATATTTATTTATGTACATGTTTTACAAAAATTTATACATGTTTTGATTAAAATATTTTAGGTGTCAGAAGGCTCCAAGTTTTCCTTTAATCCACTTTTGGTGTGAAGCAATCCTTTTAAAGTCTCCGTGTTTAATTTGTTTCTGTTATTTGTCTTAATTAAATTAATTTCTGAAAATAAACACTCAACATTAGCACTGCTATGTGGCAAAACAAGCAAATTTTGGGTTAACTCCGTCAAGATGGGAAACATGTGGGTTGAATTTCCGTTTTTTACGTTTGAAACATAACGCCAAAAGACGTCTGGCGGTACCGCTTCCTCCTCTTTGAAGGGAAAGTTCATGTTCCGGAGAAGTCGCCATTCGCGGTCTAGCTCCGTCATATCTTGTGAACACAATCCTGTAAATAATATGAACTAATTGAAAATTCTGTTCATAAGACAATAAAAAACATACCTGGAAACATTTGCCCCAAATGTGCAATTGATGGTAGCTTTGCTTTCAAACTATTGTTGAGTATTGTCGCTGGATTTAAGAAGTGTAAACTTTTCATTTTCTGCAGCTCCTCATCCTCAAAGGAAAACCGATTATGTAGTTGCCTTAAACTTTCAATATAAAATTGAAGGCAGGTGATGATTTCATATCGTTCCATATTATGTTTTTTTTGTCAACAAAGCCGCAAAGTTTCCTCCGAAATACATATCTTTTAAGGGCAAGTGGTTCTCATCGTTAGCGAAATCAATCCTAAGTAATTCTTCATCAGGTAATAATAAAAACTCCGATTTTAGAAAGCACTCAACTATTGTCTTGTAAAATTTAAGAAGATTTTCGTACAACAAATACAATTTTGGACTTTCTGACTGCATTTCCTTGTTTAAATTGTTGAAATAGGGCAGCACAAATTTCAGAAACTCCAAATACAGTTCTGTCGTCGAATCTAAGCACATTTGGAGAATCGGATTTTAACTGGTCATTCAATGCAGCTCCTTGAAAGTAAAGTTTTAACGCAGGAAGTTGTTCTAACAGCCTTTCAACTACTTGAAGCAGAGATAGCCACCTTGTTTGTCGGATATGTAAAAGTTTGTGTGGTTTCACATTAACGAAAGACTGAAACTCCTTATAGTCTCCGATACGTTTTGGGCTTTTTGATTTAAAGTTATAGACATCTCTTGCAAATCCATCCACTTTTTTTGGCAATTTTTTGCAAGCATAAGACGCGCAGAGGTGAAATGAGTGACATATACATTTCATCAAAAACAAATTCGGAATATCCTTCTTCAGCAGTTGCGAAAGCGAATGGTTTTGGCCAAACATTGCATTGCATCCATCTGCAGCATATCCTATCATGTTCTGCTCATATGGTTTGTCCCTTTCTTGAAAAAATTTCTTGCATTCATTATTCAATGCCGTGGCAGAGCTGTCAGTGACTGCAATAAGCCCCAGAAAAGTATCTTGTATAAGCGAAAACTTATTCGATTTTAACCGTTCTATTAAGTCGTACTCTGCCACTTGTCCAGTTACCGATGTTATTATAGCTTGAGCCTTTGTCCGTCCAAATTTTAGTGAATGTACGACATTGGGATCGCTAGCAACAGATTGCATGATACTGCTGAGATCTTCCGCCAAAGCAAAGAAAATGTTGTTTTTCGCCAAAAAGAAAGCCATCTGTATTTCAGCACATTTAACCTTATTTTTAAAAGAAGTTGACGCCTCAGGCAATAAAGAAAATATAGTTGGTTGATCGATGCCTAAGAGTAAAGTAATAACAATTAAAATAACATATAAAAACCAACATGAAACACTGTTTAGTAAATTTTTCACATAACAATTTGTTAAAGGAAATCGAACTACGACCGTATACATAAAAAGAGCACAAGAAGCACGTGGACACACGACACGAACTTGACAACTATAAAACGCAACTCTATACATACATGTACTTCTCGAATTTTTCTTATGCTTAACAGAAGCTTCATGCTTCTCTAAATCCCTCTTGCCTGAACAGCATTTGAGGTCTGATTTGCAATATGACAAACCATTACCCTTACTGCTTTTCGTCAACCAGGAATACATTTTTTTCCCAAGCTACTGAGCACTTCGCGTCGTAGTGGACTTTCCTTTTCTTGGTTGGAGTTACGTTTGCTTCTTCGTCGGTGTCACTTGTTAAAATTTCCATTTTTCACATCCAATTTCAAGCACAAATTCTGAAGTAAGCGCTGCCAATCTTTTTGCAATTTAGCGCTGCTAACCCATTGAAAAAACGTAAACATATCGAAAACGGAATTTAGTGCTGCTAACCCAATATAAATCATATCATTTTTTTTATTTAATTCATAATATATTGATATTACCCAAAAATTTTGGGTTTTAAAACTTTTTTTCAATATTTTTTTAGAGTACGTAGTTTTAGTCTCTTCGTACGTAGATCTCCTTCGAAATACGTAGACTTGGCATCGCTGGCGGGCAATCTCTCAGCATCGGCCGCTGCGCCGCATGCCGACACCAAATGGAAAAGCAAAGAACTGGAAAGCGAAAGAGAGGAAAGGAGATCGTGACGCGTGCCAAAGCGCAAGACGCATCGTATGTTTTCACCGTTAGGATATAAGTAGGCAGAGCAAGGGTGAGTTTGAGCATAGCCATAGAATTAGAGAAAATCATTTAGTGAATGACCATTCGAGTGTACAAAAGCAAGAAAAGCCAAGAAGAAACCAATCTCAGTAACGAGGATATTTATACGACAGGATCGATCAGGTGAGCCTATTTTCAGGTCCTTTTTAGCTATGAGTGCGGTAGGGGCACATTGCCTGTATAGGATTAAAAACATGAATAAAAATAATTCAAATACATGCGTTACACGTTTTAGCGTTTTCGGTACCAAACAAGTAAAAAATCGAAAAATTCACTCTTGGTCGATTGGTAAACACAAGCGTTAATATATTACTTATAGTTACATTGACATGAAATTTGGCCCAGATGTTACTAGCAATCCTGCCAACTCAAGGAAAAACAGAGGACCGGAGCTAACTTCGACCGCGTCAAAGTTTGTATACCCTTACAAGTTTTTTGTTACTCTTTCCTCACCTATAGCCGCCAAAGTGGAAAAACATTTTATCTAAAAACTAGAACGTTTGCGAAAGGAAAGGAAAGCTTAGCAAATAACGACGTTAAGGATCAAAGTCACTGTTTTCGACCAATCGTTCCTATGAGAGCTATATGATATATGTACCCGATCTTGATCAAACTAGACACACTCGTTTAAACAGAAATAATAATCTGGCTCATCAGCTCGGAAGAGTCAGTTTCACCATTTAGAAATTTAAATTGAAACGTTACACCAAGTAATTCTACGATTAGATAAAAAGGAAGTCTACTAGAATAAGATGGAAGTTGTATATTTTTATCCCAGTGCAAATCAGGAAGGAAAAAAACTGTTTTTATACAGATTCTTATCAATTTTCATAAAACTCATATTGAGGGGACTAAACACAAGATCCATATTTCAATATGGGGCGGAAGTATAGAGTATTTTGGTAATGTATAGATCTTTGAACTCCTTCGACCAACGCTTTATAAAGCCAAGAACACTCTTACACTCAATAAATTCTGATTCAAACTAAGTTTGTGGTTTGTGTGTAGTGGTATGAAATAATCAAACTGAAATCATTTTTATCCGCACAAGTGTAGAAATTAGTACAATCGGTGTTAGGAATGACATTGCTTCGTACGACAAAATGAGTTTTCGAAGACATCGGGTACGAACCTTAGGATCTGGGCTGGGGAACTCAATAGATAACTTCAAAGTTGTGTGGTAACTATGCCATAGAACAAGTTCTAGATGCTACACAAGAACTAGGATCAGATGTAAAAATGAAGTAAGTCGTCTCGCCGACTTAGGTATACTATACACCAGTAAGGCAGTGTTTTTTATACCATACACCCATAGGGTGAAATGGTATATTAAAATCGCCAAAATGTATGTAACAGGCAGAAGGAAGCTTTTCCGACCCCATAAAGTAAATATATTCTTGATCAGCATCAAAAGCCGAGACAATCGAGGCATGTCTGTCCATATGAACACCTAGATCTCGGATACTGTAAAAGCTAGAGCCACCAAATTTGGTTTGTAGACTCGTATAGTATGTAAAGTGATCAAGTTTATTTCAAATTTTTGCCACGCCCCTTTTCGCTAGAGACACCATATTTAGTATTTATATTTGCTTAGTAAATGCGCACATTATGTATGTATAAAGATGTTGCCACGTCCCTTTTTGCCCCCGTAATTTGAAAAAACTCGATTATCTTCCGTATTTTTCTACCCTATACAATCAAATTTGGCACACTTAAATTTGATTCTAATATCTAATGCCAGCAAAATATTGATCAAAATCGAACAAAAAATAGTCGAGTTATGCATATAAACGTTTTTCCATAAGGCCGCTGCAAAGTTTGTATACCCTTACAAGTTTTTTGTTACTCTTTCCTCACCTATAGCCGCCAAAGTGGAAAAACATTTTATCTAAAAAGTAGAACGTTTACGAAAGGAAAGGAAAGCTTAGCAAATAACGACGTTAAGGATCAAAGTCACTGTTTTCGACCAATCCTTCCTATGAGAGCTATATGATATATGTACCCGAACTTGATCAAACTAGACACAGTCGTTTATATGTTTAACAAACCTTAAACCTATCATACCTTTTGTTACCCTAGAATTTATGTTTGTATGCTTTGCACTGGAATATAGACTTAGTGCAACTGTAAATATAGAGAAACATAAAGAACTAAGAAGAGTGTGTACAGCTTGCACTAAGTCACGTACGCCTATGTTGCTTTTTCATTTCATATTTTTGCTAGTCGAAACACTCGCTAATCTACTGTTCAATAGTAAAGACTTAATTTAGGATAATAAAACTGTGAAATAAAACTAAATTAAATAATTTAATTATATATAACTCACCAATATTAAATTTCACAACAATAGCTCAGATAATAAAGTTCTTGAGAAAAGTGACTGTTTGTGATTATGCCGTTTGTATATAGTGGTCCGATCCGGATGAACCCGAAGTATGCAAACTGTGCAGGATTGTATATCCCTTCAACCCTATAGCTTTAGCGGTCAAGGAGGACTTTGCGTTGATCCAGGCGGACGGACATGGCTATTTGAACTCGTCTCGTCGTGCTGAACAAGAATATATATACTTTATATGGTTGGAGATGCTTCCTTCTATGCGTTGCACACCTTTGGCCAATGTTGATATACCCCTTTTTCAAGGGTATAAAAAAGACAAAACAACAATTGATCCATTTTGCGAGTTTTTAATAATTGTAGGCGTGATAAAATAGGCGTTATGACATGCACTCCTTTATATTCATGTATTTAGTCTTGTAAATACACAATAGTTTTATCAATTAGTGAAATGCAAAAATACTCTTTTCACTTCGTGCATGGTATACCGATTTTAGCACGACGAATTACTTACTTAATTTTGTTTAGTTTGATAAAACCTTGAGACTTAGCTCTTGACCAGCTCTAACACACACGATTTCGGAGTTGATTTAAACAAAATGTATTTGTCTTCTAACAAAATTGAATTAGGTTAAAGTGAATGGTTATTCAAGGGTGGTTACCCTTGGTAATAAAATTTTAGTTTGTGTGGACTATAAAAAATCTTGCAAAGAGCGAGCAATGGTGTGAGAGTCTACATTTGGTTGCTACATATTTGTTCGGCAAGTACCCGACGCATTTAACAACCAACGCGGACGTGCTTTGCTGTGTATTCCCCTGTTACTATCAGTGTCGTTGTCCTTTTGGTCTCGGTGGTCCAGTCTCCAGTAAAGATAAAGAAGTTGTTCAAGTGGCAGCTTAATTCGCATAAAATGAAAACACGCTGTCTACATTGTTCCTACAACTTTTCGACTTTTTTTTAGCACTTAAAATTGCTGCTAGACAAAGGCTTACAGCAAACGGTTACAAAACAATCTATTGCTCTGGTCTTTTTAGACGTCTACATACACAAACATGCATTGTAACTATGCATATGTATGATATTTCAGGAAAATGTAAAGTTAAAATAGGTGTAAATAAATTTTGTAGATGTAAACTCGTCAAAGTTGTCATTAAAGTTATTTTGCATAAGTTTTGTTAGTTATAATATTCAATATGCTATTGTTGTATCAAAAAGCTTGTAAGTCACATGCACCAATATTAGAGAAAATTTATAAAGGCTATGGACTTTAAAATTTGGATAAACGGTTCTTCATTAAAGACTTTGAAAATATTCAACAGTTAACTTCGACTGTTAAGAAGTTTATACCCCGGAGAGTTTAGAGTGCCTTATACTAGGTTAGCATATTGGATTTGTGAAGTTAAAGATGTGCCAGTTGTTACATATGTGCAGAGTTAAAGGTGTAAGCTACATTGCAGGATGACTCTGCAAATTTCGTAAGCGACCTTAAGAGAATTATTAAGCTGTGTTGCTGACTATATGTTGGCAACCCTTGCAACGGGACGACATTAGAAATGTTGTCGAGTGAAGTTTGTGTGTGAAGACATAGGAGTCGGTGCAGTAATTAAAAAATCAGACATGCCTAAAGGGCTTTAAAACTTGCAGCGATGAACAGTAATCTCAAAGTAACACAGAAAATTTAAGACGACAAGTAGTAACAGTGAAACAATGGAATATAACAAATACCCCTTTACCGATTCGTCTGGGCCACGGAGGGCAATCATGGAATTTTTTTTTTTATTGCTTATAGTCACATATAAAAGTATGTATGTTATGCTTAAGAGCAAGCTGTATTTTTGTACCATACACCCATAGGAAGAAATGGTATATTAAAGTAGCCAAAATGTATGTAACAGGGACGAGAAAGCTTTTCGACACAATGGTGAAAAGTTAGTAACGCAGGTAGAAAGTGTAACCAATGTTAATCCTTTTAAATGGAACAGAAATAATAATCTGGCTCATCAGCTCGGAAGAGTCAGTTTCACCATTTAGAAGTTTAAATTGAAACGTTGCACCAAGTATAATTCTACGATTAGATAAAAAGGAAGTCTACTAGAATAAGATGGAAGTTGTATATTTGTATCCCAGTGCAAATCAGGAAGGAAAAAAACTGTTTTTATACAGATTCTTATCAATTTTAATAAAACTCATATTGAGGGGACTAAACACAAGATCCATATTTCAATATGGGGCGGAAGTATAGAGTATTTTGGTAATGTATAGATCTTTGAACTCCTTCGACCAACGCTTTATAAAGCCAAGAACACTCTTACACTCAATAAATTCTGATTCAAACTAAGTTTGTGGTTTGTGTGTAGTCAAAATGAAATAATTTTTATAGAAATCAAAAGACGAAACGATCGAGCAATGTCTGTCCATATGAACACCTAGATCTCGGATACTGTAAAAGCTACAGCCACCAAATTTGGTATGTAGACTCGTGTAGTATGTAAAGTGATCAAGTTTATTTCAAATTTTTGCCACGCCCCTTTTCGCTAGAGACACCATATTTGGTATGTATATTTGCTTAGTAAATGCGCACATTATGCATGTATAAAGATGTTGCCCCGTCCCTTTTCGCCCCCGTAATTTGATAAAAAACTCGATTATCTTGCGTATTTTTCTACCTTATACAATCAAATTTGGCACACTTAAATTTGATTCTAATATCCAATTGTTATTATTAATTTAAAATATTTGTTTTGTATGGTATACCTAATTTGGCGAGACGACTTACTTACTTCATTTATTTTTATACCTTTGCAAATAGGGTATATTAATGTATATTTATTTGACGAGCCAGTCTATTGCTTACACTCAACGTGTGCGGTCGACACAAAATCATAGTCAATCGATTATCATCTTTCTCCCTCTTCGTTAAAACGTACGATCAGTGTTCTTGCTTGGTAGAGACCAAAAAACAACAATAAAACGTCGTACATTCTCGTCTGGCGGTGCTAATGCACCAGCCAACTGTAAAATGCCTCGCACTAGAAGCAGTTCTTCGAAAAATTGTTCAACAAACAATCACACAAATTACTTTCGTCCACTACAGACTATAGAAGACGAAATTATTACCAACCCTCTTGAAAATGTTACTCAGCCCGTGGCTACAGTAAAATTACCACCAATAACTGTCATCAAACAAACATCTTAGTTTGTTCACGATCTTCTTGCCAATAATTTAATCACTGATTATCTCATAAAAACGATCTCAATTGGACATAAAATATACCTTAAGTCGGAAACTGGCTTTAATCTTACATGCAAGAAACTAAAAGAACAAAAATGTGAATTCTTCTCCTATGAGACAAAACATACCAAGCACTATAAGGCAGTGCTCTCTGGACTGGACAAACTACCCTGCGAAGAAGTTAAATCCATGCTTGTAAATCTTGGCCTCGCTTGTACTGACGTAAAGCTTATCGAAAAAACTACTAGAAACTAATATAAACTGATCCTGTACATAGTTTATTTCTCTCCCAGAAGCATAACCTTGAAACAGCTACGTGAAGATTACTGTTACATAAGCCACACCAAAGTTCGTTGGGAATTAAAAAAAAAGTCAAATAAATTAACGCAATGTTACAATTGCCAACTCTATGGACATGGCGCCAAGCAATGCGGAATTGACACATCTTGTGCACACTGCGCTGGCTCACACGATACCTCCAAATGCCCAGACAAGGAGGCAGTGAAGTGCGCAAATTGCAATGGATATCACCCCTCCACTGATATCAGCTGCCCTTGCCGTCTCTCTTACCAGTCACTTTTGCTTAAGAGATCAAGGCAAGGTAAAAACAATCCAAGTAATGTTAATAATAATAATGCCCCCCACTCTATGGCAAGAGCAAATGCCTTACCAATCACGAATTTTAGTGTACCGCAAACCACATATCCCAGCTACAGCCAGGTTATTACTAACGGACTCAATCAACCTGCAAATGCTGACCTTTTCACTCTTGAAGAAATTACTGCTCTTACTAGAGAGCTCATCTGCAAACTTCAAGGTTGCAAAACCAAAATGGACCAATTTAATATTATCACTCAGCTAGCATTAAAATATGTGTACAAAAAGTTTGCTAAACTTCCTTAATATTATGGCATGGAATGCGCGTGCCGTTAACATTAAACGTTTAAAATTAATCGATTTCTTAAATCAAAATCATATCCATATATGCCTTGTCAGTGAAACATGGCTGACGCAAAATAGAAGATTCTATATTCCAACTTACGTGTAGTGTATAGAAATGATCGACCCGAAGGTAGAGGTGGAGGTGTTGGAATAATAGTTAAAAAATCCATCAAGCACTTACAGATCGAAAACATCGATACACACCTAGTTGAAAATATTGGAATCAAAGTTAATATAGACGCCCGAACATCCTTCAAAATATATGCAGTCTATTTTCCTAGCCCTTCGGCTAAATGCCTTAAAACTCAATGTAATACACAGAATGTGCCTCAACACACTAAAGATATGTTTAAAGCTGATCTACTTAAATTTTCTCGTATAAGTGAACACTACATTGTAGGTGTAACTATGTAACTATGTAACTATGAGCAATAACATTATACAGATGATTGTCCAAGCAATCGAAAACAGCACCCCAAGAAAACAAGTCAAACTCCATAACCGAAAACTCCCAGCCAGAATAAAAGAAATCATTGCTTCCAGAAATACCGCTCAAAGGCAATGGATTAGAACTAGGCAGCCAATCTATAAAGCTAGAAAAAATTATTTAAACAGAATAATTAAGCAGGAGCTCTTTAATCACAATAATTTAGTTTGGAGTAACAAATTGTCAAAGATGAGCTATAACTCAAAGCCGTTTTGGAATCTCACTAGAGTAATTAAAAACAAGAAGCCGTATATTCCCTGTTGCAGCCACCAAGGTAAAACTTACACAACCAATTCTGAAAAGGCAAACATTCTCTCTGAGATATTTGAATCTAAACATCGCTTAACGGAAGCTTACTCTAATGACGCTACCACAGAGTTAGTTCATAATTCACTCTTTGAACTTACAACCCAGGACTTTACATTTGACTCCCCTTTTACAACTAGCGATGTACTCTCTGTTATTAAGTCACTTAAAAATAAAAAATCTCCAGGGTTAGACTGTTTACCCAACATTTGTCTAAAAAATTTACCACCAAGTGCAATGGAATACGTTACATTGCTTTTTAATAATTGCTTAAAAATATGTTACTTTCCTCTTGCTTGGAAAACTGCCAAGATCATTCCAATTCCAAAGCCAGGTAAACCACCAAATTCTCCCATAAGCTATCGCCCGATTAGCCTCCTGTGTGGCCTTTCCAAAATTTTTGAACGTCTGATCAAAATCAGACTTAACGCTCACCTCGATGAACAAAATATCCTACCACCAATACAATATGGACTCAGAGAATTTTATAGCTGCATTTTTCTATTAGATAAGTTGACTAACTTCGTCAAAGCAAAGTTATCCGAAAGCAATCCGTTGGTTTGGTAACCTTGGACGTTGAAGCTGCTTTTGATACAGTTTGGCATGATGGTCTGATCCACAAACTAAGCACTTTTAACACTCCTACTTACCTAATCTACATAATAAGAAGTTTTCTGACTAACAGACATTTTTACGTATACCTAAATGAAACCAAATCTACCAAAAAATCCATTAGCGCTGGTGTCCCTTAAGGCTCGGTCCTCGGGCCCATCTTATACAACATCTACACCTCTGATTTTCCCATGACCGATAGATGTAATTCGTTAATTTTTGCCGATGATACGATCCTCTATTCTTCTGGAGCTTAATATTCGGATATTCACAATGATTTGCAACGCTCTCTAAACACCACCTTCGATTATTTTCATAGATGAAAAATAAGCTAATAAAACTAAATCATAAAGATTTGTAAAAAATACATTTTTACTAAAAAGCGAAAGCCATGTTTCCTACCAAACGCAGATCTCGAACTTAACGGCATCGAAATCCCTTGGGAAAAATCTGTTAAATATCTAGGATTAAATTTAGACAATAAACTATTATTTAATGAACATACATATGTATAAGTAACACAATTGATAAAATCAACAAGACTGTTCGTATACTATATCCTTTTATAAATCGAAAGTCTCATTTATCGACTAAAAACAAACTAACAATATACAAATCAATAATATTACCAATGGTTATGTATGGGGCAGAAATATGGAATATTTCAGCCAAAATGCATTTAAAAAGCTCCAAATCGCACAAAATAAAATTTTAAAAATGATCCTAAATTTACCACGTCATCACAGAACGACTTCTCTGCATGAAATAGCCAATGTTCAGGGCCGTCGAGAAGATATCAGGGCCCGGTGGTAGTAAGCTGTTTGTTTGTTTGTTTCAAATATTTAAAATTTGGAAAACCAAATGTATGTTTATTAAATTGTTTCTACATGCCTCATCATGCCATATGCTACCTCGCTCAGGCTTACAAACACACTAGCACTCCAGCGATGCCACTAGCCTACGTCCAACTCCGCCGTTATAGAACATGATTGTTAAAAATTTAAAATAAAAAATTTTTTTTTAATTTTTTCATTTGGTGCATTGTATACCGAAGTCGGCGTCACGACTTACTTATTTTTCAATGAATTTCTTGGGATTCAACATTACTTTTAATGTACTTTTTATACCCATAGGGTGAAATAATATATTTAAGTCGCCAAAATATATGTAGTAGGCAGAAGGAAGCTTTTCCGACCCCATAAAGTATATATATTCTTGATCAGCATCTACAGCCGAGTCGATCTAGCCATGTCCGTCCGTCTGACCGTATAAGCACATAGATTTCGGAGACTGTAAAAGCTAGAGCCACCAAATTTGCTATTTAGACTCGTGTAGTATGTAAAGTAATCAAGTTTATTTCCAATTTTTGCCACAACCCTTTCCGCCTCCGCAATTTAAAAAATACGTTTATCTCCAAAATTATTCTAGCTAGAGACACCACCATAGCACATTTTGTATGTATAAGGATTTTGCCACGCCCCTTTTCGCCCCCCTAATTTGAAAAACTCGATTATCTCCCGCAATTTTCTACCTTGTGCAATCAAATTTGGAGCACTTAAATTTGATACTAACATCCAGCAAAAAACCAATTCCAAAATCGGACAAAAAATAGCCAAGTTATTTATGGCCGTTGGCTGGTGGGGGCGCTAGGGTGCTCGTATGCTGGAGTGAGCGAAATACTAAGCTGTGCCTGTAAAAAGCATGTGGAAATGTATTTGTTTAATGAATTGGAAATATTTGCTTTACTGCTGTATGGTATACCTAAGTCGGCGAGACGACTTACTTCATTAATTATCAAAACCAAATATGGCACACTAATGATATTAATATCTACTAACCTATCAAATTTTATTAAAATCTGACTACAAACATGGAAAATAGACGTATAAACTGTACATATAAAAGTTTTACTTCGCGGTCCATAAGGGCGGAGATAACCGTAGGCTGGTGGCTGCGCTAGTGCTCGTGTGTTTTTGTGAGGGTGAGCGAGATAGCATATGGTATGAGGCGATGGACATGGACATACATATGTGTGTTGTGCGAAACTTAAAATACTTTTTCATCTGGTGCATGGTGTATACCGAAGTCAGCGAGACGACTTACTTACTTCATTTAATTTGGCACGCCCACATCCGCCTAACTTGATAAAACCGGATTATCTTCCGTAATTTTCTACCTTATACAAATAAATTTTACGTACATAAATTTGGCAATAATATCCAGCAACGTACCAAATTTGATCAAAATCGGATTGACATTGGCTGGTGGCAGCGCTAGGGTGCTGACATCTCATATAGTTGTAAGAGTGAGGAAGATATGCTTGTAAACAGCATGTTAGCAGAATTTTGTATAAAGACGTAAATGCATTGGTTATTTTCAATTTAAAACCAGAGGGCCGGGGCTAACTTCGACCGCGTCAAAGTTTGTATACCCTTGCAACTTTTTTGGTAACTTTTTCCCTACCTCTAGCCATAAAAATGGAAATAACGAAGATATTGATCAAAGTCACTGTTTTCCACCGATCGTTCCTATGGGAGCTATATGATACAGTTACCCGATATTTATCAAATTCGGCACAGTCATTAACAGATATATTAAACTAACATATTAAACTAGTAAACTAGTTTATATGTGTAATTAATTTACCAATATTAAATTTCACGACAATAGTTCAGAAAATAACGAAGTTATTGAGAAAAGTCACTGTTCGTGACTTTGCGGTTTGTATGGGAGCTATATGATATAGTGGTCCGATCCGGCTGAATCCGAGATATACAACCCCTGCAGTATATACAAGCCTATATGCAAAATTTCTTACGGTCTAGGAGTTTGCGTTGATCCAGACGGACGGACAGACAGACGGACGGACGGACGGACGGACATGGCTATATGAACTCGGCCCTCTGGTTTATTATTTTTTTTACTTCAGCAAGAAAATATTACTTCTAATATTTAATAGTGTCCTTTATTTTAATGAAGCTCATGTAGCCTGTGTCGCATCGAAGTTATCATGTTTTGGAGAGCTCAATGTTTCCTCATTCTATATTGTGTGCCTCAAAGTACTACATCGTAGCCCGTGCAACATGTATTGGCGCATTGTCCTGTTGAAAAGTTCAATCTTCACGATTAAGCTCTTTTGCAAAAGGACTTGACCATTCCTTCGACTGGATACAAAAAAATGCGGGGAATAATAAGAGACTGGACGCATTTTGCGATCAGTCTGTCTTTGCATCAAAGAGGCACCAAAGCCATTTGAACTGGCGCCAGTATGCAACTCAGTTTGGTAGTTAGGGTTGAAGATAGCTAGTACGGTCGGACTAGATAAATCGGATCTTAAGGTAAGAAATGGGTTATTAGCGGTTTTGTTCCTCCGAAATGGATCACCTTGTTTAACCAACGCAGTTACCGGTTTGGCTATGCGGGAAAAATTTGGAACAAATTTGCGAAAATAAGAGAATAGGCCTAAGCAGGAGTGTAATGGTTTACTGTTAAGTGGTTCTGGGTGTTCTTGAATAGCTTTTCAATGTGTATTACAGTAGAATCCGGTTATAACGGCGCTCAAGTTACATCCGGAACACGTATGTACTAACTGGAGGCCCTTTCATATAAGTTTGTATTGGGACCAACCAATCACTTATCGAACTTTAGTCGCTATAACCAGACGTACGTTATAAGCGGAGTCGTTATAACCGGGTTCTACTGTATTTGGTAAAATTCCTTATCACTGACTTCATATCCTAAATAATCTATGGGCTTCTGTAGGAAAATGCTTTTCTTCAAATTGACCTCTAAATTGTACTTAATAAAACGATCGAACAGTTTTGCTAACATCTTATGATACTGATCCACGGTGTGGGTGGCAGGAATAATATCGTACATATATACTACTACTTCTCGATCTCTAATCTATAAGGGTGCGCTGTTTCAAACATTAAATTTTATAAATCGGCTAGCTAGACGAATATAGTTGACATGCACTATTTCTACGGCGAATTCACCTTGAGCTTTTTATACCATACACCCATAGGGTGAAAAGGTATATTAAAGTCGCCAAAATGTATGTAACAGGCAGAAGGAAGCATCTCCGACCCCACAAAGTATATATATTCTTGATCAGGATCAACAACCGAGTCGATCTAGCCATGTCCGTCTGTCCGTCCGACCGTCCGTCTGTATAAACACGCAGATCTCGGAGACTATAAGAGCTAGAGCCATCAAATTTGATATGCAGACTCGTGTGGTATGTACAATTATCGAGTTTGTTTCAAATTTTTGCCACGCCCCCTTACGCCCCCAGAATTTACATAAAACTGTTTTTCTTAAAAAGTATAACAGATAGAAACATCAAATTTGGTTAATATACTTGTTTAGTTAGCGCGCAGAAAAAAGTTGTTCCAACTTTTTGCCACGCCTCCTTCCACCCCCGCGATTCACATAAAAGTGATTTTCTTAAAAACTATGAAAGCTACCGACATTAAATTAGGTATGTAAGCTAGCTTAATAGACGGCAGATATTGACTATTTAAAAATTTTGCCACGCCCATTTCCGCCCCCGAAAATTAAACAAAACTGATTTTCTCGAAAACTAACAAAACTAAAGTCACCAAATTTAGTATGTATACTGGCTTAGTATGCGCGCAGAATATATATATTTTAATATGTTGCCACGCCCACTTCCGCCTCCATAATTTAGAAAAAACCGATTGGTTCTTGCAATTTTTTGACCATCTCGATCAAATTTGGCAGACTAGTAAATCTTATCTATTTCTATCAAACTACCAAATTTGATTGAAATCGGACTAGAAACATACAAAATATACGTATGAACGTATTTTGCTACGCGATCCATAAGGGCAGAATTGGCCGTTGGCTAGCGGCGGCGCTAGAGTGCTCGTGTGTTTGTAGAGTGAGCGAGATAGCATATGGTATGAGGGCATGTTAAAACAATTTAATAGAGATCCATTTGGTTTTCGAAATTTTAAATATTTGTTTCACCTGGTGTATGGTATACCCAAGTCGGCGAGACGACTTACTTACTTCATTTTTTTTGGAACCGAGCGTACACGATCCACTTCCATAGAAAAGCTCATACAAGATAAGTGCCCAAAAATTGAGTTTGAATAGTGTGAGAGAGTCTAGAATGGTCTGAGCTAAAGTGCAGTCGTGCGAATAAGAGGAGGGAGAACGCGAAAAAAAACCGCGAGTGCAAGCAAAGCACGTGTAGTGACGTAACACTCCGGTACCCTCGTGGACCTTACTTAAGTCCACGCCTCTATATTTTCGAGTTCCAATTTTAATTAAGGAACCAAAATAATACGCCACTGCCAGCGCTGTCTTGCCTCCGTTAAATGCAAGCGCGTACGCATTGTGTTAGCCACTATAAGGCCAGAAGACGACCCCATCCATGGTTGCATGTCGGACTTTTGGGACTACGACCAAATAAATGTCGGCCCGGTCCATGAACTGACCTTAGGATAAATTGTTGGAGAGCGATTTGGCCATAAGCGCGAACACATATCGTTGTGTGGAGCGTAGCCAGCGCCAGCCTAATTCCTAGGCGAACGCTCGTTGGAGTGGATGTTTCACCTAAGGGCACGGGATAGCCCCTCGCAACACAGACTGGAGATTTCTGCTGGGAAGACGTTGCTGCAGACTCGAATCCCAACATTGATGGTCCCAACCTCACCCTCAAACAGCCGTTTAATTTTTATACCCTTGCAGAGGGTATTATAAAATTGCTCAGATGTTTGTAACGCACAGAAGGAGACGTTTCCGACCCCATAAAGTATATATATTCTTGATCAGCATGAGAAGCTGAGTCGATATAGCCATGTCCGTCTGTGCGTATGCGTTTTACTCAGCCGTCTTAAGAGCTATCGGGCTGAAATTTTTTTTCGGGGTTTTTTATTACCCGGGAAAAAAAAGTATGAAATTCATAAGGATCGGACCACTATATCATATAGCTCTAGAAGAACTAGAAGAAACATTTTCATAAAAATCGGAGTATGCTATGAAATTTACATATGTGATAATATTGGATATAAAACCCCAGATCCCAAAATTTGAATGTAATCGGATAAATATAACACACACAGACGCAACGCTACATGAACTGTATGTATATGCGTGCGTTGCTTTGCTTTGGGAATAAGGGAAGAAGAACAAATTGTAAAATAGAGAGTAAAATTGTTTTGTTTTTATATTGATGAATTGAGTTGCAGAAAACAAATTTTGAACATGAAAAATTATTATTACCAAGGACTGCAAGGGTATATAAACTTCGGCATAGCCGATGTTAGCTTCTTTGATATTTCCTTTAAGTATCGTACAAACATGTGTTCAAATTTATAAGCCTAAAATTTATAATGAAACTAGCAAACCCGGCGAATTTCGTAACGCCTAACAGTCAAAGAATTTCGTGTTACCTTTTAGCTTGAAACTTGCCATTTAAAATGGTGGCCTCAATCACGTTCTTCATTAATTTTTTAATAACCAATCGTGTGCCATTGCACAGCCGTGGTGGGTTCAAGTTACGGAGCAAAATCACCGGAGATCCTACTTTCAATTGTAAGTGGTGCGGTGGCATGCCTGGCAAATCCAAGGAATTCAAAAATTCTAATTTCTACAGCTTCGATAGTATTGCAAACTGTATCAACAGATTTGTATGACACAGAGTCTGTTGGCAACAATTGTTGTATCTTGAAATTTAATCCATGAACGTCCACATTTTTCGCTGCTAAAATGGCTCTTTCTGCCAGCCACTCAAGATTTATATATTGTGTGTGTACATCGGGAAATATACAGTCTATGAGAACATCTTGCGAGTGGACGATTGTGCAAAAACCGGTTGGTAATTTTATTGATCCAGTATTTTCATGTACGGCAACTTTCCCATTGCCAATATCTAATAGCTGTTTCGAAAAAGTTTCGGCGGATGGATCCTGAAGCGTTTGAACGCGCATGTTCACATGCCCTGTCATGACGATGTATTGCACTTTGTCCAGGTAATAATAACGATGTAATTTCCTGCCATTTTGGATTACATGTAAAAGTAATAAAAAAGCACGGTCGTCCATATTCACGTACGAAGGTCATAGCATCCTGTATGTATTCTTGCATGTGACGTGGACTACCTATGTACGATGATGGTAGGATGACAGAGTTACCGATTTCGGCAGTATCAGCGTTGCTGGCAATAGCATCTCGCAAGTGAATGTATTCTTCCGCACGCAGCTTCTGTTGGTTAAATCGCAGGTATCGTAGTCGTTCACTCTCTATCTTGACGTACATATCGACCATAAATTGTTGGCAAAGCTCACGACATCGTAGAATGATATTATCCTGACCACGTCTAATCATCAACCGAAACGAATAGAAATCCTTTAAGCTAATATTCTTGTTTGCTTCGGTTCCTATAATAGTATATCCATGTATTAATTGAAGAGTTTTCATATTCTTAATGAATGAATTACCTGTTACCGGATCTCGTTGCTTAAGGTTTATGCAATATCCGTCTTGTCCCTTCCAAAAAATGAGTGGATATTGGAGAGCATCATATAAACGATGGGTATCAGGAATGGACTGAAGAGAATTATTTCTTGTTCGAATCACGATTTGTCGCGTAGCTGTATGGTCGCCAACCATGATTCCAGCCACGTCGTCAACAACAGGTGCGTTGAATCGACGTATATGCCCTCCAGCTGGTGTTCTATCAGGATTGATGAAAATAGCGTGATTGTCACTTTGTAGCTTATGCATATGTGATTTGAATAATTTCAACAATTCGTTGTGCTCATTTAACAGAGCGTCCAGCTCGCTGACAATGCGCGTTGCAAATGGTGAATTGAGGTGATTATAGTTGCAACGTGTATTCACGCGATTGGCGAGTGCCCGTTCGGAGTCCTCGCCACCCATAAAGTAAATTTGTAAAAATATATAAGGTTCGTTTGGCATTGGTAGTATTGAGCCGACTTTGTGGTAAATTTGGCCTTTGATTTTGAATGTGGAATTAAATTGTTGACCATTTGCAGCAGTATTTTTAACTATTTCCGTTGCTCCGAACGATGTCATTTGAAAACATGAATTGAATTGCCGAATTGAACGCAAGAACAGCGAAGAATTTGGATCAGTACCAATAAGGAGGCCGTGCAATGGTTCCGGCGGTGTTTCAATTTCTGGAAGTTTCACTTTTCCTGATGAGCAACACATCCCAATTGGCTCATTTTTAAATTTAAGGGCTTGACAGTGCGGGCATTCCTTGTCCAATGTACCAATTACCACTTTGGAATGAGCGTAATATTCAACATCAGGCTCATACTGAAATGCTAGTCGAAGAAATGAATGTGATGTAAATGCTCGAAGTACTTGTTGATGTTGGTCAATCCCTCTACGTCTGTTGGCTACGAATCTGCGCGCTTCTCTTCGTTCCAATTGTCTTTGTTAGTTTCGCTCATCTCGTACCTCTTGTAATTGTGATGCACGTAACTGCGCCATTCTTACACGGACATCTGCATTACTTTGTTGCCTTTCTGCATCTGATCTTATTGCTCTTCTATCTTGCATGCCTCTAGATCTGTTTGTTTGACGACTCAAATTAGCCCCCCTGCGTGTTCGTGGCATTGTTGTAATAAATCAAGTTGGAAAACTGATTGGTGTATAACGTGTATTATTTTCTTGATCAATAATTAGCGCAGCGAGTTCGGTCGCACTCGAGTTGTAACAACGACTGAACTCGAGACGCACAATTCTTGTGCGCGCCTTCCACCGAACCACACTCGGCGACAGCGACAGAACGCTTGTCCTGAAGTTAAAAGAAAATTTCAACTGTTCCGAAAAAAAACTGGAAAATTAAATTTTTGTATACGGAAATCCCCAAGCGAAGCCGTGTGAACTCAACAGTGTACATCACCTTACTGAAATCTAGAAAGTCTCAACGTTGTATATGGTTTTTCACGGCCTGTTTCGATTGGAAGATTTAAATTATTTTTGTTGAATTTCATCTCTTATCACGTAGGCCGTGTGTCTAATTTCACTCGTATAAAACACAGGGTAGTTCAGATATCCAGCACAGTTAGTCAGTTTTAATCGTGAGCTCGTTATTATTTGGGTATAAAAAATAGATGTTGGCCTATTCTCAGTCCTACACGATCTGCATAAAAAATTTCGTGAGAATCGGTCGAGCCGTTTCGGAGTAGTTTTGTAACAAACACAAACACACTCGAGAATTTTATATATATAAATTTCTATATAGTAGGTTCTGAAAGTCATAACGTTGGTAACGAGAAGCAAGTTATATTTTGGTACCCTTCTTAATAATTTTAACAGCCTCTAGTGCTCCACCCTTCATCAGGCCTGCTGACTGGATTGGACTCTACAAATTGTAAGTACGGCATAGCCGCAAAAAATCTATTGGCGAAATATAACCGCTTGCCGAGACCACAGAGTTAGTTGGTTTTTTTTTATACCATACACCCATAGGGTGAAATGGTATATTAAAGTCGCCAAAATGTATGTAACAGGCAGAAGGAAGCATCTCCGACCCCACAAAGTATATATATTCTTGATCAGGATCAACAACCGAGTCGATCTAGCCATGTCCGTCTGTCCGTCCGTCCGTCTGTCCGTCTGTCCGTATGAACACCTAGATCTCGGAGACTGTAAGAGCTAGAGCCACCAAATTTAGTATGTAGACTCATGTAGTATGTAGAGTGATCAAGTTTATTTCAAATTTTTGCCACGCCCATTTCCGCCCACGCAATTTAAAAAAAATCGTTTATCTCAAAAACTATTCTACTAGAGACACCATATTTGGTATGTATGTATATTCGCTTAGTAAATGCACACATTTTGTATGTGTAAAAATTTTGCCACGCCTTTTTCCGCCCCCGTAATTTGAAAAACTTGATTATCTCCCGTATTTTTTTACCTTATGCAATCAAATTTGGCACACTTAAATTTAATACTAATATCTAACAAAATACCAAATTTGATCAAAATCGGACAAAAAACAGTCGAGTTATGCATATAAACGTTTTTCCACAAGGCCGGAGTTGGCCGTTGGCTGGTGGGGGCGCTAGGGTGCTCGTATGATTGAGTGAGTGAGATACTAAGATATGCTTGTAAAAAGCATGTGAAAATGCATTTGTTTAATAAAGTTGAAATATTTGCTTTACTGGTGTATGGTATACCTAAGTCGGCGATACGACTTACTTACTTCATTTTTTATACCCTTGCAGAGGGTATTATAAAATTGGTCAGATGTTTGTAACGCACAGAAGGAGACGTTTCCGACCCCATAAAGTATATATCAGGGATTGAAAATGCTATGCTACGTCGGAGTTTTTTTTTTTGCTCCCGCTACTGCTTTGATTTCGAAGGGCTACGTAGCATAGCAGAGAGCACAAACGGAAAACGATTGCTCTTCTGCTCTGCTCCGTAGCATACATCGTCGGAGCACAGACCAATAGCAAGAGCAAAAAATTTTCGATACGCTATTTGTAGTTGTAGCAATAGCACAAGCATTAAAAGCGTGATGAGAGCGGAGCAAACAAAATAAATTTTTGTGCTACTGCTACGGAGCATTTCCTTTTCTGTTGCTCTCGTAGCAATTTCGTAGTCGCTCTCGTAGCAACATCGTAGTCGCTCTCATAGTAGATCTGTACTAGAGGTGGGCATGGGCCGAAATGTTACATCCAACCCAACCCAGCCCATGGGCTTAAAATTTCACCCGCACCCGAAAGCTAAAAAAAATTTGGACATTCAGAGGAAACTGTAATTCCACAAACTAGGAGCACAACAGTGGCATCACTCCAGACTTGATCCTTGGACTTTCACCTTGCGAAATACATTAATGCCTATCACCAAGCAACTGTGAGTGTAGGCGCCAAATCCAAGAATCACAAGCATTGGCTGACTCATGTTACCCAGCGATCGTGGCCACTGCTAATATTGCAGATGCATCCGCTATACCCTCTTGTCCATCTTAATTTGCATGTTGGATTTATCTCTGTTGTGCTCCCAGTTTGTGGCATTACAGTTTCCTCTGAATGTCCAAATTTTTTTTAGCTTTCGGGTGCGGGTGAAATTTTAAGCCCATGGGCTGGGTTGGGTTGGATGTAACATTTCGGCCCATGCCCACCTCTAGTACAGATCTACTATGAGAGCGACTACGAAGTTGCTACGAGAGCGACTACGAAATTGCTACGAGAGCAACAGAAAAGGAAATGCTCCGTAGCAGTAGCACAAAAATTTATTTTGTTTGCTCCGCTCTCATCACGCTTTTAATGCTTGTGCTATTGCTACAACTACAAATAGCGTATCGAAAATTTTTTGCTCTTGCTATTGGTCTGTGCTCCGACGATGTATGCTACGGAGCAGAGCAGAAGAGCAATCGTTTTCCGTTTGTGCTCTCTGCTATGCTACGTAGCCCTTCGAAATCAGAGCAGTTGCAGGAGCAGAGCAATATTTTTATTGGAATTGCTGCTATGTAGCAGCAAATGCAAACACTGGTATATATATTCTTGATCAGCATGAGAAGCTGAGTTGATATAGCCATGTCCGTCTGTCCGTCCGTCTGTGCGTATGCGTTTTACTCAGCCGTCTTAGGAGCTATCGGGCTGAAATTTTTTGTCGGGGTTTTTTATTACCCGGGAAAAAGAAAGCATGAAAACCATCAGGATCGGACCACTACATCATATAGCTCACGAAGAACTAGAAGAAACATTTTCATAAAAATCGGAGTATGCTATGAAATGTACATATGTGATTGTAAAATAATTGTAAAATAGAGAGTAAAATTGTTTTGTTTGTATATTGATGAATTGAGTTGCAGAAAACCAATTTTGAACATGTAAAATTATTATTACCAAGGACTGCAAGGGTATATAAACTTCGGCATAGCCGATGTTATCTTCTTTGATATTTCGTTTTCAAATTGAAATAAATGCTTAACTTAAAATTTAGTTTAGATCAAATTTATACTTATAAAACAACACACACATTTTTGTACGATTACTCTCACCGAATTAGTTAGGAATTATATATATTTGAAATTATTGTTAATGCTTCTATTATATAAGTGGGATACGAAATCCGATGTTATCTTCTTATCTTAAAGGCATATGCCCTTCTTTTTTATACCCTTGCAAAAAGGGTATATTAATTTTGGTCAAAAGTGTGCAACGCATAGAAGGAAGCATCTCCGACCATATAAAGTATATATATTCTTGATCAGCAAGACGAGACGAGTTCAAATAGCCATGTCCGTCCGTCCGTCCGTCCGTCCGTCCGTCCGTCCGTCCGTCCGTCTGGATCAACGCAAACTCCTCCTAGACCGTTAGAGCTACAGAGCTGAAATTTTGCATGTAGGCTTGTATATACTGCAGGCGTTGTATATCTCGGATTCAGCCGGATCGGATCACTATATCATATAGCTCCCATACAAATGGCAAAGTCACGAACAGTGACTTTTCTCAATAACTTCGTTATTTTCTGAGCTATTGTCGTAAAATTTAATATTGGTGAGTTTATTACACATATAAACGACTATGCAAAATTTGATCAAGATCGGGTGACTATATCATATAGCTCCCATAGGAACGATCTTTCGAAAACAGTGTCTTTTGTCAGTAACTTCGTTACTTTTGAAGCAATTGTCATAAAAATTTATATTTCTCAGTTTAGCATAACTATTAATGACTGTGCCAAATTTGATTAAGATCGGGCGACTATATCATATAGCTCCCATAGGAACCGATTGGTTGTGAACAGTGACTTTGATCAATAACTTCGTTATTTCCTAAGCTGTTCTTTCGCAAGCATTAGACCTTTTACACAAAAAACTTGCAAGGGTATACAAACTTTGACGCGGTCAAAGTTAGCCCCGGCCCTCTGGTTTTTCTTTGAATTGAATATATGTATGAAATGATGAATTGCTGAGTTAGTTTATTTGGGCACCTGACGTAAGAGATTTAACAGCCAAAATATGGGTAATACCGAGATTCCTTAGGTTTTACAAGGTTGGGTGGGTAAAGAGGAGGCAATGACATCTAGGTCCTTCGAATAATACCCATTACCTCTGCACAAAAATCCCTATTTAGGTGTAGTTCTTTATGTCTTATCTCTGTCTTCATTTTACTTATGTAGCGCATGTTTTGGGAGAGCACAAGAGCACAGAGAGTGCACTCCGACACCCGCGTGTTCGTTATAAATCATATCACTAAGTATGATCGATATAAGCCTGGTCCGTTCTTTAGAGCAAAAGGCATTCTCAGATATTTGAACTGCCCATCGGGTGCAACGAATGCGGTGTATTTAATGGAATCCTCTTCCATGCCTACATTGTAAAAGCCAAATCTTTGGAGAAAACGGTCTTGCCCTCCAGGTATTCTAGGCAATCTTCTATCAAAGGCAACGGAAAATTATCCCTTACAGTCTTCTTATGTAAACCTCTATAATCAACGTACATTCGTATATTGCCATTTATTTTCGCTCTAGAATAATGGCGGACGCATAGGAGGAATTGCTTGGTCGGATTACATTATTGGCTAACAACTCATTAACTGTTTTACTAACGATTCCTCTTTCATGATATGAAAACCTTCTAGGACTACTATGAAATGGTGTTGTATCGGTCAGACATATTCTAATCTTATACATATATGGGCGAGCCGTAATTAGTTGAAAATCGGTCAATGTAATGCTTATGAACACTACCAACAGTAATATTCCCGGTATACGACAGCGTTGCACAAACGGTTTGCAACTCTGTTAGCCATTCTCGAAACGGGGATGCATTCGTGATTACATTGGGGTTATTACAATTAGTATCTAGATCGGTGGTGTTATTACTAATGGTATTATGCTTAGGATATTTATTAAACAGGAATGCACAGAAGGATTTGTAAACAAAAGCAATGGTGCGAAACCTGCAATCTTTCATAATGCGAAATTCTTTTCATACTCTTTTACATTTTTAACTTACGACTTATTTTATTGAAGGCATCTCTACACAATACACAATCTGGCAATTCAACTGCCGCCGTGTACAGACATGTTTTTTAATGCACTCCGCAAAAATTGAGTGTAAAAAAAAAAAAAAACCGCGTTTGCAAAAATTTGTGTAGGGCTCTCAGTCGGCTCAGAGACTCCTATTTACAATCATATTGCTAAGAGCAATCTAATAGCAATAAATACTAAGTTGCAACAACAAAGTGGTAATTTTTTACAAAAGCCATGTCCACCAATTCGGGCCCAAGCTCTCTCGATCCCCACCAGCAACAGCTACAAGAACTAATTGTACAACAACAACGTGTGCGTCGACTCTCGGTCCAACGCAACAACGCGTACTTTTCGGTGGTGTCGCCGACCCCACTGAATGCTAACGTAAGCAATAACACCGAAAGTGCCAGCCACTCAGCAATCAACAGCAACTTACCGTGGAGAGAGCAGTGTGCTTCTCCATCAATATCGATAACTGGGTCACCGATTGCACCGACCAGCACCGTCAGCTCGTTGACAGCAACTACTGCAACGTCTGCCGAAGTATTGACCTGCCTCAAGCCGTCAACGACAGTTCGCCCAGAGTCAGCCACAATAGTAAACCCAACGACTTCTGTCCAAACTGGAATGGATAGATATATTAAAATAACTAAGCGGAAGCTAAGCCCGCAAAAGAAAAAAAGTGGCAATACGCCGAAAATAACCAAACCAAATGAACGAATAGCACCCCTTAGCGGAAATCGTTTTAAAACTCTTGCTGATCAGAAAGACGATCAAGCCGGCGCTGTAGATAAAGTTAAATCGGCTAGACCACCCCCTTTATACATCCGTGGAGCCAACCGCTGATTTCGAAGCTAGTAAAAACAGTAGGGGTAAATAACTTTGTTGTAACCCCACTCGATAGGGGTAACATTAAAGAAATTAAATGTCAAACCCAAACTGAGGACAATTTCCGCATCATCGAAAAGTACCTCCGTAATGCTAACATAAACTTCTATACCTACCAACTAAAAAGCAGTAAGGGGCTCCAGGTTGTGTTAAAGGGGATTGAGCCATCGGTCCCTACTCAAGAAATAGCAGACACATTGGAAGAAAAAGGGTTTGCGGTCAAGTCTGTTGTCAACATCATCAACAGGAACTCAAGCTCCAACCAGATGAAAAGCGGTCGAAGCCAAATGAAGTGCACCCAATCTACAACCTTCAGCTCCTATTGCACAGAAAAATCACCGTGGAGGAGCCCCATAAGAGATACCAACCACCGCAGTGTAAAAACTGCCAGGAATACAACCATACCTCTAACAAGATGGCATTTGCACCAAGGACAGAAACAACGTCGCACTAAGACTATGCAGCAACTGTGGAGGGAACGACACGGCCAACTACAGAGGATGTCCTGTCTTCAAGGATCTTAAATCACACCTAAACGGGCGCAAGCCCCCAGCTGGACCAAAAATCACCTTCAACGCCTCCAAAACTACACCGGAGGTTTTCTTCGCCAAGGCTGTTAGATCATCCAACATGACTGCCACAACCAGTCCTAGTGTATCCTTCGCTAGTGTGCTCCGAACTGGACAGACGGAGCCCGCGAAAGAGACCCCGTGGTCCAAGTGAGGCCCTATTAATTTCACTCCATCAAAACATGACCACTTTTATGACGTTCATGCAAAACTGTATGCACGAACTGATGCGGAATCAAAACCTGCTTATCCAGAAGCTTATCGAGAATAAATAATGGCGTCCCTACGACTATGTTTTTGGAATGCTAACGGCATCTCCAAGCACAAACATGAACTGCAACTATTCCTAGACTCAAGTGAAATCGACGTTTTGCTGATTTCGGAAACACATTTAACATCAAAAAATAATTTTTTAAATACCAAAATATACCTTCTACGCGACAAACCATCCAGACGGAAAAGCCCATGGCGGGACCGGAATCCTAATCAAAAACCGTATAAAACACTAGTTCCTCAACAGATTTGAAACACAGCACCTGCAAGCAACTGCTATAACCGTCCAAACCAGCTGCGGCAACACTACATTGGTTGCCCTGTACTGCCCACCACGCTTGTCAATCTCTGAAAAGGAATTTACCGATTTCTTTAACACACTCGGAGATGTGCTTCATTGCAGCAGGGGACTATAACGCCAAACATACGCACTGGGGATCTCGCCTGGTAAATCCTAAAGGCAAGCAGTTGTACAACACAATAGTCAACCCTCTCAACAAGATGGATTGCGTCTCACCGGGTAGGCCTTCTTATTGGCCCACAGATCCACAGAAAGTGCCTGACTTGATTGATTTCGCAGTAACCAAGAGGATTCCACGTAATCGGATCACTGCGGATACACTGCTAGATTTAACTTCCGATCACTCTCCAGTGCTATTCACACTATTAACAAGACCTCAAGTACTTGATCGCCCATATAGGCTTACAAACAACAAAACAAATTGGCTTAAATTTAAAATGTACATGAGTGCCCACATTGACTGTTCGCTGAAACTGGATGCTGCAGAGGACATTGATATGTGCGTCTCTACACTTGAGTCGATGATGGGAGCTGCAGCAAGAGTATCTACTCCACATGCCTCTTCTTACACTAAACCTGTTGACAGGCCTACGAACCGGCGGATAGAACAATTAGTAACGGAAAAACGACGTCTAAGAAGAGAATGGCAGATTACTCGATCACCAGCAGCAAAACTTCGCCTAAGGCAAGCTAATCGCAACCTCTCCAAGGCGTTAAGACAAGAGGAAAGCTGGGCTCAAAGAAAATACATAGAAAAGCTCAGTCCAACCAGCACTAAACATCCTCTGTGGAAAGCCCATCCAACTTTAAGCGCTCCTACAGAGACAATTTCACCGATAAGGAGTCCAACCGGTGGATGGGCCCGCAGTGACGAAGAGAGGGCATCCGTATTTGCCACACATCCTAAAATGGTTTTCCAGCCAAATCCAACATCAAACTCATCTGTACTTCCCCCTTCGAGCACATTAACGGATAGTGAGTACTCGGAACTCCAATCGGACGAGATCACTGCAGTTATTAAAAACCACAAAAAGCCGAAAAAAGCCCCTGGCCATGACCTAATCACACCGAAAATGATCCTAAAACTCCCTATCCATGCAATACAATATATCTGCAAACTGTTCAACGCTATAATAAAAATTGGCTACTTCCCAAGAACATGGAAAAAGTCCACTATCATCATGATTCCTAAAGTGGGAAAGGACAAAACCCAGCCATCATCCTATAGACCAATTAGTTTGCTGCCATGTCTTTCGAAGCTTTTTGAAAAGGTCCTGCAGATCCGACTAAACTCATTTCTGGCATCGGAGAACACAATCCCTTCAAGCCGAACTGGTCTTCCGCGAAAAACATGGTACAATTGAACAAGTCAATCGCATAACATCCGAAATACGAACAGCATTCGAACTAAAAGAATACTGTGCGGCTGTCTTTCTCGACGTTGCCCAGGCTTTCGATAGAGTTTGGCTGGAGGGTCTGATGTTCAAAATCCGGCAAAAACTGCCACAGTACACACACAAACTCATGGAATCTTACCTTTACAATAGGAAATTCGCTGTAAGATGTAATGGCTCCGTCTCGGCTGATTTTGAAATCAAAGCTGGTGTACCGCAAGGCAGTGTACTCGACCCATTGCTCTACCTGTTGTACACTGCAGACTTACCAACGAGTTTAGGATTTACAACGTCCACTTTTGCCGATGACACGGCAATCCTCAGCAGATCCAGATCCAAATGCCCAATACAAGCCTCTGCAAAATTAGAGAAACACCTCAAGGTGGTAGAGGAATGGCTAGCAACCTGGCGTATCCGGGTCAACGAGCAGAAATGCAAACATGTTACATTTACGCTTAACAGAAGAAACTGTCCAGCTCTAAAGCTAAACAACGTACCAGTTCCTCAAGCCGTGGATGTCACTTACCTTGGCATCCACCTAGACAGAAGACTAACTTGGCGCAAGCACATCGAAGCAAAAAAGTCACAGCTTAAACTGAAAGCGAGTAGCCTACATTGGATCATCAATGCTCGGTCCCCTCTACGTCTGGAGTATAAAGTCCTCCTATACAACTCCGTATTGAAACCCATCTAGAATACAAGTACCAGCAATGTCGATATTATACAAAGAGCGCAGTCGAAGATTTTAAGATCAATCACGGGGGCCCCGTGGTATATACGAAACGACAACATTCAAAATGATCTAAATATACCTAGCGTAAAATCTGAAGTAGGTACTCAACAACTAAAGTATTCTGCGAAACTGGATGCACACCCAAATGTTCTTGCCAATTGCCTTACGCGAACTAATAATAGAACTCGTCTTAAAAGAAATGACAGACCAACCCAATAACAAGTGATTAGGGCCGCCTGCAATATTCCCAGGATTTATCTTAAGTACTAGACTAAGAAAAATATCTCAAACTTGTTGTTAGGCTCTAATTTAAGAGTAGATTCAACAAATATATATTAAACGTTAAAAAAAAAATCTCTACACAATAAGTAGTTGCGTCGGCATAACTAATTTATATTAACTAATTTATAGCAATCCAAATGCGGCGCAATAAGTGCATAAGTGATCAATCTGGCGCCAATAGTAGCATCTCTTCTCCTTTACAGCAGGCGTAATGGCCTGCGCACGTTCTGAAGTCGGATGAGCCTGAGGGACGTAGTTTTTGACTGGTGGCTGAAATGTCTGAAAACGCATCATCTTCTCTCGCAATTCGTTCAGAGAAGTACAATAGTACAATGGTACGGACAATCCACAATCCAATCTACGGACACATCGTCGGCAAACGGGTAATTATTTAAAATATTTGTAGAGTTAGCAATATTATATTTGACTCGATTTATTTTATCACATTCCTTTACGTTGCTACTCTCAAAACACAAAAAATTGATTTTGCTTATATGTATGTACCTATATCAATTTGTTATGAAGAGCATTATTCTCTTATTAAAGCTAACGGGACCACAAATGAAGTTTAAAGAAGACTAAAATATTCTGTGCCACTGAACATTCAATAGAGATCAGAGTTGCATTTTCGAAACAAACCAATAATTGTAACGCTTTAAGAAATATGGATAACATTTTTTACACATTTAGCCTTTTTACTTAGGTATCTTTTTAAATGCTTCTACATATATCGGTCAGAACTGTTTGTGGGTCTGTTTGGCCGTCCGGTCCTTTCAATAAAAATGTTATGGTTTTAAGGCACTTCGATGTGTAGGTATAGAACTGACCTTTGGTATTTTCTAGGTGTTCTCTAATTTTTTTGTAGTCAGCCAGATTATATAGAAATATCAAAAAAAAATTCCGTTATATAGCCATTGGCGATAATATTTTTGCACATACTTTTTCTGTGCCTTATTTCATAAATGTACATGCACATGCACATGTACATACATAATTATCAAACTCAGACTCCGTCCTTTTCATTTTCGCTACTCCTGAAATTTGTTATATTTCGACTTTTCCCCGACTCCTTTGAAAATCGTATGAACATATAATCACTAACCATACAACCATGATGAAATAAGTACAAGGTGGTCCCGTCGGCAAATCGTACGGTCCTAAGCATGATAAAAAAAAGTTAACCGTCAACTGACAACTGTGGACGAAGGCGTACGACAACTAAAATAAGACCTCGTCGTGAGCAGCGCTGCTGCCGACGGGACTACCTTGTACTTATTTCATCATGCATACAACAGGGTCATATCCCATTTCGAATTGTCGCTGTTTTGTCGAAAATTGAACATTTTAGTCGAGCGAGCTTCAGAAATGCGGTATTGTACAACCCTCCAGTACCAAATGTCCCCGGTCGACAATGTCGCCGCAGACGTTGGCAGAATTAAATTCTGCCGGCGTCGACAAACAACGACCAGCCGACGGTGCCCGAACTATCCAATTTCGTCGTCGAAACACGACTACCGAAAAGAATTGAGCAAACACAAAAAATGCAGCATCAAATAATATTTATTTTCATGACGGCTTTTCCATACCCTTGTTACTTACGGATGAGGAAAAAGTTTGAACATTATTACCATATACATATTATTTTTATATAGTCATAATTTGTCAATAACTAATTACTTATAAAATGATCATTAAATAAGCATGTTCTTTTGATGTGAAACATATGCATATTTCACATAATTTTACATGCATCGTCGGTTATGGCCAAGCATACTCTGTGTTTTCGACACGCTTCGCTTTGTTATTTTCGTTTCTCTTTCCGTTTGATTTAGAATTGCGTACAATATAGTTGTCACAAAAGTGAGGAGTTAGAAACTTGTGAAAATTATAGTGAAAATATTCAAATTATTCAAAATATATAAAGGTAAGTTTGCATGCATTTCAAAATAAATTAAATAAAGTTTCATTAAATTAAATTTTGAAAATAGAAGTGAAAATTAGTTAAAAATTAATAATAAATGAATAAAATAATTAAAAGAATTTTGTATTTTATTTTTGTATGGACAACACTATCGACGTTCAATGCAATTGTCGATGTAACGTCCTCTGACGCGCATGCAAAGAAGATCCGTCGATCAACGGTCGACATTCAAAGCAAATGTCGATGGAACGTCCTCTGACATGAACGCAAAGAAGACCTGCCGACGTACCGTCGACGTTCAGCGGAAATTTCTTTGCAAATGTCCCTCAAAACATTTTCGAAAAACCACTCCCGGACATACCGTCGACTTTGTCGCTCAGTTGTCCCGATTGTCCTTATTGCTAGGCCATCTAATGTTAAATGTCGCCGCAACTCAAATGAACGTATCGCCGCTATGTCCCCCAAGACAGCGGACATATCCCCGTAAACTCGAAGGAGAGTCTCCGCAGACGCGTACTGCAGGGTCACTTCACACACACACTACGAAGCCGGAGCATGTACCGACGACATGTACACATACATAAACAGAACAGAAATCACCTGCCTTCTCATTGAGAGAACGAACGTTCGGGTTTTTGCCGAAGTTTGAATAACATTTAATAACTTCTAAGCTGCATTATGAAAAACCAAAGGGCCGGGGCTAACTTTGACCGCTTCAAAGTTTAAATATCTTTGCAACTTTTTTGGTAACTCTTTCCTTACCTGTAGCCATCAAAGTGAAAAAACGTTTTATCTAAAAAGGCGAAAGAACGCCCTACAATCTTAGCGTAGCAAATAACGAAGTTATTGATCAAAATCACTGTATACCAGCAGTTTTTCCTGTGGGAGCTATATGATATAGTAACCCGATCTTTATCAAATTCGGCACAGTCATTAACAGATACATTAAACTAACAAATCTTAAACTTGAAAGCAATCGTGTCAAAAGTAACGAAGCTATTGACAAAAGTCAATGTTTTGGACCGAGCGTTCTTATGGGAGCTATATAATATAGTCACCCGATCTTAATATAATTTGACGCAGTCGTTTATATGTATAACCAGAGGGCCGGGGCTAACTTCGACCGCGTCAAAGTTTGAATACCCTTGCAACTTTTATGGTAACTCTTTCCTTACCTATAGCCATCAAAGTGAAAAAACGTTCAAGCTAAAAAGGCTAATGTTTGCGAAAGAACGACCTACAATCTTAGCATAGATTTAGATAAAAACTAAGATATTAATCAAAGTCACTGTTTTCCACCGATCGTTCCTATGGGAGCTATATGATATAGTGACCCGATCTTTATCAAATTCGGCACAGCCATTTACAGATATATTAAACTAACAAATGTTTAATTTGAAAGCAATCGCGTCAAAAGTAACGAAGTTATTGACAAAAGTCACTGTTTTCGAAAGATCGTTCCTATGGGAGTTATATGATATAGTCACCCGATCTTGATTAAATTTGGCACAATCGTTTATATGTGTAATAAACTCACCAATATTAAATTTCATGACAATAGCTCAGAAAATAACGAAGTTATTAAGAAACGTCACTGTTCGTGACTTTGCCATTTGTATGGGAGCTATACGATATAGTGATCCGATCCGGAGTCCGATATATACAACGCCTGTAGTATATACAAGCCTACATGCAAAATTTCAGCTCTGTAGCTCCAACGGTCTATGAGGAGTTTGCGTTGATACAGACGGACGGACATGGCTATTTGAACTCGTCTCGTCGTGCTGATCAAGAATATACATATATACTTTATATGGTCGGAAATGCTTCCTTCTATGCGTTGCACACTTCTGACCAAAATTAATATACCCTTTTTGCAAGGATATAATAAATTCACCAATATTAAATTTCACGACAATAGCTCAGAAAATAACGACGTTATTGAGAAAAGTCACTGTTAGTGACTATGCCGTTTGTATGGGAGCTATATGATACAGTGCACTGTGGACGGAAAGCCCGATTTTTTGGCATAAAGCACAATATATCGATGAACTATAGATTAGTTGTTGCAGCCCTGTATGAGAACCAGGGTCCCAAAGACAAGCATGTGCTCAGATCTTTGTTTACATTTGCAAGCTTTATAAATTTGCTCAAGTTTGAGGTGACTGATTTTAGTGAAAGTAAACATTAATAAAATAATTACCTATGGGAAAATACAGAGCCAGGTATGCTTAATATAAATTTCAGTTTAGAATTGTGTAGTATGTGTTCAATGTTGTACATGTGTCTTATGTTGTAGTATGTTTTTCTTGAAAATTAGACCCGAGTCCACGTGAATTATGGAGTAGAACTTATATTCGGCCACTCCCGGCCAAAAAGTAAATATGTGAAGTCATAAATAAATGTACATACTTGTTCGAGGTAATAATCTTATTTGCATCTTCTTGCATCCCTCTTTGCACATAACACATATTGCAGCCACTTTTGAATGCAGCAATGCACAGTTGCTTGATGTATGGCGTAACAACACACCCAAAAAAGAATCAATTTATGATTGGATTGTTGATCATATCGCCAGCAAAAATATAGACGATCAACAAAAAGATTCGATAAATAAAAAAGCTGCTACTATTCACGACTTCATTCGAAACAATTGGCCGAAATGTCATAGAAGTGTGGCAAACTTAAAAAAAAACATTCCGATTGGCTATTAATAACATCTACAGTCAATAGGAATCCCTACAAACCTCCTACCACTAACCATAGAACACATAGATGGGACAAACTCATGATTTTTTGATTGCAAACGCTAGCCTAGTCATGGAACCCCAGAGAACTTCGGGAAAACCCGAACGCTCGTACTCTCAATGAGAGCGTAAAGTGGGGAGAGGGCCAAGCAGCTACGAAAAAATTTCAGTCTAGCACAGACTACAGAACGACGAAGGCAGGCCTATGTCGCTTGTGATTTCGTTCTGTATATGTATGTGTACACTCGTCGGTACATGCTCAGGCTTCGTAGTGTGTGTGTGACGTGAAGTTGTACAACATCGCATTTCAATAGCTCGCTCGACCAAAATTTTTAATTTTCGACAAAACAGCGACAATGCGAATAGAATATGCCCCCGTGGAAAGAATATCAAGAAATATTGCCATCTGCTTCGTATGTATCCCGGTGGCTGTGAGGATAGAGTGTTCGCTTCGTGATGTGTCTTGGGGAATGTCCCTGGTTCGATTCCCATTTCGAGACCCGACCAATAAGGTTTTTTATATTTTGTAATAAAAATAGAGTAAAAAAATAAAAATAAACAAAAAATGAAGTAAGTAAGTCGTCTCGCCGACTTAGGTATACCATACACCAGTAAAGCAAATATTTCAACTTTATTAAACAAATGCATTTTCACATGCTTCTTACAAGCATATCTTAGTATCTCGCTCACTCAATCATACGAGCACCCTAGCGCCCCCACCAGCCAACGGCCAACTCCGGCCTTATGGAAAAACGTTTATATGCATAACTCGACTGTTTTTTGTCCGATTTTGATCAAGCTTGGTATTTTGCTAGATATTAGTATTAAATTTAAGTGTGCCAAATTTGGATTGCATAAGGTAAAAAAATACGGGAGATAATCAAGTTTTTCAAATTACGGGGGCGGAAAAGGGCGTGGCAAAATTTTTACACATACAAAATGTGTGCATTTCCTAGGCGAATATACATACCAAATATGGTGTCTCTAGCTGGAATAGTTTTTGAGATAAACGCTTTTATTAAACTGCGGGGGCGGAAAGGGGCGTGGCAAAAATTTGAAATAAACTTGATCACTCTACATACTACACGAGTCTACATACAAAATTTGGTGGCTCTAGCTCTTATAGTCTCCGAGATCTAGGTGTTCATACGGACAGACGGACAGACGGACAGACGGACAGACGGACGGACGGACAGACGGACAGACGGACGGACAGACGGACATGGCTAGATCGACTCGGTTGTTGATCCTGATCAAGAATATATATACTTTGTGGGGTCGGAGGTGCTTCCTTCTGCCTGTTACATACATTTTGGCGACTTTAATATACCATTTCACCCTATGGGTGTATGGTATAATAAAGAAACAAAAAAATCAATAAAAAAATAAAAACAAAATTATAAAATAGAAAAAAGCCTTATTTAAGCCGACGATTTCGAGTTGTGAATCGAACCAGGCACATTCCGATCGCCAAGCGAGCACTCTATCGGGACAGCCACCGGGATACATACGAAGGAGATGGCAATATTTCTTGATATTCTTTCCACGGGGGCATATTCTATTCGCATTGTCGCTGTTTTGTCGAAAATTAAAAATTTTGGTCGAGCGAGCTATTGAAATGCGATGTTGTACAACTTCACGTCACACACACACTACGAAGCCTGAGCATGTACCGACGAGTGTACACATACATATACAGAACGAAATCACAAGCGACATAGGCCTGCCTTCGTCGTTCTGTAGTCTGTGCTAGACTGAAACTTTTTTCGTAGCTGCTTGGCCCTCTCCCCACTTTACGCTCTCATTGAGAGTACGAGCGTTCGGGTTTTCCCGAAGTTCTCTGGGGTTCCATGACTAGGCTAGCGTTTGCAATCAAAAAATCATGAGTTTGTCCCATCTATGTGTTCTATGGTTAGTGCTCCTACATTCCAAAAAAAAAGGGGCCGACCAAATGTGGACTATGAGGAAGCTGGACCAAGACTGAAAAGAAAATTGGCTGGCAACATGGCAGCATATAATTCTACAAGCCTTTTAGTGCACGCCGCAGCACTTTCAGCAAAGAAGTCCAATGAAAAAGACACTTCATATGTGTTAAAAGAGTGTATGAACGACAGCAACCCCAGCATTATAAAGAATAAGATTCTCATGTCAGATCCAACTCCTCTTACATCACAGGAGTCTTTAGCATTTTTACTAGAAAATTCGTTTACTAAAAAGCAGTACAATAGTATAAGAGAAATTGGAAAGAACTACTTTTGTGATATATATCCTTCTTACGATATCGTGCAGAATTGAAAATTGCAATGTAAGCCCAAAGAAATATCAGTGACGGAAACCAAAGCTGAAGTTACTTTGCAAAATTTATTAGATCACACTGTCAACCGAATTCTAAATATGCAAGAAGAGCGGTACAAAAGCATCAATAGCGCCAAGTTAATTTGTAGTTATGGATTCGACGGATCAACAGGTCAGAGTGCATACAAGCAACGATTCGAAGAGGAACCCATTTGTAATGACCATTCACTATTCGTGACTACCATTATACCCCTTAAGTTGACAGGAAATTGCGGAGAAATCTTATGGATAAATCGTTCACCTCAGTCAATCAGATTTTGCAGACCTTTGAAAATGGAGTTCACTAAGGAAACCAAAGACCACATTCTTACAGAGAAATTAAATTTGGACTCACAAATCCAGAAGTTGTCCGATTTTGTGTACACAATTTCAAACATAGAAATTAGTGTGAGCTATGAATTGTACATGACTCTAATAGACGGGAAAATCTTAAATATACTTACTTCTACAAAGTCATGTCAATTATTATTTTATGAGTATTACCAATCCATTCTCATTAAAGTATAAGCCGAAACCTGGAAGTCTGCAATTTGGAATAAGTCCACTCCATGCATGGATAAGGGTCTTCCAGCTTATGTTAAAATTATCATATAGAATGGGTTTTAAAAAGTGGCAAATACGAGACGACAAGGACAAACTAGAAATGTCAAAGAAAAAAAAGTATATTCAAAAGAGACTTCGTTCAGAGATGGGGCTAGTTGTAGATCAGCCAAAACAAAATGGATATGGCAATACGACCGACGGTAATACTGCGAGAACAGCATTTTCAAATTCAATGTTATTGGCCTTAGTTTTGAATATTGAGTTTGATATAATAGATACACTCCACACTATTCTGATAGCAATTTCCAGTTTCGCGAAGAAACGTTTTCTTTATATATTAATACAATTCCATGGTTTCCAATGTCTCCTACAGTACATAAAATTTTAGTACATATATTTCAAATAATGGAAGCCTCTATTCTGCCAGTAGGATGCCTGGGTGAAAATGCGTCAGAAGCGCGAAATAAATATTATAAGCGCGATAGGCTCTCCCATGCTCGCCATAATAGTCGAAAAAACAATTTGATGGATGTTTTTAACAGAGCAATCGATACATCGGATCCTCTGCTGTCAAGCATATTTTTGAACAAAAGATCGCAACACAACAAAATAAAAATATTACCTACAGCAGTTATTAACCTCTTAGAAAAACCCTCATTTAATTATAGTGAATCAGTGAGTCAGACTCAAATTATAGTCCATATATTTAAATGCTTATGAATTCTAATAATGAATATATTTAAATATTATTGTTATGTATTGGATATTTTATTTTTTGTTTATGTTTTCTCTTATTAATATGTTTTTTAAAATAAATTTTGTAGTATACTAAGAGAAGCACATAATTAAAACTGAAAAATAGCTCATTAGCAAGATTACTTATATGGGCGGTCTGAGTGGGCGTGGTCGGATCCGTTTCAAATTTTAAAGGTTTACTATGTATGATATTAGTATCACCTGTACCAAAAAATCGGGCTTTCCGTCCACAGTGCAGTGGTCCAATCCGGCCTACATGCTCCAACGGTCTAAGAGGAGTTTTACGTTGATCCAGACGGACGGACAAACGGACATGGCTTTTTGAACTCGTCTCGTCGTGCTGATCAAGAATATATACCTATATATTTTAGATGGTCGGAGGTGCCTCCTTTTATGCGTTTCACACTTCTGACCAGAATTTATATACCATTTTTGCAAGGATATAATGAGTTTACACAGTTTTTACACTGTCAAGAAACTCTTTACACAATTCTTAAATAATAATATAAATATTACAATGCATAATTAGTAAAGTTGGATTTCGTATTATGTATGGCCTCCCTTGGCATTAACTACACGTTGTAAACGTTTTTTCATTAAACTGATAAAGTCTTGTACGTATGTATTCCAACGTGATTTTCTGCAGCTCCTCTACAATAGCAGCTTTTAATTGGGTACGGTTGGTTACACTCCATTTCCCCATTTTTTTTTTCAAGTAAGACCATGCGTGTTCAACTGAGTTAAGGCCCGAGCTATGTGGTGGTGTATCCATGATTTTCCCACAGTTATAAAGGAGCCAAGTACGGGCATTAATATCCTTATGTTTCGGATGGTTTTTCTGATAAAACTTAAAAAAATGGCTTGCTGTTCACTGTAAAGTCAAATTTCGCAGCACTTGTGGGTGAATGGGTCGATATTTGCAGGTATTGCTCTGCATTCATGGTATTGTCGATCAAAGCCAGTTCTCTGACTCCGCGATACAACCCCAAACCGTGACTAACCATTTTCCGAATTTATCATTCGTAATGTTTCGCTGTTATAGCGCAGTAAATACCTTTCGCCATACTCGAGGTGGCCCATCGTTTGCTAATCAGGGTGTCACGGAAATTGATAACAACCTGAAACCAACCTAAAAGAAAATGTAAGGTGTTACAGAAATGTCGTTTGTGAGTTTTAAAATCTTAAAATCTGTTTATTGTTATGTTAAATGTATTGTTTTACGAAAGCGGTCGTTTTTGCTCAAAAGCGTCCCACCAACCTGCTGGAACTGTTACGTTTCCATAGAAAAAATGAACCAAGTGGACAACTCTGCACTGATTGGCCCGCCAATAGAAACATAAACAGCTGCGAATAGTTAAATATTATGCCGCCCTTTGTAAGGATTTGATTTTAATTAATTATATTTTGTATAGAAATACATGTTTTCAAATGAGAGTTTAAAAGTTAATTTGAAAGTTGATTGAGAAAACAAGGCAAAACTATACATAGATGATTAAAGAAAATAATACATTTTTCTTGCCACGCCTCAATTCTTTTCAAAGACCCATACAATACAATAAGTTATGTAATATAACAATAGTTGGCTTTGCTCTAAAGTTCATACTTTAGAGTCATCTAAATTCTTGTCAATTTTAATTTAATTTCAAATGTAAACTATTGTTTGACTATTGTCAACTCAACGATTATATTGCGCGGAATTGATATTTCACAATTTTTCAGTTTGTAATATTATTATAATTCGTTCGCCAAATTTGCAAATTTTTCTTGTTTTTCTGGACATACTTTATATGTATATT
The DNA here is from genome assembly GCF_018902025.1 of Drosophila willistoni. Taxonomy (NCBI): domain Eukaryota; kingdom Metazoa; phylum Arthropoda; class Insecta; order Diptera; family Drosophilidae; genus Drosophila; species Drosophila willistoni. Next base: position 1,163,251 of record NW_025814055.1, read on the forward strand.
TGTATTTGCAAAAACGAATAAAACGTCAAAACCAAAAACATGTTTATTTATTTTTGCATTGCGCAACCCTATTGTCTTTAGCAACTATCGAAATAGCTGCTATCGGTAATCGTTTCTGCTGATTTGTTAATCGGTACCAGTGTGTCCAAAATGTATTTGATTTCTGTGACACAAACTGCCTCAAAATCTCTCTTTTTGTGACACCCCTAAATAAATCGCTTTTAAAACTATAGCTTCGGTGACTTATAGGTGAAAGTCCCAAAGGACTCGAAGCTAGTGATGGAAATTTCAATAAAAACGTCTATGTATATGTTCATCGATAGTTTCAATGTTTATAATCGATGGTGTTTTAAAACATCGGGCTAAAATCTCGATGCATCGAAGTATGTCCGATGTTTCTCTTAATAAAGTTCACTGTTTCCTACTAATCAAAAGTTCTGATAATATTTAAAATGAATTTAATATGAATTAAGCATTAATAAAGTATTGAAACCAGCTGGTCTTTTTCTTAATGTTAGCCTTAAAACTATTTGATAAATTATTTACGTAAAAGTTTTTTCTAATTTACTTTCCGAAATAAAAATTTGTTTACCTGATTTGAGCTTATTTAATTTATTTTATCTGGTAACATTTTGCCAGGCAGTGAAAACCCCTTTACATTATCTTTGTCGTCAATCAAAAATAATAAATTACATCACTACTCCTAGCAGCTGGTCGGCATAGCGGGTAGAGGACATCCCTAAAATTGACGAAACCCTGATTCAGCCCCCGTCCGAAACAAGTTAGTTTTGAATTTTTATAATTTTGCTCTTTTAATAATTTTTTAATTTTTTTTAACAATTTTAATTTTTATACCATGCATCCATAGGGTGAAATGGTATATTAAGTCGCCAAAGTGTATGTAACTGGCAGAGAGAAAGTTTTCCGACACAATAAAGTTCATATATTCTTGATCAGGTTCAACACGCGATTTGGCCGTGATCTCGGATCTTTGGTTTAGTAGGCTCGTGTAGTGTGTAAATATATATAGTTAAATTTAATTTTTGCGAATACATCTGACAGCCAGCTTTATCACCCGCCTATCAGTCAACCTTATATCCATAAGTATTACTTTCATACATATGTACATATGTATATGGCACCGACTGTGCCAGTCATTCTTACTTACAGTCAAGGAATAAAGTCAACATACAACTCCAATTTTGCCATAATTCGGTTTTTTGCTCTGAAAATTAAAAATGTAAGTATGTCATAATTATTGAATTATTGTATTTAGAGGACCTAAAGTTAGCTCTATGCGAAAAAAAATTCCAAAAAATTTAAACAATTAAAGTTATTGGCCAAAAATGGAAAAAGTGATGGGAAATGAAGTAAGTAAATCGACTCGCCGACTTGGGTATACCATACACCAGGTGAAATATTTAAAATTTCGAAAACCAAATGTATGTTTATTAAATTGTTTTAACATGCCCTCATACCATATGCTATCTTGCTCACTCTACAAACACACGAGCACTCTAGCGCCGCCACTAGCCAACGGTCAATTCTGCCCTTATGGATCGCGTAGCAAAATACGTTGATACGTATATTTTGCATGTTTCTAGTTCGATTTCAATCAAATTTGGTAGTTTGATAGAAAAAGATAAGATTTATTAGTCTGCCAAATTTGATCGCGATGGTCAAAAAATTGCAAGAGCCAATCGGTTTTTTCTAAATTATGGAGGCGGAAGTGGGCGTGGCAACATATTAAGATATATATATTCTGCGCGCAGACTAAGCCAGTATACATACTAAATTTGGTGACTTTAGCTTTGTTAGTTTTCGAGAAAATCAGTTTTGTTTAATTATCGGGGGCGGAAATGGGCGTGGCAAAATTTTTAAATAGTCAATGTCTGCGCGTCTATTAAACATACATACATACCAAATTTAATGTCGGTAGCTTACATAGTTTTTAAGAAAATCTGTTTTTTGTAAATTTCGGGGGCGGAAGGGGGCGTGGCAAAAATTTGAAACAAACTCGATAACTGTACATACTACACGAGACTGCATACCAAATTTGGTGGCTCTAGCTCTTACAGTCTCCGAGATCTGTTGTCCGTATGAACACGGACGGACGGACGGACGGACGGACGGACGGACGGACGGACAGACGGACATGGCTAGATCGACTCGGTTGTTGATCCTGATAAAGAATATGTGGGGTCGGAGATGCTTCCTTCTGCCTGTTACATACATTTTGGCGACTTTAATATACCATTTCACCCTATGGGTGTATGGTATAAAAATGAAATGGTGTCATGGAAAACACTGACATATTATTTTTGGAACAATTTTTTGACTCAATGGTATCTATTGATAAATCAGCAGAATCTATTATCGATACCACTTATTTCGACAGTTTTTAGGACAACAGGGTTGTGTAATGCAATAAATTAACCTTTTGGAAGGTTAGAGTCTTAAGAATATAAGAATGGTTGAGGCTAGTAAAAAAAGCGGTAGCGCTCCGCTGAAACAGCAAGAGGCCATCTCTTGAGTATGGCGACCCCCAGCTTCAGCTCTACCTGTGGCTACTGGTCAGCCATCATTCTCCTGTTTGCATAGCTACGGTCGATGATTGCCACGATCAAATGACGTCTAACCACCTTGCTCGCACGCTATTTTCATGGGGATGGAAACCACGGGAACGCCACGCCGTATAATGGGATCTAAATCCCAAAGTGTAAAGATGATTCTTTTCTGGATCTCCCTAGCCTGGAGGTTGTATGAAAACGGGCCAAGCTGAAGGTAGTGGACAAAACTAGTAGTCCGTCCGTACCAAAGGCCAAGGTCCTTCTTCCGCGGGCCGTATCGAAGGAGCAGGCACTGCAACTATTAAGGTATCAGAATGTTGATGTGTCAACATCAGACTGGAGCCATGGAGCTAAGAGTTCTTCAACTCAACGCTGATGAGAGCAAAGTGGCTTCGGTGAAACTTCTTATAACCCTGGAGGAGGATGCCAGCGACGTCGCTCTAGTCCAGAAACCGTCAGGCAACACGGTTTCCGGGCTGAGATCATCTTTTATCTCTTATACCACACCACAGTAAGAAGAACCAGAACGGCCGTCATGGTACGCAAAGGACTACATGCTTATATAATTTCTCAAAAAAGCACCGATGACCTCACAGTTGTAGCAATTGAAGGCACCAGCCACCGCATTCGCGTGGCATCCAGCTACATGGCATACGACAGAGGGGCGCCACCGAAAAAAAAAACTGGTCCAGTCGGCGGTAGCCGAGGAGCAGCCCTTGATCATCAATACAGATGCGAACTCCAACCACACCCTCTGAGTCTGCCCAAACCACAACACAAGGGATGAGTCACTCGCAGATTTTATACTTTTAACTATCCTTTTATCCTTGTAGCTAAAGTAGGGAATGAGCCAACTTATATAGACCTAACACTAACTAACGCGATTTCAAACATTTGCAGTAACACGAACTGGGACCGATTTCAAACAGTGGTACTGGGGAAACTCGTGCCCCTCAGTAGAAGTATTCCGAAGAGGAAGTGGAAACAGCTCTTGACACACTGTCTGACAGATGCCTACCATAAGGCACGCAGTTAGACAAAGCCCAGGAAGCGAAAAGCAAGCCAGCTAGGTGGAATCCGGAACTTCTGAGAACCCTGAGAGAACTCCAGGAAATGTTTGAGTTAGCCAAACAAGACGATCTTGACATTTTTTGGTGAGAATATAAGAATATTTTTCGTCTATTTAAGAAGAAGATACGCTCAGCAAAACGAAAGTCCTGGCAAGACTTTTGTTCGAGCCTGGAAAATGTCTCAAAAACGGCCAGACTTCGCAACCTGATGATAACCGGTGGTCCGCAGTCAGCTTAGAATAGAAAATGGCGGGTGAACAGCAAGGAAGCCCTTGAGGAACTCCTCCAAATCTGATTACAGATAAACATGATTTATAAAGTAGCTAAAGGAAGAAAACTGGGGACTTATTATTACTATGGCGGCTAAGAACAAGACCGTGAGGCTAATCAAGTGCTTCTGCGGATGCTCTGATATGACAGTGGAGGAGGTTCATCGCATTTACACACTCACAATTGTTAGTGAAACTTTATTGGATGTACCGGACACCAAACTGTTGGCCCGTTTCATGGAGCTTCGGCGTTTCGGCAACAAAAACGATGCCGAACAGTATTTGGAAATATATGAGAAATACGCAGAATTGATAATGGAGGAGAAACGCACCTTTACTCAGGATAAGGTTGACGAGTTGGTCGACTTGGGCCTACCGTATGACTTGGAGCAGGATTTGTCACGTCGCTTGCTTAGCGGTCAGCAGAGAGAAATCAGTTTGCGGCTTTATCAGCTCCAGGGCAAGTGCCGTAATGAGATCGAGGCTAGCAATGATTTCCGGCGTGTACCTGAATGATAGATTTAATAGTAGATTTTAGGCGTAGCCGACCGGTCGGCGCTTTTTGTGTTTCCTCACACGATTAGATTGTAGTAGTTACCAGTGACTTCAATGCATCAGTACCACACTTATTTAAATCCAACGAAACCGTCCTTTGTAATGATAGGACTATCCATAGACATTGGTTAAGTCTATTAAGTCTTATATCTCACCCACTTTAGAACAGCTTGAAATATGCTATAGTGGCCCGATCCTGACCATTTTCAAACTTTATCCGGGCTATAAGCAGTTTCGTCCCGATAGCTCTTAAGATGGCGGCGTGAAGTTGATTTGCACAGACGGACGGACGGACGGACAGACGGACATCGACTTAGCGTCTCATGCTGATCAAGAATATATATACCTTAGGGGTACGGAAACGTCTCCTTCTGTGCGTTATAAACATCTGCCCAATTTTATAATACTCTCTGCAAGGCTATAAAACTTTGATTGTGTTTTTAAATTAAGAAATTTATTGGTCAAATACACATAATTTAAAAACAGAATAAAAGTTTCTTTATTTAGAAAAAAATGAGAGCCAAAAAACATCGGATGACTTCTTTTGGCCCGGATGACTTCTTTTGGCCCACCTTATACTTTTTATACCATTGCAAAAAGGGTATATTAATATTGGTCAGAAGTGTGCAACGCATAGAAGGAAGTATCTCCGACCATATAAAGTATATATATTCTTGATCAAACGGCAAAGTCACGAACAGTGAATTTTCTCAATAACTTCGGTGTTTTCTGAGCTATTGTCGAATTCATATACATATCATGTAGTGATATACAGAAAATATATAGAGGAGTTGAAGTAGCCCCATGAAATTTTATAGTTTCTAATATAAAACATAATTTTCTCAAATTTGATAAAATCGGATATATACAACACAAGTTAGGGTCAATATAAATATGCTCTGCTCAAACGCTGCAGACAGCGCTGCCAATAGCTTACTACGTCATTGCTCGAATTCAATCGTTCTTATGGGAGCTAGGCACGGTCATTTTCAAACCCTTGCAGAGGGTATTATAAAATTGGTCAGATGTTTGTAACGCACAGAAGGAGACGTTGCCGACCCCATAAAGTATATATATTCTTGATTAGCATAAGAAGCTGAGTCGATATAGCCGTCTCCGTCTGTCCGTCCGTCCGTCCGTCGGTGCGTATGCGTTTTATTCAGCCATCATAAGAGCTATCATGATGAAATTGTTTTTTGTGGCATTTTATTACCCGGGTAAGAAACATCAGGATCGGACTACTATATCATATAGTTCTAGAAGAAACAATTTTGCAGAAATTGGAGTATCTCCATGAAATTGACCAATATAATAGTATTGGATATAAAACCTCTGATCCCAAAATTTTAGTCTGATCGAATAGCCTGGAGCCTGAGCCTGGAACCCCAGAGAACTTCGGCAAAAGCCGAATAGTCTAGAACAGGGGTAGGCACAAAGAGAGCCAGCTCAAACTGTCAATGTATGCGTGCGCTTGATTGTGTGCATAAGCTGCTTTACACTGCGCGAATCGAATGTGAAGAAACGAATAAAAAATTAAACTGTAAGTGAAAAATAATAATTCCGACCTAATTGTTGTTCAGAAACTCAACTATTTCCTTTACTTCTATATTGTTTGGATAACTTTTTATACGAAGGAGATCTTCTATGGCTAAAAATGCATGGTAGGTAGCAAATTTTACAAAAAAAAAATTTAATGTTCGCAGTTTTGCGCAATGGATTCTGCAATTCTTTCTACCTACTATACAAGTTATTTAAATATCAAAAAAAAATCTGGTCTAGAACAGGGGTAGGCACCACTGATGTCATTTCAGCTTTTTTCCAGCCAGATCTGGCTGTTTTGGAAATGAGATTGCAGGAAAAAATTGAAAACAGCGGGCGGCTGGAATTGTAGCTTTTTTAGCAAATTGAAATACACCTAGACCCCGCTTTGCGTCGTTTCGTTTTGCGTTTTTTCGAAGTTGCGTCGCTGCTTTATTAGTACTAATTTTCACTGTGTGTCGTTATATTCTCTAAAAGTTATTCTAACTTTTTTTTCCTAAATCAGCCATTGTGGCAACGCTAATATCAACTTTTACCAACATTGCCTTTGAATTTTTGGCAGTTTTACTTTTTTCAACATTGACATCTAGCTTACCTACTTCTGTTTATAATTGCGTCTTGATATCAAAACTCGGGGATGGTTTAGTAGAAATGTTCGTAGAACAGTGTTTAACCTCCAAACAAATTTCAAAAGCGATTGGCTTGATTGACGAAGCAATGGAGAATTGTGATAAAAAACGATCCTGACAATGACAGAAGTTTTAAGGTATCCCAGGCGGTAGCTGCAAACATCAACTGCTACCAAGAAATTTATTTAAATTTACAAAAAAAAGCTATTCACCAAACTCTGGACAAATTTTTGGTGAACGAAGCCACTAAAAACTCATAAAGATAAAATAATTGAATGGATTATTTTGATATTATAATATTTTTGTTTTTAAGTGTTTACTTTGTTCAATTTTTCTTTCTAGAAATTAGTATTTTCATAGCCCGGGAACCTATCTTTGATCTTTCCATGGTTGCCTATAGAAAATCTTAATTCACTTTGCGTCGTTTCAGTTTGCGTCGTGTTGTTTTGGAACGTATCCCCAGCGCAAAGCGAGGTCTAGGTGTATATATTTTTTTAATTTTACTTTTTCTCAATTTGGTGAGATGTTTCTATTGCATTTCACAATGATTTTGAGAAAGATTTCAAAGAATTGAGCATAAAATCCTTAGAAGAAAAAAATCTAAGAGAATGCTGCACGGGTTTTGTAGTGGAGCTGGTCAAACAGTTGAAGCAAAGGTAAATATTTAATTATTTTTATTTAATTGTTATAAATACAATTTTGTCAATTTTAGATTGCCGGACAACTTTAATATATTAAAACAGATTGATGCTTTTTCTGTTGAAAACATCTTGAAAATCAAAAAGAAAAGCATCACTCCGATCCTGGAGTATTTTAATACTCCCAATATTGACCAAATTGAACGTAAGTACTATGAAGTTGGGTAAGTACAATGGGAAAATGTCGACGAAACGGTTAAGTTCTGCAATAAAGTACTAAAATACCGGGATTCTGGCGGACTTTAGATTTCATGAATTGTCTTTAGTTGCTCTTCAAATATTGTAACTTCGGTCGAATGCCGAAGTGGAGAGGGTTTTTAGTTAAGTAAATTTGGTTAAATCAAAAATCCGAAATAGGATTAGCGTTGATACGTTAAACGCTATATTAAGCATAAGGTTTATATTTATATATTTATTTTTAAATTAGAAATTAGCTTATCTAAAATTTTAGGTATGGACTGCACCGAGAAAACAAATGCAGCTGTCTAAATAAAATAGAACAGAGAGAATATTATACGAGCGATAAGGAAGATATTGAAAATCTAGTAAAAGATTCAATATATAAAAATCTGCTTTTTTCGACTTTTTTCCCCGGAGATTCAGCTTTTTTTAGCTGTTTTCTTGAGTCGATTCAGCTGTTTTGGCCTAACAAAAAATGACATCACTGGATATGAGTGCCGGGCTCTGGCCTAGAACCCCAGAGAGCGGCCGCAGCGAGAGCGAAAAACGTTCGCTCGCAGCAGTGTCGCTACACATCGAAAATAATTCAGTCTGACACAGATCGCAGAACGATGAACGCATGTCTGTGATCACACTAACAACAGAGCCACGTCGACACTTTGAAAAATGCCGTCGAGTTCTGTAGTTAGGCACGCATCTCATTATACCATACACCCATAGGGTGAAATGGTATATTAAAGTCGCCAAAATGTATGTAACAGGCAGAAGGAAGCATCTCCGACCCCACAAAGTATATATATTCTTGATCAGGATCAACAACCGAGTCGATCTAGCCATGTCCGTCCGTCCGTCTGTCCGTATGAACACCTAGATCTCGGAGACTGTAAGAGCTAGAGCCACCAAATTTAGTATGTAGACTCGTGTAGTATGTAGAGCGGTCAAGTTTATTTCAAATTTTCGCCACGCCCCTTTCCGCCCCCGCAATTTAAAAAAAGCGTTTATCTCAAAAACTATTCCAGCTAGAGACACCATATTTGGTATGCATATTCGCTTAATAAATGCACACATTTTGCCACGCCCTTCTCCGCCCCCGTAATTTGAAAAACTTGATTATCTCCCGTATTTTTTTACCTTATGGAATCAAATTTGGCACACTTAAATTTAATACTAATATCTAGCAAAATAACAAATTTGATCAAAATCGGACAAAAAACAGCTCGTATGATTGAGTGAGCGAGATACTAAGATATGCTTGTAAAAAGCATGTGAAAATGCATTTGTTTAATAAAGTTGAAATGTTTGCTTTACTGGTGTATGGTATACCTAAGTCGGCGTGACGACTTACTTACTTCATTTTTACATTGTCGCTAGCTCGTCGAAAACTCAAAAAGTCTGCGAGCGAGCGATTGAAATGCGATGTTGTACAACTTCACGTCACACGCACACTACGAAGCCTGAGCATGTACCGACGAGTGTACACATACATATGCAAAACGAGAATATAGCGACACAGACATGCGTTCATCGTTCTGCGATCTGTGTCAGACTGAATTATTTTCGATGCGTAGCGACACTGCTGCGAGCGAACGTTTTTCGCTCTCGCTGCGGCCGCTCTCTGGGGTTCTAGGCCAGAGCCCGGCACTCATATCCAGTGATGTCATTTTTTGTTAGGCCAAAACAGCTGAATCGACTCAAGAAAACAGCTAAAAAAAGCTGAATCTCCGGGGAAAAAAGTCGAAAAAAGCAGATTTTTATATATTGAATCTTTTACTAGATTTTCAATATCTTCCTTATCGCTCGTATAATATTCTCTCTGTTCTATTTTATTTAGACAGCTGCATTTGTTTTCTCGGTGCAGTCCATACCTAAAATTTTAGATAAGCTAATTTCTAATTTAAAAATAAATATATAAATATAAACCTTATGCTTAATATAGCGTTTAACGTATCAACGCTAATCCTATTTCGGATTTTTGATTTAACCAAATTTACTTAACTAAAAACCCTCTCCACTTCGGCATTCGACCGAAGTTACAATATTTGAAGAGCAACTAAAGACAATTCATGAAATCTAAAGTCCGCCAGAATCCCGGTATTTTAGTACTTTATTCCAGAACTTAACCGTGTCGTCGACATTTTCCCATTGTACTTACCCAACTTCATAGTACTTACGTTCAATTTGGTCAATATTGGGAGTATTAAAATACTCCAGGATCGGAGTGATGCTTTTCTTTTTGATTTTCAAGATGTTTTCAACAGAAAAAGCATCAATCTGTTTTAATATATTAAAGTTGTCCGGCAATCTAAAATTGACAAAATTGTATTTATAACAATTAAATAAAAATAATTAAATATTTACCTTTGCTTCAACTGTTTGACCAGCTCCACTACAAAACCCGTGCAGCATTCTCTTAGATTTTTTTCTTCTAAGGATTTTATGCTCAATTCTTTGAGATCTTTCTCAAAATCATTGTGAAATGCAATAGAAACATCTCACCAAATTGAGAAAAAGTAAAATTAAAAAAATATATATTTCAATGTGCTAAAAAAGCTACAATTCCCGCCGCCCGCTGTTTTCAAATTTTTCCCGCAATCTCATTTCCAAAACAGTCAGATCTGGCTGGAAAAAAGCTGAAATGACATCAGCACTCATATCCCCCGGGGGACGAACTCGTTCGGCACCTCTTATGCGTGTAAGCCGAACGGCTGCCGAAGACCTCACACACAAAAATCATGAGCAAGAGGGTGGATTCAGTTCAGAGCCCGGCACTCATATTCCCTGGGGGACGAACACGTTCGGCACCTCGTATGCGTGTAACCGAACGGCTGCCGAAGTCCTCACACAAAGGATTTTAGTTCCCCTCAGCATTTCGACGCAAGCAGATCTATGTCGCTTTGTTGACAGAAGACACATGAAAAAATTGATCGCTGCTTTGTTTTCTCTATCTTTTTCTTGCATAAGATTATTTGCTGCACTGATTTGAGGCAGAATTTGATGAAGTTTCATTTTAACAGGTATTATACCTATTAATGACTGGTGGGCCAAGTACAGAGTTGCCCACTTGGTGCATTTTCCTTATAGAATAGCTGGTATAATGCAAAATCCAATCAATCCAACTGGAGTTAGTATGTTGACTGCTTAACTCATTGGTGGTTTGAGCATTCATGCGATCGGATACGATACAAATTGTCTTCCCTTTAGCCCTAAGGGCAGCCCATACCATTATAGGTGGATCTTTAAATTCATGGTTTCATCCCTCCAATATTTATGATGACCGTCAGGGCTATCCAGATTGAATTTTCTTCATCACTGAAAATCACATTTTATAAATCTTCACACTAAAAATAATGATAATAATGCCAATAATGGCATATTTAGGTTTTGGTACGTGATGCTCAAATTTTGTATACACTTGCAAAAAAGGGTATATTTATTTTGGTCAGAAGTGTGAAACGCATAAAAGGAAGCATCTCCGACCATACATACATATAAGGTATATACATATGTATAGTATATAATGGTAAAGTCACGAACACTGACTTTTCTCAATAACTTCGTTATTTTCTAAACTATTGTCATAAAATTTTTACTCGTAAGTTAAATGTACCTATCAACGACTGTCCCAAGATCGATGGACTATATCATATTCTCCCATAGGAACAATCGGTCGGAAACATTAGATTTTTTAAGGTAAGGGAAGAGTAACAAAATTGCAAGAGTATACATATGTATATAAATTTCCCACAAATCTCTTTTTCAATGGACCACAAATTACCTTCAAAGAAGACAAGATTTGCTTAGTAATACAGAATATACAATTAAAATTAATAATTTATATTAAAAGCAATCTAAAAACTATTTCATTTTTGAAATATTGGAAAACTCGAAAACAAAAGCTAAGCAGTAATACACCAACAAATTTTTTGGAATCAGCGACATCGATTTGCCGTAGAAAGAATATGAGAGTATTGCACTAAAAAAAAAGGTATATTTTGTAAACTAGTGTTATGAACATCTTTGCAATTAAATACATATGTACATACATTTATTCGTCTCATATAATTTTAAACAACCCTAATGCACATTATGTATGCATACGTTAATATATGTATATATATGTATATACATTATACATATATTACACTTGGAAAATGCCACAGGAATGCTCGTCGCGTGACTTTGACTATAAATAAAAAAGGTTTGGTTAAACGCCATCATCGCTTTCAAAATTCCGTTTTTTAGAGAAAAATTAGCATCGCAAAGTAATAATATTCACAAAGTCACTTTTCCACACAAGCTTCCTTTTTTCGCATTCATCTACCCTTAGTTACGGCAGCTACTCATCAAGCCATCATAATTTAGAGTTCGTGGTTTCGATGATAAGAACGATAAGAAACCAATTTTCAACTGCAATGGAATTTTTAATGAGCTTTTGAGCCCTAGCTAGTACTGGAATAGGAATTACAATACGTTAAGCACCGAACTGTTTAAGTACAAGCACTATGTTCCTAGTAGTACACTATTTTGCCTACTCTGGCATTTGTATATAATTTTAAAACTTACATAAAATATAGTCTCACATAATATTTAAGTATGTGCTAACTGCATGCCACATGCCAATATAAGGTAGACTAATCTATAGCCCAGTATACATTTGTACCTACATACATAGGTATGTATTTAGATATACTGGGCTATATATACCGGGCATATTAACATACCTTTACGTGTTATATACTCCAACCGAATTTCATGCATTTTTGCTCCACAATCTATGCTTTCTCATCTTGTTTTTACCGAGCTATTTTAATATCGTAATCACGTATGCCACGAGTGTGTCAAATTTATATGCTATATTTTAAATTTTAAGAAACCGATTATTTTCAAATTGCAAGGGCATTATATCATCCATCACATCATCTATGCAAATATTTGATGAAAATTTTAATATTTGATCGCGTTTGGCGAAAATAATATATACAATCGATAGGGAATACTTCAGAGATTATGAATCCAAAAAATTTTTGAAATCGGTTGAGGTTCATGGGTGCTAGAGGCGCCCAAAGTTGAGACAACTTTAAAACTGAATATTGGGCGATTTCAACAATCGATCTTGGATTTTTTGGTTTTATCTGAAAAGTATGTTCTTTATTAATAGCATGTTCGATACATTTTAATAATTACTTAAATCGTTATTGAGCTAGAAGCGTTAAAAAAATACACTAAATATTGGCTTTTTTTAAACTTTGGTGAAATACAACTAACAAGGATCAACTAGTATCACAACCGGACTACATACACTAGGTAGGTGAAATATTTACCTATCAGATGTATATGGTCCCAATATGCGGAGCCCTGCGACACCGATGCAGAAGCCATTAAACTAAGGTAACCTCGCCTAAAAAATGCACTACAATGTATAAGGAAGAAGAAGAACGCATGCGTATTTGCCTGTAGCTTCTTTATATTTAAATGATAACATTGCGTAATGCTGTTTTGTAAATACTAACTGGTTATATAACTTCTCGTGTTAGACAAAATGAAGACCTTTTTAACATGCTGGCAGCCTTTTCGGACCCACTTATTGCATCACTGAGACACGTGTGATCACGAAAGGATTTGAAAAATAGCAACTATAGTCCCAAAATGTTGAGGTTATTAGATATTGATGTAAATATTGAAAATTATTTTGAAAAAAATCAGCCATCAATAGCATATTTTCGAAATTAACATAAATGAAGTAAGTAAGTCGTCTCGCCGACTTAGGTATACCATACACCAGTAAAGCAGATATTTTAACTTTATTAAACAAATGCATTTTCACATGCTTTTTACAAGCATATCTTAGTATCTCGCTCACTCAGTCATACGAGCACCCTAGCGCCCCCACCAGCCAACGGCCAACTCCGGCCTTATGGAAAAACGTTTATATGCATAACTCGACTGTCTTTTACCCGATTTTGATCAAATTTGGTATTTTGCTAGATATTAGTATTAAATTTAAGTGTGCCAAATTTGATTGCATAAGGTAGAAAAATACGGGAGATAATCAAGTTTTTCAAATTACGGGGGCGGAAAAGGGCGTGGCAAAATCTTTATATAAACAAAATGTGTGCATTTACTAAGCGAATATACATACCAAATATGGTGTCTCTAGCTGGTTTTTGAGATAAACGCTTTTTTTAAATTGCGGGGGCGGAAAGGGGCGTGGCAAAAATTTGAAATAAACTTGATCACTCTACGTACTACACGAGTCTACATACCAAATTTGGTGGCTCTAGCTCCTACAGTCTCTGAGATCTAGGTGTTCATACGGACAGACGGACGGACGGACGGACGGACAGACGGACATGGCTAGATCGACTCGGTTGTTGATCCTGATCAAGAATATATATACTTTGTGGGCGACTTTAATATACCATTTCACCCTATGGGTGTATGGTATAAAAATGTGAAATTTTTTTGTTTTTTTCATTTTAGTAATTATGTTAGAAAATCAAATTAAAACATTTAAAAATGTTACAAAGTCGTTTAAAATAATGATAAATTCCGTATGTGATTGAAAAAAACCGGGTTTCGCTCCATTTTTAAACAAAAAACATGCTTGGAAATATTTTCTGACTTTGACCTTGAATATTACAACACCACAAACATCCAGCACTCTTGAAAAACTTCTTTTGATGCTTAAGGTATTTATTTATTTATTTATTTATGTCAACTAACACAGCAGTCGAAGAAAAAGCTTAAGCTAAAGACAGGTAGTAGTTATGGTCCGACGTGAGCGAACACAAAAATATAGCGTATCTAGTAAATTAGTAGAAATGACTTCGCCGTTGAATAGTTTATAGAGAAAGAGAATGCCAAAAACGAGCCTACGGTTGTAAAGTGAAGGAAGATTAATAAGAAGAAGTCTGTCGGAATAAGAAGGTAGGCGATAGATTATAGATTATAGAAAAAGAGAATGCCAAAAACGAGCCTACGGTTGTAAAGTGAAGGAAGATTAATAAGAAGAAGTCTGTCGGAATTAGAAGGTAGGCGAAGACTCGGGTCCCAATTAAGACCGCGTAACGCAAACTTAAGGAATTGCTTCTGTACCGATTCAATACTACGCTGGCGAGCAATATTCGAGAGTAGGGCGAACTAACGAAGTGTATAAAACCTTTGTTATATAGGGATCATCAAATTCTTTGGCCCAACGTTTAATGAAGCAAAGAAGGCTGCATGCTCCATTGACAATTGAAGAAATATGAACATTAAATGAAAATTTTGGGCCAAATATAACGCCTAAGTCTTTGAACGATGGTACACAATCTAACAGAACAGACTTAATAGAGTAATGAGCTAGGAACGGAGACAAACGACTGAAAGTCATAAAAGAACACTTAGAGGCATTAAGGTGTAATTTATTAACGTGGCACCAATCACAGAACGCATCGAGATCTGATTGCAAGTACTGTTGGAAAGAAGAATCATTATAGGAATAACAAATCTTGACGTCATCCGCAAATATGAGCACGCGTGAATGAGCCAAGGCCAAAGGCAAATCATTTATAAACAGTGTAAATAACAGTGGGCCCAGATGACTGCCTTGGGATACACCTGACGTAACTCGAACAGTTTTAGATATCGAGGAACGAAAATACAGATTTTGGGTTCTGCCAATAAGATACGACTTTAACCAAGCCAATAGTTTTGGGGAAAAACCCATTATGTTAAGTTTCGTGAGAAGCATAGAATGATCAACCGTATCGAAAGCCTTACTAAAGTATAAAGTATAAATAACTTTTGTTTGACACTTTTTACGGAAGCCATGGTGTACAAGGGTAGTCAATTCTAAAAGGTTGGTAAGCGACGAACGACCTTTCATGAAGCCATGCTGACAAGGAGAAATAGTGGATCTGGATAGGTGTTGAAGGGAAGACGCAATAATTTTCTCAAACAGCTTTGGTATTGCCGAAAGTTTGGCAATGCCACGGTAGTTAGAAACATCCGATTTGCTACCCTTTTTAAAAAGCGGAATAATAAAAGACTTCTTCCAAATATCGGGAAAGCTACAAGTCTCACTCGATATAAAGAAAAACCGAGATAAAGGCTTAGATAGGGAAATTGAACACATTTTAAGGATGCAACTAGGTATATTATCAGAACCGGGAATGAAGGAAGACGTCATAGATGACAAGCTAGAGATAATACAGTCTTCAGTAATACTAGGAAAAAACATCCAATTTAAATGTGGGATTGAAAAGGGATAGGGTGTGGGTTCCGAAACAGTAGTAGAATAAGTCGACTGAAAGAATTTAGCAAACAGATCTGCAATATATGAATCATTATTAGCAGTCTGGTCATTAAGTCTGAAGGTGGAAGGTAGTACATTAGAGCGTCTTTTGGAATTAACAAAGTTGTAAAATCTTTTGGGGTTCTTATAAAATTAAACCTTACAGCGAACGATATAATTATTGTAGCATTGAGTGTTTAAAAGACAAAACTGAGATTTGGCTATACAATAATTTGCATAGTCAAGTCGCGAACCAGTTTTTTTAAATTTTTTTAAATATCTCGATTTAATGTTACGGAGATTAGAGAGCCTACGTGTGAACCAGACTGGCGCGCTGGAGACGGTAGAGACATTCACATAAGGAACGCATTTATCAATTAGAGAATTAAGAGCAGAGTAGAAAAACTTCACTGCACAATCTATATCGCAGCAGTCAAATAGAAATGACCAATCAAAAGAGAAAATAAGGCGATTAAGAAGATTGAAATTTGTTTTACGAAAACATCTACGACGAGAATTTGCGATGTTATTAAATGAATTAGTAACGGAATTGTAAGAAATAGTAACTTCAATGGTAGGGTGATAAGGATCTTCAGATTTCACTAGGGGCTGTGTTCGGGATACAGCACTAACAGTAGGTTCAGAGACAAAAACATGATCAAGGATTCTTTTAGAAGAGTTAAGGAAAGAATTCAACTGATACAGCGGACATTCAAGTAGGCTATCAAGAAAAACATATTGAGATGAAGGAATTAAAAAAGATAGATTATCATCAACAACCCAAGAAATATTAGGCAAGTTAAAATCACCTAAAACTATAAGGAAATCACGATCTTTAAGACGATTAAAAATAGTTTGCAAAGCATCAGCATGGTGCATATAGGCCATGATATCAGAAGCTGGAGGAATATATGAACAAGAAATATATAAGCTAAAGTTGGAACATGTAACTTTGACGCAAATAAACTTAACACCTAAGGGCAGATCAATCGGCACAACACTTGAACACATATTCGAGTTAACAGCAATGAGTACTCCACCGCCAAATAAAGTTATTAGAAAGAATTTCATTATCCAAAACAGAGGAGTTAAGCCAAGTTTCAGAGAAAGCTAATATGTCAGCCTAAAAGGTTTGGCTATCACAGAACAGGTTCGAGAACTTGGTAAGAAGTCCTCTTACATTTTGATAATGAATGCAAAGATTAGACGTTATTAGTTTTTTGAAGCAGAAGATAAACCAGGAAGGTGGACAGGCAACGGACGGGAGCGCTTATTGGGCGCAAACTCGTGTACAACTAGGCCCTCTGGTCAGAAATTAGTGTCAACCATAGCTGAGAAATACTCATTTGGTACTGTAATTTTAAAAGAGGAGATTTCGCGAGGCCTAGAAAACTTAAACTTTTGAATTAAAACCTTAGCAGGGCATATATTACCAATGTAAGCTGCCACAGACGACTCAGAAGTATCTGGAGCAAGCCTAGATATAAATAATAGTTTGCGATGAGGCACTACAGTTTAAGGAGGCGGAGGATCATTGGGATCCGCAAGTGATTGAGAGCCAGCGTGATCCTGTGATTGATCAGAGTTCCCGTGAGGGATAGATTGAGGTACACCAGGGCTTGTAATGGGTAGTTCAATCTGAAAAGAAGAGTATAAAGAGGGACAAGAAGATGGTGTAGGCGAAAATAAAATGGGAGACGATGTAATAGAGAGTGCTGGCGACTGCTTACGAGGCAACTCAAGGGTACATTTCTTGGGCAACTTCCCAGAAGGTGGTACAAACTTGAATTGCGACAATAAATGTCGCATGGCCAGTTTGTTTAAAGAAAGAAACTTTAAACGAAGATCCCTATACATACGGCTAAAATCAAGCTGCTAGCTCAGGCTTAGACACAGACAAACCAGAAAATTTGTCGTAGTCGCGGCCATTGAGGCCAGCACATTTTAAGTGAATAAGATTATCGCAAAGCCAACAAGATATTGCTCTATACTGATCATCAAAACGATCAGAATGCTTGCAAGTAGGTAGACAACAAACCATTGAAAAGCCAAAAGAAACACAAGGCAAAAAAAATAAATAAATTTATATATATAAGAATATATAGAAAAATTTTAATACACAGTACAAAGATTCTTTATCGTAAGCTTTTTAAATTTTTAAAATCGTTTTATCGGTTTAGAAGCTATGATTTTTGCAATGTAAAATGCCAAAAGGCATCATAGTGTAAATAAATTTATAAATTAAAGCAATTGCGAAGAATTGCAAAACAGGAAACCGAAAAAATACTGTTCGGGGGTAATAAAAATTAAAAGAGAACACAAATGTGCAAGAAACTTTGGCAATGAACGAGCCCTTACCCGAAAATGGCAATGTTGACTGTTCAAGTGATAGCTTGTTGCTTGAATTGTTTACATAAAGATAATAATGAATTGAACTTGCGTGAGGAAATAGCCAAATGGGCCACTGATTTTGGCATTAGTATATTTGCACTTAATGCACTATTATTATTGATGCGAAAATTCAATATTCATGTGCCGAAAGATGGCAGAACAGTTTTGCATACGCCTAGTTCCTGGTGACATTAATAAAAAGTAGGTATACATATATCTCTATTATTGATGTACAACATTAATCATTTTTTTTTACTTTCAGACATTTGTCACATTAAATACAAGTGCACCGACAAGGACATGAATGGCGTCCTTCAAAAGCATTTTGTGCATGCTAAGGATAGAATTTCCAAACGGAAAAGTTTTGTTTAATGAAACTTGGCGTATAAATTAATAAGTATTAAGTACATAAAAGTATAACGAAATATTGAAATATTTCTTGACTTTTTTTTTTAATTTTTCAACTACACTTAAAAATAGGTATGTATTAAATTGAATGAATGTAAATAAACTTTTTATTATTTTTTATAAAATAAATAATGGAAATTATAATTACAAAAATAATCGCTTATGACTAGAAAAAGAATCGCTTATGACTGAAATAATGACTCAAAAAAAAGTCGCGCATGAATGAAAATGGATATCAAAAGGGAGTCGCGTATGATTCAAAATGCGACTTAAATATGATTCGAAATTGGTTAAAGAAAGGGGTCATATGAGATTCTTCAAGTAGAGTCGCGGCTAGGGTACCATTTTCTCCAAACGAATAGGTCATTTATGTTCAGAAAACGAGCGCATATATGACTATTTTAATCAGTCGCGCGACTCATAAAAGACTCATTTATTCTCTGTTAAATTCAAAAATGCTTTCTGGGTGGCAATCTTTGAGCAGAGTCGATTTATATCGACTGTAACTTGTATTCTATTTATCCGATCTAAATGAAATTGAAAAATGAGTTTGAATAATGAAAAAATTCCATCCCGATAGATTTTAAGATGGATGAGTAATACGCATACGCACCGACAGACGGACGGACAGATGGACATAGCTATATCGACTCAGCTTCTCATGCTGATCAAGAATTTATGTACTGTATGGGGTCCCTCTGCTTGTTACATACGAATAAGCGACTGCTGATCAAAAATATATATACTTTATATGGTCGGAGATGCTTCCTTCTATGTTAGATTAATATAAAAATTAATATACCCTTTTTGCAAGGGTATAACAAGTTTCGGTCGGGGGTTGAACCAGGGTTTCATAAAGTTTAGGCAGGACCCCCACCCGTTAGGCGGCGCAGCTGCTTGAAGTCCTTTCGGCACTTGAGGCGATTTTTTAGGAAAATATAGAATAGTGCGACAAAATACTTAATTCGCGTACCTGAATTTTCCCTTGTAAGATAAACTGCATGTATGTAATTGTACTGTACTCTAACCGAGCCCGTTAAACGCCACTTATTTATATTAAAGCACTTTGTTCTTTGAATTATAAAATGGTGTGTCCAATTGAGAAACGCGTAATAAACAAAATGAAAATTGGCCATGTTATAAAGTTTTTGTGTTAGGCATATTACAAAATCGATTCTTGACCCTTACTGTCTATACCGAACTGTAAAAATGTGTCATGTATACAATTTAGTCCGAAACACCGTGTCCTGAATGGAGTCTGTGTTGGGGTCTGGACTCCTTGGACCCCCCGTGCAGGTAAGGGGAAAATTACTAAAACCTTGCAAGGGCTTAATATCATCGGCACGTCCAATTAACCCACGATCCTCTGGTTTCAGGTTTTGCTTAAAAAATGATTATGAGCACAAATACCCTTGGTAGTCTTTGACTGTTCCAATTACTAAATATAATAAAAACAAAATATTTGAATTAAATAGTTACGGCGATTTAACACCAGATTCAAGTAATATGTTAACACAACGAATTTATTATCGATATGAAGAGTATAAACCAATTACCTTTAACACTGCAAATCAAAAGTTTGTCACGTATTTGTCCAAACGCTAATTTTGGCACAGATTTCCCCAGACTGCTTATAAAAAGGTTCAAAGTTTAAAGGCCAGCCAAACTGAGCGCACACACTTTCGGAAGAAGTCTCTTTTTCATATTCTGTAAGTTTACACAGAGATAGCCCAATACATATCGAAAACTTTCGCCACCTTCCGACATGGTTAATAGCTCGGGCGATGCCTTACACCTGTTCCTCTTTTTTGCGCGTCTACTCTTAATCATGATGTGCGCATTTCGGAGTTTAAACGCATACTAGTTTGGTTGCATATTCACACTAACTGCTTCTTCACTTAATGCCGACGGCGCTTGCAAAATCGGTGGTTGTGCGGAAAGCGATTGCGCAGTGGAAACAGGTTTTACTTCAAGTGTGAAAGAGACGTACAGTACATGTGGCGGTACTCTTTTTAGGTATTGCGTGCATATTAAGCTGGGACTGGGAATTTTACTGGAAGAATGCTTCAGGGGAAATTGCTCCGCCCAATTCGACTTGCACACACTGTCAGGTTACAGCACTTTTTATACCCTGTATACGTTTTCGAATGCACTATAAATTCGTCAATGTACATAAGAGACTGACAAAATCAAATATACACAAGTTATATAAACATATGTATTATTTATAAATACTATCAATAATATTTGTACAAATATATAGCTAAAATATTTCATAAAAGTCGCCAAAATGCAGGTCTGTCCATTCGTACGAACATTTAGATCTCGAAGACTACAAAATTTCGCTATAATAAACAGTCACTAAATTTACTACGTACATACAATGTGTATATGGAGCAACAAAAAACGTCATAATCAACCACCATTCGAATTCTACGAAGACTTATGTATAAGATATTTTCACCAAGAAACCATAGGTATGTCTAAAATAAATTTAATACCTTAAAGAATGAAAGAAACGAATTTTTAAAATGTTAGACTTAATTTCGATTCAAATTATTTAAATAAATTCTTACTTTTTATACTTATATACTGTACGGGTTGTATATCTCGGATTCAACCGGATCGGATCCATCATATAGCTCCCATACAAACGGCAAAGTTACGAACAGTGACTTCGTTATGAGCTATTCTCATAACAATTAATATTTGTTAGTTTCGCCTTCCTATAAGTGTCTGTACCAAATTTGATCCAAGCCGGATGACTATATCATCATCATATTTAAGTCGCCAAAATGTATGTAACAGGCAGAAGGAAGCTTTTCCGACCCCATAAAGTATAGCTATATACATAAAGTATAGGTATGTACATACATACATGTCCGTCTGTCGGTCCGTATAAACACGCAGATTTTGGAGACTATAAAACCTAGACCCACCAAATTTGGTATATAGACTCGTGTAGTATCTGAAGTGATCAAGTTAATTTAAAATGTATGCCAAGCCCCTTTCCGCCCCCGCAATTTAAAATAAGTGATTTACTTAAAGACTATTTTAGCTAGAGACACCATATTTGGTATGTATATTTGATTAGTATATGGGCACATATTGTATGTGTAAATATTTTGTCACGCCCCTCTCCGCCCACGTTTCTTACGCAATAAAATTAGATTTTAATATCCAGCAAAATACCAATTTTCATCGAAGTCCGACTAAAAATAGCCAAGTTATGCATACAAACGATTTCCTATAAGACCGGAGTTGGGTGTTGGCTGATGGGGGCGCTAGGGTGCTTATATACTTGAGTGAGTGAGATATTGAGATATGCTTGGAAAAAGCATGTGAACAGAATTTTTTATAGATACATAAATGCATTTCTTATTATAAAATTCAAATATATTTACATGGCATACCAAAGTCAGCGAGAGGACTTACTTACTTAATTTTTATACCATACACCCATAGGGTGAAATGGTATATTAAAGTCGCCAAAATGTATGTAACAGGCAGAAGGAAGCATCTCCGACCCCACAAAGTATATATATTCTTGATCAGGATCAACAACCGAGTCGATCTAGCCATGTCCGTCTGTCCGTCCGTCCGTCCGTCTGTCAGTCTGTCCGTATGAACACCTAGATCTCGGAGACTGTAAGAGCTAGAGCCACCAAATTTAGTATGTAGACTCGTGTAGTATGTAGAGTGATCAAGTTTATCTCAAATTTTTGCCACGCCCCTTTCCGCCCCCGCAATTTAAAAAAAGCGTTCATCTCAAAAACTATTCTAGCTACAGACACCATATTTGGTATGTATATTCGCTTAGTAAATGCACACATGTTGTATGTATAAAAAATTTGCCACGCCCTTCTCCGCCCCCGCAATTTGAAAAACTTGATTATCTCCCGTATTTTTTTACCTTATGCAATCAAATTTGGCACACTTAAATTTAATACTAATATCTAGCAAAATACCAAATTTGGTCATTCGACAAAAAAATTCGACAACAAACAGTCGTGTTATGAATATAAACGTTTTTCCATAAGGCCGGAGTTGGCCGTTGGCTGGTGGGGGCGCTAGGGTGCTCGTATGATTGAGTGAGCGAGATACTAAGATATGCTTGTAAAAAGCATGTGAAAATGCATTTGTTTAATAAAGTTGAAATATTTTCTTTACTGGTGTATGGTATACCTAAGTCGGCGAGACGACTTACTAACTTCATTTTTTATACCCGTTGTAAAGCACAGAAAGAGACGTTTCCGACCCCATAAAGTATATATATTCTTGATCAGCATAAGAAGCTGAGGCGATATAGCCATGTCCGTCTGTCCGTCCGTCCGTCGGTGCGTATGCGTTTTACTCAGCCATCTTAAGAGCTATATTGCCCGGGTAAGATAAAGTATGAAAATTGTCAGGATCGGACCACTGTATCATATAGTTCTAGAAGAAACATTTTTGCAGAAATTGGAATATCCCCATGAAATTTACCAATACGATAGTATTAAATATAAAACCTCAGATTCCAAAATTTCAATCTGATCGGATAAATAGAACACAAGTTACAGTCAATATAAATCGGCTTAAGCGCTGCCTACTACGTCATCATCAAATCAACAGAGCCCTGCATTAATCGTCTGCGGAGACTCTCCGTCGAGTTTGCGGGGACATGTCCGCTGTCTTGGGGGACATAGCGGCGACACGCTCATTTGAGTTGCGGCGACATTTAACATTAGATGGCCTAGCAATAAGGACAATCGGGACAACTGTATGTCCGCGGATGTTTTAATTCTGCCGACGCATAGTGGGGCCTTCTGGCATACATTGCAAAAATCATAGCGTCTAAACCAATAAAGCGATTTCAAAAATTTAAAAAGCATATGATAAAGAATACCTTTAGCTTCAAAATGATGTCAAAAGTGCTGGGTGTTCGTGGTGCTGTAATATTCAAGGTCAAAGTCAGAAAATATTTCCAAGCATGTTTTTCCTTTAAAAATGGATCGAAACCCGGTTTTTTTCAATCACAAATGGAATTTTTCATTGTTTTATGACTATGTTACATTTTTTAATGTTTTAAATTGATTTTTTAACATAATTACAAAAAGAAAAAAAAAATTTTTTTAATTTTTTTAGGTTAATTTGTTGAGTAATGTAAAATTTTCGGAAAGAAGATCCACCTCTCCATCAGGCATACTTTCAACAAGACGTCTCGCAGTGTGATCCATTAAATTCTGGAGTTTTATTTCTACAGATACCTCTGTTATAATTTTATTTGCCGGTACTGCTACCTTCTTGGCGAATCCAATTTTTTTGTATCCGGGATGAACGTCGACTTTATGACTTTTTAAGGAACTCCTTCAAATTTGGTACTTCTCCTTCGTCAATCCCAGGTCCATAAATAAGGAAAACGCTTCTTCCTCAGTGTACTTAGTGGCAGCTAAGTTTGGTGGGGTTGGAATACTTTCCTTAATCCTATTTAGTCGAATAGGACTGGCGATCTGCACAGCTTTCTTAATGCTCGCCTTTGCGCTCTCTTGTTCCTTTTCACACTTTGAAGAAAGTGCTTCTGAAAGATGCTCCGTTGTAATGCTTTCAGTAGCACCACTAACCATAGAATACATAGATGCGTCAAACTCAAGTTTTTTTGATTACAAATGCTAGCCTGAGTCTGGAACCCCAGAGAACTTCGGCAAAAGCCGAACAGCGTAGAACCCCAGAGAGCGGTCGCAGCGAGAGCGAAAAACGTTCGCTCGCAGCACTGTCGCTACGCATCGAAAATAATTCAGTCTGCCACAGATCGCAGAACGATGAACACATGTCTGTGTCGCTGTGTTCTCGTTCTGCATATGTATGCGTAGGCTGAGTTAAGCAAGCGAAGATGTGACCGTAGCTTTTTCAGTCGCTGGCTCGCAGACTTTTTGAGTTTTCGACGAGCTAGCGAAAATGAGATGCGACGATGCCAATTTTCTTTTTACATACATATTTTATTAATACATTTTTATTTACTTTTTTTTTAAATATATTTACTCTTTTAATTTATAATAATTATTAATTTATTTACTTTTTTTAATTATATTTTCTTTATATGTATACTTAATAATACATATATTAATGAAATTTAAATTTTATATGCTATAAACAATTTTAATAATAAGAACATGGCAACAATAAACAAGCAATTGAGGAGTGTGATCGGTTTTGTTTTGGTTTTAGTCGTGCCCCCTCTTTTTTTTTCTCTTCCTGCTTCCTGCACTATTCTTGACCGCGCTTTTTTTCATTCTTCTTTATTGCTTATCTTATAACTATTTATACTGAAAACCTGCATAATAAAGGTCGCCGCTCGAATTCGTTACCGATTGCAATGTACAGTATGTACAGTCGGTATCCAGGGAACACCACGAGGAGGCCATTGCAATAGCAATGGGGTCATTTACGAATGACCTTCGAGTCGACTTGAGATGATTAAATTCACATTAAATCTTCTCCATGTTCCCCACCTAAAAAAAAACTAATAAATAAATCCTGAGCAAATCTATATTTTAAAAAATTACCCATGACGGACGGACTTTCCCAGAATACCGACTCTGTAGCTTATCGACCTTTTTTTTTAAGACTCTAAAATTTCTATTTTCCTTTTGCTTTTGTGCTTTTCAGAAGCACCGCATAAACTATCCATCAGCCATTTGCTATTTTTCTTTAGCAAAACGAGTAGAAAATAATTTAGAATAAATTTTCGATGCTCGCTGCATTCATGCAATTCACTGTACCAATCTCGGTAATTCGGGTCCTCAATATTCGAAAGGCATTCATTAATAATTTTTTCTTTTATTTTTCGCGCATGTGGGAAATTTTTAAAGAACTGATGGAAAATCTTATAATGCTGCTTCATCAGGTTAAATAAATGATTTTGTGGGGCTTTAAGCTTTAGGTTGTTGTTTATAGTTTTAAAATGTTTGTTAATGATAAAAAATTCCGATCCCTCATAATTTGCGATCTCTTCTTTCAAAAGTTCTTTGCATTTATCGCAATTGAACTTTTGTTGGGCTTTATGCATAACAAATCCTACGAAATATCTCAATGAATTCTCAGTGGCTATACTGATTTCAGTTGGCTGTTCTTCATCAGGCTCGGATACTTCCATATTTTCATCTAAGATTATGTTAAAATCTTCGTAATACACCTGATCTTGGTCATTTACGTTTTCAATTGCCAGTTCATGCTTTGTTTCTTCAATAACATTTATTAGCATATCTTCATCTGGCTCGCAATTACCTGTTGTCGTTTTTGAAGTTATTAATTTCATTGATAACATTTTTGATATTATATATATTTTTTATATTTTTAAAAACAGCATGTAAATTGTTTAATAAACTTTCATTAAGGCCCGGAACCATGTTTTTTACCGGAGCCCATCTTAATAAGGACGATTTGCTTGGCAGGTTTAGCTCAAGATCGTCACGCATAAAATTATAGGCCTTCGAAGAATAAAAATTAATGCTTTGAGCAATTATTTTTTCATCTTCTATCCATGATTGCTTGTTTTTCAGTAACATAGTGCAAATCGTGTTTGAATTCTTTGATAGGCCTTTTTTCTTTATATTTTCAAATATATTTTTGTTTGAGTTTTTTTCTTTCAGATATTTAATTTTTCTTGCCTTTTCCGTTTTCAAAGAAATTCTTAAATGTCGAATTTTTTGATTGAAAAGTTTAACTTTTTGTTTTTCTTTTCTTAAATTCTCTGACATTTCAAAGTACTTTTTTCTGTAGTACGCTTCATTTTGTTCTTTTTTTAGGCAATTTGCACAAAATTCAATTTGTGTCTCAATAGAGCTGCCATTATTCTTATTTCCATTAATAATTGGGCTTTCAACAATATCCATGCTGTCAACCTGGGTTGCAGCATTTGGAAAATTCAAAATTTCAGAATCTTCTGTGCAAAAATCATACACGTCATAATTATTATCTCTTTCCGAGATATTCAACTTTATGTTGGTTTCTTCAAATAAGCGAAGAGTCGGTATAGCACCTGCTTTCAGATATTTTACGCGGACAAACTTTTTTTCAAAATGTAAGTTGCAAATTAACGCCTTGTCAACATTGACGTCGGATTGCAAATTACATTTTGAAACCCACTGGCGACGGACAGCCTCGTTCTTAGGAAACTTAAAAAGCCGTACGGGAAAGTGCTCTGAGCCATCTCTGTGGCTTCTCAGGCACGACTTAATAACACACTTAAGCCCACTTTTTCTACGATCACCAACCTTGTTCATTTTTGTTTACTTACTTTTTTTCTTAAATGCACCAACTCACAAACCACACTTTGAAAAATCACTTTCAGAATAAAGAAGAATGAAAAAAAGCGCGGTCAAGAATAGTGCAAGCAGGAAGAGAAAAACTGATCAAAACAAATAGAGAAAGCGCGCCAAAACTAAGAAGAGGGGGCACGACTAAAACCAAAACAAAACCGATCACACTCCTCAATTGCTTGTTTATTGTTGCCATGTTCTTATTATTAAAATTGTTTATAGCATATAAAATTTAAATTTCATTAATATATGTATTATTAAGTATACATATAAAGAAAATATAATTAAAAAAAGTAAATAAATTAATAATTATTATAAATTAAAAGAGTAAATATATTTAAAAAAAAAAGTAAATAAAAATGTATTAATAAAATATGTATGTAAAAAGAAAATTGGCATCGTCGCATCTCATTTTCGCTAGCTCGTCGAAAACTCAAAAAGTCTGCGAGCCAGCGACTGAAAAAGCTACGGTCACATCTTCGCTTGCTTAACTCAGCCTACGCATACATATGCAGAACGAGAACACAGCGACACAGACATGTGTTCATCGTTCTGCGATCTGTGGCAGACTGAATTATTTTCGATGCGTAGCGACAGTGCTGCGAGCGAACGTTTTTCGCTCTCGCTGCGACCGCTCTCTGGGGTTCTACGCTGTTCGGCTTTTGCCGAAGTTCTCTGGGGTTCCAGACTCAGGCTAGCATTTGTAATCAAAAAAACTTGAGTTTGACGCATCTATGTATTCTATGGTTAGTGGTAGCACCCTGAAGCTTTCGTTTCCTTGTAAATGTTGAACAATCTTCCACATCTTTATGTGGCCTTCCTCTTCCTCGGCTAGTTGATGGTTGATCATCTTCGTGCTCCGAATCTACGAATGTCGTATACTCCTCAAGCCGAACTTTATTTTTTTTTTACGAAATTTGTCAGATTGCTGCCGCTTGCGATCCATTTTCGCCTTAAGTTATATTGTGTATATTTGATTTGGTGTTTCCACTTATGAAGTTAAAAATAAACTGTCGCAAACGAGAGGAATAAGTATCTCTTTATGTTATATTTTTTGAATTAACTAGGTAGAACGAAAAATCGGTATTACCCTTTTTGTATTCATTAGGTAAACAACTTAATATTTACATCCAATTAGGTAAACGGAAATAAAAACGACCAACCCACAAATAGGACAAACTTTTCATCAACTTAAATAACATTTACCTGTCTTGTCATTTTTTCCAAAGCAGGTAATTAGCAATTTATCATTGTAGAAAGGCATATATGTAAACAGGTAGTATTTGCAAAACAGCATTACGCAATGTTATCATTTAAATACAAAGAAGCTACAGACCAATACGCATGCGCTCTTCTTCTTCCTTATACCTGCAGCGCATTTTTTAGGCCAGGTTGCCTTAGTTTTATGGTTTACGCATCGCTGTCGCAGGTCTCCGCATATTGAGACTACATACATCTGATAGGTAAATATTTCACCTACCTAGTGTATGTAGTCCGGTTGATACTCGTTGAGTCTTGCTAGTTTTATTCCATCAAAGTTCAAAAAATGCCAATATTTAGTACATTTTTTAAACGCTTCTAGTTCAAAAACTATTAAAGTAATTATTAAAATTTATGAAACATGCTATTAATAAAGAACATACCAAGATCGAAAATCGCCCAATATTCAGTTTTAAAGTTGCGATTTTTTTTTAAAAATTATAATTTTTCCTTTTCACTAAAAATGTCTCAACTTTGGGCGCCTCTAGCACCCAAGAATCTCAACCGATTTCAAAAATTTTTCGGATTCATAATCTGAGGAGTTCTGGAGGGAGCTCATGCATACACACACAGACGCAACGCTACATGAACTGTATGTGTATGCGTGGCGTGCTTTGCTTAGGGAATGATGGAAGAAGAAGAAAAAATTGTAGTAAAAAGAGAAATAATGTTTTGTTTGTATTGATGAATTGAGTTGCAAATTTGAGGTAGGGGAAAGAAATTTCAAAATGTAAAAATATTATTGCCAAGGACTGCAAGGGTATATAAACTTAGGGTATATAAAGTTAGCTTCTTTGATATTTGGATTTATTTTCCACAGCGGCAAATCCTCTTCTTATTGTAATTGTTTACTCGAAAATTAAAAATTTGGGTCGAGCAAGCTATTGAAATGCGGTGTTGTACAACTTCACGTCACACACACACTCTGAAGTCTGAGCATGTACCATCGAGTGTACACATACAGAAGGAAATCATAACCCTTCAGTACCAAATTGTCGTCGACGACAACGTCGCCGCATTGTCCGAGCCACCGAAGTCGGCATAAAGAATTCTGACAGCGCTTTTCATGAAGACGTTTCATTCTGAGGTTAGCCGACTGCACCCTAACGAACTAATTTCGTCATCGAAACCCAATCGGCTGCCGAAAAAAGATTCATATTTCTCGTTTGAGGCTGTGTTGTTGTTATAGCCTTGCAAAAAGGGTATATTAATTTTGGTCAGAAGTGTGCAACGCATAGAAGGAAGCATCTCCGACATATAAAGTATATATATTCTTAATCAGAACGCGAGACGAGTTCAAATAGCCATGTCCGTCCGTCCGCTCGTCTGGATCAGCGCAAACTCCTCCTAGTCCGTTAGAGCTACAGAGCTGAAATTTTGCACTTAGACTTGTATATAGTGCACAGGTTGTTTATCTCGGATTCAGCCGGATCGGACCACTATATCATATAGCTTTCATACAAACGGCAAAGTCACGAACAGTGGGAACAGTGACTTTTGTCAATATCTTAGTTATTTCCTATGCGAAGATTGTAGGCTGTTCTTTCGCAAACATTAGCCTTTTTAGATAAAACGTCTTTCCACTCTGATGGCTATATATAAGAAAATAGTTACCAAAAAAGTTGCAAGGGTATTCAAACTTTGACGCGGTCAAAGTTAGCCCCGGCCTTCTGGTTTTTTATTTTCTTGTGT
Organism: Drosophila willistoni; assembly: GCF_018902025.1. Lineage (NCBI taxonomy): Eukaryota > Metazoa > Arthropoda > Insecta > Diptera > Drosophilidae > Drosophila > Drosophila willistoni. The sequence goes on from NW_025814055.1 coordinate 1,193,084, forward strand.
ATTTCTGTTCTCGTCGCTTTGTACTTTTCGTTTTTCTGAGCACGCATTGAAAATATATTCTCGCCAAAAATGACCTCTAAGATGACCAAACCCCCGGATTCACAGCTATTTAGAACAGACAAAAACAAACATTTAACGCACTCTTCGGCTGGACCTTCTCTTCTTCTCTCCTTTTTTTTTGTCTAAAAAGTCATAGACAACATTTGCTCAGGAAAAGTCACTAAAGTCTTAACTAACTTCAAAAGTGGAACATTGGAAGTCGAAACTGCCAACCTTTATCAAGCCAATAACAATATTACAGTCGAAGTCAGTGAACACAAAATAAGAAACTTTTCTAAAAGTGTCATCTATTACAACAGCCTTCGTGATATTACTGAAGACGACATTACTAGAGAACTATCTTTCCAAAATGTCATCGAAACAAAAAAGATACTAAAAAAAGACAAAGACACAAACTTACTAAAAGAAACAGGACTCATTATCCTAAGCTTCGCTTCTCCACAATTACCAGAAGATTTCTCAATTGGTTACCTCAGAGTCAAAGTGCGCCCTTTCATACCACAACCAATGATGTGTAAAGATTGCGGAAGATTGGGTCACTCCACAAAGCGATGCCGAGGAAACAAACTCTGCCTTCATTGCAGCAACCAATTCCATCTTAAGATTGACGACCCTAACGACAAATGCCATAACCTGATCTGCTGTATTAACTGCAAGGAAGGCGGCTTCAACAACTACCATCACAGCTCTGTACAGCATCGTAAGTGCCAATAATACATCAAGAACAAAGACATTATAATTACCCTATGCTAAAAAACTTACACCCTACAGTCAAAGACCGAGTAACGCAACATTTCAACAATATCTTCAATAACCACATTCCTCAAAATTACAAACTAAGTAAAATTTTCCCTATTCACAAGCCCAATACTAACAAAACTAACCTAAACTCCTACAGACCAATCTCTCTTAACTCCTGCTTTGCCAAAACCCTCGATAAGATTATTGCCAATCGACTATGGTGGTTCGTCTCAGTTAACAAATCTATCAATAGCCGACAGAGCGGTTTTAGGAAAGGAAAATCAAAATCAGACTCTCTACTATCGATAGACTATCTGATATCTTCCACCCTTTCCAGCAAAAGCCATTTATCAATAGTCTCACTCGACTTTGCAAAAGCTTTTGATTAAATTGGCATACACTCCGTCATAGACGAGCTAAAACTGTGGAAAATAGGTCCCAAAACCATAAAGTACATTTACAACTTCATGACCAACAGGAAAATCATGTGAGTGTCAACGGACACTTATCCTCAGTCCGCCCTCAACACAATGGCATACCAAGGCTCTCCTCTCTCAGTTATATTTCCTCATCGCTTATAATAAACTAAACAGAACAATTCTTGCTCATAAAGTTGACTTCTATGCCTATGCAGACGACTATCTGATAGTTAAAAAACTCAACAAACTAAGCAGAATTTCTCTTGACCCCCTTTTTAACGAAATCATCAAATGGTGTGACTACTCTGGTGCCAAACTCAGCATACCCAAATGCAAAAATATACATTTTTGCAAAAAAAAAGGTGCCAATCTTCTCTACACACATCCCTCGCTAACATCTCTAATGTCCAATCCCTAAAGATTCTCGGAAAACCACATATCATACCTAATCTCCTCCATCTCAAAAAATCTAAACATTATTAAATGCCTGTCCAATAGCAGATATCGTTGCAGCCCCCTATCCGTTCTAAATGTCATTAACCTCATAAAAATGTCCAAAATCGGCTATGGAATATACCTCTATGGTAATGCCCCCAATCCGATACAAATAAATTAAAATTATTATACCACTCAGCCATTCGAATGGCCCTGGGAGCATTCAGAACAACTCCAACCCAAAACCTTTTATTCGAGTCAAACATATCTCCCTTTGAGAACAGAAAAACTTTTAGTGACTTCAAACTTATCAAACCCATCCTTCAATCTCACTCTAAAATTAATAAATCAAAAAACCTCCACCAAGGATATGCTCAGCGCTACAAAGAGCTATAATTTTAAACAAATCTCTTCATTTCCCGACTACACCTCTACAACCTACACGGGAAAAATTTCCTCCCTGCTCAAATATCGAACAGTACATAAACTGCTCCCTTCATGCACTGCCCAAATCTTCCACAACTCCCGAACAACTGAAATATCCCAATACAACTACACATCGTTCAGTGTTGTCAACAACCACTCTAAAACACAATACCTTTTACAAAATCATTGCAGTATTTTTTCCGCTGAAATTATAGCAATCTTCTCCGCAACCAACTTAGCCAAAGTCCTGTCACATCAAACTGCCATCTGTACTGATCCACTTTCTATAACTATAACTATTAGCTATAACTAACCCCTACAATCTATCTTTCTATCCCTTCCAAATTAGACAAACTCTCTTAAGCCACCCAAATAAACTAAAAACCAGAGGGCCGGGGCTAACTTCGACCGCGTCAAAGTTTGTATACCCTTGCAACTGTTTTGGTAACTCTTTCCTTACCTATAGCCATAAAAGTGGAGAAAGGTTTTATCTAAAAATGCGAAAGAACGACCTTCAATCTTAGCATAGGAAATAACGGAGATATTGTTCAAAGTCACTGTTTTCCTCCGATCGTTCCTATGGGAGCTATATGATACAGTTACCCGATATTTACTAAATTCGGCACAGTCATTAACAGATATATTAAACTAACAAATGTTTAATTTGAAAGCAATCGCGTCAAAAGTAACGAAGTTATTGACAAAAGTCACTGTTTTCGACCGGTCGTTCCTACGGCAGCAATATGATATAGTCACCCGATCTTGATCAAATTTGGCACAGTCGTTTATAGACGCAATAAACTCACCAATATTAAATTTCACGACAATAGCTAAGAAAATTAAAATGAAGTAAGTAAGTCGTCTCGCCGACTTGGGTATACCATACACCAGGTGAAACAAATATTTAAAATTTCGAAAACCAAATGTATGTCTATTAAATTGTTTTAGCATGCCCTCATACCATATGCTATCTCGCTCACTCTACAAACACACTAGCACTCTAGCGCCGCCACTAGCCAACGGTCAATTCTGCCCTTATGGATCGCGTAGCAAAATACGTTCATACATATATTTTGCATGTCTCTAGTCCGATTTCAATCAAATTTGGTAGTTTGATAGAAATAGATAAGACATATTAGGCTGCCAAATTTGATCGCGATGGTCAAAAAATTGAAAGAGCCAATCGGTTTTTTCTAAATTGTGGAGGCTGAAGTGGGCGTGGCAGCATATTAAAATATATATATTCTGCGCGGATACTACTATACATACTAAATTTGGTGACTTTAGCTTTGTTAGTTTTCGAGAAAATCAGTTTTGTTTATGTTGCGGGAGCGGAAATGGGTGTGGCAAAATTTTTAAATAGTCAATATCTGCGCGTCTATTAAGCTAGCTTACGTACCAAATTTAATGTCGGTAGCTGTCATAGTTTTTAAGAAAATCTGTTTTTTGTAAATTTCGCGGGCGGAAGGGGGCGTGGCAAAAAGTTGGAACAATTATTTTCTGCGCGCTAAAAAAACGAGTATACAAACCAAATTTGATGTCTCTATCTGCTATACTTTTTAACAAAAACAGTTTTATGTAAATTCTGGGGGCGTAAGGGGGCGTGGCCAAAATTCCAATTAACTCTATATATTTACATACCACACGGGTCTAAATACAAAATTTGGTGGCTCTAGCTCTTATAGTCTCCGAGATCTGCGCGTTCATACGGACGGACGGACGGCCAGACGGACATGGCTAGATCGACTCGGTTGTTGATCCTGATCAAGAATATATATACTTTGTGGGGTCGGAGATGCTTCCTTTAATATACCATTTTGAACTCGTCTCGTCGTGCTGATCAAGAATATATATACTTTATATGGTCGGAAATGCTTCCTTCTATGCGTTGCACACTTCTGACCAAAATTAATATACCCTTATTGCAAGGGTATAAAAAGGACCAACTGTAATAATGAGAAGGTGTCAGCACGAGGAAAAGCTGCAATTATACGCGCAGGACCTCAAAAAAATGCCACTGCCTCTAACATTGTGAAGGAATTAGACCTTCCAATCACAAAACGACGTGTGCAGCAAATTTTGGTATCTAGTAACCGGCTAAAATGGAAAACCAGAGGGCCGGGGCTAACTTCGACCGCGTCAAAGTTTGTATACCCTTGCAACATTTTTGGTAACTCTTTCCTTACCTATAGCCATCAAAGTGGAAAAACGTTTAAGCTAAAAGGGCTAATGTGTCCGAAAGAACGGCCTACAATTTTAGCATAGGAAATAACGAAGATATTGATCAAAGTCACTGTTTTCTACCGATAGTTCCTATGGGAGCTATATGATATAGCTACCCGATCCTTATCAAATTTGGCACAGTCATTAACAGATATATTAAACTAACAAATGTTTAATTTAAAAGCAATCGCGTCAAAAGTAACGAAGTTATTGACAAAAGTCACTGTTTTCGAAAGATCGTTCCTATGGGAGCTATATGATATAGTCACCCGATCTTGATCAAATTTGGCATAGTCGCTTATATGTGTAATTTACTTAACAATATTAAATTTCATGATAATAGCTCAGAAAATAACGAAGTTATTAAGAAAAGTCACTGTTCGTGACTTTGCCAATTGTATGGGAGCTATATGATATAGTGATCCGATCCGGCTGAATCCGAGATATACAACGCCTGCAGTATATACAAGCCTACATGCAAAATTTCAGATCTGTAGCTCTTACGGTCTATGAGGAGTTTGCGTTGATCCAGACGGACGGACATGGCGATTTGAACTCGTCTCGTCGTGCTGATCAAGAATATATATACTTTATATGGTCGGAGATGCTTCCTTCTATGCGTTGCACACTTTTGACCAAAATTTGCAAGGGTATAAAAATTAAGTCTAAGCCGGCTCTAACGCACAGTCACAAAGTGCTTCGGTTAAATTTCGCTAAAGAACACATGTCCTGGTCAGAAAATTGGAAGAAGGTGGTTTTCTCACATGAAAAAAAGTTCAATTTAGATGGCCCTGATGGATTCAATTACTACTGGCATGACATTCGGCAGCCTGAACAGTATTCCACAAAGCGAAACTTTGCAGGAGGGTCGTTAATGGTGTGCCTTTAGCTACCATAATCGAACTCCAATTTGCAAAGTTTCCGGGCGCTTGAACTCCCAAGGCTAAATAAATTTGTTGGAGAATGTTCTTCTAGATTTTTTGGGGGGAGAACCGTTTTCTGACTCAATTTTTCAACAGGATAATGCGGCCATACATGTTTCACGGGCTAGTCGAGCATGGTTTCAGGAGAAACAAATCACCACCATGTTATGGCCTGCTCGATCTCCGGATTTAAATCCTATCGAGAACATGTGGGGGAACTTTGCCAGGCGTGTTTATGCTGGCGGACGAAAATTTCAATCGGTGGAAGAGCTTAGAGTAGTTTCACAGGAATGGGCTCAAAACCCACAAGCCGACTTGCAAAAAATGATTGATTCGATGCAAAACAGGATTTTCGAAGTAATTCAAAAATCTGGGGGATCGACTCATTATTAACGGAAATTTTTGAGATGTTATATTTGTTTTTTTTTTCATTTTTTTAAGGCTAGAACATTGTGCCTTTAATTGAATTTCGCGTTAAATTTTTGATTTTGTTTGTTTTTCTTACATTATAAGTTTGTTTTTTGAAAAAAATGAAAAAAAATGTTTTTGTTAAACATACAACAAATAGATATATGTGATTTAATATAAAAAACTACATCAAAATGCATAGATAAAAATGGTGTGCCTTTAATTGAATTTCGCTGAGTGTACAGCTGTTATATGAAAAGCACAATTTTTCTTTAAATTTGCAGACCTCTCAAGGGGCTGGAGACAACTCTCTCTTGTGAAGAAATACCAAAAGTTGAGCCTTAGATTCTAAGAAGACCAAATGAAGACCATAGAGCGGCATTTGTCCCTCTGGTCGCCGGCGACTGGAGGGGCAATTGTCGCTTAATGGTATTGTGCACGGGACGATTGGGCGACAATTGTCCCCGTTCGGTACGGCATTTGGACATTTGTCTTGGCGACTGGAGCGATAACTGTCGCTAGGTTGTCGTTCGGGTCTTGAAAGCTAGGACATGCAATGTTAAATGTCGCCGCAATTTTAATGGACGTGTCGCTAGATTGTCCCCGACGATTCCCCGGCGACCGGTACTGAAGTTAAGCGACATACGCATGCGTTCGTCGTTCTGTAGTCTGAGAGAGACTACTTTTTTTTTCGTAGTTGCTGGCTCTCTCCCCACGTTAGGCTCTCATTGAGAGTAAGAACGTTCGGAGCATGGTGAAATAAGTACAAGGTGGTCCCGTCGCAAATCGTACGGTCCTATGCATGATAAAAAAAAGTAAACCGTCAACTGACAACTGTCGACGAAGTCGAATGACAACTGAAATAAGACCTCGTCGTGAGCAGCGGTGCTGCCGACGGGACCACCTTGTACTTATTTCACCATGGTTCGGAGTTCCATGGCTATCGAAAAATCCTACGATTGTCCCATCCATGGTGAAATAAGTACAAGGTGGTCCCGTTGGCAAATCGTGCGGTCCTATGCATGATAAAAAAAATTTAACCGACAACTGACAACTTACGTCGAAGTCGAACTACAGCTGAAATAAGACCTCGTCCTTATTTTACCATGGTCCCATCCATGTGTTGTATGGTTAGTGCTGAAATGTTTTCTATAATAATGAAGCAGCGTCAAAAAAAAAAAAAAAATTTTACCAGGTTCGTAAGTAAACGGTCCAAATTTTCGATAAATCTTTTATGAAAACTAGAGGTTAAAAATCTGTATAACCCTGCAAGTTTTTTTTC